>NW_027507787.1:51982590-52620090 GCF_037356315.1 Lithobates pipiens | reverse complement strand
GTTTAGTACAATATGCGTTTCTCCTCTTCTAAATAGTTATGAAAACATTGTGGTGCATGCGTGTGCGCACATGTATATGCATGGGTATGTGAGCGCATATATTGCACGCGCATGTGTTCAATGTGTGTTCCTTCTCTTTTAAGATGTAAAATAGTAACTAAATCATTGGCGTGCATCATTAACTCAAGTAGGGCTGCAACTAACGATTATTTTCATAATCGATTAGTTGGCCGATTTATTTTTTCGATTAACCACTTGAGGACCGCCGTATTGCCATTGTACGTCAGCACAATGGCACAGGCAGGCATAATCACGTACATCTACGTGATTGCCTTCCAGCGGGTGGGGGGTCCCATCGGACCCCCTCCCGCTGGTTACGGCGGTCCGATTCGGTCCAGGAGCGCTCCGTGATGAGGGGATGGCCGTTCGTTTTCGGCCACCCCCTCTGGATCGCTCCTGGCCAATGAGAAGCTTCCTCCCCTGTGTATTGTTTACACAGGAAGGAGGAAGTGATGTCATTCTCCTCGGGGCGGTCTTTTTGACCGGACTACGAGGAGAAGAGTAAAAGTAAGTCTGCACGAACACTACACTGACATGTAGGTACACACAGGCACACAAACCCCCCCCGATCCCCCCCCCGATCCCCCCCCGCCCCCCCTCCCCCCCCAGTCACAGTGTCACTGATTGCATTGATCATTTCTTTACTGATCAATGCATTCAGTGTCAGTTGTGACAGTAAAAACTGTCAGGACAGTTAGTGTTAGGTCCAGGGTAGCCCCCTATCACCCCCCAATAAAGATTTAACCCCCTGATTGCCCCTAGAGTTAACCCTTTCACCCCCTTTTGCCAGTGTCACTAAGCGATCATTTTTCTGATCGCTGCATGTGTCGCTAGTGTCGCTAGGTAGCTAGTTATTTTTTTAGGTTCACCGCCAGGTTTTATATATTGCTAGGTACCCCGATATACTACCCAATAATGTTTTTAACCCCCTGATTGCCGCTAGTTAACCCTTTCACCCCCTTTTGCCAGTGTCACTAAGCGATCGTTTTTCTGATCGCTGCATTAGTGTCGCTACAGTCGCTAGGTAGCTAGTTATTTTTTTAGGTTCACCGCCAGGTTTTTATAGCGCTAGGTACCCCGATATACTACCCAATAATGTTTTTAACCCCCTGATTGCCGCTAGTTAACCCTTTCACCCCCTTTTGCCAGTGTCACTAAGCGATCATTTTTCTGATCGCTGCATGTGTCGCTAGGTAGCTAGTTATTTTTTTAGGTTCACCGCCAGGTTTTTATATCGCTAGGTACCCCGATATACTACCCAATAATGTTTTTAACCCCCTGATTGCCGCTAGTTAACCCTTTCACCCCCTTTTGCCAGTGTCACTAAGCGATCGTTTTTCTGATCGCTGCATTAGTGTCGCTACAGTCGCTAGGTAGCTAGTTATTTTTTTAGGTTCACCGCCAGGTTTTTATAGCGCTAGGTACCCCGATATACTACCCAATAATGTTTTTAACCCCCTGATTGCCGCTAGTTAACCCTTTCACCCCCTTTTGCCAGTGTCACTAAGCGATCGTTTTTCTGATCGCTGCATTAGTGTCGCTACAGTCGCTAGGTAGCTAGTTATTTTTTTAGGTTCACCGCCAGGTTTTTATAGCGCTAGGTACCCCGATATACTACCCAATAATGGTTTTAACCCCCTGATTTCCGCTAGTTAACCCTTTCACCCCCTTTTGCCAGTGTCACTAAGCGATAATTTTTCTGAACGCTGCATCAGTGTCGCTAGTGTCGCTAGGTAGCTAGTTAACTAGGCTCCCAAAAAGTCCCCCACATGTGGTATCCCCGTACTCGGGAGAAGCAGCAGAATTTATTTTGGGGTGTAATTTGACTTCTGCCCATAGCATGTGTGAGCAATATATCATTTAGTGACAACTTTGTGCAAAAAAAAAAAGTTTGTAATATTCCCGCAACTTTTGGCAAAATATAAAATATTCCATGGACTCAACATGCCTCTCAGTAAATAGCTTGGGGTGTCTACTTTCCAAAATGGGGTCATTTGGGGGGGTTTTGTGCTATTTTGGCATTTTATGGCCTTCGAAACTGTGATAGGTAGTGAGGAGTTAAATCAAAAATTTGCACCCTTAGAAATCCTGAAGGTGGTGATTGGTTTTCGGGGTGCCGTGCGCGACTAGACTCCCAAAAAGTCCCACACATGTGGTATCCCCGTACTCGGGAGAAGCAGCAGAATGTATTTTGGGGTGTCATTTCACATATAACCATGGCATGTGTGAGCAATATATCATTTAGTGACAACTTTTTGTAAAAAAAATTTTTTTTTTTTGTCATTATTCAATCCCTTAGGACAAAAAAAATAAATATTCAATGGGCTCAACATACCCATCAGCAATTTCCTTGGGGTGTCTACTTTCCAAAATGGGGTCATTTGGGGGGGATTTGTACTGCCCTGCCATTTTAGCACCTCAAGAAATGAGATCGGCAGTCATAAATTAAAAGCTGTGTAAATTCCAGAAAATGTACTCTAGTTTGTAGACGCTATAACTTTTGCGCAAACCAAAAAATATACGCTTATTGACATTTTTTTTACTAAAGACATGTGGCTGAATAAATTTTGCCCTCAATGTATGACTAAAATTTAGTTTATTCGATTTTTCTTATAACAAAAAGAAGAAAATATCTTTTTTTTTCAAAATTTTCGCTCTTTTTCCATTTATATCGCAAAAAAAAAAAATCGCAGAGGCAATCAAATACCATCAAAAGAAAGCTCTATTTGTGGGAAGAAAAGGACGCAAATTTCGTTTGGGTGCAATATTGCATGACCGCGCAATTACCAGTTAAAGCAGCGCAGTGCGAAATTGCAAAAAGACCTCTGGTCCTTAAGGTGTTTATTGGTCCGGAGCTGAAGTGGTTAATCTGTTAATAACCTTAATAAAAAAAAAAGTGTGTTGTATAATTTAGTTAATATGTAAAGTTTTTTTTTTTTTTTTTTTTTTTTTTTTTAAAGGCTATTTATTCTTCAATATCTCTATGCAGTGGTAAATATAAACCAACTATATGGTTAGGGAGCAAAATATCTAATCCACTCTGAGAATAACAGACAGAAGATATATACTGTATATACTATTAGAGGAGATATACTGTATACACTATTAGAGGAGAGATATACTGTATATACTATTAGGATATATACTATTAAAGGGTGAATCTGGTAAATATCAGACTCGGAGATCATTTTTTTTTATTTAATAAACAAACAAACAAACGTCTTTTAAAAAAAATGTAATTTTAACCACTTGCCGCCTGCCATATAGCAAAATGATGGTGGCAAAGTGGTTTTAATATCCTGACCAGACTGCCAGGAACTATGAAACAGACAGAAGTACAATCAAATCACACTTGTTTATTAATAAAAATAAAAAGGTAAATAGGAAAAAGCGTAGTCAAGCATAGCCAGAGTCCAGTAGACAGATCGGGTAGTCAGTCAGTCCAAAGTTCATAAACCAGATCGGGAAATCAGCCAGTCCAGGCGTCAGGGATCCAAGGAGAGCAACTGCAAGCAGGATAGAAGCCAGGAGGGATGTCAGCAAGCCAGTCTTGAAACAAACAGCAGGAGATGGTTCCTAGTGATGTGACCAACATGAAGGCAAATGAAAGAGTGAGCTAGAAGGCTTTAAATAGGCAGGTCAGACGAGCATCATCGGGAACAGCTGGTAACTGTGGAAAGAGAAGAGAACTGGCAATTAGCCGACAGCTGAGCGGTGAGCCCGGAGGAGGAAGGGCTAAGCCAGCCCTGACAGTAGCCCCCCCCCCTCAATGACCCTTCTCCCTCGGAGGGCCACCGAGCTTGAGGGGAAACTGTCTATGGAACTCGCGGAGGAGGACAGGGGCATGTACGTCAGCAGATGAAACCCAGGAGCGTTCCTCCGGACCCTTCCAATGCACCAGGTACTGTATGCGCCCACGGAACCTGCGAGAGTCAACAATGGATCTTACCTCATACTCCTCATGGTTCTCAACCTGAAAAGGGTGAGGACGTGGCACCGAGGTGGTAAATTGGTTACAGACCAACAGTTTCAATAAGGAGACATGAAACACATTTGAGATGCTCCTACTAGGAGGAAGGTCCAACGCGTAAGCTACTGGGTTAATCCTGTGAAGGATAGGGAAAGGCCCAATAAACCGATGTGCAAACTTCAGTGAGGGAACACGAAGCCCGAGGTTGTGAGATGACAGCCAGACCCTGTCCCCAACCTGGAAGGAAGGCGCAGGCAGGCGTCTGCGGTCAGCATGGAGTCTGTACCTATCATTAGAATGGCGCAAAGCCTCCTGGACTTGTACCGAAGTGGAACGAAGACCACGGAGATGCTCCTCTAACGCAGGAATACTCTGTGGAACAAACGAGTCAGGCAACATGGAAGGTTGGAAACCAGAATTCGCCATAAATGGAGACAATCGGGAGGCAGAATTCAAGGCACTGTTGTGAGCAAATGGAAAAAAGGGAGAAAATGCGCTATTCAGAGAAAACTACCTGCTAAGTGGCAACACAAATCGTTATACTAACGACAATCAAACTTTGTATACAATGGGGAGCTGCTCTAAATGTGTACAAATATAATTAGAGTATAACCCCAAAAAAATTGAATGTGTAAAAACATTAAATTTTTTTGGGGTTATACTCTAATTATATTTGTACACATTTAGCGCAGCTCCCCATTGTATACACTGTTGTGAGCAAACTCTGCCCATGGTAATAGGTCGGACCAATTGTTATGGTGGTCAGAAATATAGCAACGTAGGAATTGCTCCAAGGACTGATTGGCTCGCTCTGCGGCCCCATTAGACTGCGGGTGATACGCAGAAGAGAACGCAAGCTGGATTTCCAACTGTGCACAAAAGGCTCGCCAGAACCGGGAGACAAACTGACTGCCCCTGTCCTGACAATCACCTTGGGTGGCCCATGTAAGCGAAAGATCTCCCGAGCTAAAATGGAAGCCAGTTCCTTAGAGGTAGGCAACTTCTTAAGTGGAATACAGTGACACATCTTTGAGAACCGGTCAGCCACCATAAGGATAACAGTGTTGCCTTGGGAGATGGGCAACTCCACAATGAAATCCATTGACAGGTGAGCCCAGGGCCTCTCTCCATTGGGTATGGGTTGTAGGAGGCTCACTGGAAGGTGTCGTGGAGTCTTACTCTGAGAACACATGGGACAGGCAGCTACGAAGGCAGTAACAGCAGCCCGTAGACTAGGCCACCAGAATTGTTGGGAAATGGTCCAAATGAGTTGATTCTTCCTAGGATGGCCAGCTGCCTTGGGAGGATGGTAAGTCTGGAGCACAGCAGTATGGAGACTCTCTGAGACAAAACGGTCACAAGGTTTCTCAGGAGGAGCATGTACCTGAGCAGCAAGAATTTTGTCACCCAAAGGAGAAGTAAGACTGGTGTGAACCGTAGCCAAGATACGATCAGGAGGAATCATAGGAACCGACTCCGACTTGGAAGTGGAGGAAAATTGTTGTGACAAGGCATCAGCCCTTACATTCTTAGTACTGGGTAAGAATGAGACAATGTAATTAAAGCTCGACAAGAAAAGAGCCCATCGCGCCCTTCTGGGAGAGAGTCGCTTAGCCTCAGACAAGAATGTAAGATTCTTATGGTCAGTAAAAATAAGAACAGGCACAGTGGTACCTTCCAGAAGATGTCTCCATTCTTTCAGGGTTAAAATGATCGCCACCAGCTCTGTCACCAATCTCATAACTGCACTCAGCAGGTGACAATTTCTTGGAAAAGTAGCCACACGGATGCATATCGCTCTCAGTTAGGACGTTGAGACAGAGGGGCACCAACTCCAGTCTCAGAAGCATCAACTTGTAGGATAAAAGGCAATGTAGGATCAGGATGTGCCAACATAGGAGCAGAAACAAAGGCAGCCTTGAGAGTCTCAAAGGCCTTAATGGACTCCGCCACCACCGTCCTTTCTGGTCATATCAGTCAGGGGCTTGACCAGAGACGAGAAGTTACGAATACATTTCCGATAGTAGTTGGCAAAACCCAGGAAACGCTGCAGAGGACGTAAACCCATGGGTCGAGGCCACTGTAGGACTGCCAAAAGTTTCTCTGGGTCCATCGAAAAACCAGCAGTGGTAATGACATAGCCCAGGAATGTAACCTGTTCACGATGGAACTCGCACTTCTCCTGTTTACAATAGAGATTGTTCTCTCTTAGTTTCTGAAGCACACGATAGACATCTGTGTGGTGGCTCTCCAGGGACCACACATAACTGCAACAAATCTCGGATGGACATCGTTGATAAATTCCTGGAAAACTGCTGGGGCGTTACAAAGGCCAAAAGGCATTACCAGGTATTCATAATGGCCTGTTCTGGTATTAAACGCAGTTTTCCACTCGTCACCCTCCTTCTTTTTTTTTTTCTTTTTTTTTATATTCTTTATTTTCTTATTTAAATTTTGTTATACATACAGTACTCTTATACATTCATAGTTCATTATACAAATATTTCCACCTTAGCCGCCTCCCTTCCCCCCCTCCCCTAAGGGAGAAAAAAAAGGGGGGGAAATGAGGATCTACCCCGTCTCGCTCACTTCTGCCTTCTATTCCAATATCCTAAGGTATCTCTCCGTTTTCCTAAACTCCCACTATTGCTTCCAAATCCTTTGATGTTTCCCCTCTGTATCTTCCATCTTATGTATCGCCTCTTCTATAGATCTTGCCCATTCTACCCTCTCTGCCCATTCTTTCATGGATGGGGCATTCGGGCATTTCCACCAAGCGGGAATCAGGGCCTTTGCTGAGTTCAATAGATAGGGGGTTAAAGTGGACTGATATTGTCCCACTCCAATCTCTTTATCATGAAACAGGCATGCCCATGGTTGTTTTTTAACCCTTTCTCCTGTTATATATCCAATTAGTTCTATTATTTGGTCCCAATAGTATTGTATTTTGGGACTCTCCCACCACAAATGTGAGAAGGTTCCAACTACAGGGCAGCCTCGCCAACATGTTGGGGAATTATCTCCGCTGTAGGCGTTTGCTCTCTGTGGGGTAACATACCACCTCGCTAGCAGCTTATATGACATTTCAACTGTTTGCGTATCTTTAGCCACCAAGTGGTAAGCTTTATTATCTTGTCCCTGTGTTCATTGCTACTTAGCTGGCCTATCTCTCTTTCCCATTTTTCTAGGTAAGATGGGTATTCATGATCTGCCTCTCGCTGCAGTATTTTATATATTTTTGAAATCCCTTTCTCTAAGTTTTGTGGAGACTCCAGTAATTTCTCTAAGGGTCTCACTTGTCTCTTCCCTCGTAGTGGCCGTGGCAAATTCTGAACAAAGTGTTGTAACTGGATGTATCTCCATTTGTCTAGTGCTTTCTGTCCCCATTCCCATGTGATTTCCTTATAAGTGTATAGTCTATTTCCTTCCATCGCATCCTGTAACCTCAAATTTTCTTTATTGGCCCACCTACTGAAGTATATGTATTCCTCCTTCCCTGGTGTGAAAATGTTTGTATCCAAAAATGGAATTAAAGGATGAATTATAGTCCCATCTGTGCCTCTTCTGAATTACGTCCCAAACTTTCAATTTTTTTTTTTTTTTGTGAGTAGATTTGTGCTTGGACCCAAGTCTCGATATTGTGGCGATTATCCATATCATTTTCCCTATACTTGTTCTACTTAAATTCATTTCTAACTTAACCCAACTCTTATCCTTCTTATTATTGGCCCAATCTATTATTCTCGAGATCACAATAGCTTCATAATATTTTTTAAAGTCTGGTGCCGCTAAACCCCCTCTACCTTTTTCTCTAGCCATTATATTAAATGCGATACGTGCCTGTTTTCGCGCCCAAATAAATTTTATTATCATAGATTTTAATTTTCTAAAATACCTTTGTGGGGGGGAAATTGGAATCATCTGGCATGTATAAATAAATATAGGTAATATAAACATTTTAACTGCGTTTATCCGATCCATGAAAGTGCTTTATATTACATCCTACATAGTTGATCTTTGATTTTGTTTAACAGGGGGATATAATTAATTTCAAAGAGGTCCCTCAGTTGAGCAGTCAATTTTTTATTCCTAAGTAACTCAGTTCTTTCTTGCACCACTTAAATGGTAATTTTGCTTGGAGTGCACTCTGATCTTCTATTGATAAGGTTAGATTTAATATCTCAGATTTTGTCATATTTACTTTAAAATTTGATAACTTACCATATCGTTTTAACTCCTTCAGGACCATGGGAATTGATGTTCTGAGCCAGGAGATATATAGAAGTACATTGTCCGCAAATGCGGACGGATTGTCCTCCTCCTCTTACCCTAATCCCTTGGATATCTTGATTTTTACGTATTGCGGCCAATAAGGGTTCTAACGTTATTATAAATAGGAGTGGAGAGGGTGGGCAACCCTGTCTTGTCCCATTGAAGAGATCCAGGGGACAGGACAGGGTGCCGTTGACTCTTATACTAGCCCTCGGGCGATAGTAGAGGGCTTCAATCCCTTTCATTATCTTCTCGCCTAATCCCAGGTATCCCAAGGTTTCAAAAAGGAGCCCTCAATCCACCCTGTCAAACGCCTTTTCGGCATCAATTGACATGAGGACTGTGGGGGTGCCCCTCCTGATGGCTTCCTGTATTATTTTCACTGATTTGTCACTTCCTTCCCTCCCCTGGATAAACCCCGCCTGATCATTGAGGATTCATTTTGGCATACGTGACCTTTAATCTTTCTGCTATTATTTTAGAGAAAAGCTTTATATCAGAATTTAATAATGAAATTGGCCTATAACTTTCTACTGCCATTGGGTCTTTCCCCTCTTTCAAGATCAAGGTGATATGTGCCAAAAGTGTCTCCTCTCTACATTTCCCTCCTTCCCTTACCGTGTTAAAGTAGTCACATAATTTTGGCGCTAGTTGCTTACAAAACTTTTTATAATAAAGGATAGAGAATCCATCGGACCCGGGCTGCCTCCTGAGGCGGTACTTTTAATTGTGTTCTCTACTTCCTCTAACGATATGGGGGCTTCCATTGCCTCCATCTCTTCTTTGTTGCCCCTGGGGAAGTCCAGGCTCCGTAGGTACTCCCACACTTCTCTCTGTTTAGTCTTCCCTCCTTCTTTCTGCTTAATATTATATAGAGAGCTGTAGTAAGAATGAAATGTACATATTTGGGGAGGCGAATTGTATGTCCCCTCTTGCATCTCTCACCCTCGCTATGAATGTCCTATTCTGTTTTTCATTCACCCTTCTGGCCATCCATTTACCCGATCTGTTTCCCCATTGATATCTTTCTTTATCTATTATATGGTACGCAGCTTTCCTCTCTTGTTCTATACATTCCTCTAATTCTCTCTTTTTCATTTTCAACTCCTGCCTTTCCGGGATCCCTTTGGGCCTTGTTCTTTGCTTTAACTCGTTTATTTCGATTTATAACTCCTCTTTCCTTTTTTCCCTTACTTTTTTTTTCCCTGCACCAATCCCTATTAGGATCCCCCTTATTACCACTTTATGAGTTTCCCATAAGATTGAACTGGAAAATTCCTGGTGTCTCATTGAGCCTAAAAAACGTCTCCAATTCCTATTCAATCTTATTAATTGATTCTGGATCCTGAATCAGTGAGTCGTTTAACCTCCAGTTTATCCTTGGTCCAGAGTCCCCTTTTATCTCCAGTTGTATTTTAACTGGGGCGTGATCTGATAAAGTGATTTGTTTTTATTTCTGCCTTTTTAAGAGCTGGCACTAATTGATGCTCTATGAAAACATAATCTATCCTTGAGAAGCAACTGTGGACCGAGGAGAAACAAGTATAATCTCGCTCTTTTAGATGGATGATCCTCCATGCATCTTGTAGTTGCCACTTTGCATGTGCTTTTATGGATGTTTTCGGCCTGTGTTCTGTAAAGTGGTTCCTCCCCCCTGAGGTATCTACCTTTGGGTCTATACTCCAGTTCAGGTCCCCTGTTACAATCAATTTACCCTCCTTAAAGCCCTCTAACTTTTTTAGGACTTTCCTAAAAAATTTATCGGGGTTTTTATTCGGAGCATACACATTAACAATCGTACATTTCATGTTGAACAATTTTTCTTTCAAGCACATATATCTTCCCTCTGGATCCACGAGACGCTCCTCGACCTCAAACTTTAACATCTTGCTAAAGCCAATTGCTATACCTCTTGAATGGGGGAACAGAGTATCTCCATAAAACCATATCGGGAAGTGGTGCGTAGCCAATTTAATCCCAGAGGCATTTGTTATGTGTGTCTTCTGGAGGCACACTATGCTAGCTTCTAAATATTGGAGTTCATTGTTTAATGCATATCCTTTTTTTTTTGTATTTAGACCTCTCACGTTGTATGTAATTAAGTTAACCACCACCATATCTCATTTTTAAATTAGTCTTTTGGAGCCTCTAGTGAGAACCAGGGTTGTCCCAATCTGATACTGCCAAAGAAGTGAGCGAGACGCACAACAACACAAAAAATAGAGAGAGAAAAAAAAAGGAGGGGGGGCAGTGACCCAGATTCCCCCCCCCAAAAAAAACCTCCCCTTGACCCACCCTTTCCCCTTATTCTGAAACAAGACACCTAGTAGGCTGGACAGAATTTTTTTGTTTATTCTATGGGCTGGGTCGGCAACTTCCTGGTGTCGTCCTCTCTCCATAGTTCCCAGGTGGTTCCCACGCAAGGGCGTCCAGACCCCTCCGTGTGTCCCCGCCCCCCTCTCCAGTCTCCTCCCCAACACACCTCCTGTTATTTAACTTCGCTCCCCCCTCCCCTTGTTTCTATTCCGTTTGTGTTTATTTTGCATTAACTGAGTTCCCCCCTCCTCTTCCCATCCTGGTAATGGGGGGGGTGTATATCTAATTGGTCACAAAAATTCCTCAAATATTTTGGGAAGCGCACTTCTGCCGTACGGCCTTCTTTTCTCCCTATCACACACGCGGGGAAACCCCATTGATATGATATCCCCAATGCGTCATCAACTCGGTTAAAGGCTTTAACTGTGTCCTTCTCCTCAATGTTTCCACCGCTAAGTCTGAATAAACCTGCAGTTCTGTACCTTCATAGTTCGCGCCTGGGAGTGTCCTCCGTTTCTCCATTATTAAAGCTTTTTCTTCCGCAAAATTAAACCTCACTATTACATATTTTGGTTTCTCTGACCCTGGAACTGAGCGCTGTGCCTGTGTATTCTGTCTATTTTTAAGGTCTCTGTAACTTCTTTATTTAAAGGGGATTGAATGGTTGTGCTATTTTCCTTAACTCTGTATTGCTATTTATCTCTGGTAGGCCTTTGATACGGACATTCTTCCTCCTACTCCTATTCTCTTGATCTTCTAACTTGTACATAAGGGCCCTATTCTCTCTCTGGAGGGCAATAACTTGCTCTGCTATCTCGTCGAGCCTATGCTCCTGTGTTTCTAGTCTATCTTTCATTTCCTCTACTCTCCCTAGGACCGCCCCAATGTCCGTCCTTACTGCAGAAATTTGTGCTTTCAGAGATGTTTCCATTTTTGAAAACATCTCTGCCAGCATCACCTTTATTTGTGGTGCTTCCTCCTGATATGGAGGGATGTGTACTACTATCCCCCATTGAGTCTGCTCCTTCTACTCCTGCTCTTCTACTCTATTTTCTTCCCTCCTCTCCTGATGTGTTGTGTTCATTTTGTCGCTGCCCTGTGTACGTCTCCCTTTGGTCCCACCTCTTTTCTTCATTTACTCTCCCCCCTTTATTTCCTTCCCCCGTTTTCTGTCTATTTAACCCTGAGCGTAAGGGTGCCCCTAGCCAGGGACTCCCCTGCCCTTCTACTGTTATGCTGGTATTGTTTGCCATGTACCGTTGAATACCTCCCAGGCTTGAAACAGGTGTTATACCTTTACTCGTTTTATTTGCTTTACCCCTCATATTTGTATCTTGCTAATCGTAGCTAGGGGGTTCACTTTTGTCAATCTCACTTCTTTCACCCCCTTTCGCTTCTAGCTATGCCCCTTATCTGGGTTTATACCTCACTCAGCGGTAATATCCCCCTCCTCTCCCCCCTCGTGTCTAGGGTCTTATTACCGATTATCGTTGTCAAACCCCCCTATACGGCTTACAGGGGGAGCGAAGGCAGGGGAGATACAAAAAAAAAGAAAAACACACCACGTTTGCAGCTTTATAGCCTTATAGCTTACGCTCCCCTTAACTTATCCGTTACTCTTAGTCTGATTTATCAACTATAGGGACGTATAAAAAGCAGCTTATATGCAGCTATTCTCTCCGGGAATGCGGCGGAGTAGATGTGTCCCTATTAAGGTTGGCTGCTGCCACCCCGGGGGATAACCGGGGGCCAGTACGGTTGTAAAAATCGAAGGTAATCTGGGATAGGTGCCCCAATATTACCCTCTATAAGGCGATCCTGGCGCTGCTTGTACCAAGTCAGTCAATCCTAATACCCAGAGCCTGGCGCCAATGCCCTCAGGTAATTCCGCAATACAGAACCAGGGGAAAGTCTAGTGCAATGCGCCGGCAGGCGTAATGTATGGTTCATCCAGTGACCTTCCAAATAGCAATAACGGCGTCAGCCAAGCCGTAACAGTCTCCATACAACATAGCTAATGTCAGCGCAGCCTTTGATGTTAATAGACTCACGTACATTAAGAAAAAGAAAAAAAAAATCATAATGGTTAACGATAACTCTGGCCCAATTTTTGTTTGCTTCCTTCCATCAGGATGTTAATAAGCGTACTGATGGTTTTAACCTTGAATGCAGCACACACAAACGGCACACACAATCACTATATCAAGATCTGTATTACCAATATGTACTAACTCACATGACAATCTCAGTTGCAGCCTCAATGCGAACAGTCGCAGTAGGGCATCAAACAGCAACCCTAACCCTGAGGCAGTAATAGGAGGAAGGAAGGTGCCTTTATCGGCGTGAACATCTTAACTCAATTAACAGTCTCAGTTGCAGACTCAGTGAAAACAGTTCCAGAGTGGCAGTAAACAGCAGTTATAGCATACAGATGGTAATGGGGGCCTCTCCTATGCTCCAACTAATGTTTTGAAAAGGTACCTGGCTCGGGTCCGATGTTAAGGCCACGTTGTGGACAGCAGCCTTACCCTGGCTTGGAGTCAGGGTGTTCAGGCGATCCCCTCCCCATCCTCCTCTGCTTCCTGCTGACTCGCTCGTTCCACGCCAGCTCCCTGTATCCGACCCGGCTTCCTCCTTATTCCGCCGGTAGCAGGTATACCGCCTGGAGGGGGAGATCTGGCCATAATGCAGGGGGCAAACTGGGGGCGGCTTTACTCTCTCACTGCATGCAGCGAGCAGACGCTCTCCACAGTGTTCCTCTCGGCCTCTCCTCCCGCTCACCGTTCGGCTGTCCATGGAGGCATGATACTGGATAGAGAGGGGGCTCCTGAGGACGGGACACCTGGTCGGCGTCAGAGCGCACCTAAGTCATGGTGCTCCACCCCCGGCCACATACCCTCCCACTCGTCGCCCTTCTTAATGCGCACGAGATTGTATGCCCCTCTCAAGTCAAGCTTCGTGAAAACCGTTGCTCCCATGAGGCGGTCAAATAACTCTGTAATCAATGGATTCGGGTAGGCATTCTTAATGGTAACACGGTTGAGACCCATATAATCTATACAAGGTCTCAGTTCTTCACAAAGAAGAAACCATCACCAGCAGGAGTTGAGGATTTGCAGATGAAACCTTGAGAAAGTGAGTCAGCAACATACTCCTCCATGGACTTATCCTCCAAGACCGACAAAGGGTAAACCCGGCTACGAGGAGGTATGGCACTAGGTTGAAGGTCAATTGCGCAATCATAAGATCAGTGTGGAGGCAAACTACTAGCTTGACCTTTATCAAAGACATCGCTAAAATTACGGTACTCCTCCGGCAGGGAGATGAGAGAAGAGGTGCGCAGGACCTTGGATACCTTCAGGAAGCATGTCTCACTGCATTGTGATGACCAAGAGAGAACCTCAGCACGGAGCCAATCAAAAGAGGGGTTGTGCCTCTGTAACCAAGGATAACCAATAACCAGCGGAAACCTGGGTGAGGAAATAACTTGGAATTGGATTATCTCATGGTGAAGAACCCCCTACGGCCATGGACAATGGAACCGTCTCATGAGTCACATGGGCAGGCTGTGAAGGTCTCCCGTCAAGAGCCTCAATGGCAAGTGGAGTGTCACGCAGCTGCAGCGGAATTGAGTGCTGCGAAACAAATGCAGCATCAATGAACAGGCCTGCAGCCCCAGAGTCGATTAGAGCCTGTATCTCGATGGACGACTCAGCCCAAGAAAGGGTGACCGAAACCAGGGGCTTATCCTTCTGGATAACTGGGGACGAAACAATGGCACCTAAGGTCTGTCCCTGACAGGACCTCAAGGTTTGGGTGTTCCCTGGATGGGTAGGACACGACTTCAAAAAGTGACCTGCCTGGCCACAATAAAGGCACAATCTCTCCCTCCTCCTAAAGGCTCTCTCATCCGCAGAGAGATGTGTGAAGCCCAGGTGCATGGGTTCATCTTCACTGACCGACTCGGTACCAGGAGGCATAGGAGGTGAGGGAGGCATGGGTGGGACTACAAAGCTCAGAGGCAAACGTACAGGAGGCTTCTTAAGAAAAAGTATTTCTCTGAGTCTGGAGTCAGTGAGGATGGCAAACGAGATCAAGCTTTCCAGCTCAGTGGGTATATCTCGGGCTGCTATCTCATCCTTGATGGAATCCGAGAGACCATGAGAAAAAGCAGCCATGAGGGCCTCATTGTTCCAAGCAACCTCTGCTGCCAGAGTACGGAATTCAATGGTTTAGTCTGCAACAGTTCTCGTACTCTGATGGCCATGAGGCACTTGGCAGCAGAAGCGGAGCGTGTGGGAACGTCAAATACCCTTTTAAAGGAGGCCACAAACTCAAGACAACAGGTTTTTGCGTCTCCCATAGAGGGTTAGCCCAGGCCAAGGCTCTCTCAGAAAGCAAAGATCTCACGAAACCTACTTTGCTTCTGTCCGTGGGAAAAGCCTGAGGCAGCATCTCGAAGTATATCTCAACCTGATTGAGAAACCCTCTGCATTGAACTGGATCACCCCCAAATCGCTGGGGAAGCAGAACCAGACATACCTCTTATAGAGGTAATACTTGAGGCGGGTGCCTGCACAGAGACTGGCGCAGCAGCAGGGACGGCCTGCGACTCAGGTTGAACCGGAGCAGCCACCGTGGGGGATTCTAGGTGAGCCGTGCGACTCAGAAGCGTTTGTAACACCATGGAAAACTGATCCATGTGGTGATCTTGCTCATCCAATCTGGAAAAAATATTACCAACAAGTGGATTGACTGTATCTTCTGAATTCCTGGCCTTCGCCTACTGTCAGAAACCATGAATCAGACCGAGACAGAAGTACAATTAAATCACACTTGTTTATTAAATAAAAATAAAAAGGTAAATGGAAAAAGTGTAGTCAAAGCATAGCCAGAGTCCAGTAACCGGATTGAGTAGTCAGCCAGGCCAGAGTTCAATAACCAGATCGGGTAATCAGCCAGGCCAGAAGTCAGGAATCCAAGTAGAGCAACAGCAAGCAGGAGCCAGAAGGGATGTCAGCAAGCCAGTCTTTAAACAGAACCGCAGGAGATGGTTTCTTGTGATGTGACCAAGGCAAAGGCAGAGGTGAAGTGAGCTGGACAGCTTTAAGTAGGCAGGTCAGACGAGCATGATCAGGAACAGCTGGTAACTGTAGAGAGAGATGAGAGCTGGCAATTAGCCGACAGCTGAGCGGCCAGCCCTGACACGGTGGAACTTAAGGAGTTAATCCTCTGTATTTTGTAAAAAAAAAAAAGGCTCTTTGATCCTGTATGGACAGATCCTCCCCCTCCTGCAGGGTCTCTCTTGGCAAGGCCAGATAAGACACAGTAAAAGTAGTAAAGCTGCACATGCTCAGTTTGGTCTCTATTGCTGGAGAGAACAGTTCCTTGTGCTGAGCTTTTCAGGTCACATGGTATTGACAACACACAATTGGGCATGTATACAGATCCTGAATGACAGCCCAGTCCCTCCCTTCTCCTTCATGCCCAGTAATTAAAAAAAGAACAGGGTGGGTGGGATGGTCTGCCTCCCATAACAGCATGAGGACACAGGCTGTAGTGGAAAGCTCTTCCTACCTGAAGACTCAGCACTTGGGCAAATCCTGCAGTTGATCACGTGACCATGGTATACAGATCAGCCAAAAAGGTTCTGGCAGGCAAACTATTTTTATATTACTGGGTTTAGTAACACTTTTTAAGCTTATTATCTACCAAAGCCTCCATATCCTTCTCCACTATGGATTCCTCCAGTTGTACTCCCCCCCCCCCCCCCCCCCCCCCCCCCCCCAGTATGTATGATGCATGCATATTCTTAGCCTCCAAGTGCATAACTTTACATTTATCAACATTAAAGGAGTTGTAAACCCTCAAGGTTTTTTATCTTAATGCATTAACCACTTGCCGACCGGGCCATAGCCGAAAGACAGCTACAGCACGGTCGGCTTATTCTGGGTGAATGTCCGTGGGACGTCCTCCCAGAATTTTGCTCTCGCACGCCCCTTGGGGCGTGCTCCTGCAAATATCCATGACCGCCAGGTCCGGAAGACCCGGCGCATCACGGATTGCGGTAAATGACCGCTTGTAGCGGTCGTTTATCACATGATCGCTCCGTCAACACTTGTAAGCAAACCGGCGTCAGGTCCTGACACCGGTTCCTCCCTCCCCTCTCTGCACCGATCTGTACAGTGCGTGGGGAGAGGGGGAGAGATAGTTTTTAGCAGCGCTATGGGCTGGATCTGTAGTGCCCACGGCGCTGCTCTGTGACCATACTGTGCAATACTCTGCCAATATTCGCCAATAAATTTTAACAGAAACTGAGATTTTTTTTTATTTTTTTTTAACCAAAACCGAAAGCTCTATTTGTATGAAAAAAAGGACAAAAGTTTCATATGGGTACAGTGTTGCATGACTGAGTAATTCATTCAAAATGTGAGAGCACCAAAAGCTGAAAATTGGTCTGGTTAGGAAGGGGGTTTAAGTGCCCAGTTATTTCATAGTTTCATAGTTTCATAGTTTCATAGTTAGTAAGGTTGAATAAAGACACCAGTCCATCCAGTTCAACCTGAGTGAGTGTCTACCCCTATCCCTGTACATTGCACACTCACATTGGTTCCTACCCTCAAGGAGCCCACAATCTAAGCTCCCCATTCATATACTAAGGCCAATTTTGGTCGGAGGCCAATTAACCTACCTGCATGTCTTTGGAGTGTGGGAGGAAACCGGAGTACCCGGAGGAAACCCACGCAGGCACAGGGAGAACATGCAAACTCCAGGCAGGTGGTGTTGTGGTTGGGATTTGAACCAGCGACCCTTTTACTGCTAGGTGAGATGGCTAACCACTACACCACTGTGCCGCCCGAGTGGTTAAGGTGAAAAACCTCCTGTCATGCAGCAGCCTCCCCAAGCCTTCCTTTTACTTACCTGGGCCCTGTAATGCCCGTGACGGGAACAAGCTCACCTGCTCCGGCCGGTGTCTTGTGTCCTGATTGGATAGATTGATAGCAGAGCAGTCATTGGCTCCCGCTGCTGTCAATCAATTCCTATGACACAGTCGCTGGGGGACGGACGTGGGGCCGAGTCCTACTGCCCATGTTAATAAACACAGAAGCAGGACTCGGAAGCGTGCCCGAGCGGGTGTTCCGAAAGAGAGCTTCTCCGATGAGGCACTCGAGAAGAGGAGGAGCTGCCGGGGCCATTGAGGGTGGAGAAGAGGAGGATCGGGCCACATTGGCACTCCTATACCCGATTTTTCAGATACTTTTGACTGTCCTAACACACGAGGGCTAGTTGCCTCTTGCTCACAGCCTTCATGTTCAGCCATAGAGCTGGCACCAGTTTTGTGAAAAAAAACACTCCTTCACGGGTTGGGTTTTTGGCTAGGTCGAGCCACGTTGACGGCTCTGTTTGTTTTTTGTTGCATGACAGTAATATTCTTGTTCAACTCATTTGCACTAATGATGGGACTTGGTCCACTCCTCGGCCTGTTATATCCCTGGAGTGAACTGCGCTCCGTAACCATAATTAATCCTTGCTATGTTTTAATGCCAGGCCTAGATGACTACGCTTGACATCCTCTCCTGGAACACACAGGACTTGAACTCCCCGATCAAGCGCTCCCTAGTCTTTCAATTTATTAAAAGGCGAAACTCCCATATATGTGTGCTACAGGAGACGCACCTGGTGGGGTGTAGAACCCTCAGTCTTAAAAAAACGTGGGTGGGTCATCACTATCATTCCATTCATTCTAGTTTTGCGAGAGGGGTCAGTATCCCTGTCCTCAAAACTCTCCCATTTAAATTTAGATCTGGATCTCGATCCTGGTGGCGGATTTGTGCTGATACACATGTTGATTCACAACATGCCGTGGGTTTTGGTGGGACTGTATCTTCCACCCCCTGCATCACTCAAGCTGATCAGTCTCCTTTCGGCCAAACTAGCCCAGTTTCCCCAGAACAACGTGGCATTAATGGGCGATTTTAATCTTGTTCCAGACTCTGACATGGACAGGTGTGCTACAGCTGGCGCAAGCCCATCAAGGGCTGGCGGCATGGGCGGATATGTTTGGCTTCACAGATGTGTGGAGGTGGAGGAACCCTTACACTAGATCATAAACTTGCCACTCAGCCACCCACAGATCCTTTTCACGTATCGATCTGGCCTACGTGGTGGCGCCTGTTCTTCCCAGAGTCCAAGACATTGCTATCCTACCCAGGGGAATTTCGGACCACGCTCCGTTGTTAATATCCCTGGAACTGGGGACAGCTCCCTCAGACAGACTCTGGAGACTATCCAGATACTGGGTATCCGATACGGAGGTGGAATCCCAGTTTCATGACATGCTCAGACAGTACTGGAGGGTAAACCCAGGGATGGCTACAGAGAACTCTGTGTGGGAGGCCTTGAAGGCCTCATCTAGAGGCCATTACCAAGCTATCATAGCTGCGGTGCGAAGGGGGCGCAGTGCCGAACTTACTGGAGTCGAGGCGGAGGCGACTAGACAAGAGGCCCTTTATGTTAGATCCCGAGACCCCCATCATTATGCCCGACTTCAGTCCCTGACTCAACAGTCCCTCCTCCTGCGTACCTCCTTGACACAAAAAACTACTCCATCAATCCCAGTGAATTTTTGAGCAGGGTAAGAGAGCGGGGTCCTCACCCCCACCGCCGCAAACAAACTAGATGCCCCCATAACCTCAGAGGAGCTCCAGAACGCCCTTAAAGGGGTTGTAAAGGTAAATGTTTTTTCACCTTAATGCATTCTATGCATTAAGGTGAAAAAACATCTCACACTGCCCGCGCCCCAGTCCCCCCGTTTTACTTACCTGACCCCTCGAAAATCCCGCGCTCGCCCCCGCCGTCCTCTTCGCCGCTCAGCCTGGCCGCTGATTGGCTGGAGTGGATGGATTGAAAGCAGCGCAGCCATTGGCTCGCGCTGCTGTCAATCACATCCAATGACGCAGCGCGCCGGGGGGCGGGGCCTTGTGATACAGCGAGCGGCTATAGCCGCCGGCTGTATCACGGGAGCGCGCCCGCAGTGCTTCTCACCAATGCGAGGGAGCTCGCATTAACGTGAGAAGCACCTGCGGGAGGAAGCAGAGACAGCCGCCGAGGGACCCCAGAAGAGCAGGTTCGGGGCCACTCTGTGCAAAACGAGCTGCACAGTGGAGGTAAGTATGACATGTTTGTTATTTTAAAAAAATAAAAATTTTTACTTTACAACCCCTTTAAAATGATGCAGGCAGGTAAGACACTGGGCCGGGATGGGTTCCCGGTGGAGTTTTACAAGACATATGCAGAGGAATTATCCCCTAGTCTACAGTCTTGTGCACAACAGAAAATTTTGTTTAGTTTCGGTTCCTTGTCATTCGTAAAATACATAATTTCGTTCTGTTATATTCGTTATGTTATGTTAATACGTTTTTGGACAATTCGTTATTATTCGTAGAGTGTCGATATTCGTTATACTGAATCTCGAATCATGTCGAATTAATTCGTTATATGCGCTATAATTTAATTCGTATTTGTTGAAATTCGATATTTATGTATGTATATACATTCATGATAATGATTCGTAGTTTGGAAAGTCATTTGTTGAATCTTTTAACACACACAATGACTATCTCTTCTCCTCGGCTCAAATACAACACCCCTCAGTTCTCAGGAATGTACTTTGCCATTAATCCACCCTCCGGCACAAAATTAATCAGCTGATTGGACTATAAGATTTACTTTGAGCTGACCTTTTGTTTCATTAGATCTTTAAAGAATTACCGAATCATGTCGAATTCATTTGTTATATCCGCTATAATTTCTTTCGTATTCGTTGTAATTCGTTTTTTTTTTTTTATTCAGATGCATCCGCATGTCCGAAAGATGCAAAATTCGGCCAAATTTCAATTAGTTACGAAACTAATTGCCCAAGCCTACAGTCTACTCTCTCCCAAGCATCAAAGTCTGGGGTCCTCCCGGACTCAATGAGTGAAGCAGTAATCGTAGTTATCCCTAAGCCGGGTAAAAATCCTACCCTATGTTTCTCATATCACCCTATTTCCCTCTTAAATGTTGACACCAAAATATTCGCTAAAGTCCTTGCCAATCGTCTTAACATGGTTAATTACAGCCCTGGTCCTCCCGGACCAGACGGGCTTCATGCCGGGTCGTGGCACGAACATAAACATCCGTCGACTACACACCCACATCGCGAGGGTGGACCAGATCGGCCCTGGGGTGGTGGCCTCACTTGATGCTGAGAAGGCCTTCGACTTGGTTCGAGTGGGGCTACCTGTGGACGGTCTTCTCTAGGTTTGGCTTTGGCCCTCAATTCTTAGCATGGCTCAAAATGCTATATGCACACCCCAACGCCCGTATACACACTAAAGGGACTCTGTCGGCTCCCTTCCCCTTGGAGAGGGGGGACCCGGCAGGGTTGTCCACTGTCCCCGGCCCTGTTTGCCCTTGCCCTGGAGCCTCTGGCTGCCCACATTAGGAAGGATTCTGGAATAAAAAGGAATAAAGGTAGGCCCATTAGAAGAAAAATTGTCCCTGTATGCGGATGACTCCCTGTTATATCTAGCCGACGCCTTGGCCTCTCTTGACGCTGCCCTGGCCCAGTTTGACACCTTCAGCCGCTACTCTGGGATACGTATCAATTGGGACAAGTTGGTGCTGTTCCTGCTCCATCTGTCTTTGCCCCAGGCTGACTCTCACACTCTTCTTAGATGGGTGGCGGCCCCCCCCCCCCGACTGGCAAGGCATACTATCTACCTTTCTTTTTCCGCTGGGGACTTGGACCTTCCAAACTTCCTTTTATATTACTGGGCAGCCGTGTTAGTCACAGTCAGGTGGTGGTTTTCCCAGCCTAGACAGAACCTGTCGGTCACCCTGGAGGTGGCAATCCTTGGCTCCTATGCGGCTCTCTCTAACCTGGTGTTTAGGGGCTGTGTCATGGGACCCATGAAGACTGCCATACGGACGGGTGTGGCAGTCCTCCAGGGCAGCTGGGAGCAAGCTAACAGCTATCTCCCCTCACACTCCATTATGGGGAAACCCCCTCCTTCCTCATTTAAACACAGTACCCGACCCAGCAACGTGGGCTAAATGAGGAATATTGACACTGAAGCAGGTGATGCCAAACAGAAAGATCATGACATTCCTCTGTGGGATATAGTATGCCCTATGTAAAAAAATTTGTTGTATGAAACGGTCCCTAGAGGCGATCATAGAGGGAATATATACTGAGATAATTTCCTCCCATAACCTTTAAACCATTCAGAGTAAGAATCATTAACCACTACTCTCTGATTTCTATCTTTATGCCCGTTTTCTATTAATTTACAAACTGATTTTTCCAAGCTTGTAGACTTTACTCTACACATTAGCCGTGTGTAGGGAACTGTCTCAAAAGCTTTTGCAAAATCCAAGTATACTACGTCCACAACCATCCCTCTGTCCAAGGTTTTACCTACCTCCTCCTAAAAATAAATCATGTTTGACAACTTTTGTCTTTCATGAATGCATGCTGTCTGTTGCTTAAAATATATATATTTTTTTCCAGAAAGAACTCATCTATGTGGTCTTTTATTAACCACTTCCCATCCGGGCTAATTCTGGCACTTTGCTCCTACATGTAAAAATCATCATTTTTTTTTTCTAGAAAATTACTCAGAACCCCCAAACATTATATATGGTATTTTTTCGCAGACCTAGGGAATAAAATGCCAGCCATTTCAACTTTTTTTCTGTCACACGGTATTTGCTCAGAGATTTTTCAAATGCGTTTTTTTGGGGAATTTTTTTTTCATGAATAAAAAAAACAAAAAAAAACGTTCAGTTAGCCCAATTTTTTGTATAATGTGAAAGATGTTATGCCGAGTAAATAGGTGCCGAACGTGTTACACTTTAAAATTGCGCACACTCGTGGAATGGCACCAAAGTTTGGTGCTTAAAAAATCTCCATAGACGAAGCTTTACATTTTTTTTTTTTTTTTTTTTTACAGGTTACCTGTTTAGATTTACAGAGGAGGTCTTGGGCTAGAATTGTTACTTCCGCTCTAATGTTTGCGGCGATACCTCATGTGTGGTTTGAACGCTGTTTACATATGTGGGCACAACGTATGTGTGCATATGCTTCTGTGTGTGAGCATGCGGGGATGGGGGCCCTTAAAACTTTTTTTTTTTTTTTTTTTTTTTACACTTTCCCTTTAAATAAAATGTTTTGATCACTTTTATTCCTATTACAAGGAATGTAAACATCCCTTTTAATAGGAATATTGCGTGACAGGACCCTACATCTCTCCTCCAGACAGGAAAGACAGAGATCAAAAGAAAAAATAAATGAGTCCCCGGTAAGGATAAGCTCCAACGTGTTCGCACAGCCCATGTGCAGAGCCCGCCAGGAAGTCAGCATTGCGCTGCGCTAATCAGAGGCAGTGAGACATTTCCGATCTCTGCAGCCGCGCATCGGGATAATGTCTCACTGCCTGTGATCAGCGTGGTACCGACTTCTTGGTGGGCTCTGCACGTGGGCTGTGCGAACACCCCCGGATCTCATCCTTAGTCCCCGGCAATGTTTACTTCAGCTGGGCTGGATATGACCTCATATGCTTAACTTCCGGCGCCGTGGTTCCCTTCTCTGGCTCGCCGATCACACATCGAGCTGGTAGAAGCATGGGGGGGGGAACCTCCCCTCCCGCCGCCTTTAAGAATGATTAAGCAGCTTATCTGCCAGTATGGTTGTTCTTACGATACAGGGAAACGGGGAAAAAGATGATATCTGGATGATGCCTTTAACTGCAGGCATCATTCAGATATCCCCACTGAAATTCCAGGATGTCATGTGACTTACCTTGGGCACGAAGTGGTTAAACTCTCCAGTATCGTCCCAACTATAGAAGGTAAACTAACAGGTCTATAGTTACTTGGACTTTGATCCCTTTTTAAATATGGGCACCACATTGGCCCTATGCCAATCCAGTCATTAATGAGTCCATAAAAAAACAATGGCTTTGAAATGACAGAGCTCAATTCATTTAGGATCCATGGGTGGATGCCATCTGGTCCAGGAGCTATCCACCTTTATGCTGTCTAAATATTTCTGGACCATATCACTTTTGAGCCATTGTGGATCATTTGCGGCTGTGTCAATACCATCCCCATTATAGGCTTGAGCTCCCCCATGCTCCTTTGTATACACAGAGCTGAAGAAAGTATTTAAAAAATGTGCCTTCTCTTTGTCCCTAGTCACCCATTCCAGATTATTTTGTAAAGGACCTACATGCTCAGACCTGACCTTTTTACTATTAATATATTTGAAGAATTGTTTGGGGTCTGTCCTTTCTTTTTCAATCTTCCGTGCATTTTGAATGTTTGCGTCCTTGATTTCCTTTTTACGTATTCTGTTATATTCCTTGTGATATTTAAATGATGATAGTGTTCCTTAATTTTTATATTTTTTAAAAGCTTTTGTCTTATTTATAGCTTTTTTTATAGGCTGAAGTTTGTTTGTTCTTAATGCATTCTATGCATTAAGATAAAAAGCCTACTGTGGGCAGCAGCCCTGTTCAGTCCCCCTAATACTTACCTTAGCCCCATCTAGATGCAGAAATGCTGCAGGAGTATCTCAGCTGCCCTAGACTCCCCTCCTCATTAGCTGAGACAGCAGCACAGCACCATTGGTCCCCATTGCTGTCAGTCAGCCAATGAGGAGATAAAGGGAGTAAGGCCAGGCTGCAGCTCTGTCTAAATGGATACAAGGAGCTGTGGCTCGGCTAGGGTGCCCCCACAGCAAGCTGCTTGCTGTGGGGGCACTCAACAGGAGGGAGGCGCCAGGATCACCAAAGAGGGTCCAGGAAAAGGAGGATCTGGGCTTCTCTGTGCAAAACCACTGCACAGAGCAGGTAAGTATGTCATGCTTGTTATTTAAAACTAAAAAATAACGAGACTTTAGTATCACTTTAACTTTGGCCATGCGCCACATAGCTTTTATTTTTAGCAAATTTAAACTTCTTGCCCATGGGAATATACTTTTCAATGAGTTTGCGTACAGTGTTTTTGAAGAATTCAAATTTCTGTTCTGTATTCATCAATACAAATATTCCCTCCCATTCTATGTCTTGGAGAGCAGCCGTCATCCTTGGAAAATTTGCTCTCTAAGTATTTTTATATTTCCCATATGTGTTTGTTGCTTACAGCTAACATGGTCACTGCTACCTAGATGTTCTTTTTATTTGAATATTAGTAATAATAGTAATAAGCTCTGCATGGTTTGAGATTACCAGGTCTAGCAGAACATAATTATAAAATAATAAAATTGTCTTGTAATAGGTTTAACTAATTTCTGGGTAGTTAAAATCCCCCATTATTATCACTGTCCCAGCCCTTTATGACTTTAGTAATAGGCTTGTGCATTGTTAGAGATTATCAGGTCCAGCATATATGTGTGTGTGTGTGTGTGTGTATGTATATGTGTGTGTATGTATATATGTGTGTATATATATATATATATATATATATGTGTATATATATATATATATATATATATATAATTATACATATCTGTCTTTACACTGTTGGTAGTAGTAGTGCCATTACTCCAGTCCATTTCGGGGTTGGTATAATCTCCCATTATTACCACTGTTCCAGCCCTTTCTATCTGTGCAAGCAGCTGCGTTTCCACATCCTTATTAACACTGGGTGACCTGTAACAAACTCTAATAATTAACTAAGTACACACACCTATTTAACGCTCCGCTGATGTTGCTTCAGCATCATCTCACACTTCATCAACAAGGTCCTTTTTCACACTGTTTTAGATCACTCTTCACTTAGAGACCAACACCACCACCTTTTCTTTTTACTGTCTCTTTGAAAGGGAGCATAGCAAGGAATATTAATAAGCCAAACATATGAAGAATGAAGGCAAGATTTAATAATACCAATTAAATCCTGTTTCTCTTCATGAAAGAAAGCTTCCAACTCTAAATTTGCTTTACAGGTTTCTGGCATTGACAAACAAACACTTTAATTAATTGTTGCATTTTTGCACATGTATTTTCCATATCTTTTTTATAGTACTGTAATTTCCAGTGATTTGTTTGTAACATTGGAAATCTCCTTATCACCTACCGCAGCCCATGGCATACACCATAGCACAGTGGTTCTCAAACCAGTCCTCAAGTACCCACAAAAGGCCAATTTTGGGGAATTTCTCTTAGATAAAATAGCTGTCCAAAATACCAAGCCATTGACTCTGATTGAAAGCACCTGTGCAAGATAAAGAAAACCTGCAAACATGGTCTGTTGGGGGTATTTGAGGACAGGGTTGAGAACCACTGCCATAGCATATAGGTTGTATCATAATGAAAAGCCAGGTCTTTAGCCCTGCATTCATTTTTCTCTGCTTACTGGGAAGGTAGAGTGTTCTCAGCCATGTGTATGCTCGAAGTCATGAATTGAAGCTTACAGAGGACTGCTTCTCCTTATTGCCAGCAGCCAATTAACAAGAAGAATGTGTAGCATGTGGGTGCAGCATTTAACTGAACACCTTGCTTTGCCCTTTCCAGTTCTTTCCATGCCTAGGTTTTAATCTGTCAGATTTCTGCAGTTCTCATTGGGTTCAATTTGATGAGTTGGTACTTAATGGTGTCTGAGATCTTCTTCTTTTCGGTAGCAAGTTCTGCTTCTCCCTGACATTAAAAAACAACATTTAGGGGGAAATGTTTTTAGTGGTTTAGTGGTAGGTTTTAGCCTGTCTTAGCTCTCCAGAACAAATTCCAATTTAATAAGTAGTTAGGGCATCATATCACAATGCATCAAATAAATGCTGCCGGGAATGCTTCTGCTTTTAGATTTGAAATAGAATGAAGTATAAGAGGAATATCATTAGACAGGCTGTTCTATAGAGATGCCTGAGGGAAGGGTGCCTAGGTAAATCAGCAGGAAGGATGTGTCTTAGCAGGATGAATAATAACATCTCAGCACGGAGAATGGCTTGCAATAGATGGAGACAAAAGCTGGAAGTGAATATACATGTACATGGGCCCCTAAACTCAGCAGAATGTAATCATTGAAAAGTGTCTGCGCCTCATTTTATGTGTACAATATCTCCCATTCACAAGACACATCTGTTCCAGGACTGAGGTTGGAGAAGTCAGCAGAATAGTTTTTGTGAAAAGGTATTCTGCTCAAATGTTTTATATTAGCTTTTGTATTATCTGTTCAGTTTCAGAAGCGTTCAGCCCCAGCTTCCCAAAGGAACTTGTTTCCTGTTATGAGCCATAGCCTAGTTCTTTATATTGTAGATTAGCCATTATTTCAATTTTTGATCCATTACAAATTAATTTTTGATTAATACTCTTTTCAAAATAATGTTTGGTGACACTACCACTTTTGTTTTCTTTTTAAGATTTTTTTATTTTATTTTAACTAGTTGGGGACAATGAGCATGCTATACACACCCAAAAAAAAAAAACGTTATCAAAGTACGCAGGACGTGTGTAGCACATCCAGTCCCTGTGCCCTGTTTCTGCGCTCCCCTTCCCATTCCCAGACAACCTTAAACTGTGAAGCCCCATACACATGATCAGAACATCGTACAAAAAATACCACTTTCTAAGTGATCATACGATAATCTGATCATTCGTACGTGGCTTTCGTCTGAAATTTTCCAAAGGGTCAGACACTTTTCCTCGTACGATACCAGATCGTACAATTTTTGTTTAGTCAGTACAGTTTTCTTCTGAAAACAAAACACATCACATCACTTCAAAATTTTTATTCTGTCATACGAGAATTTTTGTACTTTAGTAACCTCTTCATTTTGATATGGAGACTAACATGCAAAAAAAAAAAAATTATTATTAGTCCGATTAATCTCATCTTGTGCACTCGGCTTTAAAGTCCAAGCTGTGAGTTACTGTTTGAATATAGCAGCTCTAGCAGCTACTACTATAAGAAAAAAAGCTACTTGATTCAGTGTTTAACATTGTTTGGATGCGCCAAAGAGAAATTTAAAGTAACACTGCAAGACAGTATCACAGAAAGCCTTGGTTGTCCTTAAACAAATATACAATTTGTTAATATGAAATTATTTCCAAATAGGTCTGGTACATGTGGGAGGGTACAGGTGTGAGAGCTGTAGTGGTTATAGAAGGAGCAGCCATACAGTTTACTAGAGTAGCATACTCTTCAGTTCATCAGCAACAAGGCATAGGCTGTAGTTTATAGGAGGGAGTTCTGTCTGGCACTACCCACCTCCTGCTTATCTGGTTTCTTTGGCTTTTAACCATTTTGTGGAGGACTAGTCAAAAACCCTTGAATAAATAAAAATTTGCTCTAATTGTTGCAATCAGTATTCAAAATCAAAGATATATAAACTGCACCGTCAATATTATTTCATTCCTTCCTTAAAATGTGAACTAATTAATCCAAATCAAAACATGTGAAACATAAATTTCTGTAACACATTCCTTAACCCTTTCATGACTAAGCCTATTTTTGACATTTGGTTTTTACAAGTTAAAATCCATATTTTTTGCTAGAAAATTACTTGGAACCCTCAAACATTATATATATATATATATATATATATATATATATATATATAAATTTTTTTTAGCAGAGACTCTAGAGAATAAAACGGCGATTGTTGCAATATTTTATGTCGCACGGTATTTGCGCAGTGGTGTTTTAAACGCAACTTTTTGGCAAAAGGGACACTTTCATGAATTTAAAAAAAACGAAACAATAAAATTAGCCCGATTTTTGTTTTTTTGCATAAAGTGAAAGATAATGTTACACAGAGTAAATAGATACCAAACATGTCACACTTTATAATTGCACGCACTCGTGGAATGACAAACTACAGTACCTAAAAATCTCAATAGGCGACGCTTTAAAAAAAAGATTCCGGTTACCAGGTTAGAGTTACAGAGGAGTTCTAGTGCTAGAATTATTGCTCTCGCTCTGACTGCGTTTTCTGTGCTGCGCGAGCTCGCGGCGACGGGGGGGGGGGGCGCTTTAAAATTCATTTTTTTTTCTTATTTATTTTCAAATTAATAAATTGTTTTAAAAAATAGAATAAATAGAAAAAAATTTAATAAAAAATAAATTTGATCACTTTTATTGCTGTCACAAGGAATGTAAACATCCCTTGTGACAGTAATAGGTGGTAAAAGGTACTCTTTATGGAGGGATCGGGGGTCTGAAAGATCCCCCCTTTACACTTCAAAGTATTCAGATCGCCGTTTTCGGCGATTCTGAATATTGTATATATTTTTACATCCGGCGCCATTGGCAGCCGAGTAAACGGGAAGTGACGTCGCTTCCATGTTTACAATTAGGAGCCACTTACAGCTTCATTCCATTCCCTCCCTAGCCGCCAGAGGCGACGGGAGGCGGCGGGAGGGGGGACGTCCCCTCCCGCTCCTCCAGCATAACAGCCGAGCGGCTTTTAGCCACATTGATTGTTATGGCTGGAAAGCCAATCGCCCGCTCTGAAAAACGGTACCGGGATGATGCCTGCAGGTGCGGGCATCATCCCGGTATAACCCCTGGAAGCAGAGTACGCTCGGCGACAAGGGGTTAAACCTATATTTCAATGTGTGATTGTTTTTCTATGTAGTTTTGGATCAAAGTCCAATATATCTTCTGTGCAAAATGATACTATGGTAATCTTTGAATCTTCTCATTCATAAAATAAATCAATCACAGCTGTGTTAGTTCACTATTTGTGAGCCGCTGATCTTAATTGGAACAGGGCCAGGCTCAATTTAAACCACAGGTAATCAACCCAATGCCAAATGTCTCCATATGTTTCTTTGGAAGCAAATTCCATTGTTGTGACTTTGTAATTGCTTACAGAATCATATTTTTCATTTAAAATCATTAACATTCCATCCACATAGCTATCGATATAGACTCAGTAGAACAGATATGTTATTGAATCCTCCAATTTCAATAAAATAAAAATATTTAATTTAAAATTAAAATTATTGGTAGCACACTCCCAATATAAAGGTGACAAAGTGTTGAATAAATTAACAGTTGCGCTAATTGTTGCAATCCATATTCAAAATCAAAAATATGTTAACCATGCCATCAACATTATTTCTTCTTTAAATTATGTAGTTTACTAATCCACTTGTAAAAAGACAAAACATTAAAAACATAAATTTCAGCGACACATTCCTTAAACCTCTATTTCAATGTATGATTTTATCTATGTAGTTTTGGATTAAAGTCCAATATATCTTCTGTGCAGAATGATACTGTGGTAATCTTCTCATGCATAAAATAAAACTTGCTCCCCCCTCGGGTTTGGTGCTCACCTCAATTGATGTAACCTCACAACTAAGTTTAGTCAGAAAAAGCGATAGTATCCCAGGACTAATGAGATGTCTTTTTCTCCTTCCAGTTTCTCTGTATGTGTCTCCAAATGACAGTGATTAACTGGTGCATGCAAAAGATAGGAGGCTCCACATAGTGCTTAAACTGTTTAAAACTTTAAACTTTATTAAAATAAATATATTGCACTTATATGCATAAGGTGCTCCAGTGAACCAACTATGTACAGCGTTCTTTAAATCCACAATTCTGTGACAGCTCCAAACTTTGCTAATGGTTATCTCAGTGTCCTGTTACAACATATGCCCAGGGGCGGACTGCCCGAGGGGCCCCATGCCACTAGGGGGCCCCATCAGGTTTGCCAGCATCAGTAAAACCAGGGACAGTATGTAAAAATGTGTTTTTTTGGGGGTTTTTTTTTACATCTGTCTCTGAAATGTCCCTTAACGACATCCTTTTGGTCTAAAAATCCCGAGATTATAGCTGCCCCACCTCTCCAGTACTGTGTGTGTGTGTGTGTGTGTTTGTGTATACTGTGGGGCCCCATAATCTCCTATTGCCCAGGGGCCCCATGAGTTGTCAGTCCGCCCCTGCATATGCCCCTCCCCTACCCGACCCCTTATGTCACAGGGTCATGTGACTTCCTCAGAGGGATTCTTATTGGTGAACAAGACACTCACTGGTTCTATTCCTATCCCGCTCTGTTATCGCCTGTCATTCACAGCTGTTCACTATTTGCGAGCCGCTGATCTTAATTGGAACACAACCATGCTCAATTTAAACCACAGGTAATCAACCCATTGCAAAATATGTCTCCATATGTTACTTTGGAAGCAAATACCGTTGTTGTCAATTTGCAATGGCTTATCTAATTACATTTTTCATTTACAATATATAAATTCCATCCGCATAGCTCAAATACGGAATCCATATAGACTCAGTAGAACAGATATGTTATTAAATCCTCCAATTTAAAAAAAAATATATATTTTTTTAAATAAAATATAAAAATAAAAAATGTAATTAAAAAAATTAGAAAACTCTTAAAAGGTTATCAAGCAATGACTAGATAAATAGGGCTATGTTAATAATTTCTCAGGAAACAACCCAGATCAAATTCTTTGTTTAACCCATTTGGCACCATAACAGATAATTCATGGATCCACCATGATTCTCTCTTACTGAGCTCTCTGATGCCATTCTGTGCTCTCCAGTGTGTTTTTAGGGACTAAATTTCCCAAAATTGCAACCCCCTGTGATCTCTATTGTGGACATTTTTAAAATGTAATGATAAATGGTGTTTAATATTTCCTGTGTTAATATTGCAAATGTGTTCTTTAATTCTTTTAAATGCCTTTTTTGTTCTGCCTATATAAATCATATTACATGGGCATCTTAGGGCATATAATACCCCTTAAAGATATAAAATCCTTAATGGCGTAAGACTTTTGGTTTAAAGGATTAATAAACGCTTTCCTTCTCCTAATGTTGTTCCGAACTTTTGTACAACAATGACATCTACCGCAGCTATAGAAGCCCTTCGTGTCCTAAAACATCAGGGTTTTTTTGTCGAAACGGTGGATCAACTAAATTTTTCACTACTAAATCTCTAAGGTTGGTTGCAGAAGATGTGTATATATATATATATATATCTATCTTAATAAAAAAAGTATTTGATTAAAAAAATAATAATAATGGGGGTTTGAGGGGATGAGAACCATTCACGCCCTGTACCGACGTTCCCACCTAGACCCGCCTACAGCGTATTCTGTCAGTACAGTTCTATAGGGAGGAGGGACAGAGCAGCTGGGGCCCCCAAATGCTGTACTCTACACTGTCCCCCCAGACCTCTTTATTTTCATGGTGTGAATGAGCCCCAGCAGAGGATGGGAGAGCTGTGCAGGAGACAAGTCACTGGCTGCCTCTCTCCAGTCTTCTCTACGTCTTTCCGGTACCCCCTTTCTGTCTACAGTTGCCAGAATGACAGGCCAGAAGTCTGGCTCCAGAACCCAACAGCCTCACTAGCTGCACCCAGAACTGACGTCCAATAGAGCCCGCCCAGAGAAAAAAAGTGGGTGCAGCCTGCAATAATTGGGAGGAAGACAAGAAGATGTTTCACGCTTTTGTCCTGTAGGCGGAAAGATAATGGGTCATGGTGCTGGCATGGGATAGGCTTGAGGGATAGAGACTTTAGGATTTGCTCACGCCTGATTCTAAGCCCTTGTACACACGGTTGGAGAATCCATCGGAATGTGTCCTATCGGACCGTGTTGTCGGATAATCCGACTGTGTGTGGTATGCATCGGACTGATTCCATCGGACCCAATTTTCCAACTTGTTGGAAATATTTCCCGACCAACTGGGCCGATCGGACATACTCCGATCATGTGTAGAGAATTTTGATTGGACCAAGTGCCACGCGTGCTCAGATCAAATTCCTACATCAAAGCTATTGGCTACTAGCTTGAATGTAGTCCCATCGTAACGAAATTACGTCATCACGTTCTGTAAGATCGTATTTTTCGACAACTTTGTCCGACCGTGTGTATGCAACAGTTTCGGACAAGATCCGACGGACAAAATCTGACGGATTTGGTACAGGGGCTTACAGTGATTGGGCTGACAAAAGCCACCAGAAGGCAATTTCTTGTCGCCATGGTGACCTGGCAGGCAATGGCAGGAAAAAACTCTGGATAGCCGCACACCGGAAAAAGACTTAAAATCCTGTGTTTTTATTAAATGTCGAGGGTCACATCAAATAATCCACAGCAAAGGAAAAGGGTAAAAAATCCTGCTGCGTTTCACACTGGAATCAGTGCTTACTCATAGCTATGAGTAAGCACTGATTCCAGTGCGAAAAGCGTCAGAATTTTTGTACCCTTTTCCTTTGCTGTGGATTATTTGATGTGATGTGACCCTTGACTTTTAATAAAAACACAGGATTTTAAGTCTTTTTCCAGTGTGCGGCTATCCAGAGTTTTTTCCTGTCATTGCCTGCCTAGTGCGTATGTATCAGCCAGCACCTGGGGCTCCTTGATAGGAAGGACATCCGCCCTGGAGGGCTATCCTGGAGCGGTGGTTTTCTTTCTTTATCTAAATCGATCTCTGGATGGTGACCTGGCACCTGGGATTTGTCGAGCCCTGCACTAGACCCAGAGTAGTTATGAAAAGGGTCTGTTGAGATAAACCGCAGAATAGATTGCGAGTTCCACATGCAGCAAAATATTATTATGCAATCCAGGCAGCCCAGCTAAATATTATAATTTTTGTTTAGAATTTTTCACTATTCTAAAAAAAAAGCACTTAGTTAATAATAGCCCATTCACTAAAACTATAGCATTATGTTAAAGTGGTACTTTAGCCAGAAAATTAAGTATCCTGATGGATCACTTCAGGCTGACTCATTTTGCATGTATAGCTATGTAAAACATTAAAATGAAGTGTCTATACTGTTTAAAACCCAGTAATACACTGTCTCGCTCCACTCTGCACATGCTCAGTTCCTGTCTATTCTCAACATCGTGCCTAAAATCGGAGCCGCCTCTAAGGCTGATCATTTGAAGGAGGAAGAAAGCAACAGGAATGACAGACTGTGCTGAGGCAACACAGATTAGGGAGGGAGCCAGGAGAGACACAAAAAGGCTTAGGCTTTGAAAGATCATGTCTTTTTCTTTTCATACCTCCATGGTAAAGCTTTTTGTCATCCTTCCTCACTAGCTAAGCCAAGACATAAAATAAAAGCTGGAAATGTACTAAAACTGATGCACACAGAATCTGGTGCAGCTGTGCATAGTAACCAATCCGCTTCTAACTTCAGCTAGTTCAGTTATGATTTTCCAAAAGCTACACCAGATTCTGTGTGCACCAGTTTTAGCTGTTGAGACAAATGAGAGGGAGGAAAATTTCCAATAAGCTTTGGGCTTCAACAAAATGGCTGCTTCCAAAAAGCAGACACAGGAGCAATGCTGGAATCAATTTACAACACACACTAATTTTGTTAACATAATTAATAATGTGGAATGTATGTTCTTTTGTTAAAGAATGTTTACTGTCATCAAATTGTTATGGGTAAAGTACCAATTTAAATACTCGGGAGAGCTATCGACTGTTATCACTTGTATTTTTCCTGGGTGGCCCATAGAGTCTTTATAGCTTTAAATTGATTGTAAAGTCTAGTGTTTTTTTTCTATAAAAATAAACGTTATACTTACCTGCTCTGTTGCAGTGGATTTGCACAGAGCAGCCCAGATCCTCTTCTCGGGTTCCTCTTCTGTGATCCTGGCTCCTCTTTCTGTTGAGTCCCCCCCACAGCAAGCAGCTTGCTATGGGGGCACTCAAGCCGAGTCACAGTTCCCTGTGTCCATTCAGACACCGAGCCCAGACCCGGCCCCGCCCCCTCTCTCCCTTGATTGGCTAGCTGACTTTGACAGCAGCCTATGGCGCCGCTGCTGTGTCTCAGACAATCAGGAGGGAGAGTCTCGGACGGCTGGACAGAGAGGGACCTCGGGTAAGTGACCTCAGGTAAGTTCTGCACACAGAAGGCTTTTAATCTTAATGCATAGAATGCATTAAGATAAAAAACCTTCTGATTTTACCACTTTAAACTTTTATAATATTTTATAATCTATACGTCAGACATCATGGAGAATAAAATACAGGTAGTTCCAATTTTTTATGTCAAAATATTGGTGCAACAGTTTATCAGTTCATTTTAGAACACACAAACATAATATATAACTTTTTTTGGGATCAGTTAAAAAGATGAGCATACACCCAGTAAATATAGATACCCAATGGGGGGTGGGGGTTAAAGTGGTTGTAAACTCCTTTTTCTTACCTTTACCTATGGATAAGCCTAGAATAAGGCTTACCTATAGGTAGTGGAAATATCTCCTAAACATGCACCGTTTAGGAGATATTTCCCTTGTAGTGCGCTGATGTCGTCATCGGCGCATGTTCTGTGAAGAAACAGACCTCCGTGCCGTGACTGACGGCTCCCGTGTGCGGGAGTGACGTCACGCGGCTCCAGACAGTCACAGAGCCGGAGTTTGCGGCCCCCAGAAGAAAGAAGGGCAAAGATGGACTAAGGACGCCGCGGGCTTCGTTTGCGGATAAGTGTCACATATCGCATACTAGCCCATTATGCTTTTAATTTGCAGGGTTTGCACAGAGCAAAAGAGGAAGTAAAACCCCCAGGCAAGCTTCTGGGGGTCAGTGAAAGCAAACAGTCATCTGTAGAGCTGCCCTAGCACTTTAATCAGAAAGCTGAAAGTTGGCTTGTGAAACATACATGCACTCCGGCTGCTGTAGCAGGTGTGAATGTGTGTAAAAAAAACCCACTGCCACTGACGTTTAACATTAGTTGGTGGCAGTAAAAGTTACCCCATGTCCATAAAGTGGCGATCTCCAGGTGCTCGCTGGGCAGCCTGGTTCATATTTGGAGTATGCAGAAATCCCCCAAACCCCGGAGTTCTATTAGATATTTATTGATCACACAGCTTACAGGATTATGTTCAGACTCGGAGGTGTTTTGAGGCAGGTATTGGGCCATAGGCAAACAATATTGTGGTTTTAAGGCAAGATCATGGCAGAAAAGTATATTGTATAAATTTATCCACGGTATATAGTAAATATAAAGTGGGAAAAGTAGTAATCCCACTGCTGAAAACAAGGTTCTGATTTCCCCTAAAAATAGAAGGAAATGACAGCACAAAAAGATTTGAGTTCTTAGTATTAGAAGTTGTGACTAGGACTAGAAACGGATAAATGCTATGTTTGTTGTTTTTTTTGTTCCTAAATGTTGAAATCTCAACATATGTGATTTGTTCATCTGTTTTTGTCAAAAACAAATGGTATGGTGTATAATATATTGGCAACTTTTCTTTGTCAGAAAACGAAAAGAAAACTTGAAGATGCTTTGCAAAGGTTGGAGTTTTTATATGACAAGCTGAGAGAAAACTCTGTAAGTATTTAGTGCTGTGAAACTCATCTTATATGTCGTTTTTTTTTTTTTTTGTTTTTTTTACTTGGTGATGTAAGGGGGAGCGGGCATTTAAAAAAAAAAAGCAGCAGTTTGGATTTTTTTTTTTTATATATAAATCTTTTTATTATCTCTTTCAATGATACAAAAAAATTGTAGCAGGTGGTGCAGCCCTCGTTGGACTGTGCCAGTCTGCACAAGAAATAGAAAATATAGGCACCAGGTACCAAACAAAAACTCTAATTAAACCACTTAACAGGTACAGCTTGTGTGAGTATGTGACTCACACTGAGAAAAAGCAGACAAACACTATACTATATATTCTTTCAATAGCTCATGGACCAGACAGAGGTGGGACTTTCACAAACTTAAGTTTATCCTCCAGGGCAGGCAACTAAACAGGAGGCAATAGAACAGTATCAAAGTGAGTCAGGCATTGAAGTAGTGGTGGTGCTCCCTATCCACCTCACCCATCCATACGTTATCAAATTATCTGAAACGGCCTCTGTTAGCATAAGTATCTTTATACATAGGCAAGGTGGTATTTACCAATTTGTGCCAGCCACTGCATTGATGTCAACCAATGCCCCCAAGTATTGTGAGATAGCTGGGCAATCCCAGAAAATGTGTATAAAATCCCCCATCTGGTGAGAACATCTCCAGCAGCAGCAGTTTGGCTTTACCAAAGTTATACTGCTGCTTGAAAAAAAAAGATATTGCGCATTTATAATCCATTGTGATGTACTTTACAAATGTGCCTAGCACTATACTGGCTTCTGGACTTCAAAAGGGGTTTCTGTAATAAGTGTCCACCCAAGTATTTGAATGTGGTGAAAACGTCTAGTTTTTGTCTAACGTACCAATGGACATGGAATGACTGAGATGGTAGATTCATTGTTATGATATCAGTGTTTTAGGTTGCTCTCCCACCTCTACTCTGTCAGATTTGTCTTTTCCTGTAATATCTTGTGGCATCCGTGCTATCTTGTGTGTTCAGATCTGCAGGTGTTATGCCATCTTGTGTGTACTGTTCTCTATGTGAAGTGGATAGTTCTGTACATATCATCACATGGCCATTAATGCCAAAATATCTATATTCTTTTCCTGATTGTACATGACAGAGCACATGCTTCTTTAAATCCTTACATGCAGCTACCTTCCGGTGATTGAACACTGGCAAATGAAAAAAGCTGCTGCCTTTAGCAGAGAGGGGGGTGTATACCACCTAGGACTACCCATAGGCATAGCCAAGTCTTTTCTTCTGCCTAGCGTCCTACTCCTGTAGGGGGCAGTATAACCCTATGGTTCTGAATAATGGAGCGCTGTGTTTTTCAGTGAACCAAAGAGAAATAGGATTTTGAACCACCAGTAAAATTTGTTTCCTGAAGCACAGGACCGTAAGCTCTTGTGATCTTTGTATTGTTTGCTACAAAACTGAGGCTAGCTGGGGTTGGGAGAGATTATATAGGGGATCCCCTATATAATCTCTCCCAACCCCAGCTAGCCTCAGTTTTGTAGCAAACAATACAAAGATCACAAGAGCTTACGGTCCTGTGCTTCAGGAAACAAATTTTACTGGTGGTTCAAAATCCTATTTCTCTTTGGTTCACTGAAAAACACAGCGCTCCATTATTCAGAACCATAGGGTTATACTGCCCCCTACAGGAGTAGGACGCTAGGCAGAAGAAAAGACTTGGCTATGCCTATGGGTAGTCCTAGGTGGTATACACCCCCCTCTCTGCTAAAGGCCTTCAGTTTTTTCTGCCTAGTCAGGAGTAAGGACCTAGTTCCCTGCTGGAATCTTTAGTCCTGGGAATTTTCTTTTTTTTTTTGCCTGAAATTTTCTACAATTAACTGCCGGGCTGGGCGCTGGGCTGGACAGTGGTCTCCCCAGTCTGGCCAGCAAGCACCTGTAAACCGAAGCTGAGTGCTGGGTCGGCCGCGACATAGCCCCACTGGATGGAGTGAAACATCTCAAGAGGTCGCATACGACCGGGTTTCAGCCTGAGCCGCAGCATTCCTCATGACCAACACCCCCCACACACTTCGGTGGCAAGGGGATCTGTCTGGGAGCGTTACACGCGTGATTTGCTGGATCAGTAAGTACGGCCCCCTCCTCTTCTTCCCTGGACGTGGTGTGGGGCATGGTTACTGCCTGGGGTGGTCGGTCCCTCCGGGCTTCTCCTCCACCCCTCTCCCTCCCTTCCTTCTTGGGAAAGGCCTAGGCTTCTGGCCTAGGTGCTTTTTGGACACACTGCCCCCCCTCCACCCTTAGGGTTGCTACTGGGGGGTATCCATTGGGCCCACCTGCTGCAGTGGTTGGGCCAAGGAGGCGGGTGAAAGCACGTCCGCGATCGGGGGACCGCCTGCAACAGCCCTCCCGTAATTTAGGATGCCGCTTTACATTTTTGGGTCTCTGCCCTCCGTTCAGTGGCTCAGATCGGTCCAGTCACCCCCGCGGGCTGCGCACTAGCAGAAGGCGGCCAAAAATGTATGCTGCGGCTTTGCAGCATACCGACCAGGTGCTGGATCAGCGGCCCCAGCCCCCTCTGGGAGCTTCGGAGGGTGATCTCCTCCTTTTGGGGGTCCTTTAGGAGGGAGCACTCCCTGTGAGGGGCCTCAGTGGTGCCTTGTGTGGGTGGCGTCCATCAGCGTCCCCTATGTGGGGCCTCAGTCGGTGCCCCCCTGTAAGTGGCCTCATTCCGCGCCCTCCTGTGAGGGGCCTCGTTCGCCCCCCCCCCCTGTGAGGGGCTTCGGACTCCTTCTCCAGACAGCGTGCCCTGTGTGGGGCCCGGTTGGCATCCCCTGTGCGGGCCTTGGGTGGCTGGGGTCTTAGTTGGTGCCCCCCCTGAGTTTATTGTGCTGGCACTTGGGCATATAGCCCCATAAATGGCACCCCCTGCCTTCCCCTACCTCCTCTGTCTCGAACAATCCTATATCTAGCTCTGCCGCCACAGACATGGCCCACTTTGTGGGATTGGTGGCCACGCTCCCTGTCCTGTCAGGGAGTAAGGATGATTGCTCCACAACTGCAGTGGTGCATGAAAAGGCGCTGGTTGTCGCACTTATTATATCTGTGCTGGAACCTTTTAAGATGGGGGATGCAGCGGTGGCTTCGGCAAAGGACCGGGTTCCCTTTCGCACCCGTAAGCCATCTTGAGTGGCAAAACCATACCCTTCTCCCTCTTATTTTGCCAAATTTGACCATGAAGACTGGGAGGGTCCAAAGTGCCTTTTGTGCTTCTAAAAAAAAATTGGTGTGAGGTACCCCTTTTGGGGAGTCCCTCCTTCAGAAGTGGACTGTTCCACCAGTAGTGGACCCCCCTGTCTCTACGCCGCTCAAGGCAACCATGATTCCAATAGAGGAATCTCTGACTTCTAAGGATCCAGCTGACATACCTGGAGGTGGAGCAGAATCCCCCTGCCTTTGCTGCATTGGCAGACCTGTTGGTCTAGGCCAGGGATCCTCAAACTACGGCCCTCCAGCTGTTGCGGAACTACGCATCCCATGAGGCATTTTAAAACTCTGACATTCACAGACATGACCAGGCATGATGGGAATTGTAGTTCCTGAACAACTGGAGGGCCGTAGTTTGAATACCCCTGGTCTAGGCACTGCAGTTTGTCTGCTATGCCTCTAGGCCGCAGTTCCCCTGGTTGCTGAGCTCAGTGTTGCTCAGACACCACAGTGGTACTTGGACATGTATTGTGGGGGGGGCTACCCTGGATGACATCATGACGAGTCTTGATTTTGTCCAGTTACAAGATAGTTTTCCGGCCTTGTTCCCCAAAACATGTTTTTTGCTTCCAGTGTGCATCTGTCGCCGGACTGTTTGCTGTTCTCCTCGTGGGGCTGTGCAAGCCCTGTTGAGTGTGATTTTCCCGGTTCCCGTGTCTGAAACAGTTTTAGTGGTTTTATTCAAACCTGTTTACAGCCCAAAAGATGGAGGGAATAGTAGTACATCCAATTATGGACCTCGAGGCCCTGACCTGCCATGTGTATGTACAGAAGTTCAGGATGGAGTCCATCGGCACTGCAGTGGCACCCCTTCATCATGGGGACTTTCTGGCTGCTATCGACATCATGAATGCTTACATACGCATTCCACTATGTGCCTGACTCCAGCACTTCCTCCATTTTGCTGTGTTTGCTGAGCATTATCAGCACATGGTGTTGCCCTTTGGTCTTGCCACCACTCCTTGGGTGTTCACGAGGTGTTAGCCCCAGATCTGGCGTGGTTATGTCATTGGGGGTTTGCAGTCCTGGGCTGCCTAGACAATCTTCTTCTGCGAGTCCTCGGCTACCCCGAGGGGCAACGTAGCTCCTATACAGACCTTGACTGATTTCAGTTGGCTTCTATGCTCTCTGAAGTCTGCTTTGGCCCCTTCCAGATCACTGGATTATCTAAGCCTGACCCAGGCTTCAGCTCTGGCCAGAGTGTTTCTTCTCCTGGACAAACTCCAGAAGTTGCATGCTGCGTTTTTCATTTACTGTTGTCCAGCAGGTGGGCCCCCCTGCGGACCTGCATGTGGTTGTCTGGTCTGATGGTATCTACTTTTTTGAGGCGATTCCATTTGCACAGATACATACAGTCTCCCTTCAGGGAGATCCTGGCATAATGGGACAAGTGCCCGAGGTCTCTGGACAATCAGATTTGGCTGAGCCAGGAAACCAGAGGTTCTCTGGTCTGGTGGCTTTGCTCTCCAGTTCTTCGGGAGGTAAAGCCTTTCTCCCCTTGTATTGAACAGGTTGACCACCAATGCCAGTCTGTCCAGGTGGGGAGATGTCCTGGAACTGAGCTCTGCTCAGGGTCATTGGACACTGGTGGAATCCAGACTACCGAGCAATATCCTGGAACTTGGAAAGATCAAACTATGTCTGGATAATGGATGGATTGGCTTCGGGGGCTCCCGGTATGGCTCAAGTTGGACAATGCAATGACGGGGGTTTATGTCATTCACCAGCATGGGCCAAATAGGGTGTTGGCAGTCCTGGCAGTTGCCAGTATCCTCCTATGGGCAGTACGCATTCCAGGAGTTGAATACTGACAGGTGGATGCCTCAGTCGGCTGGGTTTGAACCACGGACCGTGTTTCATCGGATATGTCTCCGCTGGGGCATTCCTGATGTAGATCTGTTTGCGGCTCAACAGGATGGTACCAAGGTTTCTGGCAAGGTCACAGGATCCTCTGGTGGGCACCTGAATCGCTCTGGTGGCCCATGGGGCCGGTAACGCTTGCTCTACGCCTTTCCTCCTCTCCAGCTTCTGCTGTGGCTTTTGCGCAGGATCACGGCTGAGGGCATACCGGTCATTCTATTGGCTCCGTTGGGCTAGGTCCACTGGGTGTGCCTGGTCACCGACATTCCTCGAAGACTGCCTCTCAGGGAGGATCTACTGTCCCAAGGGCCATTCTTCCATTCTGCCTTAGACTCGCTGGTTTTAATGGCCTGGCTGTGATGAGCTAGGTGTGGCATTTCCAACACTGCTGATGGCTAGGGAGTCTACCTCTGGATGTGGAAAGCACATATATCCTGGTGTGAGTCCCACCGGGCATTCATCCTTGTTCTTTCTCTGTGGCTCCGATTCTGACCTCCCTTCACGGGGGATTGAGCAGGAATGGGCCTTGAGTATCCTCAAGAGCCAGGTGTCAGCCTGCGTGGTCTTTTTTTCAGCATCCCCTGGTGCATATTTTTATTCAAAGGGTTCGACGTCTGTTTCCATCAGTGCGGTCTCTTCTACCGCCATGGGATATGCACTTTGTGATTTCGGTTCTCCAGAAGCCTCTCTCTCAAAATGTTCTGGAGATTCCACTGCTTACTCTGTCTCAGAAGGTGGCCTCTTGGTGGCTATCACCTCTGCTCGCAGGGTGACGGAAATGGTGGCGTTATCGTGACGTTCACCTTACCCAGTGTTATACAGATTAAGGTGATTCTTCTCCTTTTTCCATCGTTCCATCCTTGGATTTCCATTTGAATAAGGACATTGTGTTTCCTTCCTTGTATTCCTGGTCAACACATCCTAAGGAATTTACCTTATTTGCCCTGGATGTGGTTTGGGGGATTAGGGTGTATTTGGCAGCCACTGAGTCTTTTTGGAGATCAGATTCACCGTGATCATGGACGGGCCAAGAAAGGGGCTGTCTGCTTCTTCTGCGACCATTTCTGGATGGATCAGACAGATGACTCTGGCCTATTCTGTCAGGGATCGGTTTCCTCCTTTCCCTGTTACGGCACATTCTTCTTTGGCGCTTAGTACTTCTTGGGCCTTCTCTCCATTGCGCAAGTTTGCAAGGCGGCCACTTGGTCGTTCTATGAATTGGATGTGTTGGCATCTGTGGAGCCCTCTTTTGGCCACAAGGGCTGCTGTTTAGAGGGTCTAATCCCTCTTGAAAGAGCATTGTTCAGGTTGGGCTCCAGCTTGTCCTGTGTTGAGCTCCTGTTGCCTGGTTGGCTCTTGTGTTAGCCTTGGGATTTTTGTGGTCCCACCCCTCATGTTTGGCACTGCTTTGAGATGTCCCTATGGTTCTGAATAATGGAACGCTGTGTCTGTCAATGAACGAAAGAGAAATTGCAATTTTTGACTTACCGTAAAACCCATTTCTCTCAGTTTAACAGGCACAGCACCCACCGCTCTAAGGAGTGCTTGTTACTAAACTGAAGGCCTATAGCAGAGAGGGGGATGTATACCACCTAGGACTGCCCATAGGCGTAGCCAAGTCTTTTTTTCTGCCAAGTGTCCTACTGCTGTAAGGGGTGGCATAACCCTATGGTTTTGAATAATGGAGCGCGGTGTCTGTCAATGAACTCAGAAAAATTTATTTTACGGTTAGTCAAAAATCCCAATCCCATCCCATTCTGGTATAGTACAGGAGACAGCTTTCTTTAAATCATTACACCTGGGATGTCCAAAAGCAGTCCAACTGAGGAGTGGACAACAACATCAAAAGGACCACAGCCAAACCTGAAAATGACATCAGAGGAGGTCCTGAACATCCAACTGGTGAAACTTAAAGGGGAACTAAACCTACGAAAATACGCCCACCCCCGACATCAGTACTTAGATTTGACAGCTCCACTCTCACTGCAGCCGCACAGAACCGGATTTCCCACCAATCACTGGATGTTTACACTCAGGGCTAATAATTCTACATGAGAAATATGAGACCCGGGGCTTTTTGGGGATGCTTGGCAGGTGGGGCCCCTGGCAACTTCCCAGTATGCCCCATGTGAAGACAGCCTGCGCACACATACAAAAAATTACATTTAACTCCTACAAGGCTATTTAAAACACCATAACATTTAAAAAAAAATATGGGGATTTGGCCACACCATATGGCTATAGAATGTTACCTTAAGCCCACTTACTGCGACAAAGTACCCCATTATCGAAAACATTTTGAAAATGTTCTGGTGTTTTAGATAGCCTTGCAGAAATTAAATGTATGTAAATTTTTGCATGTGTGCGCTTTAATATTTTGTTCCGTTTTATGGTCTTATGGCTGCACCATCTTTGATGCATCCTTTAGGCTCCATGCACACTGGAGCTCATAAACTGCAGTTTATTGGAGTTTGGGCGTCCACTCTATGTTAGCCTATGTGTCCATGCACACATGGACGTTTTTTAGCTTTAATGAGCAGTGGAGTTTATGGGCTTTTTCCTAAACGACAGAAATTTACGTTCAAAGTGCCATTTTTCACTGCCAAAAAACGACAAACGCAGATAAATGCTCATAAACACTTATAAACGCTCATAGACACGCGTTAATTCGTGTTTGGCATTCTATTTTTTCAATGCATTGCGGGAGTTTGGAATGCACTGTGGGATTTTTGGAGTGTCCTCTGTGTATTGTTATTGAAAACGCCCATAAACGCTAACGCTAATAAACACTAGTACAAAACGCTGTTAAAAGCACGATTTTCAACCAGCGTTTTCTGCCAGCAATCTGGCGTCCAGAAAAAGATTTTTTGAGCTTCAGTGTGCATGGAGCCTTAGAGTGTGCCCCCCAAATCTTTGTTTTTCCAATATATAATTTAGTGACAAATTTGTGTAAAAAAAAAAAAATTAAAATTTTACCGAAATATAAAATATTCCATGGACTCAACATGCCTATCAGCAAATAGCTTGGGGTGTCTACTTTCCAAAAGGGGAAATCCCTGTTCCTGCTCTCAGGCATGCGTTCGCGGGTGGCCGGCTGCGATCGCGCCTGCCAGCCACACGCCTGCTATCAGACGTACCCATATGGCGATTCACAGGAACTAACCACTTTGCCGACATATATCAGCATGAGCCGGTCGGCAAATGGTTAACTGGTTAATGTTTACGTGAGTATAATGCTGGCAATGAAGAATAATTTTACTTGTCTATATGCTTGCAAACCTTTTACTCGCCTATACTCAACATTTCAAAAAGAACCAAAAACACTGCGCTATTCAAATGTGTAACCAGTATACAAACAGCAGCTAACACAACATCTAGGTGTACAAATGTGACATAATAAATTTTGTGAAAAACAGTGTAGCGCTTATTTGTTTTTACCACATTACAATGTGACCAATGTAATCAATACATGTATTAGACTGTGCAAAGAAATAAAGAAACATTTAAACACTCATTGCTATATATGCAAAGCTAGAATGTCCAAACAAATATATGAAAAAATATGTCCAAAAAATGGAAAAACAGCATGGAAACAAGTGAAGAGTTCTCCAAATTTTCCAAATTATCTTTGTGTGATACGATGAAGTGAAAACAGTCCTACACCTTCTCCAAGGAATAATCACACAATCACCGCGTGAACCCTCCACCGCATAAAATGGGGGCTTACCAGATTTAATAGATCCTACTCAAAATTATATTTGGAGGATCATATATGCTTGTAGATATACATAGGCTGTTTTTGGGGTGTTGTCCTTTTCTGGAAGACTTTCAAGTGTGGCTATTTCCTCTGCGGTATGTCTCCATCCACATAAATCATCATAGGTAATGGGATAGATATAAAGGAAGAAAGCAGGGACCACAATAGTGTAACTCCGTTTTTCGTTTCAAGTAATTTAATAAAAAATTATCAAACTCACGTGTACAAAGAACATGAGCGCTTTTTCAATAAAATCTCAGGCTGCAGTGAAGTCCCGACGCGTTTCGTCTTAAGCAGACATCATCTGGGGTACAACTTCAAGGCAGCCCTCCAGTTTATATAGCCAGACCCTCAATCAGGCCTAGATTTCCTCCATCAGTGTCACCACACATCATTTCCGGTATCCAACATGGCCGCCGGCGTGCGTTCCACGCCTCTTTTTAATAGTGTGAAGGGTCTGGTCAAATAACTGGTACATCCCATACTCTTATATATATTGGACGAATCGCTTCCGTGTATCTAAACAACAAAAGCGAACGTCCTAACGTACGCCAGCAACGTCCAAATGGAACGCAGGCATAAACACTGAAATGTTCAGCCGATCTTTTAACCTCAGCGGAAGTAAAATAAACGTGACCCCCGCGTATCCCACGAACGGAAGTGGTCAGCCTGGAACGCACCAACTTTATCCAATAGAGTGCGAACGTGTGTCAACATCCCGGCGCCATAACGTCACTTCCGTGTCCCCGTACTCAAAAAATAAATAGACGTGTAAAAAGACGCCATCTCTAAGGTAATATACAGATCGGTACAAGAACAGATCTCTTATATATATTAAATAGGGAAAATATAGAGTATATACCCTGAGCTGAGGGATATATCTAGTAGAAGGAAATTTGGTAAAAAATAGGTAAAAAAAATATATAAATAAAAAACATTAAACATTCAGACGCTGCATCCAATAGGAACACAGTGCCTATAATCGCATATTAGCTTGTGTAGCCATATCTCACAGGAAAAATAAATTAAAAGGCAAATTTCGAAAAAAATGTTTATTCCAGTAATTTTACCCAAAGAAGTTGTTATAATCTACCTAAAGGTATTAACTGAAAAATAAATAGAAAAATATGACCGAATCCAATCGGATAGGCGATTATTACATCGTAACACTCTTATATGAACGATGGCCTACGCAAGAAAGGGATTTTTATTCTAATTTTAAAAATTGAAAAAAAGTTAAAAATATATAAAAAATTGTAAAAATCAAATATAGTCATAAGTTTTGAGGTATATGTATATATGCTCGAATATGGCGCTCTATTAATATAATGGCCTAATCAAAAGGAGACCGGAAGTAATATGTGCTAACATATTAGGTGGACCAAACCCAAGTCACCTTTAACCATCTGCAAGTACGCACAAAGTACATTTTCCCCACACATTTCTACCGTGTATACCAAAAAAGGAGGAGAAAAATAAAATAACAATAAAGATATAGATAAAAGAGATGGACAAACCTCAACTATCATCAATGAATGCATCCATATTGCACACCAAGTCCAAACCAACCGGGGAGTGGGACCCAACGCCATGCATCAACCATCGTCGATGAATGCATTGATGTCCCACTCCACGTTTAGACCAAACGGGGAGTAGGACTTGATAGTGTATATCCAATACGTCTCTAACTTGGATACGCCCCTGGTCATGGCACCCCCCCTCCAGGGTGGCGTATACTTATCAATAATCAAAAACTCTGTTCCTGTAGGATCACTGTTGTGACACTGCTTATAGTGTCTAGGGACAGTGTGTTTTGAATCTTTACTCTTGATAAGAGATATATGTTCGCCTACCCTGATTGCAAATGTCCTGATTGTCCTTCCTACATATTGCTTGCCACAGGGGCAGGTGATTAAATATACCACATACTTGGTATCACAAGTGCAAAAAGGCTTAATACTATGTGTCTTATTAGTAGTTGTAGAAGTAAATTCAGTGGCCTTACGTCTCCCCAAGGTATTGTATCTACATACATTGCACTTTTTACAGGGGTAGAAACCCGTCATGTTGTGAAAAAAGGATGGACGATTAGGTGGATCTGGGATATTGGGGGCTATACTATTCTGTAGGGATGGAACTCCCCTGAAGAGTATCTTAGCTTGTTCGGGTAGCTTGGGGCCCAACACAGAATCATTTTTTAGTATACTCCAGTGTTTGTTTATAATAGACTTGATCTGTCTGTGCTGTGATGAAAACGTTGTTAACATAGACCATCTATAAGTATCATCAGGTACATTTTGTGTTTTCTCAACAATGAGGTCCTCTCTATTGGTTTCCGCAACTTTACATATTTCCCTATCCAAAATTGCTCTATCATACCCCTTATCTTCAAATTTCTGCCTAAGGTTTTTGGCTTGTATTCTGAATGTCTCTAGATCTGTACAGTTCCTCCGAAGACGTAGAAACTGGCTTCGTGGAACCGAATTAAGCCACGCTCTGTGGTGGCAGCTATCTAGGGGAATGAAGCTGTTCCGATCTGTTTCTTTGAAATGTGTTTTGAACACAAATTTATTGTTTACTATTTCAATTTCTAGATCCAAGAAATTGATCTTAGAGGTACTCATCTCTAGTGATAATGAAATACCCCTATCATTGTGGTTCAAAATATCAAAAAATTCTCTTAGCGATTCAGGTGTGCCATTCCATAGGAGGAGGATGTCGTCTATATATCTTGCCCATAAAACCAACGAAGGGTTATGATGGGCATAGACGACATCCTCCTCCCACTTTGCCATAAATAAATTGGCAAGACTGGGGGCAAATTTGGCCCCCATTGCTACACCTCTCTGCTGTGAGTAGTAATTCCCATTAAACCAAAAATAATTATGCTCGGTTGCAAACTCGAGCAGTTCAATGAGGTAGTCACGTTGAAATGACGCTAGAGAATCTTCTTGATCCAAAAAATAGCGGACAGCTTCTATACCCCTTCTATGTGGAATGCAAGTATATAAAGAAGCCACATCTGCTGTGGCAATAATGCATTCATCCTGGGGAATTATATTTGCCAATCTCCTAATTGTCGCTCCTGTATCCTTAAGATACGAAGGAGTTTTTTTCACTAAAGGTTGCAGGTAAAAATCTATATATCGACCTATACGTGAGGTGATAGAATTGATACCACTCACTATAGGCCTGCCGGGAGGGTTAATCGCATCTTTATGAATCTTTGGCAGATAATATATAGTGGGAATTCTTGGAGCAATAGGGATCAAAAACGATTTTTCTTTCTTATTCAAAATTTTCGAGTCGTATCCCTTCTCGACAAGGCTCTTAAGTTGTCTTTTGTAAAGACTTGTGGGATTGTTAGGGAGTAGTTTATATGTCCCCGGTTCTTCTAATATCCTGCACATTTCAGCTTTATACTGTTCTTTGTCCAGAATAACAATCCCACCCCCTTTGTCAGCAGGGCGCACGACTACCTCCTTTTGTTCACACAAAGAGTTAAAGCCGGCCTGTGAGAGGGTGGACCTATTCACATGTTTAATAGGAAGTTTCTCTAGGTCACCGAGTACAAGGTCCTTAAAATTTTTTACCGCCGGAGCTGTAGGTACAGGGGGTACAAATAAAGACGGGTTAGATAACCCTGAATGTACAGTGCCAAACGTGGCTGCTGTATACCCTGTTCTAAATGGATTGGTTGTCAGATATCTTTGAACATTGATTTTCCTAATAAATTTATGTACATCTATGAAGGTGTTAAATTTATTAAGACGTTTGGGGGGTGCATATTTTAATCCCTTATCCAATACAGATAACTCTGCTTGAGAAAAAGTTTTTTTACTTAGATTAAAAACACCCTTTCCTATCAAACTCGCCTTCTTTTTCCTCCGTTGTAGTCGTTTCCCCCCTCTGCACCCTCTCTTAGATCCTGGCCTCTTTTTTTGGTATATGGATCCTCGCAAAAATCCTGATTTCTAAAATTACTATTGGGTGGATTGTATGTGGATGGTGTATAGGCATTATTTCTAATTTCATTGTCTCTCTGATCCCTTAATGGAGAGAACCTGTTATATGTAGAAATTGGAGCTACATTATGATTTTGAGACCCCACATAATAAGAATTCGGGGGGGGCACGTCTAGGTGACGGAGAGTAATATGATGTCTCATTGTAATCTCTAAGATGGTAATCATCGCGGTTGAAGAGACGTCCTCGATTGGACCCCCTTCCACCTCTTTTCCCCCGATGATTACCTCTCCCCCTCCGTGGCTTATTGGGAGCCTATACTCAACATAACAAAGAAAGGGGGAGAACATTTTGGGACTTAAAATGAGGCAAGGAGTGGGTAGTTTCATCTGCCTCCATCCTGTTTTATATACATATATATATATATATATATATATATATATATATATATATATATTATATAATATATATATATTATATAATATATATATATATATATATATATATATATATATACACACACAGGGGTTGACAAATTTGCTTGGAATCTAGGAGCCAGCTAAAAGTTAGGAGCCAGGTCCGTGACAGCGATCTGGACCTGTCCCTGGCCTGACATGGAGACGAGTGAGGGGAAGATAGTGCAGCCCCCCCCCCCCCCCCCCCCACCTGTCTCCAAGTCATTGCCCATAGCTCTTAGAGGGACATTTTATTTGTTTTATTTTTTTTCAAATGACGATTTTTTTTTAAATTGCGTTTTAGTGTAAATATGAGATGTGAGGTCTCTCTGACCCCGGATCTCATATATGAGGACCTGTCATGCTTTTTTCTATTACAAGGGATTTTTACATTCCTTGTAATAGGAATAAAAGTGACACACATTTTTTTTTTTAAAAGAACAGTGAAAAAAATAAAAGTTAAAATAAGAAAAAAAAAAAAATTTTAAACGCGCCCTGTCCCGCCAAGCTTGTGTGCAGAAGCGAACGCATATATGAAAGCGTTGTTCAAACCACAAATGTGAGGTATCGCTGCGATCGGTAGAGTAAGAGCAATAATTCTAGCCCTAGACCTTCTCTGTAACTCAAAAGGTGCAACCTGTAGAATTTATTCAACGTCGCCTATGGAGATTTTAAAGGGTGAAAGCTTGTCGCCATTCCATGAGCGGGCGCAATTTGGAAGCGTGACATGTTGGGTATCGATTTACTTGGCATAACATCTTTCACAATATAAAAAAAAATTGGGCTAACTTTACTGTTGTCTTTTTTTTTTTTTTTTTTTATTAAATAAATAATTTTTCCCCAAAAAAGTGTGCTTGTAAGTCCGCTGTGAAAATACGGTGTGACAGACAGTATTGCAATGACCACCATTTTATTCTCTAGGGTGTTAGAATAAAAAAAAAAAAATATATATATATATATATATATAATATAATATAATGTTCAGGGGTTCTGAGTAAAGGCTCCATTAACATTGCTGGTTGTCATTCCAACGGCCACCACCAGAGGGCGCCAGATTCCAGAAGGAACCATAGGATCACAGAAGGCCTCAAAGCTGGGGGCTCAATTACCGGCCGGCGGCGGCGTGGCCCGACGCGATCACGCCGGGGGGGGGGGGGTCCACGGAGATAGGATACCCCCAGCTGTGCTGCCCCAGGCGCCAGGTCGCCAATTCTAGTCACCCGGGTTTTGTCGAGCCCTGTGTGTATATGTGTGTGTATATATATATATATATATATATATATATATATATATATATATATATATATATATATATATATATATATATATATACAGTGGTGTGAAAAAGTGTTTGCCCCCTTCCTCATTTCCTGTTCCTTTGCATGTTTGTCACACTTAAGTGTTTCGGAACATCAAACCAATTTAAACAATAGTCAAGGACAACACAAGTAAACACAAAATGCAATTTGTAAATGAAGGTGTTTATTATTAAAGGTGAAAAAAAATCCAAACCATCATGGCCCTGTGTGAAAAGTGATTGCCCCCCTTGTTAAAACATACTATAACTGTGGTTGTCCACACCTGAGTTCAATTTCTCTAGCCACACCCAGGCCTGATTATTGCCACACCTGTTCACAATCAAGGCATCACTTAAATAGGAGCTGCTTGACACAGTAAGGTCCACCAGAAGATCCTTAAAAGCTACACATCATGCCGAGACCCAAAGAAATTCAGGAACAATTGAGAAAGAAAGTAATTGAGATCTATCAGTCTGGAAAGGGTTATAAAGCCATTTCCAAAGCTTTGGGAATCCAGCGAACCACAGTGAGAGCCATTATCCACAAATGGCGAAGACATGGAACAGTGGTGAACCTTCCCAGGAGTGGCCGGCTGCCCAAAATTACCCCAAGAGCGCAGCGACGACTCATCCAAGAGGTCACAAAAGACCCCACAACAACGTCCAAGGAACTGCAGGCCTCACTTGCCTCAGTTAAGGTCAGCGTTCATGCCTCCACCATCAGGAAAAGACTGGGCAAAAATGGCCTGCATGGCAGAGTTCAAGGAGAAAACCACTGCTGAGCAAAAAGAACATCAAAGCTCGTCTCAATTTCTCCACAACACATCTTGATGATCCCCAAGACTTTTGGGACAACATTCTGTGGACCGATGAGACAAAAGTGGAACTCTTTGGAAGGTGCATGTCCAAGTATATCTGGCGTAGAAGGAACACTGCATTTCATAAAAAGAACATTATACCAACAGTAAAATATGGTGGTGGTAGTGTGATGGTCTGGGGCTGTTTTGCTGCTTCAGGACCTGGAAGACTTGCCGTGATAAAAGGAACTATGAATTCTGCTGTCTACCAAGAGATCCTGAAGGAGAATGTCCGACCATCTGGTCGTGTACTCAAGCTGAAACGAACTTGGGTTCTGCAGCAGGACAATGATCCTAAACACACCAGCAAGTCCACCACCGAATTGCTGAAGAAAAACAAAATTAAGACTTTGGAGTGGCCTAGCCAAAGTCCTAACCTGAATCCTATTGAGATGTTGTGGTATGACCTTAAAAAGGCCGTTCATACTCGAAAACCCTCTAATGTAACTGAATTAGGACAATTCTGCAAAGATGAGTGGGCCAAAATTCCTCCAGGACCCTGTAAAAGCCTCATTGCACGTTATCGCAAACGCTTGGTTGCAGTTGTTGCTGCTAAGGGTGGCCCAACCAGTTATTAGGTTTAGGGGGCAATCACTTTTTCACACAGGGCCATGATGGTTTGGATTTTTTTTCACCTTTTAATAATAAACACCTTCATTTACAAATTGCATTTTGTGTTTACTTGTGTTGTCCTTGACTATTGTTTAAATTGGTTTGATGTTCCGAAACACTTAAGTGTGACAAACATGCAAAGGAACAGGAAATGAGGAAGGGGGCAAACACTTTTTCACACCACTGTATATATTTGAGACAAAGGAATTGGTTGGGACTTTATATGAAGCACGGCTAAGAAAATAAGAATATGCAATCACATGTTAGTGGATTTCAAGGAGATATACATTGAATAAGAGAGATAACATGATAGAAATGGTCCCTTAACAATTTATTATACATAACGACATGCTTCACAAACGATTTAATGATAATAGATACATTAGTTTATAGTGGTAAAACTGTTCCAATTCATAATGAACATATGTTAATGATTGTAATAATTGATGATGACATTTATTTTATTGAATCTCAGAATCACATGATTGCGTTGATGTAGCATAAGCTGGGGCTCTACGCGTTTTGTGGAAATGTACACTCGTCAGGAGAAGTTACATTAGAGTAAATCTATAATAGGACAAATAATTGCAGAATGAACAGATGTTTGACACAAGGGGAAAGCTGGGCAGAGGAGGGATGAAATATTCCCAAGTGCTCTTACCTACATATGAATTGGATATATAATTTAATCATGTTCACAAAAACAGACCTCCCACGGGAGCTGAGGCTGCAAATCCGTGGCCACACTGAGGCCAAAGGACACGATATAAGAAACATCGGTGGTGGTGTATTCCCCAATTCGCAATTAGGTATTGGTACAGAATGTGTGACAATTCCAGTTGGTATACTGTAAAAGAGAACATTGTGTAAACATTTTTATATATAGAACTGCCCTTGGGCAGATAAAGGACCTTATAATAGTGTTAAATGGGCAGGGGAAAGGTAAACATACTATATATTACATCCCCCATACCCAAACAAGGAAAGATGTGAACATGGGGAGGTAATGAATAAACCCAGCGAGTGAACCACAAACCAATAGAATGTTACCTTAAAGAGGAAGTAAACCCTTATGAGTTTACTTCCTCTTTGATTCCCTGCAAAGGTAAAGCATAATGAACTACTATGCATCGCATAGTAGTCCATTATGTGTCACTTACCAGACACAGGAGCCAGCGAAATCACCGCTGTCCCCTGTAGTCCAGAGCATCCATCTTCTCAGTGGGTATCGTGGCACCGCCGCTGTCATTCAGCGAAGCCGCAATGACGTCACTCCCACCACTCGTGGCATATCCCCGTTGACAGAGGCGCGCTCAGTGCGCATGCGCCGTAGACAGCGGTGCCTGTCTTTCGCCAAATATCTCCTAAACCGTGTAGGTTTAGGAGATATTTCTTGGACCTACAGGTAAGCCTTAATCTAGGCTTATCTGTAGGTCAAAGTGGTTTGTAAGGGTTTACAACCACTTTAAATCTCAAAGAAATTCGTGACAGCTAGTGTGTTGGGGTCTGGGAGTGAATAAAGTGTGCTCCACCCATGTGCATTCGTTATAGCCACAGGCAGCCACGGTATGCCACCAACGTCAAGCTTACATTTCATCCCTCCCACTGGAATTGTCACACATTCTGTATCAATACCTAATTGCTAATTGGGTAATATTTCAACCCTCCTCTGCCCTGCTTTTCCGCTTGTGTCAAACATCTGTACATTCTGCAATTCTTTGTCCTGTTATAGATTTACCCTCCTGACCAGTAGACATCTCTACGAAACGCATAGAGCCCCAGCCTTATGCTACATGAATGCAATCCTGTGATAATATTATGAATGTTATCATAAATTATTACCATCATTAACATATGTATGTTCATTATGAATTGGAACAATTTTACCACTATATACTAATGTACAGTGCCTTGCGAAAGTATTCGTCCCCCTTGAACTTTTCAACCTTTTGCCACATTTCAGGCTTCAAACATAAAGATATAAAATTGTTATTTTTTGTGAAGAATCGCCAACAAGTGGGACACAATTGTGAAGTGGAACGAAATCTATTGGATTTTTGAAACTTTGTTAACTAATAAAAAAATGAAAAGGGGGGCGTGCAAAATTATTCGGCCCCCTTGCGTTAATACTTTGTAGAGCCACTTTTTGCTGCGATTACAGCTGCAAGTTGCTTGGGGTATGTCTCTATCAGTTTTGCACATTGAGAGACTGAAATTCTTGCCCATTCTTCCTTGCAAAACAGCTCGAGCTCAGTGAGGTTGGATGGAGAGCATTTGGGAACAGCCGTTTTCACCTCTTTACACAGATTCTCGATTGGATTCAGGTCTGGACTTTGACTTGGCCATTCTAACACCTGGATACGTTTATTTGTGAACAATTCCTTTGTAGATTTTTCTGTATGTTTGGGATCATTGTCTTGTTGGAAGTTAATTCTCCGTCCCAGTTTCAGGTCTTTTGCAGACTCCAACAGGTTTTCATCCAGAATGGTCCTGTATTTGGCTGCATCCATCTTCCCCTCAATTTTAACCATCTTCCTTGTCCCTGCTGAAGAAAAGCAGGCCCAAACCATGATGCTGCCACCACCATGTTTGACAGTGGGGATGGTGTGTTGATGGTGATGAGCTGTTTTGCTTTTACGCCAAACATATCGTTTTGTATTGTGGGCAAAAAGTTCGATTTTGGTTTCATCTGACCAGAGCACCTTCTTCCACATGTTTCGTGTGTCTCCCAGGTGCCATGTGGCAAACTTTAGAGGAGACTTTTTATGGATATCTTTGAGAAATGGCTTTCTTCTCTCCACACTTCCATAAAGGCCAGATTTGTGCAGTGTACGACTGATTGTTGTCCTATGGACAGACTCTCCCACCTCAGCTGTAGTTCTCTGCAGTTCATCCAGAGTGATCATGGGCCTCTTGGCTGCATCTCTGATCAGTCTTCTCCTTGTCTGAGCTGAAAGTTTAGAGGGACGGCCAGGTCTTGGTAGATTTGCAGTGATCTGATACTCCTTCCATTTCAAAATGATCGCTTGCACAGTGCTCTTTGGGATGTTTTTTTTAAATCGAAAAGCAAACTTTATTGAAAAAAGAAGGAAACAGAGAAGATTACATACATAGTAGGCATACATACGGTACATCTAGTAACAAGGGCCGATCTGGCCAAAGCAGTGTTGCATACATGAGTGCTTTGGGTTAGCTGTGCTGTATAGGGTTCAGACACCCATCATAGGTAGAGTCGGCATAGAGCTAAGTTGTGTCAACCAGGGGAGGGGGAGCAGACAAAGAAAGAAAGAATGGGGGAAGGGGAAGGGGACATAATAAAAGTAGGCCCATGAGGTGGAGGAAGCTCAGAAAGGGAAAAGCAGAGGGGGGAGGGGGGCAAGGGATCAATATAACAACATTTCAAGTACATGTCTCCCCATCCCCCAACCATCTACCCCAGATCTGCTCGTATTTAAGTGGACATCCTCTATGCGTATAGATCAATTTCTTATACGGGAGGGTTTCATTAACCTTTCTTCCAGCATTGGGCCGTGGGGGGGGGCCTGCATCCAGCCACGAGCAATCGTGTTTCTCGCCAGGAACAGCTTTTCATGCAAAAAGGTGCAGAGGGATTTGTCGGCGTCTAATTCTGGCAATAGACCAAGCAGGCACAGCTTTGGGTCAAGGCTAGCAGGAGAGCCCATCTGGTCATGGAGAAAGCGAATTACCTGTATCCAGTATGTTTGGATAACTGGGCAGGACCATATGAGGTGATAGAAGGAGCCTGGAGCATGGTCGCATAAGCGGCATCCTGGGTTATATGTGGGTTTGAACCGTGCTATCTTCTGGGGGGTCAGGTATGTCCTATGGATAATGTACAGCTGTGTGAGGCGGTCCGACAGCCTAGGGGAGACTCTCTTCACATCCCCCAAGACTTCATCCCACTCCTCATCCTCAATTATTCCAACATCCACCTCCCATCTGGCCTTAGCAGCATAAGCCAATGCCCCGGTGCCTGGGAGACGGATGGTGGAGTAAAGGGTAGAGATCAACTTGGTTGGCTCAGCACCTGTGATTATATCCACTATAGGGGGGACTGTCAGGGTGGGGTTGGAACCGGCAAATTGAGTCTGTATCGCGTGTCGGAGCTGTAAATATCTGAAGAAGAGGTGGTTAGGGAGTGTGAATTCTTCCTTTAGCGTTTGAAAGGATTTAAGCCCAGTGTTAGTCATAATTTGGTGCATGTACAGGATCCCATAACGTGTCAAAGCTGCGGGGTCCGGAACGGACAGCAGTTCGGGCAAATGAGTGTTGAACCAGAGAGGAGTGTAACAATGAACCTGTGGGGTCCCAAGTTTTTTAAGGGCCGTCCGCCATACCCTCCGGTGGTGCGTCAGCATGCCTTCTTTGTGATGGGGGGAACATCTTGACAATGGGGCCCTAAGGACTGACTGAAGTGGGGTGTGGGCAGGGTCGTCAGGGCGTTTACAAAGTAATGTCTGGTATCTTGGTAGCTCGCTCTTGTCAAAGTGATAAAAATGGGACAACTGGGAGGCAAGATAATAATCCTGGAAATCTGGAAGAGCAGCCCCTCCCATTGTCACTGGGTTCTTCAGAATTCTCCAAGACAATTTGTGTCTGCTGTGACCCCATATAAATGAATTAAGAATTGATTCAATCGTCTTGAAAAATTTTTGTGGTATATACAGGGGTGCATGCCACACCAAATAAAGTATCTTGGGCAGGAGTATCATTTTGACCAGATTGATGCGTCCCATAACACCCTGAGGTAGTCTGGCCCAGGTTTGTGTCTTGTTCTTGATCAGGGTGCAAAGGGGATCAATGTTAAGGGGTACATAGTCTGTCAGCAATCTGGTGACCTGCACTCCTAAATACTTGACCACTGAAACCCTAGGGAGATTTAGAGGAGGGGACGTGGGTACAGGGGGGAAATGATCAAGCGGAAGGATCTGGGATTTAGACCAGTTGATACTCAGACCCGAATGACTACCAATACAGTCTATGGTGTGAAGGGCTGCAAGAAGGGAGGGACCTGAGTCAGCTAAGTAGAGGAGTGCATTGTCAGCATACATCCCGATCTTTTCTTCAAGATTCCCTATCCTAAGGCCACGAATTCTGGTGTCTGCGCGAACCATAATAGCCAGTGGTTCCACAGCCAACGCATACAGCATGGGAGAAAGGGGGCAACCTTGTCGAGTCCCTCTCTCCAGCGGGAACTGATCAGAGAGCCAACCGTTCACAAACACCTTGCTCTCGGGGATTGATACAGGAGTTGGACCCATCGAATAAAGTTGAGGCCAAGTCCAAATCCCGAGAGGCACTCTCACAGGTAGTTCCACTCCACGGAGTCGAAGGCCTTGGCAGCATCCAAGGCCACCATGACCCACGAGCTGACTTCGTCATGGGATCCCTGGATGTTCATAAGTAAGCGGCGGATATTCATGGCAGTGTTTTTTCCTGGCATAAAGCCAGTCTGGTCAGGGTGGATCAGTGAGAGGATGACCTGATTAAGGAGGGAGGGAAGAATCTTGGCCAGTATTTTAATGTCGACCTGTAGTAGGGAATGGGTCTATATGATTCCGGATAGTTTGGGTCCTTCCCGGGCTTGGAAATTACTACTATTTGTGCTTCTCTCATGGAGGGGGGTAGGATTCCCGTGTCAAATATGGATTCATATAGGTTATGGAGTTTAGGGGTCAAAATTTCAGAGTAGGTGGCATAGAATTCAAGCGGTAGGCCGTCCAGTCCTGGTGCCTTAGAAGTGGCCAGAGAGGAGATAGCCTCGGAAATATCCTCCTCAGTAATAGGGGCCTCTAAAAGGTCACATTGGGCGTCTGTCAATTTGGGAAATGTAATTCTCACTAGGTAGTCTCTGGTGTCTTGGGGAGTATGAGTGACCCGGGTGGCGTAGAGTGCTCGATAAAACCTCGCAAATTCCTCCACCACCTGTTGTGGATCAGTAATACCATTCCCCTGGGTGTCTATCAGTGATACCACAACTGGGGGACGGGAATCTAAGTGGGCGAGGTAAGCAAGTAGTTTGCCCGATCTTTCTCCATACTCAAATATCCTTTGCCTACAGAAAAAGATGCGCTGCTTGGCCTTTTCCGTATGCAGTTGGGAGACCTGTCGTAGCTGAAGCTTAAGATTAGTAGCTGCGTCAGGCGAGGGGTCTCTGTGAAACTCATCCTCCAGTCTTTGCAGGTGGTCTGTAGCCTGTTGGACAACAAGTTTTGACAACCGCTTAAGTCTGTTAATACATGTGGTGAGTAGGGAGCGGGCGTAAAGCTTAAATGTGTCCCAAACTATGTTGTGTGTAGCGGAGTCCCTGTTAACTGTAAAATAGTGTTGCAATTCCGTAGGGATGTTGTCTTCTTGCTTCTGCAAGGCGGTTAGCCAAAATGGGTTCAGCCGCCAAGTGGGAGAGGGAGAGGCCTTTAGGAGCCGCATCGTAATCCAGTAGGGGGCGTGATCTGAGAGAATTCTCCCAGTTTTGGGTGTCGGGGTCTGTGAGATGAGGATGAAGTCAATTCGGGACATTGTGTTATGGCTGGCTGAGAAGCACGAATATGCTTTAGCCTGCGGATGCTTATGGCGCTCCTTGGGATGTTTAAAGCTTGGGAAATCTTTTTGTATCCAAATCCGGCTTTAAACTTCTCCACAACAGTATTACGGACCTGCCTGGTGTGTTCCTTGGTCTTCATGATGCTCTCTGCGCTTTCAACAGAATCCTGAGACTATCACAGAGCAGGTGCATTTATACAGAGACTTGATTACACACAGGTGGATTCTATTTATCACCATCAGTCATTTAGGACAACATTGGATCATTCAGAGATCCTCGCTGAACTTCTGGAGTGAGTTTGCTGCACTGAAAGTAAAGGGGCCGAATAATTTTGCACGCACCACTTTTCACTTTTTGATTTGCTCAAAAAGTTTAAATTATCCAATAGATTTCGTTCCACTTCACAATTGTGTCCCACTTGTTGGTGATTCTTCACAAAAAATTTAAATTTTATATCTTTATGTTTGAAGCCTGAAATGTGGCAAAAGGTTGAAAATTTCAAGGGGGCCGAATACTTTCGCAAGGCACTGTATCTATTACTATTAGATTGTGAATCATGTCATTATTATGTATAATAAATTGTTAATATGATAGAAATAAATAGCACCTTATCTCTTTTATTCAGTGTATATCTCCTTGAAATCCACTAACACGTGATTGCATATTTTTATTTTCTTAAGCCGTGCTTCGTATAACGCCCCAACCAATTCCTTTGTTTGAATTTATATATACTGAACATTACTCGGGTCTTTACACACAGTTTTTGGCCCCTTGCCAAATTATGATGCCCATGTGCAAGGAACCTACAGTATCTGCTGCAGTTAATAATGTGCTTAGGTTAGCTCTCCACAGAACTATCATCAAATGGCTGGTGACATAGCCGATCAGCTGAAACTGAAGATCAGATGGAGGTTAAAATGGCAACTTCCTTGGCTGTAAAGGATATAAGAGTTTAGTTCAGATGGCAGCCTTGCAAATCTGAGCTACAGATGTATGGTGCTGAAAAGCCCAGGAAGCAATAACATATCTGTTAAAGTTTGCCCTAACAGGGAAGGGAGGAGCTCTATCCTTCACACTATAGGCTTAATAACACCTACCAATGTTGCTTCAGATGTGGATATGGCATTGTATGGCCTCAGCCAGTGCTGCTCTGCCCACGTCCCCCCCCCCCCCCCCCGACATGTTTTGTTCCACCTACTGAGCCATGGTCCCACTTTCTGAATACCACCTGTTATCTTCCAGTTTTTATCGGCACTTTCAAGTCTACATATGCACTACATCTAGTCAGTGCAGGGAAGTTTCCTTAGGATGCTTTGTAGCAGAACATAGGGAGGAACAATATTCTGGTTAAGCTGGAAGGAAGAACCTAATACCTTCATGAGAAAAGACGCTGTGGACTTAAGACATCCCTGTACACTGACATTAACAATGGTGGTCTAGACCAGTGATGGCGAACCTTGGCACCCCAGATGTTTTGGAACTACATTTCCCATGATGCTCAACTACACTGCAGAGTGCATGGGCATCATGGGAAATGTAGTTCCAAAACATCTGGAGTGCCAAGGTTTGCCATCACTGTTCTAGACCAATCTATTTGACTCTATATGCCTTTATTTTAGCAAAACAGGTCTGGCAACTCAGCACAGAGTGAAATAGTGATGTTTTTTGGTAGTGCAGCCTGATGCCTGTTTCTCAATGACATGCCATGGTGCCCACATGTTTAGTTTAGATTAAATGTAAAGGGGGGATAGTCTTTCTTATGATGCTAATATGTATGTTTAATTCTTTCTTTTCTCCCTTTCAGCTCTCTCCGCATATCCTGGCTGGACTGCATGAAATCGCCCATTGTGTGGAAAGCCAAAATTACCAGCAAGGTCTTGTTGTTCACGCACAGGTTGTCAACAGCAGCAACTTCAGTGAAGTCTCCAGTTTTATGCCCGTTTTAAAAGTCCTTATGACTATTGCCAGCAAGTTGGGCATGTAGAACCAGAAAGTCTTATGGACATGATTGGGTTACACATCTGTGGCACAGGTGCAGCTCTTTTCATACCTGTGCTCATATACATACATGTGTGCTGTGCACTGCATACTTCTGCAGCTTCATAAAGATGCCCCTTTTTTTTTTTTCTTTTCTTTTTTTCCTTTTTCTTTTTTTTTTCTTTTCAAGGCCGAACAAGGAACCAATGCAGAGCTATCCTAAATCAAGGATCACCTTGCATATCAGCCATAACAGTTGTGCCTTGTTTGTGCCATTACCACATAAGGCTTTACATTGAATTGTAAAAAGGAACATACATTAAAGGCCACCATCATCACAATACAATCTTTTTACCCCTTTCCTCTGATGTGTGGTGTAAAACTAAAGGATATTTGAATGCTAAAGGATATTTAAAGAAGTAAATAGTTACTCAACAGCTGTTTTTTCCCTAACATTATAGAGGGCTTTTGTTTGGTTTAAGTTCTTGGTGTGGCTTAAGCTAGCTATAAGCATTATTATCTTAGAACTCCACCAGAAACTGCTTAGCTAAGTGAAAAAGATGATGGGGCAGTCCCTTTGCATAGATCTGGAACTCTAAGGTTCTTCTTGTAGTCCATTTCCTTTTGTAACTCATCCTGGCATTAACTGTCAGTACTATGCCAGCCCAATTCACTACAGTGTGTTATTCTATTATACAGTAGAGAGTAGACTGCCAGGGAGCATCACAGAGGAGCTGCAGGGGTCAACAATATACACAGCGTGCCCCCTGAAATAAATTTTCTTATTGAAGAGCATCTGCTTACAATTTAATATTGGTGGGGGAAGCTGTGCCTCAGCAGAAGCAGGGTCCTTGTATTTTTTTTTTTAATTATTATTATTTGCTGCTTAAAAACCTATGACCAGCGGTGTGAAGAACTTTTTTTTTTTTTTTTTATTGTCTTATTTAATAAGGTGTGGTTGTTCTATTAAAAAAATGCTCAGGTATAGTGTTCTTTGTTTAAATTATTGGTGTTATTTATCATATGTTTATAAAAGCACAATATACTGAATAAACAGACAATGAAAAGGGTGTGCAGTGGATATCAGGCTTGCAGTGTTTGAGGCACCAAATATTTCAGTTTGCATTTACTTACACTATTGCTGGGGGTTTGGTACTAGTATGAGTGGACTGCATTTAAATAGTGGGAACAATTGACACATGTGAGTTCTGTTTATTTATATTTTACTTTACATTTTATTTTTGAATGTTTGCATGTTTGCATTAATGCTCCTAAAATAACAGAAAAAATAGCTGTTCTGTAACTGTTCATTTGCAATCATTGGAAACAAGCCTTTAGGTTTATTCTCTTGTAACAGACATTTGGACAATACACGGATCATTTTAAGAATTAAAGGTTAGACGCCTAGATGTGATATTTCGATTGTAGGTTCAGTGACGGGATGAATCGTCTTATGGCTTTTTCTTTTACCTTGGGAACATCACAATATTGTTGCTGGTTCTACTCCCACCCGTCTTGGAGGGTGTTCTATTTTCTTGCTTAATTTTTTTTTCCTAAATGCAAAAGAAAGGGTGGGACTACTCCATTGTGGTCACAGCAGGTGTGATGCCCAGAAACCCCAAGGCAGAGATCTCCCCAAGAGAGATTAAACCATTAGGTGATTAACCTCTACAGTGGCTATCAATATTAAAGTGGTGTTCCACACACACAAAAAAAAAAAAAAGATTAAAATTCCTATAATGTAAAAAAAAAAAAATTGGATTTTTTTTTTTTTTTTAATTCACCTCTAAATGCCCGTTGCTAGGGGGTCCCTCGTAGTCTGCCTCCTTCAGTGCCTGGGCTGGTGACATCACTTCCCCTTGGTGAAGGAAGGGCTCAGCTCTGCCCCCTCCCTCCTGTCAGTCATCTGGGACACGTGACAGGTCCCAGATGACTATGCGTCCAATCGCGGCGCCGTTCGCGCACGCTTCACAGCCGTGTGCCCACATTTGCAATGCCGGTAGTGCCGAGCGGAGGGGGGGGGGAACGAGCAGGGCTTAGCTCCCTCGCATCGCTGGACCCTGGGACGGGTAAGTGTCCAATTATTAAAAGTCAGCAGCTGCAGTATTTGTAGCTGCTGACTTTTATTTAATTTTTTTAAGGGGAACTCCTCTTTAAGTTATTCATTTTGGTTGGGCTGACACTTAAAGTACTCTGGAGCTTGCTTTGCTGCCAGTCCGGTGCATCCTCGTTCATTGTTTTAGGTCCGATTACAGCCCAAGTTTTAGGCTGGATTCAGACCTGAAACTGACCAAAAGACGCACAGGGCTTCTGTGCAAATCGTACCGGAGCCACTGCAGAAATATGTGAACCGTCTCCATAGAAAGCCAGTCACAATCTTCTGTGCGGATTGGATGCGGAGAAACCCTCATCCAATTCACACTAGTGTGAACCCAGCCTTAATGTTCCCATTCTTCACTGTGTCATTCAGATTAGTATTTTGAAGGTTTATAGCAGGGATATGCAATTAGCGGACCTCCAGCTGTTGCAGAACTACAAGTCCCATGAGGCATAGCAAGACTCTGACAGCCACAACAATGACACGCAGAGGCATGATGGGACTTGTAGTTTTGCAACAGCAGGAGGTCCGCTAATTGCATATCCCTGGTTTATAGGATGGGATTTATCGAGAATGTGGTGGGAGCATTACCACCCCATTGTAAACGCAGCCCGCATGAGTCAGAGAATTACATTTTTTTTCTGATTGCAAAAACACAGGAAAGCAAACATTGTGCTTTTTGTTTTGTATGTTTATCGTTGAATTTCAGATAATGATACTATTGGGAAACGTGTTGGTTAAAGCGGCATTAAACTCCACTAGACAAAATTTCTAAACAAGCCTACAGGAGTAAAATGCCATAATATACTAGTATTCAATGTGACAGACTTACCTGTCAAAATAAGCCTTCCAGTGCTGTGCTGTCAGTGCTTGGGGCTCCCAATGTCATTGACTTGTAATATTGACACCATCGGACCCAATTTTCCAACATGTTGGAAATATTTCCCGACCAACTGGGCCGGTCGGGCGTAATCCGATCATGTGTATAGCATTTTGATCGGACCAAGTGCCACGCATGCTCAGATCAAATTCCTACATCAAAGCTATTGGCTACTAGCCTGAATGTAGTCCCATTGTAACGAAATTACGCCATCACGTTCTGAAAGATCGGATTTTTTGCCAACTTGGCCCCACCGTGTGTATGCAACAGTTTCGGACACAATCCGTCGGACTAAATCCGACGGACAAAATCTGACGGATTTGGTTGGCAAAATCTCCGACCGTGTGTACGTGGGCTTAGAATTGCTGTCACTGATTAGATGTTGAAGAATATCAGAGCCTGCCTCATTTCCTGGTTGGAGGGTTTCAAGCATTATCTAGCCCTTTGCTCCCCAGCCTGTTTTTCATCCACCACTTTCATTTATTGTATTTCAGTTCTGTCAATTATGGGTACTAATAATGCAGCCTGCCTAGAAATGCGTATACACCCAGACTGACTTGCACTCATCAAGAAATGTAGACGTTTGCATAATGTTTCCCAAGAGCCAGTTACTGGTTACATCAGGGCTAAGCACTTTTAGACGAGTACTGATATTCTATGTACAGCACCCTGAACTCTGTCCCTCCCACCAGCCAATGATCTTCATGTATTGCATAGAGAAGCACAAAAATGAAATCTAAAATAAAGTATGTAATGAACATAGGTTTTATTGATCAAATTGATAAGAATATTGTTGCATGGGGAAAGGAGAAACCAAGGGTGGCAAAATATAAGCCAACTAAACTTTTTAGCTTTATTTTTCTTTACACAGGTTTGGTCTGGTTAAACCTGCTCTAATTTTTATTAACCAGTGTTGGTCTGTTAAACTGTGTTATAGAGCAATAAATTATCAGTTGTTGGCAAATCTGTGTGTTCAGGCACCAATTGTTCACTGTTGTGTGGGTAACAGGCTGCAGATTTATAGAGACTGAATTTAAGGCAAGCCAAAGATGATTTGATTTTCTTTCTTTCTTTCCTCAACGGGTGGAAGAAAAGAAAATCACTAGATTTCCCCATCAACACAGTCATTGTTGATGGGGGGTGGGGCCCAATTATTACTGCTAGCAGCTATAGCAGTCGGCAATAATTGTATGTAAAAAATCTGGCAGGCTGGTTATACCCAAGTCAATGGATCGATTTGGGTACAACTAGCCTACACATAGATGGTTTGAATCTGGGCTGGTCCCTGCTTCCCTGCAAGATTCGACCCATCGATGGTCGGCTTAATTTAAAATTAAATGAATGTATCAAAGCTTGTAAGATATTTTAGAGATTGGATTTAGATCTGCCAAAGTTAAAGTGGCCCTATTATTATTATTATTATTATTATTCAGGATTTATATAGCGCCAACAGTTTGAGCAGGGTTTTACAACACTGAAGACAGAAGGTTTTTTGTCTTAATGCATTAAGATAAACATTCTCTGTGCAATACTTTCCTGAGCCCCATCTCAATTCAGCGATGTTGCATGAGGTTCTCGGCTGTCTGGGACTCTCCCTCCTCATTGGCTGAGACAGCAATGGGCGCCTTTGGCTTAAAGTCAGTGAGTCAATTAGGGGAGAGAGCGGATGGGGCAGACCCCCAGCTCTGTGTTTAAATGGACACACAAAGCATCGGCTCGGGTGCCCCGATAGCAAGCTGGTTGCTGTGGGGGCAAGAGGGAAGGGTCAGGAGTGCCGGCAGGGGACCCAAGAAGAGAGCCAGGGCTGCTCTGTGCAAAACCACTGCCCAGAGCAGGCAAGTATAACATGTTTGTTTTTAAACAAAAAAAATAAACAAAATCAAGACTTTAATATCACTTTAAAATGTAAATGATTCTGACCACATTATGAAGTAGAGAATGGGAATTATGATCTTCGTTTTTTTATTCCTGCAGCTTCACTGTCTTGTTTTTCAGCTTGGTAAAATCTGGTTGATTGGAGTTGCTTCTCATATTGCTATTTTCATTTCCTTGTGTTGACTCTATTAACATTATTTAATAACCTAAAAAGTACAGTAACCTACAGCAAATGTGAATTCATATTAGGTTGACAATACATGGGTTGATCAAGCTGCCCAATGCATAAGGCTGACTTATTTACAACAAATTTCACCATTTGCTATTATGACCATAGCTGACAGATGGATATGTTTGGCACATACATTTTCCCAATCAGAAAAGGTGCAGTAGAAATGGTCAGTGGAAGGCCAAATATACAGTATGTGGGGACACTACCCTAGGAGAAGTGCATCTTCTACTCTAGACATTAAATATATGAGTTGCAGTTGTCATTCTCGATTATCAGAGTAGATTCTAACATTGAGCAGTTTTCTGCAAGTAAGATAAAAATACACTCTGTACATAAAACTGCTAAAATGTATGTGGTTGCCTCAGGCAACACTGCCATGCTATTAAAGTCCTCATTGTGCTTATGAATGGGTTTCCTGCTTAACCAATAAACTTATCCTGAACTACATGTATGCTTTTACTCTGTGCCCTTGTGGCTATGAAGGGATTAACTCCAGCAGGCTCGCAGTCAATGCAAATACTTGAAAATCCTTCTAACATGCTCATAGATGGGGATTACCTGGATTTGTCATGGTAGGTCAGTGCAGGCCAAGGAACCAGTTTCAGACCAAAGGCAATAAACCTTCCTCAGTGTATATTTCTATTAGATGTCATTTAACTTCTAGTTAACCAATACTGGGTTACATCCGAATCTACACCCCTCTTTTTACACCAAATCCTTGCCCCAGGTTTACCCACCTAGTTGCAAAATGTGTACGTTTTATGTACCAGTGAAGGTTGGTGCTATGGTGAGTTCAATTGTATTTATATATATATTTTTTAAGAGACTTGTTCTTACAGAAAACCAGGAGGCTGTCATTGCTAACACCTCTAAAAATACTGAGCTATCCTGCTGATACAGTGGTTTTAATGGTTTCTACCACACTTCCTTACAAGTATGCAGATTAATAGTTGTGACTCATTTTCATCTTTTTCCAGGTCAATAATGAAATCTAAGACAGCCAGGTAAGGCTGCCTTTCCACTAGTGCGACTTTTCATGTGACTTGGGACTGCAAAGTCGCATGACAAGTCATACCCCATGATTTCCAATGAGTACTGTTCATACCTATGCGACTTCAAATTAGTCCCTGCATTACTTTGGTCCAACTTTGATACGACTTGAGGTCCATAGACCTCAAGAATACACAGGCATTGCTTCAAGTCACATCAAAATCGCATGACTTTCAAGGTCGCAATAGTGGAAATCTAAGCTAACTGGTATTATTTAGAAGTAAATTAGCAATGGCAGTTCCTGTGTTTCTCAGTACAGGTTTCGTTTAATTTTCCTGAGCTAAGTGCCTCATTTGTGAACCTTTACTTATACATCAAGCTTTTTTGAGCACGTGTATAATTGTTCAATAAAAATATGGTGTACTTTTGATTTGGTAAATTTTGCTTTTCCTAAATGTTTTATTGTTTTATTATTTGCCTAAATGTATTATTTAGCTTGTGGAAACAATACGTATTCCTTACCACTCATCTACATGACCCACATATACTGTAAACAAATCTCTATCTTTGAAGCCTTTGGATAGGCAATACTATCACCAGCAATATGTATAGATTCTGTTTTGAGAAAGGGGCTGTTGAAATATAATTAGAATTGAATCAATTGTGTCAGATTAAATAAAATCTAGTAGGTTGTCGTAAGATGTTTGCCCACTGTCGAGCAGGGGGGTCTCAGGGCAGGTGTTTTATGTTACAAAGGGTGAACGTCTCCTTTAAACACTTGTTTAGGTTTGATCAAACTTGGTGTTTAACGTTAAGGCCCCTTTCACATGGAGCGGATCTGCTGGACGGACTCAGCTCAGAGGGGGATCACTCCATTGATCTCCATTTTCCGATGAAAAGCTCTCATCGGTCTTTTGCTGGCCGAAATTCTGATCGTGTGTGCTTGGCATAAGACCAAAAAAGAACAAATTTGAGAGGTTTGCTTTGCTGTCAATTGTATGCTCTCCCACAGAGTTCCTGAAGAGTTGATTTTGGTTCATCAACAGGCAAAAGTATTCAATGAGAAAAACAGTGGCCTCCATGCCAGAAAACCAGATCCTGCTAGGCCGTTAGAACATGAGAATAAAATAATTCTTAGATTGGTAATGGATTGAATCATCTTCACTCAGACCGATCTGTTGTCTCTTATGGTATACTGATTATACCAAAACTGTTTAGCACTTCAAGTGTTACTAAATCCACAACAGTAAAATCAGTCTGTATATGCAGTTAAGTATGCTTGTTATACTTGCTCACTGTGGAACCTAAGGGGCTAATCCTCCGATGTGAGTCTTCTTTTATCCTCCCCTTCTTTTACTGTCCCCAATCTATCTGCTGATTGCACAGAGCCCCAGGAGGCACTCTCTACTTTACTCTACTATGCATATGCTCAGTTTGGGGTGTATTGTTAGAGAGGTTTTTTTTTTTTTTTGAGAGAGGGTGCATGTGATCAGCACAGGGCCAATCTGCACTGTCCAAGCAAAGGGTAAGGGGTCCTGCATTCTCATAGGACAGTCAGAGGAGAGTGAAACTGCCTTCTACAAACTTTAACCAGTGCTCAGCCGGGCACTGATAGAAGTCACAAGACTGCTGCATACTGCTTATGAGAAAATATATTTAGTAGTTTATATTCACTTAAAATAATTGCATTTCCATGTACTGTGGGAGACTAGATATGGTGAATGCAGGGTGCTGGGTTTAGTAACACTTTAAAGAACTATTAAACCCTATCACTAACTAATCAGTGCTATTTATGTACACAGGGAAAAAAAAGTATGTGATCCCCTGCTGATTTTGTATGTTTTCCCGATGACAAAGAAACGATCAGTCTAATTTTAATGTAGGTTTATTTTAACAGTGAGAGACCGAATAATAACAAAAATATCCAGAAAACCGCATTTCAAAATAGGTAAAAATTGATTTGCATTTTAACCACTTCAGCCCCAGACCATTTTGCTGGCCAAAGACCAGACCACTTTTTGCGATTCGGCACTGCTTCGCTTTAACTGACAAATGCACAGTCTTGCGACATGGCTCCCAAACAAAATTAACGTCCTTTTTTTCCCACAAATAGAGCTTTCTTTTGGTGGTATTTGATCACCTCTGTGTTTTTTATTTTTTGCGCTATAAACAAAAATAGAGCGACAATTTTGAAAAAAAACGCATTATTTTTTACTTTTTGTTATAATATCCCCCAAAAATATATAAAAAAATATTTTTTTCCCCTCAGTTTAGGCTGATACGTATTCTTCTACATATTTTTGGTAAAAAAATCTCAAAAGTTCTAGCGTTTACAAAATAGGGGATAGTTTTATGGCATTTTTATTAATAATTTTTTTTTTTTTTACTAGTAATGCCAGTGATCAGCGATTTTTATTGTGACTACAACATTATGGTGGACACATCGGACATTTTTCGACACATTTTTGGGACCATTGTCATTTATACAGCCACACTGCTATACAAATGCAGTGATTCCTGTGTAAATGACACTGGCAGTGAAGGGGTTAACCAGTGGGTGGCAGTGTAGGGGTTAAGTGTTCCTAGGGGTGTGTTACTAACTGTTGGGGGCTGGCCTTTCTTTTAGTGAACACTGATCTCTGCTCCAATCACATGGAGCAGAGATCAGCGTCACTTGCTGCTAAGCAGAACGGGGAGATGCTGTTTACAACGGCATCTCCCAGTTCAGCCGCCCTGTGAGACGTTCGCGGGTATGCCAGCGGCGATCGAGTCCGCGGTATGCCCGCGGCGCGCTCGCGATGGCAGGGCAGCATTTAAGATTGGACGTATCTGTACGCCAATATGTCTGCCCGTGCCATTCTGCCGTTGTACGTCGGCGTGGGCTGGTCGGTAAGTGGTTAATAAATGAAATAAGTATTTGATCCCCTATCAAGCAGCAAGATTTCTGGCTCCCAGGTGTCTTCTATGCAGGTAAGGAGCTGAGATTAGGAGCACTCCCTTAAAGGGGGTGCTCCTAATCTCAGCTTCTTACCTGTATAAAAGACACCTGTCCACAGAAGCAATCAGATTCCAATCTCTCAACCATGTCCAAGACCAAAGAGCTGTCCAAGGATGTCAGGGACAAGATTGTAAATCTACATAAGGCTGGAATGGGCTACAAGACCCTCGCCAAGCCATTGGTGAGAGGGTGACAACAGTTGGTGCAATTATTCGAAAATGAAAGTAACACAAGATAATTGTCAGTCTCTCTCTGTCTGGGGTTTCATGCAAGATCTCACCTAGTGGAGTTTCAATGATCATGTAAACGGTGAGGAATCGGCCCAGAATTACATGGGAGAATCAAGTCAAATATCTCAAGGCAGCTGTGCCCATAGTCACCAAGAAAACAATTGGTAACACACTACGCCGTGAAGGAAATCCTGCAGAGCCCACAAAGTCCACCTTCTCAAGAAAGCATATGTACAGGCCTGTCTGACGTTTGCTAATGAACATCTGAATGATTCAGAGGAGAACTGGGTGAAAGTGTTGTGGTCAGATGAGACTAAAATCGAGCTCTTTGGCATCACCTCAACTCGCCGTGTTTGGAGGATGAGGAATGCTGCCTAAGACCCCAAGAACACCATCCCCACCTTCAAACTTGGAGGTGGAAATATCATGCTTTGGGAGTGTTTTTCTGCTAAGGGGACAGGACAACTTAACCACATCAAAGGGACGATGAACGGAGCTGTGTACCATCAAATCTTGGGTGAGAACCTCCTTCCCCCAGCCAGGGCATTGAAAATGGGTTGCGAATGGATATTCCAACATGTCAATGACCCAAAACACACGGCCAAAGCAACTGAAGAGTGGCTCAAGAAGAAGTACGTTAAGGTCCTGGAGTGGCCTAGCCAGGTTTCAGACCTTAATCCCATAGAAAGTATGTATTAGGAGCTGAAGGTTTGCGTTACTAAACGTCAGCCTTGAAATCATAATGACTTGGAGAGGATCTGCAAAGAGGAGTAGAACAAAATCCCTCCTGAGATGTGTGCAAACCTGGTGGCTAGCTACAAGAAAAGTCTGAGCTCTGTGATTGCCACCAAGTACAAAGTCATGTTTTGCGAAGGGGTCAAATACTTATTTCACTCATTGACCTCTGGCCGACGCCTTCTCATATATACTGCAGCAAGGTGGCTCGGCTGCGCAAAATTACCTACCTGTACGTCGGTCTGTGCATGGGATACAGCAGAAGCGTGCACGCGATCGCAGGAAAAAGAGACAGAATGGGGATCTGTCAATGTAAACAAATAGATTCCCATTCTGCTGGGGGGGGGGGGAGAGAGATCAGCTGTTCCTAGTGATCAGGAATAGCAAGCTCCCTTTTCTTCCAGGCAGCCCATCACCCATACAGTTAGAAACACCACCCAGGGAACACAGTTAAACCCTTGATCGCCCCTACTGTTAACCCCTTTCCTGTCAGTGCCATTTATACAGTGATCAGTGAATTTTTATAGCACTGATTACTGTATTGGTGTCACTTAGGGTCAGATTTGTCCGTCGCAATGTCGCACAGTCCCGCTAAAAATCGTAGATCGCTGCCATTACCAATAAAAACAATAAAAAAAAATTCCCCAACTTTCCCCTATTTTGTATACGTTATAACAATTGCACAAACCAATACACGCTCATTGTGATTTGTTTTTTGTTTTTACCAAAAATATGTAGCAGAATACATATTGGCCTAAACTGATGAATAAATAAATTTTTTTTGGATATGTATTATAGCAGAAAGTAAAAAATTATATATATTTTTTTCCAAAATTGTCCCTCTAATAGCGCAAAAAATAGAAACCACAGAGGTGATCAAATACCACCAAAAGCTCTATTTGTGGGAAAAAAAGGACATCAATTTTGTTTGGATACAACGTCGCACGACCGTGCAATTGTCAGTTAACCACTTCAGCCCCGGACCATTTGGCTGACCAGAGCACTTTTTGCGATTCGACACTGCGTCGCTTTAACTGATAATTGTGCGATGTTGCTCCCAGACGAAATTGACGTCCTTTTTTCCCCACAAATAGAGCTTTCTTTTGTTGGTATTTGATCACCTCTGTAATTTTTTATTTTTTGCGCTATAACCAAAAAGCGTAAATTTTGAAAAAAAAAACGCATTATTTATTTTATATTCACAACCAACACAGCTCCCCTCTTAGCCATTGGGTTATCCTTATCACTGGGAGAATACTAGGCATTAGTTGTAACACAACACTCAGAACTCTTAGTTCCGCCCAGGGGGGGCGGTCCCTTGGACTACAACCCTCCACCCTGCCCTGCAGTCATCAGTTTTATTTTGCCTAGTAAAGGAGAAGGACCTAGGAACCCTGCGGGGCCCATCCATCCCTGCTTTTTTTATGCAGAAGCTTGTCTTTTTGTGCAAGATGAATGATCCTGTGATCAACAGCCGGCTGGGTGACAGGCTGGATACCCTTATCCTTGTAGTCTCCCCAGTCCGGCCATCAAGCGTGTAGGCCGCAACTACGCTCTTGGCAGGCCACGACGAAACCTCAGCTCCAGAGGTGGTCATGAGCTTTTATGCTCCGGGGCCCACATATGACCGGGCTACTGATGTCTGCGTCACAGTAGGCCGAAGCCAGCAGCCACCCTGTACTGATCAGTGAGTGGTGCTGCAATGGATTGTCTCCCAGCTCTTCAGGACTAGTAAGTACAGTTCTCCCTGCCTCGGTGGGGCTAAGCAGCTGGGCATTCCCTGGGAGGTCGATTCGGGGGTCCTTCACCTCCCTCTCTGCTCTCCCTATCTTCCCTCCCCCCCTCCACTGGGGGGGTGCTGCATGTGGCTGCTGAGCGGTGTATGTGTGCATATACAGGGGCTATCCGGTGGGCTTTCACCTGGGATGGGGGGGGGGGGGCTGGCTCTAGTGGTGTCCTGTGTGTTATGTCCCTGGAAGGTGCCTGTGAGGTTCTGCTGTTGTTTGGTACGACGCTGTGTTCTGTCATCGCTTTGTTTCTGTACCTCATGGAGCTGCTGGCGGCCATTTTAGGTGTGGGCGAGGGCAGCATGCCTTCTTGGGCTTCAGCGGCCATTTTCCCAGTGATCTCCTATTCAGGACACTGGCGGCCATTTTATGGAAGCCTGAACACGTTTTCAGTGTTCTCTTGCAGCAGCATGACTCGTGTTCTCACAGCCATTTTCCCTGTGTTTTCTGTCTTTATACTGGACGCTGGGCGTCCCTTTTCTTGAAGCCTGAGCACATTTCTAGAGCGGTTTGGCGCGATTTCTGGCGGCTGTCACCGACACAGCTATGGTTTCCTCTGCACTTAGGAGCACTCAGGGACTACAGGCACTACTTGCGGGACAGCGCAGAACTCCTCAGGGTGGTGAATCCGGCGGGAAAGAGCCCCTCAGCCAGCGGCAGCAAGGAGGATGGGACTGTCACTGTCCTAAGTCCCCTTCTGGTGGCAGACAGGGTAGGGTCAGCATGGCTTCAGAAACTGGTGTTTCTTCCCCCAAAATCCAGGCAATTGCAACCGGGTCATCTTCAGACTGCACAGTGCCTATGGACATCCTGATGGCGGTCCTCAATTCATTAGTTGCCAAGATGGAGGCGGTGGGTGGGAAGAAAGGTGCACTAAAGCGGGCCGCCCCCCCCATCCTCTGGGGAGAGCTCTGATGCAGACTCAGGGTCACCAGCCTCAGCAGGGCCCTTCTCTGTCTTGTCAGATGACACTGACCGGGACCTGTTTGGACAGTGAGGATGAGTCCGGGTTCGGGCGCGACAAAGCGCTTATTGGAGTACTTATCACAGCTGTGCGTGATACCTTTTGGGTCCCACAAGCCAGCACATTCACCTAAGGTGTTCCCGTATCTGACTTATTTTGACAAGTTCATTTACAAGGAATGGGGTGACCTGCAACATTCGTTTTCGGTCCCCAAATACATGGCGGTGCGTTACCCTTTTGAGGAGAGCCTTCTCAAGAAGTGGTCGGCCAGTATCCAGGTTAAATAAAGTAACCACAATCCTGGTTGAGGGGACTCCTGCATTTAAGGATCCCACGGACAGGAAGGCAGAGGCAGTGGCTCGTTCTCTGTTTACGGTTGTGGGGTCAGCTGTGCGACCAGTACTGGCATCCGCACTTGTGCCGCAGACACTGACTGAGTGGGCAAAACGTTTGCACCGCGAATTGGGAGAGTAGCGGGCTTCCCCTGTCTGCGTGGAACTAGCAGACCAACTAGTGCCAGGCCTTAAGTACGTTTGTGACGCGGCCCTGGATACTCTTCCTCTGTTTTCCAGGGCTTCAGTGTCAGCTGTGGTGCTGAGGTGCCTGATTTGGCTAAAATGCTGGTCTGCTGACCAGGCATCCAAAAAAGCCCTGATGGATCTTCTCTTCCTTGGTGACCGGGTCTTCGGAGCCTCTTTGGATGACATTATTAAAAATGCCACCAGCGGTAAGAGTACCTTTTCGTCGCTTTTTCGTCCACCAGGAGCTTCGGCAAAACGCCCCCAGCCTGACAGGACAGCCACGGATGGCCAAAAACGTCCCTGGAACCACAAGCCTATCAAGCCTGCGAATAAATGTGCTACTGCATGAAGGTTTGAACCCACTCATGTCTCGGGTGGGGGGTCGCCTTCGGGAGTTTGCAGCCCTGTGGTCCTCCCGGTTATCTGACCAATGGGTCTGCGATCTGATTTCCACAGGCTACAAGATAGTTTCTCTCTTGGCCGCCAAACAGATTCTTCCCCTCCAGCATACGTGTATCCTCTGGCTTTCCGGGAGGCAGACAGGGAGGGGACAGTAAGGGACTTGTTGAATTGCGGGGTGATTGTACCGGTTCCAGATTCGGAACGTTTCCAGGGATTCTACTCAAATCTGTTTGTGGTTCCCAAGAAGAAAGGAGTACGTCCAATCTTGGACCTAAAAGCCCTCAATCACTTTGTAAAAGTGCAGAGGTTCAGAATGGAATCCGTTCGCTCAGTAGTCGCTGCACTCCATCAATGGGACTCCCTGGCGTCTTTAGACATCAAGGATGCGTACCTGCACCTCACCTAGGTATTTAAAGTTGAGAATGCTTTGCTTTGGCTTATCCTGTCCGGGGTGGGGGGGGGGGGGAGAAGTGGGACATGGTTATACTTCTCCTTCATACTCAGGTTTCGGGGTGACTCTTGTCCGCACCTCAGGGGGACTCCTGTTATGCCATATGCTTCTCCATCACACTGGGACACCTACAGAGCCTGGGACTGAGGAGGGACGCACCTTTGTCTTGCCCATTTGGGTGAGTTACAGGTCGCCGACAGGCTTCGGGGAGCTCTATGGACGCGGACAATGTGTTTATGCAAGTTAGTTTTTTTGCACTTTTTGATTCTGTGTTTTTTTTCTTTTTGGGAACGCTGGTTCATCTGACCTGTAGTACGGTCATGCCCTTCAGGACTTTTTTTGGACAAGGTTTGGGAAAAAGCTGCGTGTACCTGTTGTTTTGGTTTGCTACACGGCGGCAGGGAGTTTACGGGAGTCAGGGGTTAAGTTACTTAGTATGTGCAGCCTTCCACGTCAACTTTTTTGTTATTTCACAGATATGTTATGTGACTGAAAATCATACCCAACTGTATTTCATCCTCCCCTTACTGGGGTGCCGTTTAATGTTTATTGAGTTAACAGGTAACAATGGCAGGAAGGATCCATGGTTAATGTGGTATCTTGGAATATCCGAGGCCTGAACGACAAGTTTCGTAGAGCCTTAATGTTCCAATATTTGAAAACGATCACTCCGCATGTGGTGTTCCCGCAGGAGACACATCTGGATGGGAGCAGAGTGCTGGCTTTACGCAGAGCTTGGATACAGAGGGCGCTACATGTGACATACTCCACTTATTCTAGGGGTGTGTCTATTCTTATTAGTAAAGCGGTACCCTGCACCATTCATCATGTCGTCTCAGACCCGGGAGGCAGGTTCTTGATTGTTGTTGCTGATCTCAGTAATTGCAAGATGGTTTTGGTTAACGTTTACATACCTCCCCCTTTTCAGGTACAGATATTGTATGATCTATTAGGTAAATTGGCACCATACATACATCTCCCACTTCTTATAGCAGGGGATTTTAATGCCATACTCTCCGCTACGTTGGATTCCTCTAATACATCTAGGGTGGCATCAGTTGACCTTTCTGCGTGGGCGGCTACGGCCTCCCTCAGATTTATGGCGGTGGAAGAATCCCTCCACTAGATGCTATTCTCATTTGTCCAAAACGCATAAATCCTCCTCCAGGATCGATTTGGCTTTTGCTAATGCATGCATGTTGCAGTTGGTGAGTGGAGCCAAATATTTGGCAGGGGGCATCTCAGATCACACGCCACTTTCAGTACACATTGCTCCTCCTTCGGTTTTTAAAGGAGGGGCATGGAGATTGAATCCGGGCTGGTTGGAGGTGGAAGAGGTATCATCCCAGGTGGCCCCACATTATGAGAACTATTGGAATGATAATATGGGGTCTGCTGCTCCCACAGTGGTATGGGATGCATTTTTAAGGCAGGCATGTCCAAAGTCCGGCCCGCGGGCCAATCACGGCCCGTGGTCCGGTTTTGAACGGCCCGCGTGGTAATCTAAACATATATATCTTTTGTGGCCCCCGACGATCTCCCAGCGCCGGGGCCACAAAAGATATATAGTCTGGCTGCATTGGAGATAGGAGGCTGTACGAGCGCTGTGCACACAGGAGTATTTCCTGTTTACACTGCAGCCTCTGTAATAGGAAGTCCCATCTCCGCCATTGGACGACTGTTCTGTCCATCAAAGGAGGCAGGACTTTCTCTTAAAGAGGCCGCTGTGAAAACAGGAGATTCTCCTGTTCTTTGGCGCTCCTCCAGCCCCCTCCATGTCCCCTCCAAGGCTGCACTGATGGCAATGGTAAGTACATTCCTGGCTAATAGTGAGTGAAATCCTGGCAATGGTGGCTGCATTCCTGGCAATAGTAAGTGAAATCCTGGCAATGGTGGGTGCATTTCTGGCAATAGTGAGTGAAATCCTGGCAATGGTGGCTGCATTCCTGGCAATAGTAAGTGAAATCCTGGCTAATGGTGGCTGCATTCCTGGCAATAGTATGTGAAATCCTGGCAATGGTGGCTGCATTCCTGGCAATAGTGAGTGAAATCCTGGCAATGGTGGCTGCATTCCTGGCAATAGTATGTGAAATCCTGGCAATGGTGGCTGCATTTCTGGCAATAGTATGTTAAATCCTGGCTAATGGTGGCTGCATTCCTGGCAATAGTGAGTGAAATCCTGGCAATGGTGGCTGCATTCCTGGCAATAGTGAGTGAAATCCTGGCAATGGTGGCTGCATTTCTGGCAATAGTATGTGAAATCCTGGCAATGGTGGCTGCATTTCTGGCAATAGTATGTGAAATCCTGGCAATGGTGGCTGCATTTCTGGCAATAGTATGTGAAATCCTGGCAATGGTGGCTGCATTCCTGGCAATAGTGAGTGAAATCCTGGCAATGGTGGCTGCATTCCTGGCAATAGTATGTGAAATCCTGGCAATGGTGGCTGCATTTCTGGCAATAGTGAGTGAAATCCTGGCAATGGTGGCTGCATTCCTGGCAATAGTGAGTGAAATCCTGGCAATGGTGGCTGCATTTCTGGCAATAGTATGTGAAATTCTGGCAATGGTGGCTGCATTCCTGGCAATAGTGAGTGAAATCCTGGCAATGGTGGGTGCATTCCTGGCATTAGTAAGTGAAATCCTGGCAATGGTGGCTGCATTCCTGGCAATAGTATGTGAAATCCTGGCTAATGGTGGGTGCATTCCTGGCAATAGTGAGGGAAATCCTGGCAATGGTGGCTGCATTCCTGGCAATAGTGAGTGAAATCCTGGCAATGGTGGGTGCATTTCTGGCAATAGTATGTGAAATCCTGGCAATGGTGGGTGCATTTCTGGCAATAGTATGTGAAATCCTGGCAATGGTGGCTGCATTTCTGGCAATAGTATGTGAAATCCTGGCAATGGTGGCTGCATTTCTGGCAATAGTATGTGAAATCCTGGCAATGGTGGCTGCATTCCTGGCAATAGTCAGTGAAATCCTGGCAATGGTGGCTGCATTCCTGGCAATAGTATGTGAAATCCTGGCAATGGTGGTTGCATTTCTGGCAATAGTATGTGAAATCCTGGCTAATGGTGGCTGCATTCCTGGCAATAGTGAGTGAAATCCTGGCAATGGTGGCTGCATTCCTGGCAATAGTGAGTGAAATCCTGGCAATGGTGGCTGCATTTCTGGCAATAGTATGTGAAATCCTGGCAATGGTGGCTGCATTCCTGGCAATAGTAAGTGAAATCCTGGCAATGGTGGCTGCATTCCTGGCAATAGTATGTGAAATCCTGGCAATGGTGGCTGCATTCCTGGTAATAGTGAGTGAAATCCTGGCAATGGTGGCTGCATTCCTGGCAATAGTATGTGAAATCCTGGCAATGGTGGCTGCATTTCTGGCAATAGTATGTGAAATCCTGGCAATGGTGGCTGCATTCCTGGCAATAGTGAGTGAAATCCTGGCAATGGTGGCTGCATTCCTGGCAATAGTATGTGAAATCCTGGCAATGGTGGCTGCATTCCTGGCTAATAGTGAGTGAAATCCTGGCAATGGTGGCTGCATTCCTGGCAATAGTGAGTGAAATCCTGGCAATGGTGTCTGCATTCCTGGCTAATAGTGAGTGAAATCCTGGCAATGGTGGCTGCATTCCTGGCAATAGTATGTGAAATCCTGGCAATGGTGGCTGCATTCCTGGCTAATAGTGAGTGAAATCCTGGCAATGGTGGCTGCATTCCTGGCAATAGTGAGTGAAATCCTGGCTAATGGTGGCTGCATTCCTGACAATAGTGAGTGAAATCCTGGCAATGGTGGCTGCATTCCTGGCAATAGTGAGTGAAATCCTGGATAATGGTGGCTGCATTCCTGGCTAATGGTGGCTGCATTCCTGGCTAATGGTGGCTGCATTCCTGGCTAATGGTGGCTGCATTCCTGGCTAATAGTGAGTGAAATCCTGGCTAATGGTGGCTGCATTCCTGGCTAATGGTGGCTGAAATCCTGGCTAATGGTGGCTGAAATCCTGGCTAATGGTGGCTGAAATCCTGGCTAATGGTGGCTGCATTCCTGGCTAATGGTGGGTGTATTCCTGGCAATGGTGGCTGCATTCCTGGCAATAGTGAGTGAAATCCTGGCAATGGTGGGAGCGCAGATGGGCACTGACCCTTATTTTGCTTCAGAGTTTTTTATTTAAAATTTTTAAGTTTTTTTTTCCCTGAAACTTCGCTCTTATTCGCCAATAAATATGGTATATCCAAATAACATGCCCAAGCTCATCTCTTCAACACACACAGCCACAAAGGCAAGAGAATTCTTGTTGGGCCGTGTATTAGTGTTCGAACGAACACACTTAGACCGATTTTTAATGGTTCAAAAAATGTCAGGCAAAATGGTCGGCCCTCGTGCATGTTCACTTCATCAAATCTGGCCCTCTTTGAAAAAAGTTTGGACACCCCTGATTTAAGGCATGTATGCGAGGCCACTATATTTCAGCCATTAAGCAGGCACGCAGGTCCCATAATCAGAAAGAGCAGGAGCTGCAGGATAGGGAAAGGGTTTGTGCACGGGCTCACGCCAACGACCAGTCTGATGTCACGTATGAGGCCTTGTTGGAGGCCAGGCGCACACTTGCACTTCACTTCGCTGACTTGACGCATACCTCTAGAACAAAATCTGCAGAATCCCTTTTTGAGCAAGGGGATAAAAATGGTAAACTACTGGCAATGTTGGTGGCGGAACAGAGAATACAAACCAATATACCCTGTATTGGGAATGCTAGGGGGGATGTACTCACTAACCCTACTGATATTATGGACACGTTTGTGGAATATTACAAGACACTGTATGCTCCTATTCCGGTCTATGATTCCCAAGAATTGGATGCACTGTTGACGTCCCTTGAAATCCCTGTGCTGTCTGCAGGGGATAGGGAGGTGTTGGAGGCTGACATAAACGAAAAAGAAATTGAGGCAGCTATAAGGGCTTTCCCCCCTCACAAATGTCCTGGGCCTGATGGCTTCAGTATTGAATGGTATAGGCTGCATATGGAGGACCTAGTTCCTAGGCTTAAAACCCTGTTCTCTTACTGTCTCAAGCACCAATGCCTCCCTGATTCCTTAGCTGAAGCACAGGTGATTCTTCTTCCGAAGCTGGGCAAGGATGTTTTGTCCTGTTCATCCTATAGACCCATAGCGCTGTTGAATCAGGACCTTAAAATCTTGACAAAGGTTCTGGCTACCAGACTCTCCCAGGTCATTACCACCTTGGTTGACATAGATCAGACGGGTTTCATACCGCAAAAATCTACTGACACAAATCTTCGCAGACTGTTTGCTCATTTGCAGATGGAACACGATAGGATGGGTACTAGGGTGGTGGTGTCTCTGGACATGGCCAAGGCCTTTGATTCTGTGGACTGGCAGTATATGTTGGCAGTTCTACGACACATGGGCTTTGGGGACGTCTTCATGACCTGGATCTCCTTACTATACAGTAAACCTCTAGCGGCCATAAAGATAGGCACCTCGGTTTCCTCTGTTTCCTGTGGGTAGGGGCACGCGCCAAGGGTGCCCGCTGTCCCCATTTTTATTTGCACTCGCGATAGAGCCCTTGGCCATAGCGTTGAGGAGGTCATCCGACGTGGGGGCGTTGGAGGTAGGGGGCATCCGGGAATGCATTGCACTTTACGCGGACGACATTCTTCTTTTCTTGTGTGATGCAGGGCCGTCATTGGAGGCGGTGTTCGGGGTGCTTGACAAATTTGCCACGTTCTCCGGACTCCGAGTTAACTGGGAGAAGTCCACAGTGATGGCTATTGACTCGGGTGCCAGGGCTCTGGCATCCAACAGGGTCCCCATAGCTTGGGTGGAGGAGTTTAAATATTTGGGGATACATATATCACCCCGAGTGGGGGACTTTATATCTCTTAATCTTCTACCATTATTGACCAGGGTCAAAGTGCAACTGGAGGCATGGAAACATCTGCCGCTGTCTCTGATTGGTAGGGTTAACCTACTTAAAATGAAAATCCTGCCGGTTTTTCTCTACCTCTTGCGGAACACTCCGATTTGGATTCCCTGTTCTTTTTTTCGACGGGTTAATAGTCTTTTTAGCTCCTTTTTATGGGCCGCTGGACATCCCAGGATAAGTTTGCGTACTTTACAGGAACCCTGGGGTCAGGGCGGATTGGCGCTACCTGATCTTTTCAAATATTTTATAGCGGGACAGATGGTGATTGTTCGGCGCTGGTTGACGAAGGACGCTGGGGACTCGGCGACGGTATTAGAGGCAGCCCGTCTAGGTTCATATGAGAGTTTATCTTATCTAGTTTATAGGGGCCCACAGACTGCCTCACCCTTGACCGCCTCAATGCGAACGACAGTACGCGCGTGGGATAAGGCACAGGCTTTGATGAAAACAGAGGCAGGGAGCTGGTCACAGGACACCCCTCTCTGGTTTAATCCCAGACTGTCTCATTTTGGTGCAATTCCGGATCCAGTAATTTGGGTCAGGGTCGGCATCAAACAATTAAAGCATATAGTGGGGGGGACAAGGCTATACACGTTTGATCAACTGAGAAAAATATACCCTCCCTAATTGGTATTTCTTTTGTTACCTCCAGTTGAGGCACGCCTTCCTTACTCAGTTTGGTTCTGATGCTTTGGAGCTGAGTGTGTCTCCCCTGGAGAACATGTTGAGGAAAGGGGACCTGATAAAACCCCTCTCTGCAGTTTATAAAGAACTATTTGTGGAACGGCCAAAAATGCTTAAAAAGTGTAGAGACACATGGAGTGCATTGGTAACGGATTTCGGGGGGGAGGATTGGGATGATATGTGGGATTACCCATTTAAGACGCTGGTATCAGCCAGAGATAGGCTCATTCAATTTAAACTTTTACACAGGGTGTACTATACCCCGGCAAGGATAGCTGGGATATATGGCACGGATGCGGCAGTGTGCTGGCGCTGCCCGGACAATCATGCTGACTTCGACCATGTGTTCTGGCAGTGCCGGCAGATACAGGTATTCTGGAAAGGGGTGACACACACTATACAGACTGTGCTTTCGGTGCCGATTCCTGTTACGGTTGCGACATGTTTACTCGGGCTGGTGGAGGAGTTGGCGCCCAGAAGGGCACAAAGAATTATGATTTCTCTTTCTTTGTTCTATGCCCGTAAGGCTATTCTGTTGTGTTGGAAGAGACCAGAGCCACCCACGGTGTCATTCTGGAAAAGTATAATTAACAAATCACTACCAATGTATAAAGCTACCTACTTGAGCAGGGGATGCCCCAAAAAATTTGAGAAAGTGTGGCAATGTTGGCTAGATGCTAAAGATACTGTGAATTAATCCATTGTGATGGGGCTGGGTTTTGATTTCAGGCTTGCTATACTGGGCGGGGGAGTGATATGAGTATGGTATTTTTCTGTATGCGGGTTGGACGGTACTGTGATGGATGTCTTGGACATGTAATATTTGTTATAGTTGGGAATATGGAATGAGATTTAGTATTGGTTGGAAGGCTGCACAGGGGATTAAGAGGGGGGGGGGGGGGGGGTTGGTACATGTGTGTTGTACTGTATGTGTTGATAAAACTGTTAATAAATAAAAAAAAAAAAACGATGCGTACCTGCACATACCAATATGCCTTCGGCATCAAAAATTTCTGCGGTTTGCAGTCGGGGAAGCCCACTACAAGTTTGTGGCTCTTCCTTTTGGTCTGGCATCAGCCCCCCGAGTCTTTACCAAGGTTTTGGCATTGCTGCGGCAACGTGGGATTGCGATTGTGGGATACCTAGACGATCTCATTCTGAGGGCATCTTCCACCATCAGAATTAGAGGAGGATGTAGCCCCTGCAAGAATTTGGGTGGCTGTTGAACCTAAGAAAGTCGGGGATTGTACCGACCCAGCATCTGGCGTACCTGGGCTTGCTGCTGGACTCCATGGAAGCGAGAGTGTTTCTCCCTCCAGACAAACTGCAGACTCTCAGATCCGCTGTAAAACTGCTGATGAACCGCAAGTGGTGGTCGCTCCGCTTTTGCATGCGAGTACTGGGCCTCATGGTAGCCTCCTTCAAGGCAGTGCCGTATGCCCAGTTCCACACCAGAGTCCTGCAGAAGGAGATTTTGACCAAATGAGACAAATCTCACCATATCACCATACAGCACCCTGCAGGAATGCCTTAGCGCTGTGGTGTCCAGGATTCCACTTCACAGGGTCCAGTGCCCGGAGGTTGCATTACAGGCAAAACCTCACAGGATCTTGAGTCTTCTTTGCGAGGCTTGGGTACCATTTATCTAAGCATATAGAGCTTGTGTCAAATGGATCCGATCGGTCAATACCTTGATTCATTTAAGAACCGTTTGTGGGACTAGAGACCTGGAGCTCAGAGAGCTCAAACAAACGTGCCCATCCACCTTGTAGACACTGGTAAAAAAACAGATGTACTTCCTTTATGGGAGTGGTGCCCACTGACAAAGGATCAGTCTAGAATTTTAATGATAGGTTTATTTTAACAGAGAGAGACAGAATAACAAAAAAAAATCTAGAAAAACGCATTTCAAAAAGTTATAAATTGATTTGCATTTTAACAATTTTAGCCCCGCAAAGATTTACCCCCTTCCTGACCAGGCTGTTTTTTGCAATACGGCACCACTTTATCTGCTCGCCGACCGGCTTACGCCGATATACGTCGGCAGAAGGGCACGTACAGGCATATTAACGCACCTGTATGTTACCCTTTAAGATGCGCTCCCCCCACACTTAGAATCACTCCCTAGGACACACTTAAAGAGGTGTTCCCCTGAAGAAGAAAAAATTAAAAGTCAGCAGCTACATATACTGCAGCTTCTGACTTTTAATAATTGGACACTTACAGTGCCTTGCAAAAGTATTCGGCCCCCTTGAACTTTTCAACCTTTTGCCACATTTCAGGCTTCAAACATAAAGATAACATTTTTATTTTTTGTGAAGAATAACCAACAAGCGGGACACAATTGTGAAGTGGAACGAAATCTACTGGATATTTTAAACTTTTTTAGCAAATAAAAAACTGAAAAGTGGTGCGTGCAAAATTATTCGGCCCCTTTACCTTCAGTGCAGCAAACTCACTCCAGAAGTTCAGCGAGGATCTCTGAATGATCCAATGTTGTCCTAAATGACTGATGGTGATAAATAGAATCCACCTGTGTGTAATCAAGTCTCTGTATAAATGCACCTGCTCTGTGATAGTCTCAGGGTTCTGTTGAAAGCGCAGAGAGCATCATGAAGACCAAAGGAACACACCAGGCAGGTCCGTAATACTGTTGTGGAGAAGTTTAAAGCCGGATTTGGATACAAAAAGATTTCCCAAGCTTTAAACATCCCAAGGAGCACTGTGCAAGCGATCATTTTGAAATGGAAGGAGTATCAGACCACTGCAAATCTACCAAGACCTGGCCGTCCCTCTAAACTTTCAGCTCAGACAAGGAGAAGACTGATCAGAGATGCAGCCAAGAGGCCCATGATCACTCTGGATGAACTGCAGAGAACTACAGCTGAGGTGGGAGAGTCTGTCTATAGGACAACAATCAGTCGTACACTGCACAAATCTGGCCTTTATGGAAGAGTGGCAAGAAGAAAGCCATTTCTCAAAGATATCCATAAAAAGTCTCGTCTGAAGTTTGCCACAAGCCACCTGGGAGACACACCAAACATGTGGAAGAAGGTGCTCTGGTCAGATGAAACCAAAATCGAACTTTTTGCCCACAATGCAAAACGATATGTTTGGCATAAAAGCAACACAGCTCATCACCCTCAACACGCCATCCCCACTGTCAAACATGGTGGTGGCAGCATCATGGTTTGGGCCTGCTTTTCTTCAGCAGGGACAGGGAAGATGGTTAAAATTGAGGGGAACATGGATGCAGCCAAATACAGGACCATTCTGGATGAAAACCTGTTGGAGGCTACAAAAGACCTGAAACTGGGACAGAGATTTATCTTCCAACAAGACAATGATCCCAAACATACAGCAAAATCTACAATGGAATGGTTCACAAATAAACGTATCCAGGTGTTAGAATGGCCAAGTCAAAGTCCAGACCTGAATCCAATCGAGAATCTGTGAAAAGAGCTGAAAACTGCTGTTCACAAACGCTCTCCATCCAACCTCACTGAGCTCGAGCTGTTTTGCAAGGAAGAATGGGCAAGAATTTCAGTCTCTCGATGTGCAAAACTGATAGAGACATACCCCAAGCGACTTGCAGCTGTAATCGCAGCAAAAGGTGGCTCTACAAAGTATTAACGCAAGGGGGCCGAATAATTTTGCACGCCCCACTTTTCATTTTTTTATTAGTTAAAGTTTCAAAAATCCAATAGATTTCGTTCCACTTCACAATTGTGTCCCACTTGTTGGTGATTCTTCACAAAAAATAACAATTTTCTATCTTTATGTTTGAAGCCTGAAATGTGGCAAAAGGTTGAAAAGTTCAAGGGGGCCAAATACTTTCGCAAGGCACTGTATCTGTCCCAGGGTCCAGCAATGCGGGGGAATGAAACCCCGCTCGTGCCCCCTCCTCTTGGCAGCGCCGGCATTGCAACTGTGGGCACCTGGCTGTGGCTTCACAGCCGTGCACCCACTGTGCATGCGCAAGCGGCGCCACGATTGGCAGTGCAGTCATCTGGGACCTGTCACGTGTCCCAGATGACTGACAGGAGGGAGGGGCGGAGCTGAGCCCTTCCCGCACCAAGGGGAAGTGACGTCAGGTGCCCGGGCACTGAAGGAGGCAGACCTACGAGGGACCCTCTAGCAACAGGCATTTAGAGGTGTTAATTTTTTCATAATGTTTTTTTTTATAAAATTTTTTAGTAATTTTAAGCATTTTTTTTTTTTTGGTGTGTGTGCGATTTTTTTTTATCAAAAATATGTAGAAGAATACATATCGGCCTAAACTGAGGGGAAAAAAAATGTTTTTTTTTAATATATTTTTTGGATATTTATTATAGCAAAAAGTAAAAAAATTGGATTTTTTTTGTACTCGCAGTAAAATCCTTTTCTCTGTAATTCACCGACCGACACAGCTCCTCTCTTAGCCAGTAGGTTGTTAGCCTTGTCACTAGGAGATACTAGGCATTAGTTGTAACACAACACTCAGAACTCTTATTTCCACCCAGGGGGCGGTCCCTTGGGCTACAACCATCCGCCCTGCCCTGCAGTCATCAGTACGTCAACAAGCAGTATAATGTAAAGATAAAAAGGAGGGACAGGTGCTGTGTCGGTCAGTGAATTACAGAGAAAGGATTTTACGGCAAGTACAAAAAAATCATATTTTCTCTTATATTCACCGACCGACAGAGCTCCTCTCTTAGCCACTGGGACGTCCCCAAGCAGTGCCAAACGAGGGGTGGGGAAAAAAAAGCATAAAAACTTCAACCACCATGGCAAGTGGGAACTAGTGAAACTTTACCCACAAAAAAACAACAGTGCGTGGAAAAAAACACCACAAAAACCAGGGCATCTTCAACAGGAGTGATTATCCAAAACCGCACCAAAACTGCGGAAGTAATGCAACAGTGCATTAACATAACAGTACTGTGTTTTTATTGAAAAAAACAGGAAAAACAGGATAACATAAAATAAAAATTTTTGAACGAGAAAAAAAACAGGAAAAACAGGAAATATATATTGCATATTCAATTGCAACTATACGGCGGACTGCAAAACTTTGCGGCCAAAACAGGCATCAGCTGATGCACTGACGTCTACCTTAGTGAGGTAGAGCGTAGAACTTTGTAAACGTGTGGACAGACGACCGAGTTGCCGCTTTACACACCTGAGCGATAGATGCTTGGTGTCGGAAGGCCCAAGACATTCTGATTGCCATTGTGGAGTGGCCCGTGACCGGAAAGGGGGGCACCTGCCCTTTCAAAGCATAGGCTTGTACTACAATCTGTCTGATCCACCTGGAAATGGTGGCCGACGAGACCGCCATGCCTTTCTTTGGACCAGCCACCGAAACAAACAGTGAGTCCGGTTTCCAAAAGGGAGCCGTGGCAAACAAATACACCCTCAGAGCCCGAACCACATCCAGAGCGTGAAGGGCCACCTCCTAAGGGTGCTTCGGCTTAGGACACAGAGATGGTAATACAATGTCCTCATTGATATGAAAAGCGGAGACCACTTTTGGTAGAAAAGATGGTTGGGGACGCAACACCACCTTATCCATGTGGATAACTATATAGGGCGACTTGCAAGACAAGGCCACCAGTTCCGAAACCCTCCTGGCCGATGTGAAGGCCACTAGAAAGACCACTTTCTGGGAAAGAGTCAGCAGGGAAATCTCCCTGATATTTTCAAACGGCGCCTTTTGAAGCGCCGACAACACCAGGTTCAAATCCCAAGGTGGTAACGGCGGACGCACCGGAGGGACTACATGTCGTAGCCCCTGAATGAAGGTACTCACTAATGAGTGAGATGCCAAGGGTCGCTGAAAAAAAGACAGCAAAGGCTGAAATTTGCCCTTTAATGGTGCTTAACGCCAATTCCTGGTCTACTCCTTGCTCAAGAAACAGCAGGATCCTGGATATAGAAAAGGAACGCAGATGCCATCCTTTCTCCTCACACATGGAGATATAGGCCTTCCAGATACGATGGTATATCTTTCGGAAGGAACACTTTCGTGCTTTTAACATAGTTGGGATCACCGAGTCCGAAAGACCCCGGTTCCTCAACACCTGGCTCTCAACAGCCATGCCGTTAAAGCCAGCGATGGTAAAGCAGGATGGAGAATCGGACCTTGAGATAGAAGGTCCTCTCGTAATGGCAGTCACCAGGGAGAATCTGCCACCAGATGCACCAGGTCTGCGTACCAAGGACGCTGAGGCCAATTTTGGGGCAACCAGTATCACTGGGATCCCCTCGGCTTCCACTCTGCAAAGCAGAATTGGTAACAGTTTCAGTGGAGGGAAGGTGTAGATCAGCTGGTACTGATCCCAAGCGATGGGATGCAGGATGGAGAATCGGACCTTGAGACAGAAGGTCCTCTCGCAACGGCAGTTGCCAGGGAGCGTCTGCCACCAGACGCACCAGGTCTGCGTACCAAGGATGCTGAGGCCAATCTGGGGAAACCAGTATCACTGGGATCCCCTTGGCTTCCACTCTGCGAAGCAGACGTGGTAACAGTTTCAGTGGAGGGAAGGCGTAGATCAGTTGGTGTATAAAATACCTCTGCGCCAACCAAACAAACAAAGAAACAGAAAACTGCTGCGTACACTAGAAAAGGGGTTTACCTACCCCAAAAGTTTTGCCAATTATAAATGATAGTGTCGCGCAGTATGAGACAAGAAAGAAATAGAGAGAAAGAAAAAGGGAAGAAAAAAGAAGGGATGGGGGGAGCAAACAGGGGGGTTAGATAATGGAGCTATAGATGAGAGGTAATGAAAGAACTATATAAATGGATATGGGGATATGGACTTTATATAAAAAATACCTTTTACCTTATATGTTGCGTAATGAGCTAGGTAAATAAATATATAATAGCAATCATAGGCCAGTATCTGGACAACAGAAATCCATATACGTACACTCTAATAATAGTAAACACAACTGTGCAAAAAATGCAATATAGCGTGCCAAGTGAACGTGCAAAATTTAGAACAAATCTAAATATATCAAATACATTAACTAAGAAAAAGTAGTGGCAGCAAAAAAAAAAAATATAAAACATGGACTACTAGTTCATACAGTGCATTACATTGTGCAAATACTGTTCAACTTTGTTTCAAACTCAAGTGTTGGTGTTATCGTGCAAACACTTCAGTGCAGTGGTTGTTTCTTTCTTTCATCCAATAAGTGAGAGCAAAACAAATTGCACACCTGCGTGCGGTGACCATATGGGGGAGTTTTGGGCTAGCTGTGGGTGTTTGCAAAGTGTACCTTTTTTGCTTGTGTCTGGCTGTTTTTCACCTGTATGATGGTGCACCATTTCACCTCTTGGGGCACATGCATTCGCAAGAGCGCTGCAGCAGTTTGGTGGCCATGGCGCACGCAGCTTCGCCATAGGCATTATGCTCGCTCGAAACCGCGCATGCGTCGTAGCCTAATCTGGGCGCACGAAAATTCACACCATATGCGAATACAGCTACGCCTGTTCGATGGGACCACGTGCGCATGCATGCGCAAAACGTTCTGGTGCACATCCAGCTTATTTAAGCTGTATATGCCAAGCATGCAGTGCTTCCAGAAGGCAGCTGTGGGACACAGAGCAGGCTCTGAACCAGACATTTGCAGCGGTTCATTTCTCCTTACCTGGGTCACGAGTCACCAGGTATTGCTCAGCAGGCTAAGGTGCTTAGCAGGATTGTTGCATAGGGGCTTGGTGAGCCCTATTAAAGGGCTCCCTTCTGAGATGTGTTAATACTACACCCAGGTACACTTTTTGTGGCTTGTAAATGTCTTCAAAAAAGAGGAGGGGGACTAACACTACAGGGAAGGGCACACCTATGTCGTCAGTAGCTCCTGATGAACCTAGTTGTATCCCCTGAAAGACCAGAGGCTTCTGGGTAATCTGAGCCACTGCGCCTATCTGGAATGGTCCATATAGTCAATGCTGCTGCTTCACCCTTTATCACCAAGGATGAACTGTCCTCAGCCCTACCCCCGTTAGAGCACAGGATTGCTGGCATGATTACTTCCATCCCACAGGGTGGCAAGTAGCGTGACAGATCCCTCTCCCCTGAGCCTCCTAGTTTGGCGCAGGAATGGGTTGAGGATGGGGAACAGCTAAAAGCTCAGGATCCTGTAGAGGGCCTGGCAGATGAGTCTGCTTCTGAGCAATCTGGACAAGAAGATATCCAGTTAATGTCTGCCTCTCAGTTGCAGAGGCTTTTGATCCAGACTTACTGAGATGGTTTGTTCTGCCTTTAAGTTGCCTCTTGCATAGGTTACTGAGCCCCCCTGGTCCTTTTTAGAGTCTCTGAGGCCTCTTCAGGCCATACAAGTTTTCCCCTTACACCCACTGTTGGAACAGGCAGTGTATTCTGATTGGGAATATCCTGACAGGATTTTTAAACCTCCTAAGAGCTTTTCACTTTTATATCCCATGGATGAAAAGTTCATTAAGAAGTGGAGCATGCAAGCAATAGATGCAGCAGTCTCTTCCTTGAACAAGAACTTAACTTGTCCAGTGGATAATGCACAGGGTTTGAAAGAACCTGTTGACTAGAAGCTGGAATCTTTATTGAAGGCTTCCTTTTCTTTGGCCAGTTCAGTTATTCAGCCAGCTGTTGCAGCAATTTGTATCTGCCAGTCCGTAAAGGAACAGGTCAGATGGCCTGAAAGGCCAAACCTGGAGGGATCTTGCTGGAAATAAAACAGATATTCCTCTAGCGCTGTGTTTTGCTGTTGATGGATTTTAAAGGATTAAAGCAGGTGCCTTGCAAAAGTATTCACCCCCTTGGCTTTTTACCCATTTTGTTACATTACAGCCTTTTGATTTTATTTTTTTTTAATCTCAATTATATGTGACGGATCAGAACACAATAGTCTAAGATGGTGAAGTAAAATTAGAAAAATACATACATAAAACTATTTTTCAGAAATGAAATAAAATAATTGGCATGTGCGTATGTATTCACCCCCTTTGTTATGAAGCCCATAAAAAGCTCTGGTGCAACCAGTTACCTTCAGAAGTTACATAATTAGTGAAATGATGTCCACCTGTGTGCAATCTAAGTGTCACATGATCTGTCATTACATATACACACCTTTTTGAAAGGCCCCAGAGCAAGAGGCACCACTAACCAAACACTGCTATAAAGACCAAGGTACTCTCCAAACAAGTAAGGGACAATGTTGTTGAGAGGTACAGGTCAGGGTTAGCTTATGAAAAAAAATCAAAATCTTTGATCCCTAGGAGCACCATCAAATCTATCATAACCAAATGGAAAGAACATGGCACAACAGAAAACCTGCCGAGAGACAGATGTACACCAAAACTCACGGACCGGGCAAGGAGGGCATTAATCAGAGAGGAGGCAGAGCCCTCTGCCCCAAAACACCCGCCCCGCCCCGCCCCCCATGTTGAGGGCATGTGGCCTGGTATGGTTCAGAAGGGGGGTGCTCGTTCGCCCCCCCTTCTTTCCTTACCTGCCGGGCTGCAAGTTCGATTAAGGGTCTGGTATGGATTTTGAAGGGGGCCCCACATTTTTTTATTTTTTTTTGTAATGTTTACATTTTGGCATGGCGTTCCCTTAAAAACCATACCAGCAACAAAGGGTCTTTTTTCAACATTTTTTTTGGACAAATACCGCCAGCAAAACCCTGTTGGTAAATATCACACACTTTTTTTTACTCTCTGATCCATTTGTGAATTGGACTTAAGAGCGGTTTATGCAATATTTACCTGCACATTTTTTTTTTTCCTGGTAAATATCACTGAAATTTTTTTTTTTATGAATTCAACGTCATTTATCGCATGCGATAATGTATGCAAATGAGTAATATGATACCCTTATCACATAGGGTAAAGCTTAGTGAATTGATCCGTTCGTGTAATGCTTGACAGGTGGCACTATACGAAATAAAAAAAAATCTAGGATGTTGGAACTTATTTAGCAATAGTTTAGAAATAACTAGTGCTCTCTGTATAACAATTTTACATATTAAAACACCAAACATACGCAGAAAGGGTTAACAATGGCATTCAACAGGTTAAACATTCATTCATGTATTACAGGTTCAGTGAAAAGGCAGATTGTCAGCAAACTGACTCTTTGCCGGTATGGCATAAAAACTTGTGTAGTGTGATTACATCACAAGGTAGACCCCACCCTTACATGATACGTCCCAGGATCGGACTTCATCAGAGGGTCCCTTAGTGTTTCTTCACATACTGTACCTTTTGAAGAGGAGTGTTTCGAGTCTGGTTTGTATTCCTTTACTAAAGGAAATTGTCACAAGGACAAATCTGAATGATTTTAAACATGATGCACATTGGACTTTACGTTTCTTCATTTGTTGTGTGCCACCTTGCACAAGCAGTACTGTATAAAAGTTTTGTAGACAGGTTAAAAAACTATTCTGTAAATTAAGAATTCAGAACTAGAAGTGTTAAAAGTAAAAATTTTATCAATTCACAAAATGTTAAGTAAATGAACAGAAGAGAAATCCAAATCAAATCAATATTTGGTGTGGCCACCCTTTGCCTTCAAAACGGCATCAATTATTCTAGATACACTTGCATACAGTTTTTGAAGGAACCCAGCAGATAAGTTGTTCCAAACATCTTGGAGAACTAACCATGGATTTTCTGTGGATGTAGGCTGCCTCAGTCTCCTCAACATCATTGATTCTGTCTGGGATTACATGTAGACAGATCAGAGTTTTGTGTGAGCCAAACAATCGCTTCCATTTTATCTTCACCTCAGTTCCTATGTTTTCTTGCATTGTTGAGTAACTTAGCCTTGTTTCTATGTACTATGCATGAAAACAGGAACTGGGGTACCAAAATATGGCAGCAGGTGCTCTGAACGGATGAGTCAAAATTTTAACTATTTGGCTGCAGCGACAGAATAATGAATATTTCTGTAAGCAACAGTGAAGCATGGTAGAGGTTCCTTGCAAGTTTAGGGCTGCATTTCTGCAACTGGAGTTGGAGATTTCATCAGAATCAATGGTATTTTCAATGCTGAGAAATACAGCCAGATACTTATCCATCATGACGTACCATCAAGGAGGTGTGTGATTTCTTCTGCAGCAGGACAATGACCCCAAACATACAGCCAATATCATTAAGCACTATCTTCAGTGTAAAGAAGAATCCCAGAAGTGACGGTACATCTCCCACGGAAGAGGGGAAAGAAAACTTGAGACTTTAGATGAGGCGGTGAACTGCCATGAAGACCAAGGAACTCTCCAAACAAGTAAGGGACAATGTTGTTGAGAAGTACAAGTCAGGGTTAGGTTATTAAAAAAAAAAAAAAAAAAAAAATCCAAATCTTTGATGATCCCTAGGAGCACTATTAAATCTGTCATAACCAAATGGAAAGAACATGGCACAACAGCAAACCTGCCAAGAGATGGCCACGCACCAAAACTCACAGGCCAAGCAAGGAGGCCATTAATCAGAAACCCAGGTAACCCTGGAGGAGCTGCAGATTTCCACAGTAGAGACTGGAGTATCTGTACATAGGACGACAATAACCCATACGCTCCATAGAGTTGAACTTTATGGCAGAGTGGCCAGAAGAAAACCATTCGTTTCAGCAAAAAACAAAATGCCACATTTTGAGTTTGTGAAAAGGCATGTGGTAGACTCCCAATATGTATGTAGGAAGTTGCTCTGGACTGATGAGACTATCACTATCACCATCACCATCCCCACAGTGAAACATGGGGGTGACAGCATCATGCCGTGGGGATGTTTTGTAGCAGTCGGGACTGGGAAACTGGTCAGATTTGAGAGAAAGATAGATGGTGCTAAATACAGGAATATTCTTGAGTAAAACCTGTACCACTCTGTGTGTGATTTGAGGCTAGGACATGGGTTTACCTTCCAGCAGGAGAATGACCCCAAACACACTACTAAAGCAACACTTGAGTGGTTTAAGGGGAAACATGTAAATGTTGGCATGGCCTAGTCAAAGCCCAGAGCTCAATCCAATAGAAAATCTGTGGTCAGACTTAAAGATTGCTGTTCACAAGCGCAAACCATCCAACTTGAAGGAGCTGGAGCAGTTTTGCAAGGAAGAATAGGCAAAAATCCCAGTGGTAAGATGTGCTCATAGAGACTTATCCAAAGCTATTTGGAGCTGTGATGGCCACAAAATGTGGCTCTACAGACTATTTACTTTAGGGGGTGAATAGTTATGCACATTGACTTTTTCTGTTATTTTGTCCTATTTTTTGTTTGCTTCACAATAAAAAAAAAATCTTTAAAGTTGTGGGCACGTTCTGTAAATTAAATAATGCAAATCCTCAAACAATCCATGTTAATTCCAGGTTGTGAGTCAACAAAACACGAAAAATATCAAGGGGGGGTGAATACTTTTGCAAAGCACTGTATGTAAATAAATTGTATTGGATATTATATCTTTCGATTTTATGACTACCATTTTATATATAAATTATTGATTTCCAATAAAAAATCAAAACTTTATGCACCTATGTACTTCATTTAAAGTCCCAATCTTTGACCCACCCCCATTTCATGTCTCCCACTGAGCCCTGATCTCGATATTGAGTGTGTTTGGGATTGCGTGAAGCAACAGAAGGATTTGAGGCAGCCTACATCCACAGAAGATGTGCGGTTTGTTCTCCAAGATGTTTGAAACAACCTACCTGCTGAGTTCCTTTAACCACTTGCCGACCGCCGCACGACGATATACGTCGACAGAATGGCACGGGCAGGCATATGGGCGTATATATACGTCCCTGCCTTCCCGCGGGTGGGGGGCCCGATCGGGCCACCCCCTCGCGATCGCTCCCGACGAATGGAAATGCTCCGTGACATCACTTCCTCTCCTGTAATGTAAACACAGGCAGAGGAAGTGATGTAATCTCTCCTCCGTGTCGGTATTTTTCGTTCCGGCACCGAGGAGAGAGGATCGGTGAGTTGCACCAACATGACACTACACAGTAGAACATGCCAGGCACACTCACACCCCCCCTTCACCCCCCGATCACCCCCCCAATTACCCCTGCCCCCCCAGTCACAGTGACACCAATTGCATTTTTTTTTTTGCATTGGTGTCATTTGTGACTGTAATAACTGTTAGGGCAGTTAGGGTTAGCCCCCTTTAGTTCTAAGGTACCCCCCAACCCCCCCCAATAAAGGTTTAACCCCGTGATCACCCCCCGTCGCCAGTGTCACTAAGGCTGGGTTCACATTGCAGCAGTTTATGAGAACGGATGTGATTCGCACCGCACTGCAGTGCAAATCACATCCGATCTCTGTGCGATTCGAGTTCAGCCATACAGATAGTATGGCTGAATTTGCGTCGCACCCGCCGCAAATTCGCACGGGACCCTTTTTTGGTCCGCAGCAGAATCGGATCGCATGGGTGTTCACACCATGCGATCCGAGTTTGCAGATCGCACTGCGATATGCGAACTGATCTGGGGGTGTCATTAACATTTCACTGACACTCCCAGCAGTTCGCATAGGGCAGTGTGAACTGCCGCCGGGAGGCATGCGATGCGGGAACCCGCCGCGGATTCGTGGCGTTCCCGCATCGCTCCAGTGTGAACCCAGCCTAATAAGCGATCGTTTTTCTGATCGCTGTATTAGTGTCACAGGTGAAGCTAGTTAGGCAGGTAGGTATTTAGGTTCGCCGCAGCTTTTTATAGCGCCAGGGACCCCCATATACTACCGCATAAAGCCCCCTGATTGCCCCCTAGTTAACCCTTTCACCAGTGATCACCATATAACTGTTACAGGTGACGCTGGTTGGTTAGTTATTTTTTTATAGTTTCAGGGCACCTGCCATTTATTACCTAATAAAGGTTTAACCCCCTGATCACCCGGCGGGTGATATAAGTTTGAGGGTCAGATAAGGTCTGCGTCGCCCCAGGCAGCGTCAGGTTAGTGCCAGTACCGCTAACACCCACGCACAAAGCATACACCTCCCTTAGTAATATAGTATCTGATCAGATCTATATTAGCGTCGCCAGCAGTTTAGGTTTCCCAAAACGCATTGTTAGCGGGATCAGCCCAGATACCTGCTAGCACCTGCGTTTAGCCCCTCCGCCAAGCCCAGACCAGCCCACCCAAGTGCAGTATCGATCGATCACTGTCACTTACAAAACACAACACACATAACTGCAGCGTTCGCAGAGTCAGGCCTGATCCCTGCGATCGCTAACAGTTTTTCTTGTAGCGTTTTGATACAGTCGCTGACAGCCTAGGTGCTTTTTTACCTGTGAGTCTCACTAGTGTACCCCTAAATTTAGGGGTGTCTACTTTCCAAAATGGGGTCATTTGGGGGGGGGGGGGGGTTGTGCCATCTTGGCATTTTATGGCCTTCAAAACTGTAATAGGGAGTGAGGAGTGAAGTCAAATATTTACGCCCTTAGAAAACCTGAAGGCGGTTCTTGGCTTTCGGGGCCCCCGTACGCGGCTAGGCTCCCAAAAAATCCCACACATGTGGTATCCCCGTACTCAGGAGAAGCAGCAAAATTTATTTTGGGGTGTCATTTCACAAATGCCCATGGCATGTGTGAGCAATATATCATTTAGTGACAACTTTGTGAAAAAAAAATTAAAAAAAATTAAAGTTTGTAATTTTCCCACAACTTGTGGCAAAATATAAAATATTCCATGGACTCAACATGCCTCTCAGCAAATAGCTTGGGGTGTCTACTTTCTAAAATGGGGTCATTTGTGGGGGTTTTGTGCCATCTTGGCATTTTATGGCCTTCAAAACTGTAATAGGTAGTGAGGAGTGAAGTCAAAAATTTACGCCCTTAGAAAGCCTGAAGGCGGTGCTTGGTTTTCGGGGCCCCGTATGCGGCTAGGCTCCCAAAAGGTCCCACATATGTGGTATCCCCGTACTCAGGAGAAGCAGCAGAACTTATTTTGGGGTGTCATTTCACATATGCCCATAGCATGTGTGAGCAATATATCATTTAGTGACAACTTTGTGAAAAAAAATAAAAATAAATAAAAGTTTGTAATTTTCCCGCAACTTGTGCCAAATATAAAATATTCCATGGACTCAACATGCCTCTCAGCAAATAGCTTGGGGTGTCTACTTTCTAAAATGGGGTCATTTGTGGGGGTTTTGTGCCATATTGGCATTTTATGGCCTTCAAAACTGTGATGGGTAGTGAGGAGTTAAATTACAAATGTATGCCCTTAGAAATCCTGAAGGCGGTGCTTGGCTTTCGGGGCCCCGTACGCGGCTAGGCTTCCAAAAAGTTGACCACATGTGGTATCCCCGTACTCAGGAGAAGCAGCAGAATTTTTTTTTGGGGGTACAATTCCACATATAACCATGGCATGTGTGAGCAATATATCATTTAGTGACAACTTTGTGTAAAAAAAATATAAAAATTTTTTTTTTTGTCATTATTCAATCGCTTAAGGCAAAAAAATAAAATATTCAATGGGCTCAACATGCCTCTTATCAATTTCCTTAGGGGGTCTACTTTCCAAAATGGGGTAATTTGGGGGGGTTTTGTACTGCCCTGCCATTTTAGCACCTCAAGAAATGAGATAGGCAGTCGTAAACTAAAAGCTGCGTAAATTCCAGAAAACGTACCTTAGTTTGTAGATGTGACAACTTTTGCGCAAACCAATAAATATACAGTTATTGACTTTTTTTTTACCAAAGACATGTGGCTGAATACATTTTGGCCTAAATTTGCGGTCTTTTTACGTTTATATCGCAAAAAATAAAAATCGCAGAGGCAATCAAATACCATCAAAAGAAAGCTCTATTTGTGGGAAGAAAAGGACGCAAATTTTGTTTGGGTACAACATTGCATGACCGCGCAATTACCAGTTAAAGCAGCGCAGTGCCAAATTGTAAAAAGACCTCTGGTCATTGACCAGCAAAATGGTCCGGTCTGAAAGTGGTTAAAAGCTGTGTGCAAGTGTACCTAGAATAACTGATGCTGTTTTGAAGGTAAAGGGTGGTCACACCAAATATTAATTTGATTTGTATTTCTTTTCTATTCATCTACTTTCCATTTTGTAATTGATAAAAATAAACTATAGACACTTCTATTTCTGAAGGCATTCTTAATTTACACCATTTTACCAGACTTTATGTACTGTATGTATAGATTACACTTAACCTTTCAATAGTAAAAAAAAACAAAAGCTGATCTGTTGTATATTGATTAGTGCTAGGGTTTTTTTTTTGTGTGGGTGAAGCAGTCGGGGTTATTTACGAAAGGCAAATCCACTTTGCACTGCAAGTGCAGTCGCTCTAAAGGGGTAGGTCTGAAATGAGGAGAAGCTCTGCAAATTTTATCAACCAATCATGTGCAAGCTAAAATGCTGTTTTTTATTTTTCTTGCATGTCCCCCTCAGATCTACAGCAACTGCACTTCCAAATGCACTTTCAGTGCAAAGTGGATTTGCCTTTAGTAAATAACCCCCAATGTGTGCAACTTTGCTTTAATTTTTGAGAATTTACATTTTATATGTTGCTGCATAGTGACATTTTTGCACATATTACCTATGATATGCTGTAAAACAATTTAGATTTTGTGTACAGCATAACAATATTATGTCCTGCAAATTGTTGCAAAGAAAAGTGACCTGGTGCAAAATATGGGTAAATTGAAGAGTAAAGAAGTAAATTATTGTACATTTTGATGAGTGTGTTTTGTTTGGGTCAGCTAGATTGTCAACCTAAGACAAAGGCTAAGCCATTTATTGGGTATTCTAAGATAAAATTCCTCAAACATCTGTTTGATTTAACGACAAATAGATTATTTTAATGACTTGCTCAATAACATTTTCCGATTGAGCCACTTTGAATGCACTTTCTTACACTTTATTTACAAAATATGAAAACATTCACATGGTTTCTGCTTCAAAAGATCTAACTATGTAATGTAATGGTTTCCAACACAGCAATACTATCACTCACAATTATACAAGCTATAGACAATTAAACTACATCTGTTTTTGGGTAGTGGATGAAAGCTAAAGTGGGTCACCTATTGCAAATTCAGGAAATTGTACAAAAATTTCCTGCTAAATATGCATATTGTCTTTTAATCCTTTGGTTTTTGTTACCATCAAAAGCTTAGACTGTCTAGCTACACAGTAACATTCTGTGTCCTTTCTGCCCCCAAACATCTGTGTAAAACATAGCTGGCCCAGCTCCTCACACATACAGGAATGGGATTTGTTATGACAAAAGGTACAGAGAGGTGACAGGGTGTTAGCTGCCAGCTCCACTGCATTGAGAGATCAAGCCTCTAATCCTGTTTTAGATAACATCGTGTCTGGGGACTAGAATGTTTTTGTGCCCATGTGTGTGTTTGGGAGGGAAGTGGGGATTGTTAGGCAGTATTTGTTTGTAAAGCCACTTGCTCTGTGAATAATACTTGCACTAACTTCTATTGAGAGTGTTCTACGAAACCCTGCAAAGTCCTTTCCCAAAGTGTCTTTGAAGCAAGGAACTCATTGAAAGACATAAAGGAAGGGAGAGGGGATTAGTGTGTTCAGCAGCTGTGAATTTCGGTGGGAGGTTGATGAACTCTGAAGTCTTTGTTTAAATACTAGTTGAAAAAAAGATATCCTTCTCTGTTGGGTTTAAACATACACAGTGGCCACAAACTTAACTCGAGAAGAAACACAATCTGCAGGGTGCTGCATGGTCTCCACCAAGATCTTGCCTTAACTATTCTGGAATGGGTGAAATCACTCAAAAACAAGACCTGATAATTAAATGGATTAGCTGAAGTCATTACCATGCTGCACTGACATATTTGACACTGTTGTGTTTTAGAGTTTGCTGTGTGCTAATCATAAAAACGGAAATAAAAAGGAAAATGGCACCTGCTAGGTCAGTATAAAACTAGTAAAGGAAGGAGCATGTGAAAAGGACATTTGTACATTACAAAAATTCCTTAGCATTCAACCCTTGTAGCCAATCAGGAAAGCCTAATAGAAAAACATTCTACGAATTTAATAAAAAACAATATCTTATCTGCATACATTTGTCAAAATATGTTTAAGCTATACTGCTTAAAGGTGCTGCCATCAGTGTGGACCTATTCCTATCTGTGGAACATTTGGACATATCCAGCAATTAATTGATCAAAAGCTGCATTCTACCGTGTCCTTGTTAAAGGTACAGCAATATGTGATCAGACCCACACAAAGCTTGAAAGTTGTTGCCGCACATGCATGCACTTTCTTTGCTAGTTAAAAATTGGTTGGCTGGCTGTCACTTAATCTTTACTGTTTTTGATATACACACATACAATTTTCAACTGCTTTCTACAAGTCTGGATTGCACATGGGTTGCCTCTAGGTAAGCTAAAGCCTGGTGCACACTACAGTTTTTTTGTTTTTGTTTTGTGCACGGTTGCATGAGTAAAAAAACTGAAAGCTCCAGTTGGGAGCCACTGTACTAACCATGCAAGGTTAGTCCATCGATCTACCCCACTGAGCTGTTATGTTCTAACAGGGGGACACCCCCCCCCCCCCAGCTAGAACACTCTGATCAGCACTCTCCGCTATAGGCTGAGATCGCTGATCAGGAGTCGGTCTGACTTTCTGCCCGTGTGTACAAGGCTTTCAAATGTTTGTTTTATATGTTTGTTATATGTGTGCTTTCTTCCACAAATTCGAGTAGGGTCACAGATTGCCAGGAGACAAACCTGTATACAATTATGCTCATAAGTTTACATATCCTGGCAGAATTTGATTTCTTGGCCATTTTTCAGAGAATTGAATGATAACACAAAAAAATTTCTTTCACTCATGGTTAGTGTTTGACTGAAGCCATTTATTATCAATCAACTGTGTTTACTCTTTTTAAATCATAATGGCAACAGAAACTACCCAAATTACCCTGATCAAAGGTTTACATACCCTGGTGATTTTGGCCTGATAACATGCACACAAGTTGACACAAAGGGGTTTGAATAGTTATTAAAGGTAACCATCCTCACCTGTATTCTGTTTGCTTGTAATTAGTGTGTGTGTGTGTGTGTGTGTATATAAAAGTTCAATGAGTTTCTGGACTCCTGACAGAGCCTTGCATCTTTCACCCAGTGCTGCACTGATGTTTCTGGATTCTGAGTCATGGAGAAAACAAAAGAATTGTCAAAGGATCTGGGGGAAAAGGTAGTTGAATTGTATAAAACGGGAAAAGGAAATTAAGATATCCAAGGAATTGAGAATGTCAATCAGCAGTGTTCAATCTCTAATCAAGAAGTGGAAAATTAGGGGTTCTGTTGAAACAAAACCACGGTCAGGTAGACCAACTAAAATTTCAGCCACAACTGCCAGGAAAATTGCTTGTGATGCAAAGAAAAAGCCACAAATAACTTCAGGTGAAATACAGGGCTCTCTGAAAACGTGGTGTGGCTGTTTCAAAATGCAAAATAAGGCAGCACATGAAGAAAGATGGGCTGCATGGTCGAGTTTCCAGGAGAAAGCCATTACTATGCAAATGCCAGCAAAGTAACCTTCTTGCAATATGCCAAACAGCACAGAGACAAGCATCAAACCTTCTGGCACAAAGTCATTTGGATTGATGAGAACTAAATTTAACTTTTTGGCCACAACCATAAATGCTACATTTGGAGAGCAGTCAACAAGGCCTATGATGAAAGTTACACCATTCCTACTGTGAAACATGGAGGTGGATCCCTGATGTTTTGGAGATGTGTGAGCTACAATGGCACAGGAAATTTGGTCAAAATTGATGGCAAGATGAATGCAGTATGTTATCAAAAAATACTGGAGGAATATTTGCAATCATCAGCCAGGAAGCTGCGCATGGGACGTAGTTGGACATTCCAACATGAAAATGATCCAAAACACAAGGCCAAGTCAACCTGTCATTGGCTACAGCAGAATAAGGTGAAGTGTTCTGGAGTGGCCATCTCAGTCTCCTGACATTGAACCACTCTGGGGAGATCTCAAACGTGCAGTTCATGCAAGACAGGCCAAGAAGAATGGGCAGCTTTCCCATCTGAGAAAATAGTCTCATCCACAAATACCACAAAAGACTTCAAGCTGTCATTGATGTTAAAGGGGGTAATACACTGTATTAAGAACTGGGTCATGTAAACTTTGATCAGGGTTATTTGGGTAGTTTCTGTTGTCATTATGATTTAAAAAGAGTAAACACAGTTGTTTGATAATAAATGGCCTCAGCCAAGCACTAACCATGAGTGAAAAAAGTTTTTGTGTTATCATTCATATTCTCTGAAAAATGGCCAAGGAATCATACATTCTGCCAGGGTATGTAAACTTATGAGCACAGCTGTACATTTACAGCAGTGGTTGCCAACCTTTCGGACCTCACGGACCAATAAACTCACAATTTTGAATCCCGCAGGCAGCTAACATGAATTTGACATGCCTTATACAGACAATGCTCTGGCTCTCTGCCCGCCAACCCCCCCCCACCACCACCACTTTGTATCGAACTGCTGCCTTACACAGACTCATTATTGGATCCCACCTCCTTATCCAGCCATGTGCTTGAGCTCTGTGTTCCACAGTCTGTGATCATCACTGTCATTGGTGCTCCCCTCCTTCATTTCCCACTCACTGTACTACTCCCATTGCCTCCCTCTGAGTTCACAGAAGCAGGACCTACATAGAAGGCTTTGGGTATCAATGCACATTGACTGTATTAACTGTCAGCATGCTTTGAGAACACCACTGGAAACATTGGGCGGTATACATCTGCCACAATGTCAATTTGTGTCAGAATCCCTGGGGACCACCAACAATTTCTCATGGACCATCAGTGGTCCACAGGCCACTGGTTGCCATCTGTTGTTCTACAGGATTCCTGCAACAAGTTTACAGCCCATATACTATGTAAGACTGAATTTTAAAAGTATCCAGACTGAACACTTTTCTCTATCCCCTACACTTGTGCTCATCTTCAGAGTGCTCCCTCTTATCCAAGTTTTTATTCCTCTAGATCTCCTTCACACCTTTTTAAAAAAAAGTCATTATCTGTCCCAGGGTTTTCTGCTTTTCATCCATTGCTTTGTGTTGGCTTTTACCACATATACTCCCAACTCACAATAGCAAGATTTATTTCTTGTCTGCTGGAATGCAGTGCTCTTGTTAAGTCTCCTGAGTGTCTCATATGTGGACTTGTGGTGATAGCATAGGTCTCTAAGAGGAGGATTTACTAGTAAGCAGGGCAGGGAGATCTTTTCATAAGATATACATTGTATGAAATATACCTGGACTGGTTTTTATTGATATTTTTTCTTGGTTATCAATCCATGTATTCTAGCACACATTTTATATCAAGGACACTAATACTTAATGGAGTAGAAAAGACAACTTTTAGCTCTTGTTAAAGCTAGATTCAGACATGATTAGTCTTTTCTGTGATCTGGTAAAAATAATTTGGAAATTGTGTGCAGTCATGTGTTAGAGCACATGATCTGATCCTTTTGAAATGCCAGGGCCGTAATTGCATATGTTATTCCTGTTTCTTCAGTTTACGTTCCCCTTATGATTATTTAATTTACTTTTTTTTATGAATTTGCTTTAGAAGCTATTGTATTTTTTTTATTTCAACTTGATTTCCATAAGTATAGCTGTAATTTGTTAGGCTGTATAAAAGGAGCCAACCATAGGATGAGATTTTTGCAAATTGGTCATGTTTTAGAGAAAAAAAAATGATTTCAGTAAATTCAGCTCAATGTGGGAAAATTAGCAAAGAAATGCTACCTTTGTCAAATCGGTATATTCTTCCGCAAAACAGCACCACAAGCAGATTTATGGGGAAAAAAAATTCAAAATTTGAGCATGTGAATTTAAACTAAGATAATTCTCAGCATTCAAAATACATTGAATGTTTATAAAGCCATGAATGTGGCATTCACCAAACATTTTTCTACAGTTTGTAATCCTCGTGCATATTTTAAATTATGATTGATTCACCTCCAGTGAATGTCATGTTTACTGCTTTTAAAAAAAAAGCCCTAAATATCTGACAAAAATATTTTTATATTAATAGATAAAATAGATACTTTATGTTAGAAAAAAAACACGTAAAACTACCAGTGCAATTTCAGCTCAACGAATCAGACTGCATGGTGTATAGAAGGATGTTAATTAAAAATATTTTATCATATTTGCATCCCCCAATAGCAGCTTATCCTGCTTTTAGCTAAACATTATATACAGACTTTTTATTTAAAACACAAAATGTTTTTATTAGGGATTTTAAAAAGTTTAAAAACAAAAAGAAAGATAGATAGATAAGGTAACAAGGTAAGGGATAGAAGTTTAAGGGCTTCCTGGTCTGTTAAACTTTTTTTGGAAGTAGTAAACATTTTGTATTTTTATTAAAAAGACTGTATATAATGATTTGTTGGGAGCAGGATAATCTCCTATTGAGGGATGCAAGGTTGGTCTAAATAACTTGGGAAGTATCCAGTAATGTGAATTTTATAAAAAAAAAAAAAAAAAACTAAAATTTTGTTTACCGGCAACTGTTCCCATAAAAGCTGTTATATATATATATATATATATATATATATATATATATATATATATCATTTTTTTTTATATGTGTGTTAATCAGCCAAAATATAAAAAAAAAACGCACAAATTCACCTCAAACAGGTCCCCTTCTCTAATTTCCCCTTTAAAATACAGGGTCAATACCTCTAGTTATTTGAATCCAATAAAAAATACGTGAAGACATTGCTAAAAAGACATCTCCATTTCAATAATGAATTTGTTTACTTTTGTGTATTTATTTTTAATTCTACGGCAGAATTAGACAGGGGCTCCCCAGAGCCAATGTGCCCCTGTATTATGAAGGAGCGATGAAATTTGAGGACCTGTTTTTATGTAAGTTTTGGATTTATTTATTTTGTCTACTCTCCAACTCTAATTTTAGGGAAAAGTTCATTTCTATCGGTGTGATAATAGTTTTTTCCTGTGATAATAGTGTAGATTAGGATTAGTGGGTACAGTAAGTCCCCTACATATGAACATTCAATTTATGAACTTTCACAGATACGACGAACGTGCATTCTCATGTCCTATCCTGTAAAGATGGGTACACACGCTGTTTTTTTTTTGTTCATCCCAGCGGGCTGAACGAAAAAAGAAAAAGATAGATCACTGTACCAACACAAGCAATGTTGGTGCAGCAATCTCCCTAATGTGTGCCTTTGGTGCTCTAACAGGGGGGTCCCCCCACCAGAACCCACTGATCAGCACTCGCAGCCTTTGTCTCCATGCACTGATCTTTGCTGGATTTACGAACAAGTTGAACTTATGAACGAGCTCAAGTTGAACTTAGGAACAGAACTCATTCGTAAGTAGGAGACCTATACTAACATTAAGGTAAATGTACACTATTTCCAAGGTTGGATTTAAGGGTCAAGGGTAGGGATGCACTAATACCAAGCATTTGCATGAGTATCAGTACTCGTGGAAATGCTCCGATGCTTAATTCAATACCGGTTGTATGGGACCAGGTGTCCTCAAGCTCCGCAGGGGGACTGGGCAGCCTCACAGGACATCGGTGTGGCAGTGGGGGCAGTCACAAGCACCAATCTCCCTGTATAGCTTTTCTGACAGCTGCTTCTCATCCTCTCCTTCCCGCGGCTGTCAAGTGCTTTATTGAATACTATATAGGGCAATTGATGCATTTAACTGCACCAATCACCCCCAACTGTTCTGTTCTCCTCTGGGTCCTTCTCCCATTCTCCAGGGTCCTCCTCCCTCTCTGTGGGTTCCCAGCTCCCCCCGTGTCCTCCTCCAGTCCCCCTCCCCTTGTCCTAGATCTTTCAGGATGGATCACTGACTGTCCACTCATGACTTAAACATCTGTGTGTACGATGCTTTCGTTTATGAATGGAGAGGAGCCTCTGCCTCCTCCCCATTCATTTTCAGTGCAGCTGAGGCTGCAGAGAAAGGAACTGCAGAATCTGTGTCTTCAGTCCCTTTCTCTGTCTCAAAGGGGAGATGTCAGGGGTCTGTTCAGACCCCTGATATCTCCCCAAAGCCCCCCCCCCCCCCCAACAGGGCTGATTAAAAAAAAGTGTAATAAAGTATTTGGAGGTCAAAATGGAAAAAAAACACTGATACCCTCCACTCCTCCCCCCCCCCAAAAAAAATAAACCCAAAGCATTGTAAAATATATAATTGTAAAAAATTAAATTGTAAGAAAATATAAAAATAAACTACTGACACAGTCCACGCCTCATCAGTGCATATCAGTGGTGCATATTAGTGCCACTGTCACACTACTTTAAAAAAAAAAAAGTATAGGTAACGGCGAGTACTTGAAAAAAGTAGCAGTACTTGTACTCGGTCTTAAAAAAGTGGTATCGGTGCAACCCTAGTCAAGGTCTAAGGTGAAGTTTGACTTAGATTTAGGGGCCAAGATTCAGTTCAAGGTTCCATTAGTTTAGTACAAGTTTTACAAATTGGTTTAGAAATTAGGCTGACATAGACAATTTTACCAAAAGTATTGGGATACCTGCCTTTACATGCACATGAACTTTAATGAGTCTTAGTAGGGTTCAGTATTGAGTTGGCCCACCCTTTGCAGCTGTAACAGCTGCTACTTTTCTGGGAAGGCTGTCCATAAGGTTTAGGAGTGTGTCTTTGGGAATGTTTGACCATTCTTCCAGAAACGCATTTGTGAGGTCAAGCACTGATGTGGATGAGAAGGCCTGGCTCAGTCTCTGCTCTAATTCATCCCAACGGTGTTTTATTGAGTTGAGGTTAGGACTCTGTGCAGGCCAGTCAAGTGCCTCCACCCCAAACTCGCTCATCCATGTCTTTATGGACCCTGCTTTGTGCACTGATTCAAATCATTTAGTGGAGGGGGGGATTATGGTGTGGGGTTGTTTTTCAGGGGTTGGGCTTGAACTCTTGGTTCCAGTGAAGGGAATCCTTAAGGTGTCAGCATACCAAGACATTTTGGACAATTTTATGCTCCCAACATTGTAGGAATAGTTTGGGGATGGCCCCTTCCTGTTCCAACATGACTGCACACCAGTGCACAAAGCCAGGTCCATAAAGACATGGATGAGTGAATTTGGGGTGGAGGCACTTGACTAGCCTGCACAGTGTCCATCCCAAAAGTGTTGAGGTCAGAATTTGAGTGGTGACTGCGAGCCAGGCCTTCTCGTCCACATCAGTGCCTGACCTCACAAAGGCGCTTCTGGAAGAACGTTCAAACATTCCCACAGACACACTCCTAAACCTTGTGGAAGCTGTTATAGCTACAAAGGGTGGGCCAACTCAATATTGAACCATACGGACTAAGACTGGGATGCCGTTAAAGTTCATGTGCGTGTAAAGGCAGGCGTCCCAATACTTTTGTTAATATAGTGTATTTAGGGCTTGAAGTCTATAACGCCAAAAAAACTATATACCTGTATATCTATACAGAAGAGCATAACCACGCTCTGGGTAAAAAGGTAGCTTACGTGAAAAAAATAAATAATGGCTAATGAGTTTATTTCTTATTTAGAAAGTTTTTTTGTCCTCGCATTCCAGGCACAATGGATATATTTTCAAATCTGGTTGGATATGTTAATATTTATTTTTATAATTTGGGGTTATCAATTTCTTGAGTTTCACATCAACATTACTTGCAGTTTTTTTGTTGTTATTTTGGCTGCTTTGACCTGTCTCCCTTAAACTTCCCCCTCAGCCTGCCACATTGTCCATGGGAATTAAATAGCAGCACAACTGCATGACAAAGTTCGCAGCATAGCAATGGCTTGGTAGAACTACAGGAGGGCTCATAGAGTTTTGCTCTTGGCAGCAGGTGCCACTGTGGTGAATAGAAACCTCCATAGAAGGTTCACGTCACGCGAAAACATGACATAAAGAGATGTGCTACCAGCCATTGTATGAAAGGCATTGAGAGCTGCCTGCTGGCCAAGACAGGGAAACACAAACAGTGAATGTGCAGAATCATGAAAAGAGAATTTATGAGCACTGATATCTGGTTTGTTTCCCTCACCCTGGGCTTTGTGTTGTGTACTATCCAAATTCTTCCTCTCCTTCTATGAAAGGTGGAAGAAAAGATGAATATCCTTGCTAATGAGGAAGTTTCTGAAAGGCATAAAAACTGACACATGCCTTGGGAAATGGAAAATGATTGTGTTTTTCTGTGCAAAATGGGAGTCAATTAGAAGAAGTGCTTAATTATACCCAGGCTCCAAATCGCTTATTTGCTTTGTAGCCACTTTCCAAAAGTACATGATAATTATTTAGACAGGATCAACTTGCCTTTTAAGAATATGAAAATACCATTTATAGATGTTAGTGATGAAGTTGGACATTCAGTACAACATTTCGCTCTGTCCTATATATGGCAAAGCAGTGTCTTCCTAAAAGCTACTACATGTGTCATTATCACCACATCCTATATCCCATGACCAAGTGTACATTCAGAACCACTGGCACAGGTGCAATCTACTATAAAAGAGGCAATTATTCCAAACTACATACAGCTGTTTCTGGCATGTTGGCCATCATCCGTGTAGTCACAGTGCATGGATACCATGGCTTCTATTGAGCACATGAGACTATTGTTATCCAGAAAAGGCAGAGATCAGTGAAAACCCTGGAACTTCTATTTTAAGAGGTAGCAAAATCATTTTTGTTGCCACCTTGGCGACTGGATATGTCTTGTGCTTTGTGTATGTACAGCTCGTGGCTAGGGTGTATCTGCAGCAAGGCAAACAAGGTGGCATTTTTCAAGGGGGTGGTCCCCTAGGCCACTGCGCTATAGCCTAATGACTGCTTCGGACACCGCTGATTGGTTTGGGGTAAAGAGCCAATCAAAGCGGCTCTTTAACACTTGATCAACTGTGTCCACAGTGTATGGAAATACACTTGCCGGATATCGACATTCCTTTCCTCACACTGATACAGCATGAGGAGAAAGCCGGCAAGTGTAAAAGGGGACATCTACTCTGATTATCAGTGCAGCCCCAAAAATGCCCATCAGCACTGCCAATCAGTGCCCACCAGTGCCGTCTCACCCTTTGCCCTGCTGACCCTGTCCTATGTCCTGCTGATCCCATCCTCTGCTCCATTGACCACGTGTGGCACTTTGACTAATCATGTCTCAGGGTCTGATGAGGAAGCCGCAGTAAGGAGTCATTCTTTAGTGTGCTGCCCATGCATGATGCATATCTACCTTCGATTCATTCATACCCTAGAGACCTAACCTTAAAGTGGGAGTAAACCCGCTGATTTTTATTTTTATTTTTTACACCTGTAAGGCAAAAGGCATATGCACAGCATACTAGCTCATTATGAAATACTTACCTTAGAACGAGGCGCCGGCATCTCACCCAGTCCACGCCGAGGGAGCTGACTCAATGGGTATCGTGGCTCCGGCGCTCTGAGTGGCCAGAGCTGTGACATGCGTGCAGGAGTTTTCTTCCCAGCAGGGTGTGGCAGCTGCTGGACTTTCAGCTGAGAATCCCCGGTGTGCATGCGCCGCTGAAGTCAGCGGCTCATTGCAAGGGGAATATGTCCTAAACTTGTACGGTTTATATGCTTACCTGTAGGTAAAAGTTAAAAATGTAACTATACAACCTCTTTTAAGTCTTCTACTTTTAATTGCTAGGTATCTTTGCTTTGCAAGGGAATCCTTTTATAAAAAATGCAGTAAATGTGTATCATTCGGTGTTGGATACATTCAAATATGGATATTGCATACTGCTTTTGTTATACACTTTGGATATATTTCTCTACTTGTTCTTACATAAATGTGACAGAGCCCCTCTTCTGTATGCTGGGTACAGTTCTCAGCATCAGTTTTTATTCTCTTTGTATAGATGATGCACATTAGAAGTGTCTTTTCTGGGGCTGCATGTATAGAGGCTGCACATTGCCACTTATATGCTGTATCTCGTTATACGTTATTTAATATGTCTACATAGACACTGCCCTTGTATGTTGGAAGTTTATAAGCATTCTTATAGAGCATGCTCCAAGGATCGGAGGTGTCTGGCAATAGATACTTGGAAATTTTTCATATAAACAATTACTTCTTACTGTCCCAGACGGGAGATTTCCCTTCACATCTGTCCTGTACACACATCAGTATTAGTGAAAGGAAATCTGTCCATTGCATTGTGATGGAAACTCCCTAACTTCCCATTCACACTTTTGCATCTGTATTTTCATGTGTTCTTTTTTTTCTGTTGTGTACTGTGTTAACGCAAGTTTATTCACACTTTTTATGCACATTTATGGCAGTTCATGCAATTGGTTCCACTAGATCAAGGGATAGGAAATTAGCGGACCTGCGGCTGATGCAATGCAGTGTCCCGCCACTCCTCTACCTCTTCGTGGATGCTTGTGGCTGTCTGGGTCTTGCTATGCCTCATGGGACTTGTAGTTCTGCAACAGCTGGGGGTCCACTAATTGGATATCCCTGCAATACATTTTATTTAGGGGTATCAGTGTAAAGGGAGCTGAATACAAATGCACGCTGAACTTTTCAGATATTTCTTTGTAAACGTTTTTGCCAACCATGTATCATTTTTCTCACAATTATGTGCCTCTTTGGTGGTCTATCATATAAAATCCCAATAAAATATATTTAGGTTTTTGGTTGTAACATGATAAAATGTGGAAAATTTCAAGGGGTATGAATACTTTTTCAAGGCACTATAGAAAACCTCAATTAGCTGAAATTATGTCGGACAAAAGTCTTTAGTGCCTTTTGATCTATGTACACATTTTAATGCTGCAAACATTAATTCACGGGTAAGTTTAACAACTTGTTTTATTTGAAAAATTCATCTAAGCATGTTTAAAAAAAATTCTTGGGCTTGTATTTATTGAATTTTCTAAAAAACAAAAAAAACATAGAAAAGCGCAGTCATCTCTATAAAAAAAAAAAAACTACAAAACTTTACAAGTATAAACAAACATTTATCCACAGAATTGACATAGGTAATCTGTCCAGCTCCTACTTCAACATACAGCTAGCAAGCAACAGTGTTTTACTGCAGTCAAGGTGAAACTATTAAGTTTGAATGCTCTATACTGAGGTTCTCATAGTATTTCTCCTTCATGTGCAATGAGCTAGCCAGTGCATAGGGGTTAATACAGTGGATGAAAGGGCCCTTTTTCAGACCCAAAACCTTCTATCGGGGAATTGGCACACTAGAATCGATAGACAATGCTATCATTGTAGAAAAGGGAGCTGCAGCATCTGCAATTTTGAGCAGAGTCGGACTAGGGTATACCTCCAATATCTGTGTGCCAACCATCACAAGAATTATAGGCTTTGTTAAAAGGACCTTTCTATTTTGAACTTAGAGGGTTTGTGCTCAGTAATGACTCTTCTCTTTGCATACCAAAGTCAGAATTAAAGTAGAAATATTTCACTATAGATGCTCACTATGAGTGGATGTCCTATAACAAGAGCTGGACAGATATACCTTTACACAGTGTTTTACTATGCTGTTTTTCAATTACATGACCATGTTAAACATCAACTAGAAAAATTCATAAAACATTTCTGTTATGTACATGATAGCAAACCATGCTGTGCAAAATTCCGTAAACTCTGCAGTTGGTACCGCTATACCAGTCACTGGGATTGATTTATTAAAGGCAATTAGGCTGTTCACTTTGAAAGGTAAGTTACTCTTTACAAGGGATTTTGTCCTAGAGCTGAATGTGGTGAAGCAGCACTTTTCAAAAAATACCCAACTACATGCAAGGAAATAAAATAGCATTTTTTTTTTTTGTATGAACACGATTGGACGAAGTCAACAGAGCCTCACCACAATTACTAAGCTCTAGGGAAAATTACTTTGCAAATTGAGCAGTCTAGTTGCCTTTAGTAAATCAACCCTAATGAATTTAAGATGGAATGACAAAAGATCATCCAGACACAAAATAAGAGATTGCTGCCTCAGCCTTGCAATACATTTCTGTTGCAGGGTTATAGATAAAAAGTTATTTCTAAACTTTGTGACTAAGTTGTAAATTTCAAACAAATCTACAGCTTTCTACTGCACCAAAAAAAAAAAATGAGAATGTTTGTCAAACTAGCCAATTATCAACACTTGAATGGCCAAAATGACACGCAATGTAAAGTTTGTACCAATAATTTTATTGTTGTTGAGCACTTGAGCTTTCCCCCTCTGTGTTAGGTGTACACTTCTGTACCTGTGCAATAAATTAAAGTAAAAAGTGCTTCACTTTCTATATACAACTTCATTAAAATGTATCTCTAAATATTAATCGTTAGTAACCAGGAAAAAAGCAACCTAGATTATATTCAGTGGCACAAATGATAAATTATTTACAATCTCTCTCTATAACAGAATTATGTTATTAAAATTAGGCAATTACTTTGTCACTCTAAATTTTTAATTTAAACAACATATTCAAATATAATTAATTAAAAAAGGAAGACAAACATGTTGTTCACTTAAGAGAGAGTTTGTTTCCCTCACATAATTTACAAAATGATGGCCCTATGCAAAACTCATTTTGAAGTCTTGGCTCAAGTTTTGTACCGGATTGCAATAAATTCTTATATCTCTTGGTACCTGTATACTAAGAGCTCCACATCTAATTTCCTAAATCTTTCTTCTGTGTTTAAACCAATGGAAATCCTAATATCACTGTGAATTGTTGAATTATTGAAAAACACAATAGACAATAAACTTTAATCATCAAGGTGTTTTTAAATCAAGCCTGCTGCTTACAGGTTTGCTTTAAGATATAACACTCCCTTCCCCCATAAAGTTCGATCATCCACAAGGCAATGTAGGCAGGAGCTTATGACCTGGTGGTTACCTGGTACATTAAACCAGGATGATAGCATTATTGTTCAAACTGTGCATAATCCCGTCACTTCACAAGGGAGGATGAATGTGTAGGCAGTTAGTGTCTGTAGGGAAAGGGTAGGGAGTGAATGCCAGTACAGAGAATGCAAATGATACAGTTCCTTTTCAATCCTTATCAATGTTGTTGGAAGGGATTAGAGTAGATTAAAACTGCTACTTTTTCTGGGACCCAATTCTGCTTTAATACATCTCTCATCTCTAGCAGCACATACCTTTCCTTTCCTCTCATGCTGTTCCAAGTCAGCCCTCAGGAGTTAGGAAATACACTTAGATTGTAAGCTCTAATGAACAGGGCCCTAAATCCTCCTGTATTGAATTGTATTTTAACTGTACTGTCTGCCCTCATGTTGTAAAGCACTGTGCAAACTGTTGCCACTATATATATCCTGTATAATATTAATACAGAGTACTGTCAGGTATGGCCGAGTGTTGACTCTCTCCACTTCCTCTCTTGTGACCACACAAAAGACCGATGACTGACCTGGCACTGTCCCATCGGCAGAGTGTCCTTAGCCCTATATACTCTCCAACTGCAGCAATTCAAAGCTCACACAGGGCTATTTTTCTTTGCTTTAAATGGATACAAACATACAATTCAATTTGCAAAAGTCAGACCTGTACAAGAGGAATTGAGATTGGCTGCTAGGAGTTACTGCATTTAATAATCAGCACTGAAGAATTAAAGGAGAAGTATGGGTTCATGCTAGGCTAAATCGGTGGTCTCCAAACTGCAGCCCAGGGGCTAAATATGCCCCTTTGCTTTGCAAGTTCAGGTGCGCTGCGCTATTCCTCTATGTAAAAGTGGAAATAACATATAAGGCATGGACATGGCTGGATCTAGGGGAAGGTTTTGGGAAGGATTGTGCTCCCCCGAGTTGTTAGTTGTGCCCCCATTCTCCATGGATGTTGTGCCCATTAATCTCCTTCTGACATCCCAGCACACAGTCTGGGAATAGACTGAGTATACTGTCTCTTCAGAGCGATGTGCCATAGCAGTGATTCCCGTGGCCATGCATGGGAGTGACATCTTTGTGGCTCCGTCATTCAAACGGCTGGAGCCTATGAAGCCCAGGTGATGATGGAAGCCCTGTCAGCGTTGACAGCGCACTGATAGAGGGCTTTGTTTTAAGGCAGGTCTTTCACAATATGCTAAAATGCAATGCATACTAGCACATCATGCCCTTAACTTGCTGGGGGGGGGGGGGGGGGGGTATTTTTCCAGACTTTACTACCGCTTTAAATTATTTACACATTCTCAACAAATAAAACAAGCGTCCCTGACTGTAATGTGAAGTAATTTATTCTCAAAGATCACAACAAAGGCTCTGCAATCGGGATTCTATCTTAGAGTCAGTTCACACCAGAATCACACAGGAAAGGTTCACGTTCCTGTGCATCTCAGTGCTGTGTGATTTTTAAGCCCATTCATTTCAGGAAAATGTGTACGTAATGCGTGTTTCCCACACAGTGTTCTGGTGTGAACTATCCCTAACAGTTTAGAAACATCCTCTGTTTACATTGGCAGGCTGCCAAGATTCTGGTACAACAGAAAGGATTACAAAGTTTTGGTGTAAACTTTGAAAACCAGTTTCTCCACAATGCCAATAGCTACAAAAGTGAATAAGGAATTGTTTGGAAATTATTTTACTACTTATTCAAAACATGTAAATAATTTTAGTGTGCACAAGTGTACTTAAAGCGGAGCTTCCCCCACATATTTTTTTTTTAAAGGCACTGGTTATGCTAATATGAATTAGATACTCTAAAGGATGTTTATAATAAATATGCCATTATAGTACATATTTTTTTTAAATATAATTACTTACCTTTGTTTTCTGCTTGCTGAGCGCTTCCATCTTGACTGTGGGCATGTGAAGGCCCACTAGGTTTCCTGGATAAGGTACTGCTGGCAATCCAGCATGCACCTCCTGATCTCGTGCATGCACATTATACACAAGTTGTAGCCCAGGGATTTTATCTGGTTGACATCCCAATGGGTGGCGTTGAAGGAAGTGCCCGCCCCATTGTTATGGCAACTTGGCAAATCATTCTCCGCCAAAACCCCGAAGCCTCAGCCTAGCAGGGAGATAATGCTGCTGCATCGCTGGGCTGAGGTGAAGTTACTTATCATGTTAACCGTTACACATCTCCATATTTTTACTCTAAACCTTGAAACCTGTTAGTGCTGACACATATACACACACACACACAATGAAGGAACATCCAATATAAGTAGTGACACTGGGTCTGTCTTAGTGGTGAAGATCTAAAGAAATAGCGTATAAATAACATTTATTAAAACAAGCATTAATGCAGACTTTTTTATGCCAGGATTTTCTTATATCATTTGTGGTGCTCCTGACATTCGTGTTAATTATCACAGTAGTTCACAAAGATAACAGACCAGATAAGGATACTTAGTTTAAAAAAAAGTGATAGTTCTCCAATGCGATATGAAAACTTCAGTCACATGGCTGAAATAAAGGTCCTTATCCTGACATTACAACTTCCTGAATTGTCAGATTTGTCTGTCTCTAATCACCTGTATACAGACCACAAGGAATTAACCCCCCTCCTGGGAGTATATTATGAAATATCCATACTACCTGAACATTTACATACGAGGTTCATTCTCCTGCAAGGTATTCTTGGTGTTTTTGTTTTGCTTTTGTGGTTTGTTTTTGTTTTGTCTTTTTCATCTTCTGGTTTTCTGTCCCCCGACTTCCCCTTTTGGACAGATAAGCGCTTTTTAATATTCACTATGTACTGTATGTTATGGTTATCAGAATTTTTCCTTTTTTTTAAAAAAATTTAGTATGTTCTATTCTAGACAGTGAGATTCATTCTCTCCTTTGCTGTCTTTGGAACCTTGACTGTGTCCTGAAGAAGCCTAGCGGTGAAACACATTGAAACACAAGGGCTCACTGTATACTCTGTATCATTATAGATGATTTTTAACCTTTGAATGCTCTATTCATATATTGTATTTTCTAATAAACATGGCTATTTTTCTATACTTCAATATTGTTTTGTATGCCTTAAAAGTCCGACCTAGGGACATTTGTTTAGTATCCCTTTCCTTTAGTTCCCCTTCCTGAATTGAGTCTTTTTTTAGGTTACTTTTATTCCATGGTTGAAGCAAGTCATCTTGCCAAAATTTCACCTATACTATGTGGAATAAAAGTCCATGGAATGCAACTGGCACAATCACTTCTCCTTTGCTTAACCACTTCGGGGAACGCCCACCGCACATATACTGCAGCAGGGCAGCTTGGCTGCGTGAAACAATGTACCTGTACATTGTGCATGAAATACTGTGGGCGTACGCTGGCTGCGCTCTGGGGGAGTGCGCATAAGGGGCCGGCGGACTTAATGTCCACTGGCAACCCGCGATCGCTCCACAGATGGCAGAACAGGGTTCTGCCTATGTAAACAAGGCGAATCCCAGTTCTGACAGGGGACAACACTGATTGGCTGTTCTTGGTAGTCAGGAACAGCAATCTCTGTGTTGTCCCAGTGAGCCCATCCCCCACACAGAACACACCCAGGGGACACAGTTAACCCTTTGAACGGCAAACAAATCTGAACCTAAGTGACAGTTTTTGGGGACCAGTGACACCAATACATTGATCAGTGCATTTTTTTTTTTTTTTAGCAAAAAAAAAAAGGCACTGTATTAGTGTCACTGGTCCCCAAAAACTGTCACTTAGATTTGTTTGCCGTAGTCCCGCTAGTCATAGATCGCCACAAAAAGAAAACTCCCTAAATCTATCCCCTATTTTGTAGAAGAATACATATTGGCCTAAACTGATGAATAAATTTTGTTTTTTACAAATTTTTTGGAATATGTATTATAGCAGAAGGTAAAACATTTCTTTATTTTCAAAATTTACGCTTTTTTTCGTTTATAGCACAAAAAATTAAAATCAAGTACCACCAAAAGAAAGCTCTATTTGTGGGGAAAAAAGGTCATCAATTTTGTTTGTGTACAACATCGCATGATCGTGCAATTGTCAGTTAAAGCGATGCAGTGCCATATTGCAAAAAAATGGCCTGGTCATTAAGGGGTAAATCCTTCTGGGACTGAAGTGGTTTTTAAATCGGCAGTCAGGGGCTGAAGAATGCTCTTGTTGGGTAGCTAATCCAGCATAGTCCCATTGCATGACGAGGCAAAATGCTTTGTGTTGCAGTGCAGTGTGGGCAGTGTCCACTGGAAAACAAAAAGCACTGTATGTATATTTGCACCACACAACAGCCAGGTGAATGGACCTTTACTAATGCATCTGTATGAAAAAATGCTAATTTAGCAGGGTATGGGACTGGCCTTAACTCCAAAAATACAATTCGTTATAACAGTCAGAGCCGGTTCACACAGCGGGCGATGCGAGGCGACACGACTCGCCTCGCCTCGCTCTCGCAAGTCGCCCCCGTTCTGTACAATGAAAACGTTCTGAGAGGAGCGACTCGAGTCGCTCCGACTCAGAAAAAAGGTTCCTGTACTACTTTTGGGCGACCTCGGGGCGACTTGCATTGACTTCTATACAGAAGTCATCTGCAAGTTGCCGCTGAGGTTGCGGCAGGTCGCGGCGAGGCAAGTCGGAGTCGCCTCGCCTCGCCTGCAGTGAGAACCGGCCCTAAGAATTGTAACTACAAATATTTTGTAAAACCTGTGCAAAGCTGGTGATGTTGCAACAAATTATCTGATTTCTGTGTTTGCTTTGGTAGTGTATATGATTCAACAAAGATTTTAAGATGGCTATATCCTTGAACTTGATGTTAGGATTTAATAGACATCTGATAATTGATTTTTAATGCATGTTTTATACCGGATTTCAAAAGGTACCTTTTAGGTGACTAATGCTGTTAACTGCCCTAACTCTATAAACTGATGAAGTACAGTTGAACCAAATGATCAACTTTTTTTTTTTTTTTTTACTGTCCACCAAGATAATTGTTATTAGGTGAACCTGTCACTAGGTTTGTGATTATTTCAGTATTCTACAGTTACTATGAAAAACCATACACGGGCTATTCATGGTACCCCTATATGTTTTAAGCACCAATTTACTGGTAGGCACTATATGTTCCTACATGCAGGAAACTATTTGGGAAACTGCATTTTCTCTGCACGCCAGGGTCACCAGAACCAGCGTCCCCATTGGAAGATTTCCCCTTTAATTCCTGTTTTTGAGACCCCAAAATTTGAGATTTTCTTTTAACTGTACTATACAAATACAAGTGTTATAATCCTTCTCCACTCTAACCAAAACTCAAAAATGTATGTATTTAGTTATACTAAAGTTTAGTTAGTAAAGTTTAGTTATAATCTGAACGGTCACTACAGCTTTACTAGCTGTAGTGTACAGTATGAGAGTAATGCTTTATGACTACTAAAACAGACTGAAAATCTTCTGGCCCTTGTGTATTTTTTTCCAAGCTGTGTAAATGTATTGGTTTGCAATATTAGTAGGAAAAAAAAAAAAAAAAAAGGCTTAAGAAAGCCAAACTGCGTATTTTCCTTAAAGGCAAAATTAAATAAAAAATCGTCCATACTGCATGGTTACATTGTGTGTTATTAAATGGAGCACACACAATCAAAAAGTATTTTACTGTAGTTTATGTAAGCTATTGTTTCCCAAATCTGGCCCTCCAGCACCACTAATCATGCGTGTTTTACATCCCTCTACAAAGAATGCCAATTCTTGCATATTAATGCTTTTTAAAGTGGACCATCACAAACAAAACACACTGCAAATAGCCTATTTTAATTTAGTATAACTTGACACTTGAGGTTCTTGTATCACTAGCTAGTCCTTACTTTTTCCATGTAAATTCTAAAGCCTTTGCATTTTAGCATGTGTGTAGTTTCCTTGTTTTATGTTGCTTTAGATAGAGAGTGACAGTCTGAAAGAAAACGGCTCTGTGTTTGTGCTCTGTAAACCTTGTGTCATGAGTGCACGTCATAGCAAATGTTAAATTGAAAATCAAAGATTTTAGATAATTAGGAAACTCTATAATGTTTAAAACTGTAAATAACCCCCAAACCGCTAAAGTTTCTCTGTAATTACTGTAAGTAATTGGACTGGGCTCTCCTTAATCGCTTAGTGTAGATTATTCTGTTATTTTTTTTTTGTTGCAAGGTCCATTTTAATACACCTGTGATCCTCTGTAGAAAACATGCACAATTATAGTGAAGAATGGTTTGGAAAATACGGCTGTAAACCATGTAGTTTAGTCTCACCAGATGGAGCAATCCATTGTGGAATATCCGCCTGCACAGGCTGCAGTCTCACAAATGTTTTAATTACAGCTATGTAACCTTTTAAAATTTCTTTCTTAGTTTACTTTCTTTCTTGCGGGGGATTCCACCACCACTCCTCTCACGCTTCTCCTTTTTGACGCAGAAATATTTTGTGACAGTTTTCCTGCATTGTTCACATTTAACAGCACAGCACCAGTGAAACTTGCAGTTGCAGCTGGAGACCATATCTGCTCTTCTCTCCTCCACCGCCAATCCGCAATCTCCGCACAAGCGTTTGCAGCTCCTTTTTTCCCATTTGCTAAGCGTCTTGCCTCTCTTAAGACACTCCCTGCCTTCTGTTCCTAGTAGGCTCAGAGTCTTGTTCTCCAGGCAGTAGTCTGGTGAGTCTTCTAGGTGGACAAGTTCTTTCTTTGAAATGGAGCTAAATGTTTCAGCTATAGCGCCCCTGCTGGCTGCACTATTTCCTGCTCCTTGCAGCAAATCAACTTTTAGAGCTTTGTGATATTTTTCCTTTAAATAGTATCCCACTTCTCTAAATTCCGGCAACTGTAGCCAGCAGGTTTGAGTTGTACAGCTTCCAGAAACCCCATGACATTTACATGTCCTCTTCATTGTACTCTTTACTGCCTAAATAGAATGGAAGTAGTAAACAGGACATTGCAGTATTTTACTAGATAATACACAGTATATACCATATCAAAGAGAAAAGTTATCAACATGTACTTTTTGTTCTGCAATAAATAAAAAGTGTGTGTCTTTTTTTTTTTTTTTTTGTGTCCTTTGAACTGGATCGATTTGTGTCTTTTTTTTAACCAGAGTAACTATGTAACTTAAGTACGGACCCTGAAGTGGCAACCATAAAAATCTAACCGGTTTGGAATATTTTTTGGACCTCCCAGGAATTTACAAGTTTGCATAAATTCCTGACTGTGACAATGACAGCACCTATTGCACCTTTTATCATTAACATGCTGTCCTTGAGCTCTGGGTAAGGCTGCTTTCACACTGGGGTGGGAGCGGCGTCGGTGGCGCTTTACCGTTGTTTTAGCGGCGGTCTGCGGGCGCTAGCGGGGTGGTTTTAACCCCCGCTAGCGGCCGAAAAAGGGTTAAACCTGCCCGCAAAGCGCCGCTGCAGCGGCGCTTTGCCGGCGGTATTGCCGCGGTGTCCCATTGATTTCAATGGGTAGGAGCGGTGAATACACCGCTCCTTCACCGCTGCAAAGATGCGGCTAGCAGGACTTTTTTCACTGTCCTGCCAGCGCACCGCCCCAGTGTGAAAGCCCTCTGGCTTTCACACTGGAGTTAAAGGGGCCGGTTTTTTTCAGGCGCTACACAGGCGCTATTTTTAGCGCTGTAACGCCTGAATACCGCCCCAGTGTGAAAGCAGCCTAACTGAGGAAGCATTTCCTCAGTCTTCTCGGCCCCAGTGATCAGACTGCAACATTTTTAATTTGCAGCAAGTCGAAGTGTTAAGCAGGGTTTGATCAGACATTTGTGAACAAAGTCAAAATTGCCATGATTGTATCATCTCTACACCAGGAAATAAATTCTGACTCTAGATAATTACTAAACAAAGTTGCCTCTGTCCCTCTGATGAGCAGGTGAAGGCATTATTAAGTACTGTGATTTCAGTGAAAACTAATGTAGCACCCTCTAGTGTGCTAGAATAGGTTTTTGTTAGTGCAGGAAAACTGTTTAGGCTTGGCTGGTAGCCAAGCCTGTTGTTTTTTGTTGTTTTGTTTTTTTATCTGTGTCAGGGTGACTCAGGGAGAGCTGGATGACTCACAGGCAGCACTTCCGAGACCTCCCCCTACTTCTGGAACTTGCTGGAAACTTTGAGAAGAATGGGAGTGGAAGTGAGGAGGAGCTGCCTGGAGTATTCATGAGGGTCCTAACCAATCCCCAACAGATGGGCCCCTCAAATACTCTGGATTAGCCCAGCTGTAGCAATGGAGTTCAGGTGGAAGCTGGAGATTTGAAGTGTTAGGAGGCCGTTGGAGAGCCTTAAGGTTAACCCCCTAGTCTGGGGGGGGGGGGGTGGCCTTGGGTCTGGGAGCTTGGTGTTACATAAGGGACCCTCTTCACCACCCACAGGGCTGTCCTGACCGAAGGCATGAGAGCAGAAGGAGAATACTGCCGGGAAAATCTCCAGGCCGGAGACAGCTAGGTGGGCTGGTGCGTGTTAAGATCGGGGAGGACTGAGTGAGAGCAGTCTGAGATGGATGTAGAGTCACTCTGGGAGGACTGTGGAAGTTTAGCCACGAGGACTTGAGAAAGGGGCAGCTGTAGCCAGGTGGGCTGGCAGTGCCTGAAGAGGTGGTGCTGGGATCAGTAGCCACAGAAGGACATTCATTCCGTTAAGATTTGAAAATGAAAGTGCCATGCACTGCTGGTCCAGTTTTCGCCTGCTCCAGTTTCAATATATCCCCCACACTATTTGCTAAGCACTGAGACTTTCTTACAAGAACAAGGGGCCTGCAGTCCCTGGCATCTCCTTCCTATCCAACAGTGCAAGCTGGTTCTTGGAGTTGTAGTGCTTCAAGCAAGCATTGTGCTGGAGGAAGCTGAGTGTAAACAGACTGTACAGAAGAAGTTTGTCCCTGAAAGTTCTACTAAAGTCAAGAGAGCATCCCATAGTACCCTTCTCCCCATCCAAGGCAAACCCCCCCCCCCCCCAATAAAAAATACAAAGAAAAACAAAGCACTGGACTATTCCTTGCCTCAAAGTGTGCAGTGTGCCTGGTTGGGCAGGGTGGGAGATCCCTTTCTACTTGTGGCTCCTTAGGGGGTGCGCTACATTTGGGGGTGTCATCTGGAATGTCCACGATCAACCTGCACAGCCGTTGCCCCTAGAAACCAACCTTATATTTATCCGGAGCACTGTCGCTTGTTCCAAGACCACCAGAGGTTTGAAACTGAGGGAAAGGATTTATCTGCTCAGCCAACTTGTGCTTGTTTGTTCAAAAGTCAAGTGCCATTGCCCGTAGCAACCAGTGGGAGCTACTACTGAAATTACTGTTGCCCTACACACCCAGTTGCCCCAACTGTGGCTGGGACGCACACTTGTGTTAACCTACTACTCAATAAACTTAACCATGCGCTGTTACCCATGTCAGCCACGGGGAAAGACTGCGCCTTGGATGACAGTGTGTGTTACCCATGGCAACTACGGCGGGTGATCGAATCTATATATTACCAATATGTCCAGCGATGTGCTTAAAGCTGACTTTAAGTTACTTTATGCTTCAAAGTCCTGCTAAACACAGTAAAGTATGAACAGGAATGTCTGCTGTTTACCTTGGTGATTGGAGTAAGCCAGTGGGTGCCTGCAGGGGGGAATTTGCCAGTTGTCCAACCATGATTGATGCGAAGGACTGTCCTAAACCTACTAACTACAGTGATATATGTGTCAGAGACTTTGCTGTTGCTAAAGGCAACCACAGTAACTACCAGCTTCCACCTGCTCCCAGTTGCTCGGGCACAGTCGGTGCCGAGCTGCATGTCTGGAAATGTTCTGCAAGTGCCAGTGTACATGTCATCATTATCATTATCATTATCATTGTGCCTGCAAACTTCAGTACAATGAGCAAAAGGTTACCGCTGAACATGCAAGAAAAGGCCTGCTTATCAGCATTGCAGGTGCCAGCCAGGCTGGAAGCTTGGGGGTGAAGCCACACCCCAGAAAAGACCCAGCCTGCCCTGCTAGCACCAAGTGAGTGGAGTAAGATGGCGGAGGGTGTGCACATGTACTTGGCTTTAACCTGGTTGTCAGATCTGCAGAAGTGGACACCAGTGTCTGGTTGGAGCATCGCAGGGAATTTGCCCTTGACATGATTGAGGTGACTGAGCGACTGTGCCTGTTGTGTCCTGCCTGCAGAATACCAACCATGGTGGTCAGTGCCTGGATCCAGTGAAAGCACTGTGACAACAGCTCACCAGGTTGACATCCAGCGAGCAGGAGCCACTGAGCTATACTGTGCACCTGCGGTCAGGACTTTGAAACTTTACAGCCACAGTAGTAACGGAAAGGTCAGTGCAGGCTTGGAATTGTGCTCAAGGCGGGGGAGAGTCTTACCCTAGCGACTCCCCTGCAAAGAACAGCGACATCAGGAATGAAGGGTGGAGATCTTCCATGGCTTGCAGCCCAGTCAGGGACCTGGTAACTGTGAGTACTACCCAGCAGGAACCAGACACTGTCCCTGAAATGCTGGCTATGCCTATGTGCTCTGCTGACCCCTCCTGGAAAGGGGTCAGTGCAGGAGGGAGATGTTCCCTCAGGTGAGCCAGTGGGGGAAGGCAGTGACAGGGCCATAGACTTGGGGTCGTCCAGACTCCAGGCAGAATTCAGGCCCTTGGATGACGAGTTAGCGGATTAGTCGTCGCACAGTAGCCTGGAGGAAGAATGGGAGTGGGGATACTCTCAGGAGAAAGAAGTCCAGTCCGAGGTGTTGATAGTGCCAGATCCAGCTGAAGGGACCAGAGAAGGCGCAAAGACCCCAGTCAGTGTCAGACAAACCTTTTTTTAGCAGCCCCTCCACCACCCAGATCAGGGCAGCTGACAAGCAGTGGGTCAAGAGGTACCCCGGCGCTTGCATCCTTCCAGGAAAAGGGAAGCCAAGAGCACTGTCCAGGTTTTCCATGTTCCAGAGGGAATTTTAGCACAAAACGGCTCTGGAGCAGGGTCTGGACTACCCCATGTCCCTCCCGACATCATGGATGTCATTGAGAACTCCCGGGGAGAGTGGGAGGACGACCTGGTGTGGGAGTATATGCACTATGCTACTATAGATTAGGCCAGACTGCCACCCTGACCTATGCCAGATGGATCCCTCTAATGAACTCAGGTGCGGCCTAGTCTATGATACAAGCCTTCTGAAAAGAGCCTGCTGACAAGGGAAGGGGCTCCTCCCATCAGAGACTCTAAAAAGGACGCACAGGGAAAGACTGCGCCCTTGGATGACAATGTGTGTCAGAATATGTGAAAAGTTAGCTGAAGTTAGTGATAGGATTGTGTTTCCTGTTTTTTCTTTCCTGTTATCAAGTGTCATTTTGGGCAGCCACCCACTCTAGGGTTGCCTCCTCATGCCTCTAAACCCGAACACATATGAATTACTGAGGTTCTGAGGTTCATTTAATGCAGCTAAGGCACCAAGTTTGAGTTTAATTACCACCTTAATCAGCCACAGAACCTGTGTAATTATTATGTGTTCAGTTTTAAAGAGATGAGGTGGCAACCCTAGCCCACCCTTCTCTTCTACATGCAACATTATTCAGTGGGCTAAGAGGGCTTCCCTCAAGGGGGAGGTGCTCTGGCATTTTTGTGGCTTTTTATATTGTGTAGAGGTTCTGGGACCTGTACCTAGGATGTATATTTTGTGCATATACCGTGTATATAATTATTTCAAGGGAGCCTGTATATTTTTGATACCTTTAATTTATTTGTGTATAGCCCTGTCCAAGTTGATTCCCTTTTCCCCTCCCACTATATTTTATGGGATGCCCTTGGCTCAGGAGCTATTTTTCTAAACCGGGACTGGCTGGATGTTGGTGGGGGGGGGGGGTGTAGCATCCTCTAGTGTGCTAGACTAGGCCTTTGTGTAGGAAAATTGTTCAAGCCTGTGTTTTTTTTTGTGTTTTTTTAACTGGGCCAGGGTGAGTGACTCAGGGAGGGCTGGTTGACTTACAGGCAGCACTTTGAGAGCTCCCCCTACATCTGGAACTTGCTGGAAAATTCCAGAAGAGTGTGAGTGGAGGTGAGGAGGAGCTGCCTGGAGTATTCATGAGGATCCTTACCAATCCCCAACATCACAACAGATGGGTTGGGAGGGGGCAGGCCCCCTCTAATACTAACCCTGTAGTCTGGGGAGGCCACCGGTCTAAGAGTTTAGGTGCAGAAGGTACCCTGTTCCCAACACACAGGGGTGTCCTGACCAGAGGCGCAGGAGAAGGACAGCAGGAGGAGAACACTGCCAGGCAAATCTCCAGGGAGGAAGACAGCTGGGTGGGCTGGTAAGTGTTATGGTCAGGGAGTACTGAGAGGACTGGGTGAGAGCAGTCTGAGATGGATGCAGATTCAGTCTGGGGAGGACACTGAAAATTTAGCCAAGGGGGCTGGAGAAAGGAAGGGGCAACTGCAGCTGGGTGGACTGGCAGTGCCTTAAGAGGTGGTGCTGGGATCAGTAGCCACAGAAGAACAGCTAGGCACTAGGACTTTGCTACACAAACAAGGGGCCCACGGTCCCTGCCTGTAAAGGGCATTTGCTATCCTGTAAGAAATCAAAGAAGATGATGGAAGTCACTGTTCCATTAAGTAGTGGGAGATTTGTCCATCCAAGTGGTTTAGTGTTAATGAGAAAATCTGTCTGTCTATCTTTCTTGTTCTGCCCAGTGGGATGTAAATCCTTACATGTATGATCAGCTTTACAGTTACACATCACATACATGCACTTAGCATATAAACATATCTTATATTAGGCCCACTCTAACCAGTGAATTAATAAAGAGCACAAGAACAAACAAAAACAAAAAAAATGAAAAAACAAACAAACACAGAGCTCATATAGCTATACCTTCCTTCCAGCCTCATTATTATGAAGATTCATGGCGGCTCTAGCATCTTGTCCAGTCTCCAGTGCATCCACAAACTGCTTAGATATTGCCTCTCCAAAGCCAACATTGTCACTGCAACCACCCCAAAGCCACCCTTGTCCTCCTGTGAGCAGACAAATGAAACACCTGATATGATTTGTTTAATTCTTTTAACATTAGATATACTGTTTTTAACGTAGGATATGCTTAAAAAGTTCAGACTACCCAAAACTGGTATTGCTGGGAATTTAAACACCTGACAATCTCTTTAATTTTTTTAGGGACTGTTTTTAATATTTGTACACTTGTGTTCCTTGGTCTTGTGGCCATTGTAGGTGGATCTCACTTTTTTACTGGAATTTCTTTTATTTATTTATACTATGGAAAATGCAACAGTAGTGTCAAGCATTTGCAAAGATGTGCAGGAACACTGAACACTCACATGTGGATAGGAATAGAGTTGAGAATTTTTTGTCAGGCTGATTTACCTTTCAAGATAAATTAGGAGCCAGGGACTTCAAAAATATCACTTTAAGGTGGGCTGACCCTTTAAAAATACGTGTATGCATAACATAATACAGCAGAGGCATCTAGTGCAGATTGGACAACAGAAGCAAAGTTTTCAGGCTAATATAAAAAAAAAAACAGAATTTACATTTTATCAGCAAATTTCAGTCAGCCAGAGCAAAAAGTTTTTTTTGTGTTTTTTTTTTTTTGTTTTTGTTTTGTGTTTTTTTTTTTTAGGGATAATGTATACAATAAATCATCTCAAGTCACTGAGGTATATTCTACTAAAGGTAAATAGACTGTGCACTTTGCAAGTGCAGTTGCACTCATTTTCCCCAGAGCTTAGTGAATGTGGTAAAGCTTTGTTGATTTCCATCTTCCAATCACGTGCACGCAAAAATGCTTCTTTTTTCTTGCACCTGATTAGGTATTCTTTATGATCCTTATCATATTCACTAAACTCTGGGGAAAATTAATGCAATTACACTTGCAAAGTGCACAGTCTATTTGCCTTTAGTAAATTAACAAAATAGACAAGCAGACCTGTGGTAAATATCTGTGGTTTGGTTGGTATCTGTAATGTAGCGTTTGCAATTTATTGGTTAAATTATAATAAAGTTTACAGGCTACCATACCTCAATATCAGATTACAGCAAAACATAAGGCAGTGCACATGATGCCATTCTCATTAATACATGACTAAAACTGAAATTTACCAGGCTCACTTTATGTTGTTCCCAGCTGGGTGCTAAATTGCCATATTACTCCACATGTATACATAAGGGAAAACTCCACCTAAAACACTAATATATACTGCATTATTGTTAAACCATATTGTAATTTAACTACCTGACATCTGCGCTATAGCCGAACGACGGCCACAGCGCAGATCTGAATTCCCGGGAGGCCATCATATGACGGCCTCCCCTGTGCACGCTCCTTGCGTGTGCTCTACAGGGGCGTCACTGAGTCTTGGGTGATCACCGATCTAAGTAAGGGGCCGGTCCCGGCCCCTTACCATGTGATCAGCTGTCAGCCAATGACAGATGATCAAAACAAAAGCTTGGTGATTGTTTTTTTTTTTTCTCCTCACGCTTACAGCGGAGGAGAAAAAAAAAGCCGATCACCGGCTTATTTTAAAGGGACATCGGTCCCGAAAAGGAAGAGGCAATTATGCCTTATATTATAGAGTCTAACAGTGCCCACAAGTGCCACCTATCGATGCCCACAAGTAACACCTATTGATGCCCACCAATGGTGCCAATCAGAGCCACCTAGAAGTGCTGCCTATCACTGCCACCCATCAGTGCCGCCTCATCAACATACATCAATGACAGACAAAAAAATACCCGTTATAAAATTTTAAAACAAAAAAACAAACAAACAAACAAAAAAAAAAAAATCGGCCTTTTTACATTTTTAAAAAAAATAAAATAAAAGTCGCACAGGTGATCAAATACCACCAAAAGAAAGCTCTATTTGGGGGAAAAAATTATAACAATTTCATTTGGATACAGTGTTGTATGACTGCACAATTATTCAAAATGCGACAGCGCTGACAGCTGATAATTGGTCTGGATAGGAGGGGGGTTTAAGTGCCCAGTAAGCAAGTGGTTAATGTTAATATTGGTGTTTCAAACGTCATTTCACTATGGCGATCCAAATATTACTTCCTGTACTCAGTGTATAAATACCCACTGGAAGGTCAATAACTGCCCATGTGGTTGGTTTGATGCTTTTCCAAACAGTCTGTCTGTCAGTGTTTTTTTGAGAAAGCACCCTGTATATGCCAGGTCTAAAACTGTTTATTAATTTCAATGGTTCAGTCAGACCTTGTAACTGGGATGAAGGGTAGCATTATTTAAGTATGTTCTCTGCATTGTTCTGGCCAGGGTTGCCTATCATTGTCTCTGCATTTTGTTCCCACCACTGCTGAAGAACATTTTATAGATGGTGAAAAAAAACATGCCAACACTAGTGCTGATTAAGAAGTGACAGGATATAAATACAGTGTGTGTGTGTGTGTATATGTATATGTATATATATATATATATATATATATATATATATATATATATATATATATATATGACAGAGAACTCTTTTGTTCTTACCAAGTTGTCCATTTCTGGAGTCATCGCAACCACAGTTATCAAAATCTCCAAGGCTACAGTTGCGTGTAAGTGTATACATTACTCCAGCTGAGCTGATGGCATGCACAAAGGCAGTTTCTCGATTTGCTGGAATAAAAAAAATGCTTGTTTAGAATTTTTATTTTCTTTTACTTATATTATAACTAAGATTAACACTTAGAGTCCATTTACACAGGGGCAACTTTGGATCCGATTTGAAGTCGTCCCAAGTCGCCTCAAGTCGCGTGACATGATAAAAATCAATGTATGTGAATGAGAGCCGTCTTAATGTACACTACTGAAGTTGCTCCGACTTCAGAAAAGGTTCCCGTACTACTTCAATCCGACTTCTAGGCAACTTGTACCCATTGATTTTAATGGAAGTTGCCTCCAAGTCGGATTCCCATATTAACGAAGCAACTTTATTGAAGCAACTTTCCAGGAAGTAAAAAAAGTTTTCTAGGCAAACCCCTCCCTCCCACAGAGCTGATTGTTATGTGATTGGCCACTGGCAAAGTCCCCTGTCCTGGAGGCAATTTCAAGTTGTGTTGTAAGTTGCCCCAAGTCGCTCTGTGATTCATACTCAAGTCGTGTCCAAGTTGCCTCCCAAAGTCACGCTGGAAGTCGTGTTGCCCCTGTGTGAATGGACTCTGAAGCCTCATACACACTATCAGCTTTTCTGTTGATTTTTGTCTCCAGATTTACCAAAACCATGTAGTGGAAGGGCCTGCCTGATTGAATACACATTGAAACTCCTAAGGTTTGACCTCCTATTATATGGTTTTGGTAAATCTGAAGGAAAGAATCAGCATAAAATCTGATAGTGTGTATGGGGCTTTAGGCTGGGTTCACAATGTGTGCGGATGCAACTCACAGCAGGGGTCTGGTGTGTCCCTGTTCTCCGTTTCAGGGACGAATCAGGCCTAAATATTTGCCTGAATTTGGACCTAACACAGAGCCAAAGACACATAGGACACCTGTGCAATGTGCTCCGCGGCCGCCCCGGAGCTGTGTGACTCGGCTCCATTTAGAGCCGGTCACAGTCTCCTGTCATGCGAATTGGATGCGGAAAACCCCACATCCAATTTGCACAAGTGTGAACCCAGCCTAAGACTAACATTGCTACTAGGCATCTATTAAAAAGTTAAATGACGTTTATTGCTCCTAATGCAATCCTTTTCTCACTTGAAAAAGCTTATTAGACCCATTGTATTTATCCCATTGTAGTCCAAGATGACAGGGGTTTGTTTATGTGGTTTTGTCTATCTCTAATATAGTTTTTAGTGCAATTTGTCTTGGCAACACTGTTTTATGTAAATTTGAGCACATGATGCATAAGTCCACAAACACCTTCATAAATGGTGATATCTATACATTGTGCACCTACTAAACCTACATTGCAGAAAGTATACAGCAATGAATGCCCTCCTGGGGTCCCCTGGACCTGGAGGCCCACATGCCTTGCTGCTTGCATGTCTAAACTCTCCACCTGTGGTGTTGGTTAAAGTGGACCTGTGAGGATAGAAATATGGAAACTGCTATTGCTCACATTGTTTTTAAAGGTGCAGTCCTAGGGACTGTCATGCTAATCCTTATTTCACTACCTAGTAACTGACCTGGAACAAGCATGATCTCCTGCCCTACATGCTTGTTCTAGGTCAGTGACTCACTAGGCAACGATCAGGATGACATCCCTGGAATATGTTTAATAAATACAGAGTCAAAAATGAGAGCTATTTCTTTCCCTACAGATTCAAATTCTCAGTCACTGTGCGAGAGATTTACTAAAACTGGTGCACACAGAATCTGGTGCAGCTGTGTAGAGTAACCAATCAGCTTCTAACTTCAGCCTGCTCAATTTAAGCTTTGGCAGCAAAGCCTAGAATCTGATTGGTTACAATGCCCAGCTACACCAGATTCTGTGTGCACCAGTTTTAGTAAATCTCCCCTTGTGTGTCTACCTGCAAGATAAGGGATGCAAATTATTCACTTATTTATCTTATAGCATTTATTGGTATTTCAGAATGTAGGCACACAGCTCTCTACCATGATTTACATATCAAGCTCCCATCAATAAATATCACCAATCCTTACAACTAAAGAAACACGTCAATTCTTTATCACATGCCTAAATCTAACTGCTGTCTGTTAAAGTGGTTGTAAACCCTTACAACACACTTTAACCTACAGATAAGCCTAGATTAAGGCTTACCTGTAGGTCCAAGAAATATCTCCTAAACCTACATGGTTTAGGAGATGTTTGCCAAAAGACAGGCACCGCTGTCTACGGCGCATGCACCGTAGACAGCGGCGTGCAGGCGCACTAAGCGCGACACAGTCAATGGCGACATGCCACGAGTGGCGGCTCCTGTGCGCATGCGCGGGAGTGACGTGATCGCGGCTTCGCCGAATGACAGTGGCGGAGCCGCGAGACCCACCGAGAAGATGGATGCGCCGGACTACAGGGGACAGCGGTGACTTCGCTGGCTCCTGTGTCAGGTAAGTGACACATAATGGACTACTATGCGATGCATAGTAGTCCATTATGCTTTACCTTTGCAGGGAATGAAAGAGGAAGTAAACCCATCAGGGTTTACTTCCTCTTTAAATGCCGCTTTTCACACTTCCTACACTATTATGAGTTGGTTGAACTACATGCAAAATTTTGAAAATATTTTCCATGGAAAAAAAAAAAACACATCCTTGATGGTCCAGGACTAAAATGTAGGAGAGAGAACTGAAAATGGATATAATGGAAAAAGTGAAGTATTGTAATCATTTTCACTTTTACCTTCATGGATCTCACTGGCAGCAAGTCATTAAAGAGGAGAGCAACTATTAAAAAGATTTTTACCTAACTTTTTAAAATAAAGCATGACAACAATTATTGCACATGTACTTATTCAACAACTAATACAGAGAAACAGTGAATAATTATTGTATTATATAGGACACACATACTGTATACCACACAGCACATAAGCAAAAAAATATACATTTTAAGCTACAGTACTTTGGCAAGAATCAGCAATGTATTTGTTATTCAGTAACCATAATATACCTTTCTATGCCTGTAATAACAGGCTGATTCCTACAATACAATGCAAAGTTGTAATCTAACTAGTAAAGTGTAATTTGCCATAATCATACCAAAATCATAATCCTTTGGATGTGTGACAGGTTGCTCTATTTTTTTTGAGAATTTTGTTCTGACCCACAACCCAAGAGCTTCTTTTACTGCTGTTATCTGTTATATAACCCATAAACTAGGAAAATATGCTAGGATATGTATTTCCAAGAAGGATAGAGATTTTTTTTTTCCTGGCCCCAGTTGTGTTTGATGGGGAAGGGGCAGCAGATTATACAGCCCTGGCCAAAAGTTTTGAGAATGTGAAAATGAATATTTGTGTCAAAGTCTGTTGCTTGGTATACTGAAGTATAATTACAAGCATTTCATAAATGTCAAAGGCTTTTATTTACAATTACATTACGTTTATGCAAAGAGTCAATATTTGCAGAGTTGACCCTTCTTGTTTAAGACCTCTGCAATTCGCCCTGACATGCTGTCAGTCAACTTCTGGACCACATCCTGACTGATGGCAGTATATTCTTGCATAATTAACAGTTGGAGTTTATCAGAATATGCAGGTTTTTTGTTCACCTGCCTCTTGAGGATTGACCACAAGTTCTCAATGGGCTTAAGGTCTGGGGAGTTTCTAGCCCATGGACCCAAAATTTCAAAGTTTTGTTCCCAAAGCCACTTGGTTATCACTTTTGCTTTATGGTAAGGTGCTCCACCATGCTGGAAAAGGCATTGTTCATCACCAAACTGTTCTTGGATGGTTGGGAGATGTTGCTCTTGGAGGATGTTTTTGTACCATTCTATATTCATGGCTGTGTTCTTAGGCAAAATTGTGAGTGAGCCCACTCCCTTGGCTGAGAAGCAACCCCACACATGAATGGTCTCAGGATTCTTTACTGTTGGCATGATACAGGACTGATGGGAGCACTTGTCTCTTCTTCTCTGGACAAAGTTTTTTCCAGATGCCCCAAACAATCGGATTCATCAGAGAAAATGACTTTATCCCAGTAATCAGGAGTCCAATCCCTGTACCTTTTGCAAAATATCTGTCCCTGATGTTTTTCCTGGAGAGAAGTGGCTTCTTTGCTGTCTTTCTTGACACCAGACCATCCTCCAAAAGTCTTCAACTTACTGTGCGTGCAGATGCACTCACACCTGCCTGCTGCCATCCCCGAGTAAGCTTTGCACTGGTGGTGCCCAGATTCCACAGCTGTAGGAGATGGCCCTGGCACTTGCTGGACTTGGGCGCCCTGAAGCCTTCTTCACAACAATTGAACCTCTCTTCTTGAAATTCTTCATGACGTGTTCACTGACCACTGATTTCCATATTCTCCGAGAAAAAAAAATCTAAATCCTTTGTGGTCCACAATAGAACAGTTGTACGGGTGAAGTGTGAGTTCTTAAAACACTCTGTCTGAGGCTGCTTGCTCCAAAAGGTCTGGTGTGAAAATTGTTGATATCGCTACTTTGTCATTCACAGATCTTACAGAAGATGACAATTTACCTTGATCTGCAGTGCAAGGATCTCCTTCCTTCTACTTCATTCTTTCTCTATTAGTCTTTATATAACCAGTCATCATGGGGCCACTCTGAAGTGAGAAAGCAAAACCCTATTCTTCTACCAAATCGGCACCTCCACACAGACACAGGCATGGTATGCCAGTCGTGGAGAAAAATATTGCAGGAAAACCACAGGCAATACTGATGACTAGTGCTTTACTCTCTGCTTGCCCTTTTTGAGTACAGTTTCCACAGTTCAGGTCCTCATTGAGCCTTAAATTGCCAATGAACAATGTTGTTTTTAGAGTCCACTGTAAGGGTAAATTATAATTCTTGCCCTCAAAAATAATGGTAGTTTTTTTCCCCCAAAACATAACATATTTAAACTTATCATAAAGGTATTTCTTAAAGAAAAAATGTCAGGGATCATTGACAAAAACATATAAGATCAAATTATAGACTGTCTTTTTCAGTCTTCTTGGAAGCCCTTGGTAGCAGTGGTTGCCATTCACCACTTACAGATGTTCTGAGGCCATGCATCTAGAAAAAAATCAGATGTGTAAACTATTATTTTTTGGAAATGCATTGAACACTACTCTGTTTAAAACAATGTACTACAACATCAAGACATTTTCAGTTCAAGGTCTCAAAGTCATAAGCTCTAGGTGCGACATGGTACCTGGTGCTCAATGTTTGATGTGGTCAATTTGGCCAATGCTTTTGTGAGTCCTTTACTGAGCACACACATATATTGAGCTATTTGATTCAATATAATCTCTTAGTGACCTTAGTGTCAGGAAAAACCTGGTGGTGTTAGACTTTAGATAGTTGGGAGCTTGGTGCATGCTCCTAAAAAGAAGAAAGAAGACGTCTTTAACAGTCCTTATTACCTCAGGGAATTGATAGATGACAAAGAAGGTTAAGACCTGTTTCACTATAGTACGAAGCGTCCATCAAGGAAAAAAGCAACACAACATTTTTTTGATGAAAGAAACTCAAGCTGAAATGATGACGTAGAAGCAGCAGGTTATGTGACAAAGATTTGTTAATGATACAGAAGAATAAAATATTGATCTTATAATTAAACCCAAAAAGGGAAATCTTTGTAGGACTGGGCAAATTATTTTGTAAAAGTACAGAATCTGGAAAAAAATACTTGCACTGTAGCAATGGAGCCATGAAATAGAAGAAAGCTCTAACCTGGAGAAAGGAATCCCGCAGAAAGAGATACTCCAGGTGGTGGGTAATTCGGTGGAAATGGGATCTGGAGACGAGATAAGAATGTCCGGTTGTACTGAGATTCAAGTCTAGAGAAGAGGATCCTGTTGAAGTGAATGCTCCAGACTGGAGAAGAAGGCCCGGTGTCATAGAGGCTGCTGCCTGTGGTAGAAGATCCAGTAGAAGGGGGGGTCCATTCTGGAAAAGAGGATACTTGGGAAATTGAGGGATTTTAACCCCAACCAACTTATCTTGAAATATATATCCTGAATTGATTGATAGAATGGAATCAATTTGGACTTCTGGAGGCATCCATTGGCAAAAGGTCAAGGGGGTTAAGTGATAGCTCTTGGATAGAAATGGCAAAACACCACCACCAGGAAGAAGAACCAAAATCCCCACATTACCACACAAACTTAGAAAAGTTACCCAGGAAATATTTCATAATAAAGCCACAGAAAATACTCTATAACTTAAGTGAATATATTCCTATAACAATTTAAGTAATTAACTTCTTCCTACCTAAATAGTTTATAGGATATTCTTAAGAGAAGAAGAGCACACAAGGTACAACAATCAAGATATGATGAATAAATTAAAAAAGAATTACCGCTGCGTAGACCCCCATGGCTGGAAAGCTGTAATGTTCTCTCTGGGCAGTTCCACCGGTCCCAAGCAAACTGGTATTTACACTCTTCAATACCACTCTGTGCCCCAGCTGCCACACTGCTTGAGTAAATAAGATAGGCCTATGGGAAAAATCAAAGTAGATGGTAAGTGCATCTACTTTCATGTAGTAGTAGAACAAAAATATATTATGGAGGTGGGGTAGAAGACAGGACGGTCTTATTTTTTCAACAGATGTTAGGCTTTAGCTTTTATATTCAATATCCCAATATTTTTTTAAATTGGTGAAGCAAATGCTTTTCATTTTGTCACACTTAACCCTTCTGCAATGCTAATTTTCCCCTGTTTTTACACCAATAGATATGAAAAATGCTTCCCCTTGTTACTCCCTCAATCACCCCTGACATCTCTTTCTGTGGAGAGTTGCATTGTCCCATCACTTGACTCCATACTCTGTATTTTACAGATGCTGGGAATGGGCCAAGGTTTTTTGGAAAACGCTTTGCTAAAACACTCTAGGTTACAGTATTTTTTTATTAGGATTTTGTTCCACTTTAAAAAGACAAATTGCTAAAACAAGGCAAAACACAATCATGGACCCAACCTTAAAGAAAGTTGAAGTAAGGTTGTGCACAGAATCATGTGTGCTGCCATGTTTTCCTTTAATACTGCTAAACAAACCATACCTATTTTGTTTAGGAGAGCCTTGAGAAAAGAGTTTTTCCCTATAACAAGGCAGTCAGAGGGATGCATTCATTTCCTTTAGTTGGTAATACCGTTATACTGACAAGTCTTTTCTGTGGACCCATGCAACTGGGAGATTTACATACGATAAGTCTGAATGATCTATTCGCTTGTTAAGGTATTTTTAACTTTCTTAATTTTTTTTTTTTTTTACATCAAAAGACCAGTGCATTCTTGCTCTATTTTTATGGATACCTATTTTATTCAGTCTGACTTGGCCTAGCACTAGACATGTGCATGACGAAAAAATTAGTTTTGCTTCGTTAATCTAGTTATTTTGTTTAGTTCAACTCAGTTGATTCGTTCATTTCGTATTCGGAATTTCTTTGAATTTACTGATTTTATTCCAATTCAAATCGATAAAGCTTTGAATATGACGAAACAAAAATTTTATATTGTTTTCAATTTGAATGCAGCAAAGTGAACAAAAGAAAAATCTTCATCAAACAATTACGACTCTTTAAATCACCTTTGGCTTAACAAAAACAACATTATTTTGAAATGGTACTCTAATAACACACACAGTCTTTGGTTTCAGCAATATGTGTACAGTTAGAATTCGACTGGAGTTCAATGCAAAATATGATTTAAACTTCAGTCCGAATTTCGTTACGTTATTCGGAGCAGTCGGTAAAATTTGTTTATTGTAGTTAGGGTATTCGGATATATCAGAATCTCCAAATAACAAAAAATGTGTCTGAATATTAATTTGGAACAAAGCAAACTGTACATGTCTACCTAGCACAGGAGGCGATTTAGGGACTTATAATTGTGAGAATGTGTTTATGGATAGGGCACAGCCTGCCACACTGGAAGCTCTCTAAAGACCAGCATTGGTATCACACAAGATGTAAAAGGTTGTAAAGTTGACAGAATGTGTAGACTGTAACTGCAAACCCTATCTTTTGAAAATCTGGCTGTTCCTATTTTACTGTTACCGTTTCTCATACAGTTACGAGAAATTGCTTTAAAGGGCGCTAAATATAAGATATTACCAACAGGCTGTGCCCATACATCTAAGTAACATTGTTCAAGTTATTTCTGTGTTAATAGACTACCAACAATCATAAACTATGAGTGAGTTAAAATTTTGGGAAGATAGAATTTTTGGTTTGCCTCTGCCTTTGCCTCTATTGTAGTATTCCCATATTCGAGGTAAGGAGCATTGCAGTTTCAGATACTATACAATGCAGATTCATAAGCCTCAAAAACGACATGTGTAGCTGTAATATGTGACGGCCCTTCAACCCTGCAAAGGAGACCTCATACAGGACAAAAATCACTCTGCAAAGTGTAAATATAGATCAAAGGAATGTCTCTTACCTTGGGACCAGTCATCAGAAAATTGTTCACTGACCTGCAAGAGACAGAGCAGACCATTAATTGAAAGAAACATACTCCAGCTTCCCCATCCAGAACATGCCAGGAATTCTTCATTCATTTGTCTTAAGAGATGCATCCATTATAATACAGAAAATATAGAACATGTGGAAGACTGCTTCTAAAGCTTATGGCCAAACATTATAAAGGGCATGTTGTGTGGGTCACTATTATGCTGGATTAGATTTCGATTTTTCAATCAAACAGACAATCGTACCCAACAGTTAGTCTATTTAGCTAAAGTCAGCATATGGTTTATTTGCATAGAACCATTTCCCTTAAAAAGAATACTCAAATAAAAGGACTAAGCAGCTGTATCCTATGCAGGCAGTCCCCGAGTTATGAACGTCCAACTTGTGAACGACTCCCACTTACGAACGGGGCGTCTCTGACGTTCTGCGCATGCACAGCCACTTTTCAACATCGGAAAATAACATCTGCGCATGCACGGCTACTTGACAGAACATTGGTAAAATACGTCTCTGCCGTTCTGCACATGCGCGTCCGACTTATGAACATTTTCAACTTAAGAACAAACTGGCAGTCCCTAACCAGTTTGTAACCCAGGGACTGCCTGTATGTTGTTAACTGAGTTACAAATATTGTGTGCATATTTCTTTAGCAGATCGGCCCCTAGCAAAGGTCGCTGAACAGTATTTTGGGAGGAAAGGTACTTTAGCACAATATAAACTTGAGCTAATGAGAGCTCAAGACACACCATGTAAGCAACTTTTTCTAGGGTTAAAATATCTACCTCCAGTCACAACAATGGTAATCAGGCAAAATCTGTAATCCATTAATGCACTTATGTGCAAATAAATGAAAATTAAAAGGAGAATTACGGAAAGGTATGTGTTACATTTTTTGGTTTCCTGGTGCCTTCATTGCAGCATACATATGGTAAATAATTCTCTCACAGGGAGGGTTGCTGCAAAAAAAGTTTTAATTTAGATTATAGAGCAGACAACTGCAAAGCTTTTTTTCCCAAAGTCACGAGAAGTGAGTGCAGCTGGATCTAAACTATAGTGGGTCATGAATGAAAGATGACCAACTTGCCGCACGACAGATAGTTTCTGGAGAGACTTGCGCTAAAGCCACCCAGGAAGATGCCATTCCCCGCGTCGAGTAAGCATCAATTGATTTTAGAACGGGAAAAACACTAACCCGTTATGTTCTCTGAATGAATCCAACTTGCCAAGGTTGTCTTTGATGCTGCCATTCCTCTTCTTGCACCCTTAGCCCTTGTACACACGGTCGGAGAATCTGTCGGAATGTGTCCTATCGGACCGCGTTGTCCGATAATCCGACTGTGTGTGGTATGCATCGGACTGATTCCGTCAGACCCAATTTTCCAACTTGTTGGAAATATTTTCCCGACAAACTGGGCCGATCAGACATACTCCGATCATGTGTAGAGAATTTTGATCGGACCAAGTGCCACGCATGCTCAGATCAAATTTCTACATCAAAGCTATTGGCTACTAGCCTGAATGTAGTCCCATCGTAACGAAATTACGTCATCACATTCTGAAAGATCGGATTTTGCGCCAACTTTGTCCGACCGTGTGTATGCAACAGTTTCGGACAAGATCCGACGAACAAAATCCGACGGATTTGGTTGTCGAAATCTCCGACCGTGTGTACAGGGGCTTAGAGATCACAAAGAGACATGGATCTTTAGGAAAAGATTGTGTCAGCACAATGTAATGTTGAAGAATCCTTGCCACGTCCAGCTTGTGCAGCTTTGATGTTGCTGGATCTTCCCCAAAAGCTGGGAGTACCCATTCTTGATTAAGATGGTATACAGGGGGAACTTTAGGTATGAACTGGTGAATCGATTGGAGGACCACCCTGTCTGGAAAAAATTGAATATAGGGAAGTGTTAATCGATCACAAGGAGACAGCTTGGTCAGTAGAGTAAACCAGGGTCTTTTCGGCCAGTAAGGAATTACTGCTAAGATGGTTACTTGTTCTTCTGTTAGGCATTGAAGAATGCATAGCCTACTTGGAAGATCCATTGGAAAGCCTCCTGGTTTAAGGACCATACGTTGTTGTTGATGAACTTCCTTGATAGGCGATCTGTCTTTCAAGAGCTGGGATATAAGATGTCTGAGGTTGGTGAGATTCCTTTCGGCCCAGAGTATTATCGGGGTTACCTCGTTGGACAACTACCTGCTGTGCATCCCCTCTTGGTTCTGGACATAGGCTTCTACCGACTTGTTGTCCATCTGTAGCAAGATGGACTTGCCTCTCAGAGAGGATGCTAGATGAGATATCGCCCATCCAGGCTGCTCTTAACTCCAAAATGCTGGATACTATGCCTTCTGTTTTGATTTGCCATCTCCTCTTGATCAACCGATTTTCAAAGTGGGAGCTCCAACCCAAACAACTTGTATCTAAAGTAAGAGTGATCCAAGAGATGGGGCCAAGATAGCGATGATTTAACAGATTGTGGGGTCTTGTCCACCACCATAGACTGGATTTCATCAAACATGTAATCAGAATCAAGTTGAAAAATGCGGAGATGCCACCTGGCCTACCTTACCATTGGGGTGCATGAGGAAAATTGTCCCAGGAGGCTCAGACACATTCCGCTGCTGACATGGTTCTGTTTGCCATAGCTCTCCCTACCTTGGCTAAGATTAGAGGGATTTTCTCTGGTGGGAGTGACACCACTCTCTTTGGGGTATTGAACAATGCCCCAAGGTATATTATTTTTTGTGCTGGGAAAAACTGTCTCTTCGGATAGTTTATTAGCCAACCGTACTTTGTTAATGTGTCCACAACTTTCTGTAGGTGAGTTTGGAGCCTTGCCTTGTATTGAGACAGTATCAGTATATATCTGTAGAGTGCAGGATACGTATCCCCTTCTCCCAAAGTGGGGCTAGAATTGCCACCAACACCTTCGTAAAGGTTTTGGGGGCTATCAATATGCCGAAAGGCAGACATTGAAACTGTAGATGAAGTTCCCCTACTTTGAATCGTAGAAAGTGCTGGAAATCATAAAGAATTTAAATATGTAGGTAAGCGTCATTGAGGTCTATAAAGACCATCCAATCCTTCAGTTGCACTGCTAGGATTTCCATATTGAGATAGTCCATTTTGAAATTTTCTAGACTGATGAATTTGTTTAATCACTTTAAGTCCAGAACCGGCCTCCAGCCTCCTGGTTTTTTGGGTACTAAAAAGATTGGGGAGTAAAACCCCAAAAACCTTTCTGACTCCGGAAATGATATTACTGCTTCTTGATGTAACAACGTCTATACATTCTGGATAAGAATTTCCTGTTTTTTTCTGGAACTTAGGATCTTGGTGGGTAGAAACGAAGAACGGGGCGGGTGCAGCCTGAACCTCTAGAAGTGCCTGTGGAGTATTGTGCAAGTTTTCACCCAAACTTGAGCAAAAGCCCTCAGACGAGCCCCCAATGGACTGGTTTGGGTGGGCAGGAAGTCAAAAAGACTTTTGATTTTCAGGCATAGTAGATGTAGTCTTCTGCTTTTCCATCTTTAAAAAGGTAGCATGGAAACCTCTCCAGCCTCTTCTATATTCCCTTTCTGGCCTGTATGACCTGGTGTCCTTGTTTCTCTGTTGAAAGGAAGGGCGGGCTGCAAACTTTTTCCTCCTGTTCCTATGCTGAGGTATTAGGCCACGCTTTCCCCGTTACTCAGTTAATGGCCGTATCAAGCTTTTCGTCAAAGAGGGCTTTATTGTCTTAGGGTATGCGGCATCATGTTTGGTTAAAACCATGGTCAGCGGACCTCTCCTCTAAACAAAGTGCTCTTCTTGCGGTCAAATTGGGGAACTATTGGGAGGGAGGGAGCTTCTTCCCATTGGATCGCATCTTTTACTGTGACTACAAATGGTTCAATAAACCCAAAATGAAAAGAGGAACAGTGCTCTTCTGTCATGTCCTTGTCTTCATCTGAACTGAATTCTGCGTTTGTTTGCTGAGCCGGGGGCTCTGTGGAAAATTCACTTGTTGAAGGAGTTTCTAAATCTTGGGATGAAACTAACTCCTGAATTGAGTCCTTTATCAAATTTTCCATAGTGTCTATGGACTGCTTTTCCTTTTCCTTATCCCAGGCTGCCTCCAGAAAACATACCTTTGCAGACCAATTTCTCTGGAAGTGCTTCCTTCCCGCAGACCCAGAAAGCCTTGTCTTTGGGGTGGGCGTATTAATGTGGAGAGGGAGCTCTTCTAGCCGTATGCAGGGGGGACCTGTGGTTATGAGATGCATGAGCTAAGAAGAGTGGCTGTGAACTTTGGACCTTCTATCTGGAGAATCTCTGGATGATTGATGTTGTGGGCTGTAAGGAAGAAGAGACAGGAAATCCTGTTTTTACACATAAAACACCCGGATGCTCTTTTATTTTAACTTACCTGGCAGTTGCAGCCACTTACCTAGTGGTATGCTGAGGATTTTTTTGTGACACTGGACTGTGGGAAGTGGCTGTCAAAAAGAAACCAAAAGGGTTAACCTTTTTATTTCTTCTTTTTTTTTTTTTTAATACTGATCAGAAAGAAAAAATAATTTCCCTTTTTTCTTTTTTTTTTCTTTAATTAAATTTTTTTTTTCCGGCTCTGCTCTACTTCCCTTACCTTGGGCTGGCTCCATAATGAGAAGCACAAGTCTGTTCCTATAAAAGGGAAACTCTCCCAGCTCTTAGGAGATATTTCCCTCATGAGAGCTGCTGCCATAATGTAGTCACACAGCTCCTTATATACAGACAGCTAGCTCGGGTGCACCAAGATGGCTGCCGACAGCTTCACAAAGCCACGCGCATGAGCCGATGACGTCACATCCCTTGCTATGCAGCTCCGCCTCTGAAGGGCATACACAAGTCTCGGGTGGCACGAGTGAAGCGCTCCAGATGTTACACAGCAAGGGGAGGCATACGGCCATGCTCTATAACTACTGCCATTCCAAGCGGGTCTCTTGTACCAAGAAGGATAAATGAACTGTAACAAGCTGAAGAGAGCCCAATCAGGTGGGGGCTGTCTTTACATTGGAGCAGTTTTCCCAGCAGAGAAACTGAGGGAATGCCTGAGCTCCTGACCCTAATAAGATCCACAGAAAAACAGGTTCCCAAACTCTTTGGCACCTTTAGCAGCCTAAGTTATGGGACTCCATATACAGGGAAGAATGAACCTGCAATGGTTGTACCATTATAGTGGTGTAGTAAGGACTGTATCCAGGTGATCCATGATCTTGCAGGTTTGAGGACAGAAAAAAGAATGGCGTATGGGGGGCTGACTCTTTCTTTTATAGATTAAAAATTGGTCCTGTATGTATGCTGCCATGAAGGCACCAGCAAATTATGTTGTATCATCTCACTGTCCTCTAAGATGGGTTCCATGCCCCTTGACCCTTGTCATCACTCCTGGGTGGAGCCAGCTTTAACGTGACAGTGCATGTGGAACCCTTCGGTTACAACACCTTGAATCCATCCCAAAAACTAAACCGAGGGTTTTTTAACATATCTTCTACTGACAACACCATACTGGTTCCCCCCCCCCCCCCCACTCATTCCTTTCCCCCCTCACCTCCACCTTCACAAGAATCTCCATCTGCATCCACTGTAAAATTAATGGTCAAGGTATAGGATGAGAAGCATGACAAGGGGTTTGAGAGGCTTGCCTTTTGGTAGGGAAAGTTCACACACGCTCCTTGTCTGAACCTGGTGGTATGGTGGTTCCTGCTTAGGCAACCTGGCTTCCAGGATGTTGTGTGGCAAGCCATAATAGTGTGCAATCACACTCAGCATGTATTTACGTGGCTGAAATGCTGCAGCATCACAAGCTTCCTGATAGCCACCTGTTATGTGATACCCCACGTGCTAGAACTCCACATTGGCCATGCTGCAGAGGCTGCAGCTGTTATTGAGTATTTATGTGAGTACAGAGTGAAGACAGGCTTCAGAGATCTGGGGTTCCACTGAGTGCGATTATCACCAATCAGTGGTGGATGTCAGCCTTTTTCCTGTGCACTCTATGTCCTAAAGATGGGACTTTTAATATATTTTTATGCGTTGATTGAGATACATATTATTATATTTTAATATTTTACCACGTGATGTACTTTAAGTGATGTAGGTGTATCTACTTTTGCTGTTCCATATTGCACTTTTTGGCACTTTATGTTGCAGAATGCACTTATGACACTTTAGAAATTTAGATTGTAGCGCTGCTTATGTTCTTTATCTATACAGGTAATAGGTATCACAATTTGTAGCTGGCTGCTTTAAGGACTACTAACTTAGCACGTATTTATATATTTATTGTTAATAATATCCCCTTGTGTGGATTTGTTGAAATAATACACTCTTTTTTTAATTTCATGCAAAAACCTGACATTGGAGCCTAGTAAAGGGCAGTTTCTGTTCCTGAAATTGAGCCTAGTAAAGTATGCCTAGTGTCTATATACCATTTCTGGCTTTTGTCCCAGAAATAATACATTATTTTATTTCACAATAAACCCTGGATTGTCTCTCCCTCTTTAATTGTGGCCTGGTAAAAATGTTCAGCAAGTCGGTACAATATTTCTGGCAGTTGTCTCTCAAACAATGCACTCTAAATTAGATTTATTGATTAAAACTGCCTAGCTCCCTCTTACACCACAGCCCAAACAAGAATCAAGCAGCTTACATACCCTCCAGCCACTGTACTACGTGTATATGTGTGTGTGGCTATTGTCTCTGAAATATGCCACATTTCAACATAAAAATTACCTCAACTTTGGAATGGAGGATGTGGTTTTGAAGTGTTTTTTTTTTTTGTGTTTCCCCTTTTGATATTTTATTAATCTTTTTTATGCACTACAGTGTGGCACTGCTAGCAAAAGTAGATCACCACCTCTAACATGAAATTGTTTGCCACAAGTCAATAGCTATGTTTGACTAAGTTGAGGGCTTTAACTTTAAGGCTCGGTTCACACAGGACGCGGCACGACTTGCAGCGCCGCGACCTCAGCGGCGACTTGCAAAACGACTTCTGTATAGAAGTCAATGCAAGTCACCCGAAGTCGCCGCAAAAGTAGTACAGGAACCTTTTTTCTAAGTCGGAGCGACTCGAGTCGCTCCTATTAGAATGGTTCCGTAGTACAGAATGGGGGCGACTTGTCAGGCGGCGAAGTCGCCTGGACAAGTCGCCCCTGTGTGAACCGAGCCTAAGGGTATTTATTTGTAAACTTTTATGTAGCTTTTAGATCTGTTGTGGCTGCTATTCAATTGAGACCTATTGCTGCTAGGTTAAAAAAAATGGGTGTCACAGCCAAAACTACCTAAAAAGCCCCCGTTTTACTTACCTGAGCCCTGGAACTTGCCAGGGGGCGGGGCCAAGTCATAAATTCAGTGGCTATGGATGCCGAATGCTGGACTCGGGAGTACGCCTGTAAGGTAACCCCCTCAGAAAAACGTGCTTCTCCTAGGGGGTTATCTGATGTGGGAAGGAGCCAAGAGAGCCGCCGGGGGACCCCAGAGGACAGTGAGGGGCCACTCTGTGCAAAACAAGCTACACAGTGAAGGTAATGTAATTAGAAAAAAAAAAAAAAACAACCCTTATAATCACTTTAATGTATATATGTAAACCCTCATCTTGTAAAACAATCCATTCAGGTTAAAATAGAAATGAAAGGCAAAACATTTGTGTGTGTGTGTATGTGTATATATATATATATATATATATATATATATATATATATATATAAGGTAAGGGATCACATAACCTCTGTTCTCAGCTGCAAAAGAGCTGGTGGAGGAGAACCAGCAGCATGCTGGTCTTCCAAGTAAACGGCTGTGCAGGGGGGGGGGGGGGGGGGCACATTCCTGATCATTGGATTAGCTCCCAGCACAGCCAGTAAACTGACCATCCTGTGCTCCTATGCCTAGCGTGCTAAGTTTTTAACAGGAAAGCATAGGGGCTGGCAGGGACAGCAGATATTTCCCACAAAGGGAGCAATACAAATTGAACAGGTTCCTTTTTCATACAAGTACATGGCACAGCAGGCACATATCAGGAATAGTGAAATGTTGGGTTTACATATTCTTTAAGCCAAGCAATAATGTAGCTGGAAAAAAATGAATTACACATTACAAATACATGATGTTACTCATGCTGTGCATGAGAATCCTTCCGTTTTTTATTACCACATACAGTTTAAATACATTTCTGAAGCATGTATTAAAAAAGAAATTGTGTTTTTCCCATGTCACATTTTAAGTTACATAAAAAGGAGGACCTTTTCCCCTTTGCCCTTTGAGCAGCATATTTAGATTTTTTATTTTTTTTGCAGTGCCCAGCTCCCTCTACACTTTGTTTTATGATCTTTTACCTATTAGCCTTGAAAATGTCCAGAATTGATTATCAATCCCCCCCCCCCCCCCAATAGACGTCAGTGGGGTTCATTAACCACTTAAGGACCTCCCTGTGTACATGTATTACTGCAGGGCGGCACCCTGAGTGCAAACGCACATACCTGTACGTGATTCCTTGGATCGGCTCTGGGGTTTGTGCCTGCGCTGCCGGAGGTCCACTGTGATTGGAAACAGCGGGAGCCAATTAGCAGATCAAGCGGCCGCGATGGCTGCTAGCCACCCACAATCGTTCACAGGAGAGGAAGAATGCCAGTATGCCTATGTAAACAAGGCAGACGCACTGTCAGAGAAGAAGAGAGAGATTTTGTGTTCCTGCTAATCAGGAACACAGACCTCTCTCTTCCTCCAGTCAGTCCATCCCCCACACAGTTAGAAATCACTCTGTAGGAGCACACTTAACCCTTCACTGCCAGTGTAATTTATACAGTGACAGTGCATTTTTTGCGTCGACACTACTTTATGTCGCTTTGCCTTTTGTGTCCGGAGCCGATGCGAGTGCCCGGCGGGTGCAAACACACAGATCCTGGTCCTTTCAGGGTAGAGGAGAGAGATTGTGTGTTCATACTATGTATGAACACCGATCTCTCTCTCCTCCTAGACAGTCCCATCCCCCCACAGTTAGAAACACACATAGGGAACACAGTTAACCCCTTGATCGCCCCTACTGTTAACCCCTTCCCTGCCAGTGACATTAACACAGTAATCGGTGCATTTTTATAGCACTAATCACTGTATTGAAATGGTCCCAAAAATGTGTCAAAAGTGTCCCATGTGACCGCCATAATGTCGCAGTCCCAATAAAAAAATCACAGATCACCGCCATTACTAGTAAAAAATAATATTAAAAAAAATGCCACAAATCTATCCCCTATTTTGTAGACGCTATAACTTTTGCACAAAACAATAAATATACGCTTATTGAGATTTATTTTACCAAAAATATGTAGAAGAATACATATTGGCCTAAACTGAGGGAAAAAATATGTGTTTTTTTTTTATTAAAAAAAAAAAGTGGGATATTTGTTATAGCAAAAAGTAAAAGATATTGTGTTTTTTTTCAAAAGTGTCGCTCTTCTTTTGTTAACCACTTCAATACCAGGCACTTAAACACCTTCCTGCCCAGTCCAATTTTGAGCTTTCAGCGCTGTCGCACTTTGAATGACAATTGCGCGGTCATGCTACACTGTACCCAAATGACATTTTTATCATTTTTTTCCCACAAATAGAGCTTTCTTTTGGTGGTATTTGATCACCTCTACGGTTTTTATTTTTTGCGCTACAAATAAAAAAATACCGAAAATTTTGAAAAAATAAATGTTTTTTTTTGTTTCAGTTTCAAAACTTTGTAAATAAGTACGTTTTCTCCTTCACTGATGGGCACTTATGGGGCTACACTGATGGGCACTGATAAGGCGGCACTGATGGGCACCAATGATGTGGCACCAGTGAAGTGGCACTGATGAGGTGGCATTGATGGACACTGATAGGCGGCACTGACAGGCGGCACTGATGGGCAACACGGATGGACACTGATAGATGGCACAAATTGGCACTGATAGCTGGCACGGATTGGCATGGATGAGCGGCACAGATGGGCATGGATAGGCGGCACAGATGGGCATGAATAGGCGCCACAGATGGGCATGGGTGGGCACTGATAGGCGGCACAGGTGGGCACTGATAGGCGGCACAGGTGGGCACTGATAGGCAGCACAGGTGGGCACTCATAGGCAGCATTGGTGTTATACTGTACTAATGGATGCCAATCAGTGCCAAACAATAATGCATGCCAATCAATGCTGACTGGCATCCCTGGTGGTCTAGGGAGGATTACCTTTTGCTTAGCATCCCTGGTGGTCTGGTGGCGTCCCTGGTGGTCCAGTGTGGGCATCCTCGGGGGGGCTGTGCTGATAATCGATCAGCACAGACCCCCCCCCCTGTCAGAGGAGCAGCCGATCGGCTCTCCTCTACTCGCGTCTGACAGACGCGAGTGAGGAAAAGCCGATCACCGGCTCTTCCTATTTACACTGTGATCAGCCGTGATTGGACACGGCTGATCACGTGATAAAGAGTCTCCGTCGGAGACTCTTTACCGAGATCGTAGTTGCCGGGTGTCAGACTGACACCCCGCAACAACGATCGCCGCGATGCGGGGGCGCGCAGCGGCTCATAATCCTGATCACGTCATATGACGTCCGATCAGGATTATGAAACCACTTTGCCACCGTCAATTTGTAATAGGGCGGGCGGCAAGTGGTTAATAGTGCAAAAAATATAAACCTCAGAGGCGATCAAATACCCCCAAAAGAAATCTCTATTTGTGGCGAAAAAAGGACATCAATTTTGTTTGGGTGCAATTTTCAGTTAAAGCGACGCAGTGCCGAATCGCAAAAAATGGCCCGGTCATTGAGCAGCCAAAACTTCCGGGGCAGAATAATTTAAACAGTTGATTTGTGTACCACCATTCCTAGACAGTGTGTTAGTTACAGAAAGAATGCAAATTTAAAAATATTGATAGCTTTCTTTTTAATCCTTATTTTGTTTCCCTAGTCTCTTCACCACTGTAAAGCACTGCGTATTGTCTTCAATAATGCATCCTAGCAATAGAGTATACCTAAATAATAAAATAAGGCAAGGGGGGAGCTTGTATGAAAGTGAATCAAAGCTAAATACAAGCTATGGTCACAGTGGGAGAATAGCAATATCTGTGACCATTTTTCTTGCTCCACTAAAGCTGGCCATACGTTATACAATTTTCTTGTTCAATTTCCTTTAGATTTACCTTCAACTATGTACTGCAAGGGCCTGCCTGATTGCATACTAATTGAAAGTATTTAGGTGTGACCTCATATTATATGGTTTTGGTAAATTTAAAGGAAAATTGTACAATGTATGGCCAGCTTTACACTGTAGGCAGTTTTATTCATAATTCAGGAAATGCAGAAATATGTAAACCACTGCACAGGAGCTTACACTATGTATGCAGATTCTAACTAATAAGCAAACAGCCTGTATATTGTATACACACAGAACCCTTCAAAGGGCTTGTGTATGTTAAAAGGGCTAAAATTTCTATTATCTTTCAAGAAGCAAAAAATATTTTTACAGTCTATGTAAAAAAAAATTATTCTAAAGATGGCATTCAGTTACCCTGACCGCTTCACCAGTAAGTCAGGTATAGATTATTCAATGTGGCTCTTCACCGGACCACAAGGCTTGGCGCTGAACTTGCCTGCTTTGGATGAACGGATTACATCTTTCCATTTCAGCCTCAACACTTCCATTTCTATCAAACTCTTGTCTCAGACCAGGTTCCAAACATCATTTAATTACGAAGAGGCTTGAAATGGAGACACGCATCACCACGTGTTTTGGAGGTTACTTGGTAACCATTTCTATGGGGCTATTCTCAAACAGGATGTTGAAAGACAGGGGGAACAACTATTCCAGACTTGCATAATTCTACTTTTCCATGTGAATTTTCATTGTACGACTGTTCTAAGAACTTCATGTGACCTCTTCAAACTAAATGCATTTAGGATGGGAAAAGCTAAAGGCTCTATTCCTGTTAAGTGTTTAGGACCAAACAGGATACCCGGGGATTAATTTGAAGAGGTAACCTCTGATACCATGGGACAAAAAAGGATAATGACCATGTGGAAAAACATTGGGATTGGTAGTTAGTCAATGTTATCTTAATCCTATTAACTCTAAACCCAGTCACACCTGGTATGGGGTGAATCTGAAGAGTGGGAGGCTGTACTCCTTAACACTAATTTCACCTAATTTGCAGTTGGACTTTGCTGTAAAGAATGGACAGTTTTAAAGAGACCAAATGTTCTAGTCTCCATATTGTCTGTTTTATGTACAAAATTAATATTAACTTCACCTGTGCTTAAAGTGACACTAAGCTTTGGTTTAAAAAAAAAAGTGTGAGAAAGAAAAAAAAAAAAGAGTGTATTCTGAACTGAAAAAAAAAATCTTCTATTGCTTCCAAATTTTTCTGCTGTAATCCTACTTCCTGATGGAGGGTGGCTATGTATATTATCCATGGTCCCACTATATGTGGGAATGTTCTCTTGATCACTCCCAAGATGGACTAGGGACTGTGGGATGTGTAGCATGCCTAGAGCAGTGCACAAGTCCACAAGTAATGTGTACTGCTCATTCCAAATGAAGAGAAGTGAGGTGGGAAATGAGAGGTTTAGAAGCTCGTTACAAGGAAGCAGAAAGACACAGCATGAATGATTTCAAGAGAGAGAGATTACAGGGCTAATAAGTAGTGGGGTGTGTATACATTAACCACTTGCCGGCCAGTCGCCATCATTATATTGTGGCAGGTTGACTCTACTACGCAAAATGCCATAGCTGTACAACGGTTCGTGTAATGGATAGAGCTGGCCGGCGCGCAGCGCCAGAGCCGATGCATGTGACCAGTGGCCATGATGTCTGCCTGCCACCCAAGATCAATCCATAGAGAGCTAGAACAGGGATCTGTCAATGTAAACAAACAGATCCCTATTCTGTCAGGGCAGTAGAGAGAGATTGTCTGTCCCTAGTGATCCAGGACCGCGATCTCTCTCCTCCTCCAGTCAGTGCACTCCCTCCACAGCTAGAAACACCACCCAGGGAACACATTGAACCCCTTGATCACCACTAGTGTTAACCTCTTCCCTGCCAGTGTCGTTTATACAGTAATCAGTGTGATTTTATAGTACTGATCATCGTATAAATGTCACTGCTCCAAAAAAAGTGTCCGATTTGTCCGTCTCAATGTCGCTGTCCCGCTTGTGTCAAAATGGCAAGTCATTGAAATCTCCAATCACTGATGGTTTACAGTAACCATAAGTGCCGTAATTATAAATCTTAATGAATTGGTTATTTTGACAGAACACCGGGACTCCACATTTCTCATTGGCTGACAATCACAGCCAGTGAGCCAATGAGGAGAGAGCGGGAGGCATAGAGCAGGGCTTGGAACGAGCATGCGCCAGTGCCCCCATAGGAAGCAGCTTGCTATCGGGGGCACTGGTCAAGGGGGAGGAGCCATGATCCTTAGTGGAGGATCTGAGAAGATGATCGGAGCCGCTCTGTGCAAAACCATTGCACAGAGCAGGTAAGTATAACATGTTTGTTATTTATTTATTTTTTTGAAAGCCGAACCTTCAAAGTGGTTGTAAACACTGTGACACCTATAATAAGGCTTACCTGTAGGTACTGTAAATATCTCCTAAACTTGCACAGTTTAGGAGATATTCACTATATACACATCATCGGCACATGAGCACTGAAGAAATGGCCCGCGGGTGCTGTTTTTTCAGGGCCCATGACATGACTGGCGGGGCACACGCGTGGGAGTGACATCATCATGGCTCCGGCCAATTACATCGCCAGAGCCTGCGAACCCAGAAGTAACTCTGGTGAAAGATTTCAGACGTGGGAGCGAAGTGCGGGTGGCACTGCAGGACATCGTTCTAAGGTATTTCATAATGAGCTAGTATGCAACGCATACTAGCTCATTATGCCTTTGTTTTGCAGGTTTCTTTTTTTTTTTTTATTTTTTTTTTTTGGAGGTTTACAAGCTCTTTAACACCACTTTAATGTTTTGTGTCACTTTAAGATACCCTCAAATAATCATCATTTGATTGGTTAGGTAACGGACACCATGTTTAAAGTCATGACCTGATATTACCAGATCCTTTCGATGTGGCGGTCTAAATATAAAATATCACTTTTGGTGTTATGTTATTCTACATGCGTAATGTACTAATGGTCAGGTTTACAATGACCATAAACAGGAGGACAATGAAACAGATGTAAGGCAACGCATATCATGTCTTGAATAATGAAAGTAGTGGTTACAAGCTGAACAAGTTCTGTCCAAGCAACAACTGTTCTATAAAATATTACCAGTAACAGCTTTTATATTGTTCATTATTCAGTAGACTATACACCAAGATATACAGTGCTACTTAACCACTTGAGACCTGCGCTATAGCCGAATGACGGCTACAGCGCGGATCTCCTTTTCCGGGACTACGTCTATTGACGTAGTCCCGTGCACGAGCGGCCTGTGATCGGCGAGTCTACGAGACTCGCCTGATCACCGATCCGTGCAAGGGGTCGATCCCGACCCCTTATCACGTGATCAGCTGTCAGCCAATGACAGCTGATCATGTGATATAACGGAGCCGGTAATTGGCTATTATTCCTCCTTGCGCTGTCAGCGCGAGGAGAAAAAAAAAAGCCGATCACGGCCAGCCCTGCTAGTGCCCACCTGCCCCGTGCCAGTGCCCACCTGCCCCCTGCCAGTGCCACATTAATAAAAAGTAAGTGCCCCCCCGTCAGTGCCACCCAGCAGTGCCCATAGTGCCACCCAGCAGTGCCCACAGTGCCACCCAGCAGTACCATCCAGCAGTGCCCACAGTGCCACCCAGCAGTGCCCACAATCTGCCTTAACAAATGTGCTGCACCCCAGTGCCACATATCCGTGCCCATCAGTGTCATCTACCAGTGCCCAGCAGTGCCGCCCATCAGTGCCCAGCAGTGCCACCTATCAGAGCCACCTATCAGTGCCACCTATCAGTGCCCATCAGTCCCATCTATCAGTGGTACCTATCAGTGCACATCCGTGCCACCCATCTGTGCCATCTTAGCTGTGCCCATCTTTGCCCATCAGTGCCGCCTTATCTGTGCCTATTAGTGCCGCCTTAACTATGCCTATCAGTGCCCACCAATGCAGCCTATCAGTGCCCACCAATGCAGCCCCATCAGTGCCCACCAGTGCAGCCTATCAGTGCTGCCTCATCAGCGCACTTCAATAAAGTAGAAAAAGTAAAGTAGAAAAATGACCTGTTTGCAAAATTTTATAACAAACTATTAAACATGATTTTTTTATTTTTTTTGCATCTTTTTTTGTTTGTTTAGCAAAAAATAAAACTCCGAGCTGTGATTAAATACCACCAAAAGAAAGCTCTATTTGTGGGAAAAAAATGATAAAAATTTCATTTGGGTACAGTGTTGTATGCCCGCGCAATTGTCATTCAAAATGCATCAGCGCTGAAAGCTGAAAATTGGTCTGGGACTGAGGGGGGTTTAAGTGCCCAGTAAGCAAGTGGTTAAAGTGCATGACAGGGCAAAACATATTAAAAGCACATATGCAGTACATCTCTGCAATACATGCACATTTCCAGGCTTTATCCCTTTAAGACCCTGCAAGCATAAAAAATACCTTTAATCTGCCAGATGTGAAGTATTGTTTTTGGCTAAAATCTATTTCTCTGAACTTATAACATGATCAATAGGTATTTTTTTTTTTTTTTGCACTTATTAAATACATATAACAAAATACTTTCAATTGTATATTTACCAGACCAAAAGGGAGCAAATAAGAGAAGTTCATTGTTGGGGTTTTCATACACTTCTGGACTGGCGTTTTACACCTCCTTCCCACCCAGGCCATTTTTTCAGCCTCCACAATTACTTTGTCATGCAATACTATGCCCAAATAATTTTATATTTTTTTTTAACCAGTTCAAAAATTCTGACACTTCTCACATTTATGTATGAAACTACACTTTTTTTGCTAAAAAAATACTTAGAACCCCCAAACTCTCTCTCTCTCTTTCATAAGCCTTTACAGGTTACCAATTTAGAGTTACACAGGAGGTCTGGTGCTAGAATCTTTGCTCTTGATACAACATTCATGGGACACCGAACATGTGTGGTGCGTACACCATTTACATATGTGTACCAACCTACACATGGTTTGCCTTTGTGCGTGAGCACAGGGGGATGGGGGTGCTTGCAATCTTTTATTAAGTATTTTGTTTAAAAAAAAATATATATATGCATTTTTACACTCTTTCATTTTTTTTTTTATGATCAACTTTATTGCTATCACAAGAAATTAACAAAATCCCTTGTGATAGCATGGGCAGTGACAGGTACTCTTTACTGAGACATCTTGAGTATATTAGAATCCAGATCTCTCCTCTGCCCTTAAAAGTATCTGATCATAGTGAGATTGGTTTGATCGAATGTTTGTACAGGCCAGTAACGCCTTATTTGCAATAGACCGAAAGTGACAAAATACTCATCATTTTCATGTTCTTAGGCAACAGAGATGATTGGGGATGTTCTGGTCCTCGGTCAGCTCTATGGAAAACCGGCTGAAATTCCGGCTTCAGTCCCCAGTGGAAGGGGAATGCCTGGGAAGGCGATAGAAGGAAGGCAGGAGGGGACCCCTTTTCACCACATGTTTTTATTATATGAAAGAAAAAGTGTGAACAAAAAAAAATGCTTCCTTTACTTTCTAATATACAATATATCAATGAAAAATATCAGAATAGTACCAACACCCCCAAAATGTCCCCTTTTTGAAAAGTGGACATTCTGGGGTGATCTTGTTTGCCAAACATTTTTATATAAAGAAACAGGATGAATTTGGTAATAAATAAAAAAATGTGTACTTAGCCTTTCAAAATTACCCACTGAAACCAAGTGCAAGTCTTTTGTTATTAGTTGAAGTTCCCTGTCGGATATAAATAAATTGCACCGAAATGTAATGGATAAACCAAAAACACTTTAAACACCCCTCTCCGAAACAAAAAGAAAATTGGTGGTCAGTGACAATGTAAACCCCACTTTATTATTGGTGGTCAGTGGTACTTCAAAACCCTGCAACCACCTCCCCATACAATTGGTGGCAGCTCACACTTTAATTGCCCCCGAAAAAACCCCCACAACATTTGTGGCTGTTGTATCTTTAAACCCCTCCCCCCCTCTTTCCCCACCTGCTCTTTACTCCGCCAGGGATTTAATGAAAAGATTTTATAGGTATGGGATGGGAGCGATGACCAATATAAACAGTGCTACACTGTTTACATTGGTGATTGGTTATCACGTTAGTCAAATTATACAGAGCCTCTCCTATTAGCTCTGTGCCTTTAGTTGATGCTCTCTGCTGCCTATTGACAACGGGAGGAGAGGATTTGTGCATGTGATGAGTATACTCCAAGTGTAAACACAAGAAAATACGAGTATGTCCAACCACCCAAGTAAAGGTATCATGCAGCCATTTCACTACAACGGCCCGCTGTAAGGACATTAAATTGTACCTTTTGGTAACATTACAAGTCTGCATAAATAAATTCCTGACATCCCACAACAGTGAAATTGACACTCTATGGAATGCAAGAGGAAGGAATGCCTTAGTCTCTGCTCCACCAGTAATCAAATTTTCACACTAATTTTGTAGCACATCACACAGTGACAGGCTGCACCATGGACTAATCTATGTCAGACATTTGTGAACTGCACAGGCACCAAGAAAAATAGACGGTAACCTTGGATGATGCCTGAATCTGTGATGACTCCCTCTCTGGAGAGAAAACAGATTAAATCATTACCAGGAAAATGTTGTGATCCCTGTGAGGCCGCGTACACACGCGGGGACTGTTCGCCCAACTTTGTCCGCTGAACAGTGTTTCGGCAAACAGTCCGCTCGTGTGTGGGCTTTCAGCGGACAGTTTCAGCGAACAGTCCGCTGAACAAGGTTTTTCGGAAATTCCGAAAAACTGTCCGCTGAAACTTTGTTTCAGCGAACAGTCCCCTCGTGTGTAGGCTTGTTCGTCAAACTAAGTTCCGCGCATGCTCAGAAAGGATTTACACGCCGAAAGTTATAATGCAGTGTATAGGACGTCGTATTTTTCGTCCCGTCGTACGTGCCGTTCACGTCATCGCGCACGGTTTCAGCAAACTGTTCGTTCATCGTGTGTGGCCATGTCCGTCCATGCTAATTTTGAGCGGACTGTTTGCCGAAACTGTTTGACGGACAAAGTTGGGCGAACAGTCCCCGCGTGTGTACGCGGCCTGAGAGATGCTGCACTAATAACTTAAAATGAGAAATATAGCTGCCGTTGGTTCCTATTTATTATTTGCAAAGTGGCTTCTGCTGCAAGTCGGACCATCCACTTTTCAATCGTATGACACAATGCTGTAGGTTAGAAAATGGACTTAAAGTGGTTCTAAAGGTAGAATTTTTTTTTTGCATTTCCAGATTTTTATGGGGGCACTCAGCAGGATGAGGGACCCCAGAAGAGGAGTTTGCTTGTTATAAAAAAAAATCCCGTTAGAATCACTTTAATGCATGAATAAATAGTCAGGGCTTTGGAAACCTTTTGCTATTGGAATGTGAAGGGGGCAATCACTAGAATTTCTCTGTGCTGAAGTGAGTTTTCTGTAATAGGGGACACACATGCTTCAATTTTTTTTTCATCCGATGTGTGATTCAAACAAAATGATCACACCCACAAACAAGCGATTAGCCATAACTTCTCTTTTGATGAATTTAGAGTCAGTTTCAATCTGATTCAATCAAACTGAGTCAATCAGCCAGGGTAGAATATCATTGATCATTTTGCATAAATTGACAGCACTGAGATAATTTGTTCATGAATGATGGTATTTTATCATTTTGGTTATGGGATTACAAGCTGAAAACAGAGACGTGATCAATAATTTACAATCGAAAGTTACGAATGTATCTTAACGAGGGCTTTTTTTCCTCAAACAATAGGTGCTGGAACTCAACCATGACCCCCCAAAACCCCTCCCCAAACACACCCTCCAAATCACATCAAATAGTGGGTGTGGTCATATTTCACAAACAGTAGAAGGGTCTTAAAAGGGCATTAAATATCAGGATTGCATTACATACAGAATGCAGAGTTCATGGGGGTTACACGCAGAGTGCAGAGCTGTCACTTATAAACATAGAAGCCAGACTTCTGTGTTTATAAGTGATTGTGATGAGCAGGCACCAAAGGGTCTGAGCCAGAGGTGGTGGAACTGAGTTCCACCAAGTTCCCCGTGAAAAAAAGCCCTGAAAACTATAAATCAATCAATCACTTCCCATGTGAGTGGCATATCGATCAAATGGGTCATCGATCATAGATCAGAAAGGAAGTCAATCATTTATCGAAGTTCGTATGGCCACAGTTAGTGTTTTTTTCCAATGTTAACTCAGTTATCCATGTTCCTTTACTCAGTGTTCATTAGTTCTTGCACTGATGTTTGTGACTCCATCACATTTTTGTCCTCGCTGATACCGTGGAGTATAATATTGTGATTTTTGTTTGGGATTTTGGGCAGGGGTGCTAGAACTCCCAAAATTCTTGAAATCAAAGGGAATAATCTAAAGCAGTATGCCAACTCACCTACTGATCCTAGTGACCATATAAATGCACATCAAACATAAAATTAGATCATGGCTAAACCAAAAAAAGACCACCTTATAAAGGACCCACATGGCCTGTACACAATATGAATCTTAAACTAAATATATCAAAATTATTTATTTTATTATACTTATAAACTTCAAATTACCAAAATACAAAAATAAATATAAATGGGTTGGATTTACTAAATGCAAAAAGACGGTGCCCTCTGCAAGTGCAGTTGCTCCAGAGTTAAAGCTTCACTTTGCAAATAATACCCAATCACATGCATGGGGGAAAAAAAACAGCATTTTATCTCGCACATGATTGGATGACAGCAGTCAGCAGAGCTTCTGCTCATTTACTAAGCTCTGGAGCAACTGCACTTGCAGAGTCTTTTTGCATTTAGTAAATCAACCGCAAACACTGTCCCCAATCCCCATTACCCAAATAAAAATAAAATGTTATCTTTGTCACATATTAAAAGTCCAGAGGTCACACTGGCTGCTGTGTGTAAATACCATGACCCCTAAACTATTCAATTTAGTGTAACAATTAGGTATACACAGTAAACTAGTTACCAGAATTTAACCGCAATGCCCAAAATGTAAAATAGTTTTCATCAAAACATGCAAATCCTTAATTCAACCTTTTTAAATTGCAAAATACTATAGCTTCTGATAGTCATATAGATCAAGGTAAAGTATTGACCAGGCAGTCACGGCTCATGCATTTACAATTGTGTCCAGATTCTTATAATATAATTCAGCAGTATCCTCTCTGCATAAATTATCAGCATATAAATGAAAGAACAGATGATAATAGTAAGCAAGCAATATAGACAAAGGATTGACCAGCGCAAAAACGTAGACACTCAAAGCAAGTTTCCACAAATGGCAACTAAAGTATCAAATCATCCTCAATTTGCTCTCATCCCTAATAGATAGTTGCCTCTATTCATTCATGAAAAAATGCATCTTTTCCATCTTCCCCTCGTATATTAGAGACAGTGGCACAGCTATAAAGATTTGCAGTAACCAAAAAAACAGCAGCTGATAGTAGCAAACAAATAGTGTAGATGAAGGCTTGAAGCAGCGCCAGAGCAAGTAATAGCTTAAAGCAGGTACATTAAATCAGACCGATTGACCACATTGTAGACATAATTTGTGTTATTCACCACCCATTCTGTCCATCCAATTGGTCCAATTAGCTCTGGGACTGAAAGTGGCATGGACAGTGTGACGTCTGATATTTGACCTTATGACGTCAGTTTTACCACACAGACATAACTCAGCTTTGTCAGGACAAGGGATGATTTAGAAAATTTTTGTTTAAAGTTCATATTATGTACAGGGCCACGTAAGTCGTTGTAATGGGGTCTTTTTTTGGTTCAGGGCGCCTACACCTTGACCTACTTTTATGAAACAGAATTACTGCTCCAGGTGAAAACTGAAAATGAACAAACATCAGATGGAGGTCACTGCTGCAGGAAACATATGGATAAACTAAAGTAGGATGGCCGCACTCCCAAGTTGATGCAAAATGGAGATTCATTGCAGGAGTATAAAAGCGTACACAAAAAAGCAATGACATAGGAAAATAGCAGGGGAAAAGATGACGCATTTCACGTGGCTAGTGTGCTTTGTCAAAACTGGTTTTGACCAGTTAAAAATGAAAAGATAAAAACTCAAAAGGAGTTTTGAACAGTTAAAAATTTTGAGAACCACTGCTCACCCTAAATCAAAATTTTCACAACATTCTGCTTTATTCTCATTTTGTGTGGAGTACAAACATTCAAATATTTAAAGCACAGGAAGCCTGCTACAAAACTTTATCTGCGTCAACAGCAGATCCTCAATGTGCACCCTTGAGGATTAAGGTCAGCAGTGGTTGCCTATCGTCTCTGCTTGTGATGTCAGTGAAGAGTCCAATGTAAGGGGGGCTCAGACCCTAATGGAAGGGGAGAAACCTAAGGCAGACTTGAATGTAATATGGGGGCACTGATGGGGACCCTGATGTAAGGGGGCACTCCTATTGCAGACTGTGATGTAAGCAAAGACATTGATGGGGACCTGATGTACGGGCACTCTTTTGGGCACCCCGATGTAAGGGGGGCTCTGATGGGGATCCTGATGGAAGGTGGAATGCTAGGAAAGGCTAATGTAAGGAGGGCTCTGATTGGACTCTGATGTAAAGGGGGGAACCTAAGGCAGACTCCAATGTAAGGGTGGGTTCTGATGGTGACCCTAGTTTAAGGGGGGCCCTGATGTAAGGGGGAACTTCTAATGCAGACTGCTATGTAAGCAAAAACATTGATGGGAACCCTGATGTAAGGAGGGGGGACTCCTAAGGCAGACTCTGATGTAGGGGGTCTCTGATAGAGACCCTGTTGTAATAGGGGACTTTGATGGGGGACCCTGATGGAAGGTGGGACTCCTTATTTATTACAGATAATTATAGAGCAGTCAATTTACGCAGCACTTTACATATATATATATATATTATACGTTCAAATCAGTCCCTGTCCTTAACCTCCAAGCGGTGATCCCGAGTCTGGCTCGGGTTGGGATTTTAGTTCCACAAGCAGTAACCCCGAGCCAGACTCGGGATCGCATCGCTGGATACAGGGAGGACACAGAGAAGTTACTTACCTTGTCCCCTGGATCCAGCGATGTCCTCCTGATCGAGCTGTCTTCCGCTCGATTCACAGTGCCCGAATGCCGCCAAGCTCGGCGCCAGATTCAAAAAAGTAAAAGTAAAAGTACACAAAACACACAGTACTGTAATCTTACAGATTACAGTACTGTATAAAAAAAATACACACCCCCTTTGTCCCTAGTGGTCTGTGCAGTGCCCTGCATGCACTTTTATATTATAAATACAGTTTTTTATGGCTGGAATTTGGAGATTGTCCATAGCAACCAGAAAGTGTCCCTTTTTCAGTGTTTTAGGATTTGATTACATGATTGAATAATTTTTATTATTATTTATTATATTATAAACTTTATCATACGTGGGATGTCTACTAGACTCTGGTTTGAACAGATTTAAGAGCGTTATTCCTAAGAATTACAGGACTACAATATAAAACACCAAATTTCCATGCAAAATAATTGTACCGCTTTCAGCACCTAAAACCAGAATGAATCATACCACCAGGGAGGTTAAGGTGCTTACAGTCTAAGGTCCCTAACTCACATACTAGGGCCAATTTAGACAGGAGCCAATCAACCTACCAGCATGTCCTTGGACTGTGGGAGATAACCGGAGTACCTGGAGGAAACCCACACAGGCAGGCAGACTCTGATGTAAGGGGGACATGATGGGGACCCTGATGGAAGGAGGGCTCTGATGGGAACCCTGATGTAATGGGGGACTCTGACAGGGACCTGCTATTACTTACGAAATATACAATGCGGTCTTCAAACTAAAACCTTTGAAGAGCCCTGTTTTAGAGCAATGTTATGGTGTTTTTGTGAGCTCCACAGGATTCTGCAGATGAGGTATGTTGTGGGAACACTCCGCTGGAAATCAATCTGTGAAATGATTATGGATATATTAGGGTTGTATTTGCCAATGCATCCCTTTGAGCCATCCTATTATGTATAACTTAAACGTATACAATTAACACATCCTTTTGCTAAAACTATTGTAATCTTACATTGATCCAGTTTTTAAAGAGCCAATTTCTCCAAGCTATCCCTGTTCCCTAAACAAATGCCACTATCTCTTGTTTCCTTTGTGTTCCATCTCATTTCCAATTAACATAATTCCTACAAGGTTCTCCAGGGCTGGGCAAACACATTAGCACAGATGTGATCACAGATGCCTTACTCAACACCAGCCTCATCTAAATTGTTAATTTCCCAAAGTGAATTGTGTTTAGTTGACATTGGCTTTTGGGTCACAACAAAGTATGGCAGTCAGCCACTGTGAGCATGACATACCTTTATAGTGAAAGGGAGGCAGTAATTGCATAACGTCCTTCTTATTAAAATGTGTCACGGAATTCTTAAAAAGTTGACATGAAAGGAAACACACATAACATGTGTAATAAAACATTCTGAAAGTCTTCCATGGCTGTTACGAGATGTTATCTTTGTTCTGTACAAGTGGGTTTAGTGCTAATTTTGCCATAGTGAATAAAGCATTGCTCATCAATCTTTTTTCCCTGCTGCCAGCTGTACATCCAGAGCTGCTGTTTATACTGTATAAAGCCTTTTATACCAATCTGCATACAGATGTTTCAACATGATTGGATGCCATGGGTTGATTTACTAAAGCCGAAAAGGCTATTGACTTTGCAAGGGAATGAGCACTTAGTGAATACAGTGAAGTGGTAAAGTTTCACTTTGCAAAACATTCCCAATGATGTGCAAGGAAAATATAAAAGAAAAAAAAAAGTGCATCCACCATCCAATCATAGGCAAGCAAAAATATTTTTTTTTGCTTGCCTATGATTGGATGATAGAAGTAAATAAAGCTTCAACTCATTCATAACCCTCTTGTATTTTATTGTATTGTAACTGTACTGTATCCCTGTACTGTACTGGCGCTATACAAATCCTGTACAATAATAATAGTTCAAAGTGAACAGCCTATTTGCCTTTATTGAAGTGGAGCTCAACCAAAAAGGGGAAGCTCAGCTTGTTTGCACACTCCACTGCCACATTTGGCACTTTATGGGAGGAACGGGTACCTTGTTTTTTGACAGGTACCCACTCCCACTTCTGGGTAAGATCACAGATCGGCAATCTACCTGCATTTCCAGCCCCTCCTCCTTCCCCCCCCCCCCCTCCCCACTGCCTTCTGGGACACACAGAGGTCTCAGAAAACTTTCAGAAAGTGCAGCGCAACAGCACTGCCGTTTTTCCTTACTCACAATGCCGGCGCCTGCACCCCGAAGCCGATTATTGAATCAGCTCTGGGTGGCTTCATTGCGGGATCCCTGGACAGGTAAGTGTTCTTATATTAAAAGTCAGCAGCTACAGTATTTATAGCTGCTGACTTTTAATTTTATTTATTTCCAGACTGGAGCTCTGCTTTAAATCAACCCCCGTGATTTCAATGTATTTCTCTGTCAGTCTGCTCTCTCCTTATATCAGCATGCTTATTGCACTGCAACACAATGGATTGGCTCATTGTGCTGTTTTTCCCTCCCTCTCTTTGAGCTATGCTGTTCCAAGGCTGAAAGGTTAAATTAAGGTATTTAACCACTTGCTGACCGGCTCTCGCCAATATATGTCAGCAGAATGGCACGGACAGGCATATTAACGTACCTGTACCTTGCCCTTTAAGACACAGCATTGTGGGTGTGCGCCCGCCTTGAGCTCCGTGAGTGTGATTGTGGGTCCCGTGGACTCGATGTCTGTGGGGATAACTGCGATCTTCTCACGGAGATGAAGAATAGGGAAATGCTGTTGCAAACAAGCATTTCCCCATTCTTCCTAGTGACAGGACACTGATCACAGCTTCCTGTGATCGGGAGCGGTGATCAGTGTCGTGACACACATAGCCCACCCCCCCACAGTTATAATCACTTCCTAGGACACACTTAACCCCTTCAGCGCCCCCTCCTGGTTAATCCCTTCACTGCCAGTAACATTTACACAGTAATCAATGCATTTTTAATTGCACTGATCGCTGCATTAATGTGAATGGTCCCAAAATAGCACCAAAAGTGTCCGATCTGTCTGCCATAATGTCGCAGTCATGATAAAAATTGCTGATTGCCGCCATTAAAGTAAAAAAAAAAAAAAAATGAATAAAAATGCCATAAAACTATCCCCCATTTTGTAGACGCTATCACTTTTGCGCAAACCAATCAATAAACACTTTTTGCGATTTTTTTTTATTTTTTTACCAACAATATGTAGAAGAATATGTATCGGCCTAATATTATTATATATTTTTTGGGGATATTTATTATAGCAAAAAGTAAAAAATATTGTAAAAATAGAAAATAAAAACCGCAGAGGTGATCAAATACCACTAAAAGAAAGCTCTATTTGTGGGGAAAAAAGGACATCAATTTTGTTTGGGAGCCATGTCGCACGATCGAGCAATTGTCAGGTAAAACGACACAGTGCCGAATCGCAAAAAGTGCTCTGGTTTTTGTGCCAGCCGAATGGTCCGGGGCTGAAGTGGTTAAACAGCTTGCATTTAAAAAATAAACGTATTACTGTATTAATGATTGCATGAATTTTATTAGTTTGTATCTCTTACATCTGCCTGGAGTTTGGCTTTAACCCAATAGATTTTTTTTCTCCATGTGGTCTAGAAGACAGTCGCTAAGTCCCATGACATTTTGCAAATACTGTCTCCTAAAGCACTTCCCAAATTGTAATAATTTGACACAAAACCCAAATGTTACTATAGCTATTGCCTTTAGTATTTTGGTAAATGTATGGCCAACGAACATTATGCTCTTGGCCCTAGATTTCTGATTTGCAGCCCTTTAAAAAAAAAAGGGCATTTTAGGAAGTAATAGGCAATTCAGGCAGGTAGCACTGGCAACTATCCATATCTGGAGACAACAGAAACAAGCAGTGGTTCGTGCACGTGACAGTGTGGCTCTTCAGCAACTGCATGTTCCACCCCATCCAAAGACTCAAATTGATAGCTACTGAAAAGGAAAGTTGAGTGTTACCGGTTAGCTGCAGAGAAAGTAAAAAAAAAATAGCCTTCTCTTCAGATAATCTATCTGTTAAGAAGCTATCAGGCTCCATTCACACCTAAGCCTGGAATATTCAGGTGATTTTCAAGACTTTCTTTGTGTGTTTTAGGAGTGATGTGCGGTACAGGAGTTTCTCTGAGGGCTGAATTGACGGTTTTTCGCTTCATAAAATTTTATTATGCAAGCACCTGAAAGAGGCATGGCATGCAGCACACGTTTTTGGAGTCTTTTATCTACTAAGCTTAGCTTTCCTCTGGTTTTCACTTTATGGAAACACATCACTAATCAGTGCTTCGGCCATAGTAAACTATACCCAGAATTATGACCTGATGAGTCCATCCTTGTGGGTATGATTTTGCTACACTTTGAAGGCATATTCCTTTATCTACCAGTGATCAAAAATCGTTGTGTATACAGCATGGATTTCCAAACTCCTCCTATCTGTAGGAAGTTTGGACTTTGGTCTGTATTCCCTAACTAAATGACATTTCGTTTGGCATTAAAAACAACTGAAATGTTTATTTTTCTTTCGAAAATACAGTTTTCACCTTTTTTTCATTCTTTCCTTGCATGTCAGTGTTACTGCTGCAGCGTACTTTTAGGCATTTGTGTACCTGTCTAAGGCTCAGTTCACACTGATGCAACATCAAAGTCGTGTGATTGTTAATCCGACTTTGCCCTGCACCATCGATCCAACTTCCATGCGACTTTAATGAATGGGATATGATTTTGATCCAACTTTGAGAAAAAAAAAGGTGTTGGCCCCCCTCCCCCCCCCCCCCCAAATCCATTCCAGGCCCTTCGGGTCTGGTATGGATTTTGAGTGAAACCCCACACCAAACTTAAAAACCCCAAAAAACTCTGTAATGTAATAAAAACATGAGTCAGTTTTTGACATGTTCTTTTAAAAAAATGACTCCTGTTGTAGCTCCAACGTCAATCACACTGTCCTCTGCTACCACCGCTGACAATAATAAAAAAAAAACACTCCTCCTCTGATGCGGGCTCTATATATATATATATATATATATATATATGTATATATGAGGAGCTTTTTTTTTTATTCTCATCGGGTCAGCGGCAGAAGACATCATGATTGATGTTGGAACTACCACAAGGGACATTAGTCACTTTAAAAAAGGTGGGGCAGGATCTGGGGGTCCCTTTTCTTAAAGGGGGGCTTTCAGATTTTAATAAGCCTCCTGCCTGGTTGTAGGGAAGAGGCCTTTGTCCCCATCAACATGGGGAGAAGGTGCTTAAGGGTGGGGGGACAGATCCCTTCGCTCCAAAGCACCCTCTTATGAGGGCATGTGGCCTGGTATGGTTCAGGAGGTGCAGGGCTGCTCACTCGTCACCCCTCTTTCTTGGCCTGCTAGGCTGCATGCTCGGATAAGAGTCTGATATGGATCTTGAGGGGGGGCCCACACAGTTTTATTTTAATTTTGGTGTGGGCTTTCCCCTCAAAATCAATACCAGATCTGTAGGGCCTGGTATGGATTGGGGGGGGGAACCCCACGCCATTTTTTTTTCAATACATTTTGCATTGCTATCATTGCCTCTGAGCACATGTCAAGTCAAGTCAGTTAAGATGTGGATTCGACTTGGATGCCAATTCAGTTAAATTCAATGGGCTCAAATCAGGACCAAGTCAAACCAAAGTAGGGCAGGAACCTTTTCAAAAGTCGGACCAGTTAAGACAGCTCTCATAGGGAAACATTGATTTTTACATGTCATGCGACTTGTGCTCTCAAAGTCGGAGCGTTTGTCGCACCATTGTGAACTGGGCCTGACATGCCATCACTTAAATAATGGCTGTATGTTCATCAGCACAACCATTTATAGTCTCCACGATTAGTGCATGTGACAGAATGACAATGCAGAGCATTGTATTATATTATAAAAAGACAGTAATATTGCCTTAACATTAAAGATTGTATGACATTTTATTGATTGGGTTTACATCCAACTTAATATTACAAACTATGACCCTTTTACACAAATGCACATGTGTTAACCCACAGATTTGTATATTTTAAATGCACGTGAATGCATTTTTTTAAATGCATGTTGAAACATTTAAGAATAAAGATGTTACATTGTGTATATACTAGAAAAGCACAAAAATGCATTTTACGTAAATTACTTGTGTCATTGGACCTGTCTAACACGTGAAAACGAATGAAAATGCAATATGTCTCAAAAAAACATACAGCACAAAGGTTTATGTTTTCCATTCTTTTAGGCACTAAAGGATTCTTTGAAGATGTGTGTGCAATGGAAACTGAACTGTTTTTTTTTAATCCAGCAATATCTCAACAACATTTATTCACATGGAATCTTTATCAATATTGTTTTTTCTTACTGAGATTTTACAGAAGAAAGAAAACAAAAAACACAAATAAATATACTGCAAATAAAAAACTATTTTTTCACCACTGTTTTTCACACCCATATTTTCAATTTAGGTTTTGGAAGCAGGTTACTCATTTTTATTTATCTTCCGAATTAAAATCTAAGAGAATGCAAATCTATTACTTGTTTATTAACAATAATATAAACCTGTAGTAGAGCCCTGTGCCATGATATCATTACTGTCAAAGCTGTGCCCATGGTGGTCATCTTCCACCCACATATGCCCAATGGGAATTTTGACAAATCTTGTCTTGTATCCAGCTGTTTGACCAGCTTGCGACCAACCAAATTAACCTGTAGTTCCTATCGTAACTTATAAGAGACTCCACGTGGAGACCACCTTGTTCCTATATGCTTATGTTCATCTGCCCTCTGGTAAGAGTAATTTATATGTGCACTGTGGTGTGATGTGTCATTGCATACACTGAAGCTGGTGCGAGGATCCTGTCTTTTCTACACACCATCTTCCCCGGATTCCATTTCCTTCAGGCTTATTTCTTCAAGCACTGCATACGAACTCTCTTTTATACATTTTATATTGCCATCAACAATATTTATGCTAGCTGCTAATGTGTATCCATGCATTTCTTATATGCCTTTACTGTTTGTTTGTAGCGCGGATATTATTACACTCTTTTTATTTAGAAGAGCCTGTGTGAAGAAATGCGGTAAAGTAACAATGGTTTAAAAATATGTACATATTTCAATTGTTTATTTTTGTCAATTTACAAAATGCAAAGTGAGTATACAGAAGAAAAATCGAAATGAATGAATATTTGGTGTGACGATCCTCTGGCTTTAAACCAACATCAATTTTTTTAGGCACACACAGTGCTTGTGCTCTCAGTTTTTGAGAAATACAGGCAGATACTTATCCATCATGCCATACCAACAGGGAGGCATGTGATTGGCCCCAAATTTATTCTGCAGCAGGACAACGACCGCAGACATAAAGCCAATGTCATCAGGAACTATTTTCAGTGTAAAGTAGAGTCCTGGAAGTGATGGTTTGGTCTCCACCCAGCCTAGATCTCAACATCATCAAGTCTGTCTGGGATTACATGAAGAGACAGAATGATTAGAGGCAGCCTACATCCGCAGAAGATCTGTGGTTAGTTCTCCATGAGGTTTGGAAAAACCTACCCGCCAAGTTCTTTCCAAAAACTGTGTGCACAAGCACTGTGTGTATCTGGAAGAATGGATGCTGGTTTTAAGGCAAAGGGTGTTCACGCCAAATATTGATATGATTTGGATTTCTCTCCTGTTCATTTACTTTTCATTTTGTTCATTAATAAAAATAAACTTTATTTCTGAAAGTATTCTTCATTTACAGGATTTTTTCCATTTTTGCCATTTTTGTACACCTGCTTAAGTACCGTGTATGTGTATTTCACTTTGTATCTATCTGCTTCCCTGGATCATTGTTATGTTACTCCTACCATATGCCTAGTTTACAAGTGATTTGTTAATCATAACTAACACAGCTGAGTACTGTACAATGTATTTTTTCTATTGGTACCTGGACCCAGAAAAAGGAGGCAGAAGCCAGACAGCTTGCCCCAAAAAAATACCTGTTGGTGTTATTACAAGTGCACTATTATGGTTACAACTAACCTATTTATGATTAAATAAACATAATCACTCAGTGTCTTTCCAGCTAATATAAAAACAACATCCCTTTGAAAAGTATCTCAAATATATCGCACCCTCCTAATATACCCATTTTTCCAAGCTCAAATAATAGATATAGATAATGCCCTAAGATCCTGTCATTTCATTCATAATAACTCAATTTCCTTTGTAGGACCCACAAAACTTGATCATCCACTGCTGAGTTTGCTAGTCCACCAATAGTTAACTCTAGGTATGTTGAAAGGTATCTTCTGGTGTGCATGCACACAGAAGCCTTTGAACATGTCTAGAAATTATGTCTAACTGTACATCTGGTCCCGGCTTTGTATACGGAGCCCAATGTGGTGACATCTATCCTCTTGCAAACCCCTGTCCACTCCTGGAAGAGGAAAGGACAAACACAGAGGTTTAGTGGTCATGTGGTCACACAGTAAAACATTTTAGGTCTGTTTTTATGTTAGTATTATCTTCAAATTTTATCTGTAAATTTCATTTGAGGGCAAGAATAACATTTGACTTTGTGCAGGAAACACAAAGGTCATGAAAACTCTTAGATCTTAATTGCCCTTTTACATTTCCCAACACTATCTGATTTTTTGGTACAAAAATCTCTGTTCTGTTTTTTCAAGGAGGCCTGGGTTTTATGGCAGCCATAAACTGGTCAAAATCTTGGCTTTTATCAAAGGAAGAGACATAAATTATATCTCTGTAAACATAGGCATATAGGGTAAACAAGCATGCTTGGCAGCCAGGCAAATCTGTTACATATGGGCCAAGATCATAGGGGTCTGTTTATAAAAATTGGGGAGAGAAATTTCTTTACAGGAGATGAATATTTACCTGCAGCAAATAAATAGGTTGAGTATTTTATAATATATATAGTAATTTTATTGGCTACTATGCGCAACCTTTCCTGATCTTTGTTCTCTAGTCTGTCACAAGCAGAAAGTTGCATACAGTTGCATAGTATTGCGAAGCTCTTCATCTCATGTATAGATGATCATTTAACATGGCTATTCCTGAATTGTATTCTCTATTACGTTGTGTTGTTAATATCAACACTAACAGAATAGGTCTGAAAGATGCTGCTCTAGCTAAATAGTGTATATATAAATGGGCAGCTAAAAAAAAACAATCAGGCCAGAAAACTATGAGATGGAGGTGTCTGAAGTTATCCAAAGTCAGAACAATCACAGTTCAATCTGAATCTTTTTTTTCCTTTTGGAAATGTGTAATTTTGTGTAAAATGTGTCTTTTTTACGTATATTATTTAAATCCATATTATATGCATTTTCCCATTGTTTATGATTTTTTAATATACTGTCCCCGAGTCCAGTTATATATTTGGAAGGGAATGCAATGAATCATTCTGGCTGCATTCTGCACAATATCAATACAGTGAAGTCATTTGTTGTGAATGTTAAATATCTTTAATAATTTACACAAATGTTGGCTACATAAGGTTTTAGTAATCCCGATTAGTAAATTTATATTATTGTTTATTTGAAATTAAATCTTGAATTCTTAAATTTGTTCCTGACATTCCAAACTGATAATACGTTGGGAGCTTCTTGGAATTCCAAATCAGTGGGCTTTGGTATGTGGTGATCAATGTTATTAATGGGTCACATCATCTGAAATCCTTTACACGAGAAACATAGTGATTCATGCACACAGATAAAGAAATTAGCCCCAGTGATTTACTAACATCCTCTGTCTTCTGACCAAGATACAAGATAACTAGCTGAGGACCTGACAGAATAATTGCTCATATAGTTCCCACGAGATCTGACAGCATCTGTTGCTTTCTGATATATCTGTAAAGTAACTCATGAATCCTAACCCTAATAATACAACCGGAACTAGGACCAAAAAAAGGATATAAATGGAATGTGTAATAAACATAGCATTATCTGCCTTTGATTGTTTTAAAGCTTAGTCGCATCAACGTGCTGGAAACACAGTTGTGCCGGCTCTATTTTTGGTACATTGATCTGCGTTTTGCTTTTCCAGTCAGCTCAAAAATACAAAGGGGGTACTTTGATATAAAGCGCCTTTTTTGTTTACAATAGATACTTTGCTGTTTTTATTTTAAATAAAATTTGGGGACTGATTTTTTTTTTTTTTTTGCATGCATCTTTTATATTAAATTATTTGCTGTGAAAATAAAAAAAATTTGCGCACATTTAAAAAGTGCCTTTAGCATTTCTAAGTTCTGTAGCAGCTCTAAAGATAAATGTCATCCCTAAATAGTGATGGCCGAACGGTTCGCCCGGCGGTCGTTTCGCGGCGAATTTCCGACTTTCGCCGTCCGCGGGTTCGAACGCCTTTTTCCGTCGTTCGCCCCGGCGGACTTACGTGTTTAATGTATACAAGAACTTTAACCTTTCGTGACACGTTTATCATGTGTTACAGGACAACCAATTGAGACATGACAGCTCATGGACACTTGGACATTCCCCCTAACCTATAAATACACCCGATCCGGTGGCCATTTTACATTCTTTCTTCTGTCACTGTAGGGAAAGGATCCTGTGTGGAGTAGGGACAGAGAAAACGCTAGCTATTTGGTACACAAAAGTTCTTTTCAGGACTGGTATAGGTGTTAGGTCAGCAGCCTGAGTTTCTTTTGTCAGTTTAGATAAAGGGACAGAGCGCTGTATGCTGCTATTTTAGGGACAGCTCAGCCAGATTAGTCTTTCTTCATCATCATCATCATCATCATCATTAGCTGTTACTATCAGGTCCACAAAAGAGCTGTTCCAGCTAATCGTTCCAGCCTACTCTTTTTTGCCAATTTGTATAGGGACAGGCAGGAAGCAGTGTGTCAGGCAGTGAGGATAATTTTAAAGACTTGCTGTTACTATTAGTTCCACAAAGGTTCTTTTCAGGACTGGTATCAGTGGTACGGTAATAGGCTTGTACACGTATAATATTCTTTCTTCCAAATATAGAAAGAATATTATACTTGACTGCTGCCCTTCTGCTGCAGTCTGCTAATCATTCACAACTCACTTGTTCCACAAAGCTCTTTATCAGGACTGGTAACTTGGTCTGTCTAGGGTGCTACGGTACATAGGCTTGGGTGCGGTACAGTCTGCTGTTCTGTAAGGACCGCTATCGGTCCACAATACATAGGGTTGCCGTGCACTACTGCTGACCGCTGCCCTATACTGCAGCAGTCCTTCATTGGTATAGGGACTGACGTACAGTCTGCTAATCACTAACACACAACCTGCTTGGTCCACAAAAGTTCTTATAAGGACTGGTAACTTGGTATAGGGTGCTACGGTACATAGGCCTGAGTGCGTTACAGTCTGCTGTTCTGTAAGGACCGCTATCGGTCCACAATACATAGGGTTGCCGTGCACTACTGCTGACCGCTGCCCTATACTGCAGCAGTCCTTCAGCGGTATAGGGACTGACGCACAGTCTGCTAAACACTAACACACAACCTGCTTGGTCCACAAAAGTTTTTATAAGGACTGGTAACTTGGTATAGGGTGCTACGGTACATAGGCCTGAGTGCAGTACAGTCTGCTGTTCTGTAAGGACCGCTATCGGTCCACAATACATAGGGTTGCCGTGCACTACTGCTGACCGCTGCCCTATACTGCAGCAGTCCTTCATTGGTATAGGGACTGACGTACAGTCTGCTAATCACTAACACACAACCTGCTTGTTCCACAAAAGTTCTTATAAGGACTGGTAACTTGGTATAGGGTGCTACGGTACATAGGCTTGAGTGCGGTACAGTCTGCTGTTCTGTAAGGACCGCTATCGGTCCACAATAGATAGGGTTGACGTGCACCACTGCTGACCGCTGCCCTATACTGCAGCAGTCCTTCAGCGGTATAGGGACTGACGTACAGTCTGCTAAACACTAATACACAACCTGCTTGGTCCACAAAAGTTCTTATAAGGACTGGTAACTTGGTATAGGGTGCTACGGTACATAGGCTTGAGTGCGGTACAGTCTGCTGTTCTGTAAGGACCGCTATCGGTCCACAATAGATAGGGTTGACGTGCACCACTGCTGACCGCTGCCCTATACTGCAGCAGTCCTTCAGCGGTATAGGGACTGACGTACAGTCTGCTAAACACTAATACACAACCTGCTTGGTCCACAAAAGTTCTTATAAGGACTGGTAACTTGGTATAGGGTGCTACGGTACATAGGCTTGAGTGCGGTACAGTCTGCTGTTCTGTAAGGACCGCTATCGGTCCACAATAGATAGGGTTGACGTGCACCACTGCTGACCGCTGCCCTATACTGCAGCAGTCCTTCAGCGGTATAGGGACTGACGTACAGTCTGCTAAACACTAATACACAACCTGCTTGGTCCACAAAAGTTCTTATAAGGACTGGTAACTTGGTATAGGGTGCTACGGTACATAGGCTTGAGTGCGGTACAGTCTGCTGTTCTGTAAGGACCGCTATCGGTCCACAATAGATAGGGTTGACGTGCACCACTGCTGACCGCTCACCTATACTGCAGCAGTCCTTCAGCGGTATAGGGACTGACGTACAGTCTGCTAATCACTAACACACAACCTGCTTGTTCCACAAAAGTTCTTATAAGGACTGGTAACTTGGTATAGGGTGCTACGGTACATAGGCTTGAGTGCGGTACAGTCTGCTGTTCTGTAAGGACCGCTATCGGTCCACAATAGATAGGGTTGACGTGCACCACTGCTGACCGCTGCCCTATACTGCAGCAGTCCTTCAGCGGTATAGGGACTGACGTACAGTCTGCTAAACACTAATACACAACCTGCTTGGTCCACAAAAGTTCTTATAAGGACTGGTAACTTGGTATAGGGTGCTACGGTACATAGGCTTGAGTGCGGTACAGTCTGCTGTTCTGTAAGGACCGCTATCGGTCCACAATAGATAGGGTTGACGTGCACCACTGCTGACCGCTGCCCTATACTGCAGCAGTCCTTCAGCGGTATAGGGACTGACGTACAGTCTGCTAAACACTAATACACAACCTGCTTGGTCCACAAAAGTTCTTATAAGGACTGGTAACTTGGTATAGGGTGCTACGGTACATAGGCTTGAGTGCGGTACAGTCTGCTGTTCTGTAAGGACCGCTATAGGTCCACAATAGATAGGGTTGACGTGCACCACTGCTGACCGCTCACCTATACTGCAGCAGTCCTTCAGCGGTATAGGGACTAAGAGTTTTGTCACAGGGTCATTTAAAAAATGACATGCAGAGGAAGAGGCAGGCCCTTCCGCAGGGGTGGTAGGGGTAGGGCAGGAGCAACAGGCTTGAGCCAAAGTGGGAAGTTGCAGAAGGTGCGTTCAATTACTTTAAAGGATGCACCAGACTTGGTTGAGTGGCTCGCTCAGCCTTACTCTTCTGCACCCTCCTCATCCTCTCGATCTGCACCCTCTTCTTCACTCTCTGCTATGTGCACCCCCAAAGACACTACCACCAACAACACGACCACCACCACCACCACCACATACCTTCCGCTTGAGTCACTGGAATTATTTTCCGATCCATATCAAGAGGACATTTCTGATGCGCAGCCACTCTTGGTATTGGATCAGGAAGAGGAGGTAGCAACAAGCGCTACTCAGCAGTCTGACGCCAGTACCCAGATCAGCCCAAGGAGGAGGTTGGTCCCCGGTGTTGCTGCCTACTCTACTTATAGCGGTGGGGAAGGTGACGTTGATGATGACGTGTCTAGTGATGTCACGTGGGTGCCCACAAGAGAGGAAGAGGAGGGGAGTTCAGAGGGAGATATGGACCAGCAGATAGGGAGGAGAAGCAGCAATGACTTACATTGCACAGCAGGGACAAAGCAGACTGCAAATGTATCAGGAGCGAGTCATCGACCATGTACGGTCACATCTGGCGCTCCCAGGACACCGGCACATGGCTCCGCAGTGTGGGCTTTTTTTAACGTGTCCGCTGCTGACAATAGCGTTGCCATCTGCAATCTTTGCAGTCAACGCGTTAGTCGCGGTAAGCCCAATACTCACCTAGGGACGACCGCCTTAAGAAGGCACATGAGCAGCCATCACCGAGCCCAGTGGGAGCAACGGAACACACAAAGCCACACTGCAGGCTCTCACCGTCCAGCCTCGTCTTCTACTTCTCCTTCTCCTCTCTCCTCACAATTGTCCTCCACTCCACCTTCCATCACGCCAAGCTCACATTTTTCTGCAAAAAGGCAGGCTTCCGTGGGCCTAATGTTTGAGCGTAAAAAAATGATGACGCCGGATAACCCTCTTGCCCAACGGTTGGCGGCTGGCTTGTCAGAACTCATAGCCCGCCAACTACTGCCATATAAACTGGTGGACTCGGAGGCCTTTCGCAAATTTGTGGCCATTGGAACACCACAATGGAAGGTCCCAGGAAGGAAGTATTTCTCAGAGAAGGGCATCCCAGAGCTATATGGCCATGTTCAGCGGCAAGTGAATGTATCTCTGGCACACAGTGTCGGTGCCAAGATACATCTGACCACAGACACGTGGTCTAGCAAACACGGGCAGGGAAGGTATATCAGTTTTACTGCCCACTGGGTGAACCTTCTGACGGCCGTCAAGCATGTAACCCGTGGCACCCGTGTAGATTTGGTTTTACCGCCACGGATTGCATGCAGGCCTGACTCTTCTTCTCCTCCTCCTACTCCATCCTCCTCCCTCTCCTCCTCAGCTGCCTCCTCCTTTTCCGCTGCTAGCGTCTCTTCCACTGCACCGCCCAAGCTCCCCAGAACCTATTCCACATGCCAGGTGAGACGTTGCCATGCCGTGCTGCGTCTGTTGTGCCTGGAAGCAAAGAGCCACACTGGCCCGGCACTCCTTTCAGCTTTGCGTTCACAGGCAGATGAGTGGCTAACACCGCTCAATTTGACAGTTGGTAAAGTGGTGTGTGACAACGGTGCCAATCTGCTTAGCGCATTGAAACAGGGCAAAATCACGCACGTGCCGTGCATGGCACACGTCTTAAACTTGGTCGTGCAGCGATTCCTTGTCAAATACCCTGGGGTCCAGGACATCTTGCGGCAGGCAAGGAAAATCTCGGCCCATTTCAGAAGATCTTACACGGCCATGGCTCGCCTTGCTGACATTCAGCGGCGACACCATCTGCCGGTCAGACGTCTTATTTGCGATTGCCCGACGCGATGGAACTCAACCTTCTATATGCTTGATAGGCTGCTCCAGCAGAAACGTGCAGTTAACGTCTACCTGTATGAACTCTGCGAAAGAAACGGTTCTGGGGAGCTGGGTTTTTTTTCACCGCGCCAGTGGCTGCTCATGCGCGACACATGCAGACTTCTGCGGCCATTTGAGGAGATCACCAAACTGGTCAGTCGCAGCCATGGCGCCATCAGTGACATGGTACCTTATGCCTTCTTTCTGGAGCGTGCATTGCGTCGTGTCATTGATCAGGCTGTGGAGGAGCAGGAGCGGGAAGATGAGGAAGTCGCAATGCTGGATGAATTCCCAGGGGGGGCTACTCTATCTGAGACAAGTCAACAACAGGAGTCTGATGAGGAGTCAGAGGAGGATGGTGCCGGGGCGGATGAGCAGGAGCAAGAAGAGCATGCTTTAAACCTTTCTGGGATCCCTGTTGTGCGAGGATGGGGAGAGGAGAATGAAGAGGACGACATTATCCTGGATGATGAGCAGGAGCCAGGCCACCACACCGCTTCCACTTTAGTGCAAATGGGGGCCTTCATGCTCCAGTGTTTTAATAGGGACCCCCGTATAAAAAGCATGAGGGTCAAGGACCAGTACTGGGTGGCAACGTACTTAGACCCCCGGTACAAACACAAAATGGCGGAAATGTTACCGCCGTCGCAGAGGGCTGTCAGAATGCAGCACTTCCAGGCCTTGCTTCGAGAAATGCTGCATTCTGCTTTTGCGTGCGCTGGCAGAGGAGCAATTCCCACTCCCAGAGAAGGATTTGCGGGTACCAATCCAACAGCGCCTGCAAGAAGAGGCCGGTTTGAAGATGTGTTGGTGACTTCGGATATGAGGTCATTCTTTCAGCCGACCCATCGACAGGTGTCATCCGGATCCAGCATCAGGGAACGCCTAGACCGTCAGGTGTCCGACTACATTGGGTTAACGGCCGATGTGGACGCTCTGAGGAGTGATGAACCCCTAGACTACTGGGTGGGCAGGCTTGACCTCTGGCCAGAGCTTGCCCAATTTGCAATCGAACTGTTGGCTTGCCCCTCATCCAGTGTCCTGTCCGAAAGGACGTTCAGCGCAGCAGGGGGGATTGTGACCGATAAGCGTACTCGCCTAGCTCACCACAGTGTTAACTACCTCACATTTCTAAAAATGAATGAGGCATGGATCTCGGAGGAATTCAACACATGTGATCAGTAGACCATGTATATGTCTATAAACAATTTTTGGAATCAAGCACACAGACCTTCTTAATTCATTTGGCTCACTTCCCTGACCCAAAAAAGCACACCGTACTATATGCCCCTACCCTCCTCTTTGAAGAGGTTGAGCGGTGTCATATTTCTACTGGGGCTGCTTATTATGAGGGGTTCCCACCATCCCTGTGCTGTGCTGACTTCCTCCTGGGTGTTCTTATTATGAGGGGCTCCCACCATCCCTGTGCTGTGCTGACTTCCTCCTGGGGGTTCTTATTATGAGGGGATCACACCATCCCTGTGCTGTGCTGACTTCCTCCTGGGGCTGCTTACGGTGCTGCTGTCAGCGCTGTATGTCACGGAGCTGCTGTCAGCGCTGTATGTAACGGAGCTGCTGTCAGCGCTGTATGTCACGGAGCTGCTGTCAGCGCTGTATGTCACGGAGCTGCTGTCAGCGCTGTATGTCACGGAGCTGCTGTCAGCGCTGTATGTCACGGAGCTGCTGTCAGCGCTGTATGTCACGGAGCTGCTGTCAGCGCTGTATGTCACGGAGCTGCTGTCAGCGCTGTATGTCACGGAGCTGCTGTCAGCGCTGTATGTCACGGAGCTGCTGTCAGCGCTGTATGTCACGGTGCTGCTGTCAGCGCTGTATGTCACGGAGCTGCTGTCAGCGCTGTATGTCACGGAGCTGCTGTCAGTGCTGTATGTCACGGAGCTGCTGTCAGCGCTGTATGTCACGGAGCTGCTGTCAGCGCTGTATGTCACGGAGCTGCTGTCAGCGCTGTATGTCACGGTGCTGCTGTCAGCGCTGTATGTCACGGAGCTGCTGTCAGCGCTGTATGTCACGGAGCTGCTGTCAGCGCTGTATGTCACGGAGCTGCTGTCAGCGCTGTATGTCACGGAGCTGCTGTCAGCGCTGTATGTCACGGAGCTGCTGTCAGCGCTGTATGTCACGGTGCTGATGTCAGTGCTCTGTATTACGGTGCTGCTGTCAGTGCTCTGTATCTCCTGCACCCTCTTGTTTGCCTACCCTGGTCCCTGACCTTCCCTCTCCTCCATTGCCTTCATTAGCTCCATAGTCCTGAATTGTCAGAACAATTTCCCAAATAAAAAAAAAATGCTTGTAGTTATCGATCCCAAATTCACCTCATACATGTATTATGCTATTGTCCAGGTGGTGGGACTACGTGCTACCCCCTAATAATTACCCCGTGGCCGCAAATTCGACCTAAAGGTTTGCGAAATTCGCCTCCCATTGAAGTCAATGGAGCCCGCGGCGAACGGTCGTTTTCGCGAACGTTTGTGTCCGTTCGCGTTTCGCGTTCGCGAAACGTCCCGTCGGAAGTTCGTCCATCACTATCCCTAAATAAGTGTTTGTAATTGAAAAAAAGGAAGCAGACAGTCTCTATTTTGGCCACATCATCAAGCAAACCTAAAACTGTCGCTCTGGTCGCAAAACAGTTCCAAAATTATTGCCAACATATTTGTGCACAAAATGCACAAGTAACCTACTGATGCAAAGCAAGTGCAATAATAAATGTTTTCCAATGTATCTAAAATTCTGCCAACACAATGCACTGCATGGCAAATATTTTGCTGTGAACGAGCAATTACATTATGGAAGGACAAGACCCTTTTTCTAAGCACACATAACTTTGGGGTTGATTGATTTAGTGAATGAGACTGTTAATTTTGCAAGGACATTTTTTCCTAGTTTAGTGCAAAAAATACCCAATTACATGCAATAAAAAAACAAACATTTTTGGATGATGGAAGTCAGCATAGCTTCACATAATTTACTAAGCTATGTGAAATTTCCTGTGCAAAGTGAATAGTCTATTTGCCTTTTAGTAAATCAACCCCATTGTCTTACTGTAGTATAATAAAAATTTCAGATTTATCAGTCTTCTAAATATTTACAATATACAGAAAACCAGTCTATACCTAGAAAATAATATATCCACCTTTACGCTGGACAACATGTAGTATGGGGTCATTCTTGGGCTCTCAGCAGAAGATAAAATTTGAAATCGCTCCCTCCAACCACAATACTTTTATAACATGTTCACGCTATATAGATTCATCTGATTTGTCCATTTTTTAGGAATGGTTCCGATGTCAAGAGACATTAAAAACTTTGCTGTTAGAAATATGCATGTGGTTTACATTACATAAAATGAGCAGGTGAGGGAAAGGTGAAAGTGTTCCATGTTGTGTCTGATGTCTACAATCAGCTTTGCATGTCATTCCCTCTATTTACATGTGTCAATTAGCTCACTCAAATACACCTTTTAAGTTACAGTGCAGCTACAAGGATTAGGCACAACGAATAGATTATTAAATAGATATTCATTTTCATTGCAAACCCAATAAATACTTTTACCACAGCTTTATATTGCTGCTCGGTTACATTTTCTAAGAAATGGTAATAAAATACTTGAAGTACTAATACCAGGGCTAGAACATATTGTTCTCTTTAATGCTGCAATCTATACTATGGAAAAAATACCATATTTAACAAACTTCACATAATTGAATGATGTGTCATTAATACAGGTATCAACACATGATATGGATAAGTGATAAATAATTTTTCAAAAAGAAACATCAGAAAATATAGCTTTGAAGATATTATACAGATATATATATAAATTTATAATTTCACATACTTTAAGCATTACTGCTAGAAAAGTATTTACCAACCTTATTGAATTAAAAATGCTTATGCTTAAGTGCTAGGTCATAAGTACAGCAACCCTATAGCAATTAATCAGAATTCATCTGGTCTTGCTCCGACTTCCGCAAAATGAATTGCGATTGCTTGCTATGGTTTACTGCTCTGCAGAATAAAGCGCTGTGTTGTAATAAAAGTATGTATTATATCTAGATATTATTCAATAAAAAAAAACATTCTTTTAAACGTTTCTACATGACAAAATCCATTGACTTTTGTATATATTCCAGTAAATTTATTTATTTTTATGTATTTATAAAATATTGTAAATAATAGCTATTTAGTGCAATGGTTCTTTCTGTTGCTTGTAATGATGGCAATGTATAACTGATATGATAATAAAGTGGCAGCATCTACAGTTTCGTACATACACTTGTGGAATGCTTCTGAATAAGAGTATAGATCTGCATTTTAAGCATGTCATAATACCAAAAGGCAGCCCTGCAATAAAAAAATGTGTTCACTTAGGCACTACTAATATTTATTTATGTGCACTTTTCTATATTACATAATAAAAAATGTATATATTGTTCAGGTGGAAACAGATCTAAATATTGATTCATTTTTTTTTTGTAGTTATAATATTTACAGTAAGTTTAATTTTTAACAATTTTTTTCAGTTATAGCGATATAATTGATAGTGTGCAGCCGCAAGAACTCTAAAAACACAGTAAATAAAGTATACCTCAACAAAATAATAAAGAATACAATGGTTTTGCTCAAATACTATTTTGATATCTGAAGATTAGAAAGTGCTGAAAGAGATGTAAGAGGTTCATTCCCAAGAGTTCAAATCCACAGTTGTATTACTACTACAAATCTAGAGTATTATTTTCAGCTAAGGGTCATTTCCTGTAAGTGCTTTACATGAGTAAATGTCCAAATAAATTACATTTTTTTATATAAAAACATTTAATCTCTTTACATTGTGTGTTAGAAAATGTATATATGTAGTATATGGAATAACATGCCTTAGTCTTACCTCATATCTTGATAGGCTTTAAGCCTTTCTGGTGCAACAGGGAACATTCAATTACATCCTGTTTTATGCTACAATATAAATATCAGTTCAAACTACACTATATATTTATTTTTCCCTGGTATGTGGTCACACATGTTCACATCAGAAAGCATCATGAGATGTCATTAAATGCCATACTACTACTTACCAACAGTGGCCAAAATGGACTAGAAGTAGGAGGAAGATGATCAAGTGGGATCCAATAAACAACATAATCCAACACTGGAAAACCCTGAGTCACTACAAGCGAAGACTGTTCTTCTGCAAGTTTAAATCAGGACCAGTAGGAGATCCCAAGTGAGAGCCAAGGGGTAGAGAAATGGAGCTGCAAACCTACTAAGAAGAGATTATCTACTTAATTAAAGATTTTCTCTCTAAACCCTTTAGCCAATCAGGACTCAAGTGCCAGAGTGAGATTGACTTGATCAAAAGAACACCCCAGGCTCCAATAAAACAAACACCAAGACAGAGGAGAGAAGACAGAAGCTAAGAGGGAGGAGGGAGAGGTTCAACAAAAAGTGATCCTGTGTGTGTACTGTGCATAAAATTCGCTTCTATCTTCTGCTTTTGTGGTTATCCTTAAAATCTGTATATTATTAGGAAAAAATTCAAATATTTAGCTATATGACAGTTTAGAGACAGTTATGGTGGGTTTGCAGATCAGGACCTATGTCCATCAAACATTCCTGTGGATCAAAGTGTTTAACATTATTATTATTTAAGGTACTTATATAGCGCCATCAATTTATGCAGCGCTTTAAATATACATTGTACATTCACATCGGTCCCTAGCCTCAAGGAGCTTACATCCCAAGGTTTTTTTTTATTTTATTTTTTATGAGACTAAAAATAGTATCATATCTTTGGCCCTCATCTTGACAATACAATTATAAATTCATGTTTTCTCATGTCATATCCAGGTATATACAGTATTTGTCCTTTAGTGGTAAAATGCTTTAGAAATAAAAATATTTAATTGGTGGTCAACAGCAAAGGACAATCTTATGACTGAGCTGGAACACGTTTACTGCTTCCTTCTTTTTTGATGGGGAAACATCCACATTCCATGCTCCCTTCATATTTACCTTGGGTACACCAATGTGAAGGAGCTACAACAAACCTGAATGGAAAATAGAAGCATGCACTCTAAAACAATAGCTCATATAGATAGAGAAATTGTGCATTATTTCAAAGAAGCCAATGTCTATACTTTGATGGTAATACTTCCATAAACCTTTATTAAAGTATATTTTAAAATTATAAGTAAGCCCACCAATAAAACCTCATGTAAACTTTAACATGTTAAAGTAATTTCAAAAGGTATTTTCACAATTTTTAAATCTGTTGCTTTCATAAAAAAAAAAAAAATACAAATAATAATACTTAAATATTAAGATTTTCTCCCAACTGTGGTCCTGCATTGTCATCCTGTCACAAGGTCATTTAAAGGAGATATAAACACACAAAAAGCAAGCATGGTCCACTGTCGTCACCATCAGCAAACCCGCAATGAGAAATGCAATGCAGCCATTGCTAGAATGTATATGGACAGGAAGGGACTATACAGATCAGCAGGAAGGTAATAAAAAGATAAAAACAAGTATCCCTAAAAAAAAAAAAATGATTAGGATACACAGAGCTTTATCAAACTTAGGCTCCATTCACACTTGCTTAAAAATCGCTGCTTCTACAGGATTGTGTTTTGCCTGTAGAAGCAGCTCAATGTTATCCTATGTGTCCATGAACATTAGGACGATTACATATTTTGAACTCAGCGTTTAGAGGCAGAAAAAAAACCCTTATGGTTTCCGTTTCTGATTTGAGCTTTCTGGCAGAAAAAAAAGCAAAACTCTCCTAAACCCATCTAAACGTTGTACAAGAAAACTTTGCTTCAAGAAGGATCTCTAGTCTACACAAAAATGTTCTTAGCACAATGGCTAAGTGGTTAGCACTTCCACCAGGTAGCACTAGGGTCACCGGTTTAAATACCAACCACAGCACTACCTGCCTGGAGTTTGCATGTTCTCCCTGTGCCCGTGGGTTTCTTCCAGGTGCTCTGGTTTACTCCCACATACCAAAGTTGTGCTGGTAGGTAAACTGGCCCTAGTATGTATGAATGTGAGTTATGGACCTTAAATTGTAGACTCCCTGAGGACAGGGACTGGTGTAAATGTACAATATATTTGTGAAGCGCTGTGCAAATTGTCAGTGTTACTGTATATACAGGGCTTCCGGAAAGTATCCACAACGCTTCACAAATATTTTGTTCATTCATTATTTTCCTCACAATTCTACAAACAATACCCTATAATGACAACCTGAAAGAAATCTTTGCAAATGTATTAAAACTAAAAAAACACATGCACATAAGTATTCACAGCCTTTGCCATGGCACTCAAAATTGAGGTCAGGTGCATCCTGTTTCCATTGATCATCCTTGAGATGTTTCTACAACGTGATTGAAGTCCACCTGTGGTAAATTCAGTTGATTGGGCAGGATTTGGGAAGGCACACACCTGTCTATATAAGGTCCCACAGTTAACAGTGCATGCCAGAGCACAAACCAAGCCATGAAGTCCAAGGAATTGTCTGTAGACCTGTGAGACAGGCTTGTATCAAGGCACAGATCTGGGGAAGGGTACAGAAAAATTTCTGGAGCAACGAGCACTGTGGCCTCCATCATCCGTAAAAGGAAGACGTTTAGAACCACCAGGACTCTTCCTAGAGCAGGCCACTCGGAAAAGGGAGGTGACCAAGCAGAGCTCCAGCATTTCTCTGTGGAGGGAGGAAAACCAATCAGACCTGTATGGAAGAGTGGCCAGAGAGAAGTCACTCCTTGTTAAAAGGCACATGACAGCCTGCCTGGAGTTTGCCAAAAGGTACCAAAATTCTCTGGTCTGATGAAACAAAGATTGAACTCTTTGGTCTGAATGGTAAGTGCCATGTCTGGAGAAAACCAGGCACCGCTCATCACTTGACCAATACCATCCCTACAGTGAAGCATGGTGGTGGCAGCATCATGCTGTGAGAATTTATTTAATTGGCAGGAACTGGGACACTAGTCAGGATTGAGGGAAACATGACAGCAGCAATGTACAGAGACATCCTTAATGAAAACCTGCTCCAGAGCTCTCTGGACCTCAGACTGGGGCGAAGGTTCATCTTCCAAAAGGACAATGGCTATAAGCACACAGCCAAGACAACAAAGGAATGGCTACGGGACAACTCTGAAAATGTCCTTAAGTGGCCCAGCCAGAGCCCAGATTTGAATCCGCTTGAACATTTCTGGAGAGATCTGAAAATGGATGTGCACAAGCCCTCCCCATACAATCTGATGGAGCTTGAAAGGTCCTGCAAAGAAGAATGGAAGAAACTGCCCACTAAATTTGTAGCATCATATTCAAAAAGACTTAAGGCTGTAATTGGTACCAAAGGTGCTTCAACAAAGTATTGAGCAAAGGCTGTGAATACTTATGTACATGTGATTTTTTTCATTTTTATTTTTAATAAACTTGCAAAGGTTTGAAGCAAATATCTTTTTACGTTGTCATTAACTGCTTGCTGACCGTCTCATGCCGATATACGTCTGCAGAAGGACACATACAGGCAGATTAACGTACATGTACATTTCCCTTTAAGAAGCAGTTTGCGGGCGCCTGCTGCGACCTACGTGAATGTGATCACAGGTCCTGCGAACTCAATGTCTGTGGGGATACCCAAGATCATCTCAAGGAGAGAAAGAACGGGGAAATGCTAATGTAAACAAGCATTTCCCATTCTGCCTAGTGACAGGACACTGATCACAGCTCCCTGTAATCGGGAGCGATGAGCAGTGTCGTGTCACACATAAGCCCTCCCCCCACAGTTAGAATCACTCCTTTACTGCCAGTAACATTTACACAGTAATCAATGCATTTTTAATTGCACTGATCGCTGTAAAAATGTGAATGGTCCCAAAATAGCATCAAAAGTGTCCAATCTGTCCGCCATAATGTCACATTTAATATAAAAATCGCTGATTACTGCCATTACTAGTAAAAAAAATTATTAATAAAAATGCCATAAAACTATCCCCTATTTTTTAGACGCTATAACTTTTGTGCAAACCAATCAATACACGCTTATTGTAATTTTTTTTACCAAAAGTATGTAGAAGAATATGGCCTAAACTTTTTTGGGGGTATTTATTATAGCAAAAAGTAAAAAATAATGTGTTTTTTTTAGCGCAAAAAATAAAAAACGCAGAGGTGATCAAATACCCCCAAAAGAAAGCTTTATTTGTGGGGAAAAAAAGGACGTCAATTTTGTTTGGGAGCCACGTCGCACGACCGCGCAATTGTCAGTTAAAGCAACGCAGTGCCGAATTGCAAAAAACGCTCTGGTCTTTTTCCAGCCAAATGGTCCAGGGCTTAAGTGGTTAAGGTTAACAATGGTTAACAATTAAGTTAATTGTTTATAGAATTTTAAGGAAAATAATGAATTTAATCCATTTTAGAATAAGGCTGTAACATGACAATTTTTGGAAAAAGTGAAGCGCTGTAAATACTTTCCAGATGCACTGTAATTACCTGTAATAAATAAATATACAGTCTAATAGTAAAAATGTTCACATATACAGTGACTTATTAATATTTGTACTTTCTTTACAAAATCACATTATTAATGTATCACCATGTGTATGCATTTATTGCACAGTTTTTATTTTAACCCTAAACATTACAAGATTTCAGAAAATAATTGACTAAGTTGTGTAGTACAAATATACATATGGGGTTCAGTCAGCAAGTATAGCTGCTAGCTGTCATATCTGATTCCATCTTCCGGAGCTGAAGGCTGCTGTGGCCTGACTCGTAGTGGTGCCAATTCTAGCCACGGCACACCTAGGAGGTTTTACATACAGTCATGTGCCGACCCTGAAACTAGCTACATCTGGGAAGGGTGACGCAACAGGCTCTGGAATTTGATGTAAGCCTTGGATCTGACAAGTGACATCCATAGTGACAGGTTCCTTTTAGATCTTGTCACCAGTGACTTAGCCCCAGTTATGTCAGGCTGCCCAATCTTTGCAGGCTTAAATCCTAGTCAAAACTGTGAAATTTTATGATCTGTATAAAATTGACTGAGCATGAACACTAATCTTTGCCTGTTCCAATTCCAGTAATCTTTTTAGCTAATTTGGAAATGTATTACTACACCAGAAATGCACTTTTCTGCTGTACAGACCTTTTTTTATTTTACCACCATGGCCACAGAAATGTTTTCATTTTCTTTGGCTCACATATGTATTTATAGATACCATAACCTTCTTTAATCCTGACACACCTAAACATTCCAAAGCCAAATTTTCCATGGTAACAACCAGACAGTAGGGGGGCACAAAGGACTAGAGCAGCCAATCTCATACAGAGTTCCATGCAACTCTAGGAATCTTCCAGAGGTTACTAGGAGTTCCTTGAGCTTTGGCTGATTGACCTCCTATCTGATGATGACTTCATAGTTTTGGGGCCAATGACACTTGGCAGAACCAACTGCATGACACCAATGATCTTTTCAGCCGTCTATTAGGGTAGCATTCTGACCACTGCTGTAAGGAGGGCATTCTTCTCACTGACAAGCAATAAGAGGCATTTCCCCCCACCAACCCCTAATGAGTTTAGATTAGCAGGGGTTCCCTGAGACTTTAAAATGATTTCAAGGGTTCCTCTTAGATTGGAAGGTAGATAAAGGCTGGACCAGAGAATGATTAACTTTGTGCAAAACTCTTGGTAAAATGCACATTTTACTGTACATGACTACAACACTGTGGGATGCAGGGTGGCGCCATTTATTTTGTGCGCAGTGGTACAAAAAAATTGGGCTTTTCTGCACTTCATCACTCTGAAACATAATACTCTAATTCTTTATCTCCATACAAAACCCATATTTATCATTATTTATTTAAGTAGGGAATGATTACAATCTCTGGTGAGGATTTTATTGCTGTGTCTCTACTGGGAAAATCTGCACTCACTATTTGTCCTGGGGAGGGCCAGTGTTATCAGAAGAAAAAATGATGGAACAGCTACAGTATAATTGTACAGCTCACACTGGACAAGGGATAGAGGAGAATCGTTCAATAGGGGCACTTTTTCAGGTGACAATTGTCAGAGGTGGGATTTACAAGGAAATCTCCCCGATGGTGACGTAGGCAATGATAAAAACCTAATGAAGATTCTAACCCAACGCCAATATATCCAAAACAAAAAAAAATAACACCTTTATATCATCTCCCTCCTTTGGGGTGGACTAGTGCCGGAAACAAATGTAGCACGGCCACTTAGACACTAAAGGTGTCTTAGCACAGTGTTCAAATGATGCAGTAAAGTGATCTTGGAGTAAAGATGTCTGTGCAAAGTGTCTCAATGTAACGGTGGCAAAGAATGGATAAAGGTCGAGCAATCTGCCCTCTCACCAACGACCAGACCTCTCCGATGTCCTCTGAACAGGAATTTGTGTAGCGACACTCATGCAGTGGATCCGCTGTCTCAATCTCCCGACGTGAATCTTGCCACACACCAACCGGCAGGTGACTGGCGTTGTACTGGAAAGGATGTCCAACAGCAAATAACAGAGTGAGGCCCCTCAGGCCATGGGTTGGTAGTAAGAATTTGCGTGGTAGGCCGTAAAGTCTCTCTCTCTGCTTCACAGAGAGGTCTGTCTTGAGTCAGGCCCAGGAGGAAGAGGGCTTCTGCGCAGGCTTCTGCTGCTATTATAGCTACTCCCAGCATTCCTCAGATGACAGCAAAGATCCCTGGGATATGTAGTCCTGGCACACAATCGTGCAAAGCAATTATCTGGCGGGGAACTATTCGTCCCACAATCCTTTTATTTGGCACACAGATATGATGTCACTGGATACATTGATCACTAGAGGGACAGGCAATACCTTGAAACGCTAGGAGATACTGTGCTTTATGTTTGTAGTCCATATTGCTACACAAACAACGTGTATTGCACAATGTTGGGTTCTAATTTGCCATTGTCAGGTGTCAATCAGAATTCAGTACACATTGGGTGATTTACTAAAAGTGGTGCACACAGAATTTGGTACAGCAGTGTGTAGTAACTAATCAGCTTCTAGGTTTTATTGTCAAAGGCTAGTTGAACAAGCTGAAGTTAGAAGCTGGTTGGTTACTTTGCAAAGTTGCACCGGATTCTGTGATGAATAGTACAGAGGTGAGAATCCAGCTGGGGGGCTTCCCACAACATAAAGATATCCTAGTGCTGATTATTGACTAGGAAGACCCTTTCAGATCCTAAGAAATGTCCCATGTATGATCTATTTCAATGTATTATACCTCATAGTTATCCTTATAACTAGCAATTGGGTGAGATGAAAAAATGCCATGTTTTGAGGGCCACATTATACCCTGCATGTGGGTCCTATGGCACATGGCTTTGCTATTGTTTTTTGTGTATTGGGGCTAGGAATGAGCCGAACACCCCCTGGTTCGGTTCGCATTAGAACTTTCGAATGGACTGCAAATTCGTACGAACTTTAGAACCCCATTGAAGTTTATGGGACTCGAACGTTCGAAATAAAAAGTGCTAATTTTCATATTTTAATATGCAAGATACTGTCCTAAAAAGGGTTTTACCTGGCTCTTGCCCCAGGGGACATGGGTCAATGCCTAAAATGTTTTTAAAAATGGCCGTTTTGGCGGGAGCACTGATTTTAATGATGATTAAAGTGAAAAAAAAGTGAAATATTCCTTTAAATATCGTGCCTGGGGGGTGTCTATAGTATGCCTGTGAAGTGCCACGTGTTTCCCATGTTTAGAACAGTCCCTGCACAAAATGACATTTAACGGAAAAAAAGTCATTTAAAACTGCTTGCGTTTTTAATGTAATATCTGGTTCTGACAATATGGTTGAAAATCATTGAGAAAAATGGCATGGGTAGCCCCCCTGCCCATTACCAGCCCCTTTGGGTCTTGTACGGATATTAAGGGGAACCCCGTACCCATATTAAAAAAAGGAAAGACGTGGGGCCCCCAGGCCCTATATACTCAGAACAGCAGTATACAGGCGGTGCAAACAAAACAGGGACTGTGTAGGTTTGTTGTGTTAAGTAGAATCTGTTTGTAATTTTGAACTGGTACCTTTTTAAAGTGTAGCTCCAGTCAAAAAAATCTATTTTTAAGCTTTTTGGAAAACATAGGGAAGGGTTATCGCCCCTGTATAATTTGTTTTGCCGTCCATCTTTTTTCATCTCACTTGCTGCTGTCTCCTTCCGTTTGCAAGTAGGAGTCGTTTGTAAGTTGGATGTTTGAAAGTAGGGGCCTGCCCTATATGCTCTGCAGAAATGGCGGAACAAGGTGTTGGTGTTGCCACAACATTGTAAGCCCTCAAAGTGACTCTTGGTGGGCGCTGGAGCGCCCTGCTGTGAACGATTATATCAAGAATTATAATTACATGCCATTGTTGAACAGTGATAGAAAAATTGGGCCTTTGGTGGTTGTGGTGCTGGTGCCACAACACTATAAGTCCTCACAGTTACTCTCGGTGGGCACAGGAACGGGCCCTGCTGTGAAATATTATATCAAGAATTGTAATTACATGCCCCTGTTAAACAGGGGCTGAAAAATTGGGCCTTAGGCACTGGTGCTGGTGCTACGACACTGCAACCTCTCCCATATACTCTAGTTGTAGTGCAGGAATGAGCCCTGCTGCAAAGCATTGCATCAAAAATTGTAATTAAACGCCCCTGTTAAACAGGGGCTGAAAAATTGGTCTGGTGGCAGCACCCAGCACCAAAAATGTTCTTCCAACATATAAGCGGAGGAGGAAGAGGATAGACAATCAACATAACAGGACAGTCACTCAGCATCAGCATAGGCAGTCTTGAAGGGATGTGATATTTAAAAAAAAATTATTCGGTTACATCAGCTTCAGGTGCTTGGTAGCTGTGGGTGATTCAAGATGATTCATCTTTATGAAGGTCAGTCGATCAACCGAGTCGGTGGACAGGCGCACCCTGTGATCGGTAACAAAGCCACCAGCAGCACTGAAGGTGCGTTCCGAAAGAACGCTGGATGCAGGACAGGCCAGTAGCTCAATTGCATACTGTGCAAGCTCTGGCCAGTGATCCATCCTCAAGACCCAGTAAGTCAGAGGATTTTCGGTGGGAAAGGTGTCCAAGTCTGACCTTGCCCCTAGGTATTCCTGCACCATGTAAATCAGACGCTGGCAATGGTTGCTGGAACCGATCATACCTTGGGGCTGCGGACTAAAAAATTGTCTGAACGCATTGGTCAGACGGCCACCTTCTCCACCGCTCCTTCTGACCGATGCCTCAGCAACACGTTGTCCAGGACCAGGAGTTTGTAACCTCCCAGTCTCTGGGAACGCTTTGCACAGACCTTTCTGCAAGGCCTCCTGGAGATGTCTCATCCTCTGCTCCCTCTGCGATGGCAAGATAAGGTCGGCAACCTTACCCTTGTACCATGGATCAAGGAGAGTGGCCAGCCAGTAATGGTCCCTCTCCTTGATCCGAAGAATATGAGGATCCTTCCGCAGGCTTTGCAGGATCAGGGAGGCCATGCAGCGTAGGTTAGCTGAGGCATTCGGTCCGGAGTCCTGTGGGTCACTAAGGACTAGACATGTGCATTCGTTTTCATGCATTTTTGTCAGAATTTCAGGTATTTTAGTTTTCGTTTTGACAAACGATAACAAAAGCACAGAATCCAAAAAACGAAAGATCCGACATAAATGCTTTATTTTCATTTTCGTTGTTACAACAGTTCGATATAGAATAGGAGATTCAACGTGACTCTGACAATAACAATCTGTGTCTATAGAACCTGTGGTCGAATGTACCTAACCTTACCTCTATTAGTCCAAGATTATATAGAGAAAATATTCGACAGATAAAAAAAAATTTGACAGAGAGAAAAGATTCTGCAAGTTACTGTCCTAAAAAGTTTTTTGGGGACCCGGGTCCTGCCCCAGGGGACATGTATCAATGCAATTTTTTTTTTTTTAAACGGCCGTTTTTTCGGGAGCAGTGATTTTAATAATGAATAAAGTGAAACAATAAAAGTGTAATATTCCTTTAAATTTTGTACCCGGGGGGTGTCTATAGTATGCCTGTGAAGGGGCGCATGTTTCTGGTGCTTAGAACTGTCCCTGCACAAAGTGTCATTTATGCAGGAAAAAAAGTCCTTTAAAATCACTCGCAGCTATTATGAATTGTCGGATCCGTAATACAGAGAACACTCATTGAAAGTCATTGATAAAAAAATAAATAAATTCATTTAAAAAAAAGCGTGGGGGTCCCCCAAATTCAATTACCAGGCCCTTAAGGTCTGGTATGGATATTAAGGGGAACCCTGCATTAAATAAAAAATAAAATTGACATGAGTTCCCCCTAAGTATCCATACGAGACCCTTCAGGTCCGGTATGGATATTAAGGGGAACCCCGCGTCAAATAAAAAAAAATGACATGGGGTCCCCCTAAAAATCCATACCAGACCCTTTACCTGAGCACGCAACCTGGCAGGCCGCAGGAAAAGAGGGGGGAAGAGAGAGCGCCCCCCCCTGAACCGTACCAGCAGCGGTGCGATCTGAAGGCCCACACCAAAGAACTTTTAGCTGGGAAGGATGCAGGACAAGGTGCAGTAGTGTTGGAGGTTGTTCCGCCACCACGCCTCCAAAATGCTACTACTGGTTGTGACACACCTCTCTCCTCCACCCCCTCCTCTTCTTCTTCCTCCATGGCCTCTTCCAGTGCTCTGTCCTCAGAACCAGCGGTGCTCCGTAGGCGTAGGCGCTACGCAAGTATGCAGGCAAAACGATGCTATGCCGTGCTTGAGCTGATTTGTTTGGGGGACAGGAGCCACACTGGGGCAGATATTTTGTCAGCTCTGCAGGGGCAGGCCGAGAGGTGGTTGATGCCACGCCAGCTTAAGCCAGGAATGGTGATTTGCGACAATGGCACCAACCTCCTTTCCGCCCTCCGACAGGGACAACTGACCCATGTGCCCTGTGTGGCTCAGGTCCTTAACCTGGTGGTGCAGCAGTTCTTGGGCAGGTACCCAGGCTTACAGGATGTCCTGAAGCAGGCCAGGAAAGTCTGTGTGCATTTCTGCTGATCATTTAATGCCTGTGCTCGGCTGGCTGAGCTCCAAAAGGAGTTGAACCTGCCCAAGAACCGCCTTATATGTGACATGCCCACCAGGTGGAACTCAACGTTGGCCATGCTGCAGCGGCTATACACGCAGCAGACGGCCATCAATGAGTACCTGTGCGACTACAGCACCAGGACAGGGTCAGGGGAGCTCAGTTTTTTCTCACCACGCCAGTGGGGCATGATCAGGGATGCATGCACTGTCCTGTCACCGTTTGAGGAGGCCACAAGGATGGTGAGCAGTGACAGTGCATGCATCAGTGACACTGTACCTCTTGTCCACCTGTTGGAACATACGCTGCGTGGAATAATGGACAGGGCACTTGAGGCAGAACAGAGGCAGGAAGAGGAGTGCTTACTTGCCTCTCAAGGCCCCCTTTATCCAGACAGTGTTCCTGCTGTCCCACCCATCACACAAGAAGAGGAGGAGGACGATGATTGTGTCAGCATGGAGGTGGAGGCTGGCACTCAGCATCAGCAGCAGCAGCAGTCTTGTAGGGATGATTTACAGTCCCAAGAAACCCGTGGACTTATACGTGGCTGGGAGGAGGTAGCTGTGGATCATGTTGTCCTTAGTAGACATGTGCAAAGTAAAATATTTTGTTTCGTAATTTAGTTTTCGTCCTAAAAATTAATTTATTTAGTTACTCCCGAAATTCGTTTTATTTATTTTGTTTTTCATTCAAGAATTGCATTACAGTGAATTACACATGAATTCCACATGAATTACAGTCGAATCTGTCTTTGAAGGCTTATGGTGTCTGTCGAATGTATAAAGGAGATTCGACGGAGCTAGTATATAGCATACTTCGTGCGAACTTTAGAACCCTATTAAAGTCTATGGGACGCCAACTTTCAAAATCTAAAGTGCTAATTTTAAAGGCTAATCTGCAAGTTACTGTCCTAAAAAGTGTTTGGGGACCTGGGTCCTGCCCCAGGGGACATGTATCAATGCAAAAAAAGTTTTAAAAACTGCAGTTTTTTCTGGAGCAGTAATAATGATTAAAGTGAAACAATAAAAGTGTAATATTCCTTTAAATTTCGTACCTGGGGGGTGTCTATAGTATGCCTGTGAAGGGGCGCATGTTTCCCGTGCTTAGAACTGTCCCTGCACAAAGTGTCATTTATGCAGGAAATAAAGTCCTTTAAAAAAATTATGAATTGTCGGCTCCGTAATACAGAGAACAATTAAAAATAAATAAATAAATAAATACATAAAAAAGCGTGGGGGTCCCCCAAATTCAATTACCAGGCCCTTCAGGTCTGGTATGGATATTAAGTGGAACCCCGCGTCAAATTAAAAAAAAAATTGACGTGGGGGTCCCCCTAAAAATCCATACCAGACCCTTTATCCGAGCACGCAACCTGGCAGGCCGCAGGAAAAGAGGGAGGGATGAGAGAGTGGCCCCCCTCCCTCCTGGACCATACCAGGCCACATGCCCTCAACATTGGGAGGATGCTTTGGGGGTCTGTGACCCCTCAAAGCACCTTGTCCCCATGTTGACGAGGACAAGGGCCTCATCCCCACAACCCTGGCCAGTGGTTGTGGGGGTCTGCGGGCAGGGGGCTTATCAGAATCTGGAAGCCCCCTTTAACAAGGGGACCCCCAGATCCCACCCCCCTGTTTGAAATGGTAAGGGGGTACTTTGTACCCCTACCATTTCACAAAGAAAGTGTAAAAAAAAGGTAAATAAGACAAACACACTTTTGAAAAATTCCTTTATTAAAAATAAAAAAAATAAAAAAAAGATTCCAGCAGTGGTAATCCACTCTTGCTATCCAGTGACGAATGATTATCTCTCTGGGGTCCAGCGATGGCTGATCTGATCCAGCACAGCGCATCCATCCATCTTCTGTCTCCACAGAGGAGACACTGCGGGGATCCCGGTGGCCTGATGTTGTTATATGCGGAGAGCGGGGCCACCCGTCACCTGACCCGGCCACCCGTCACCTGACCCCGCCCCCTCTGACGCAAGGGGAAACCCAGGCTTCCCCAGTGACGTATGGGTGACCCCGCCCCCCTCTGATGTAACGGAAACCTGCCTGTGTTACATCAGAGGGGGGCGGGGTCACCCATACGTCAGGGGGAAGCCCGGGTTTCCCCTTGCGGCAGAGGGGGCGGGGTCAGGTGAGGGGTGGCCCCTGCTCCTCCGCATATAACAAACGTCAGGCCATCGGGATCCCCGCAGTGTCTCCTCTGTGGAGACAGAAGATGGATGGATTCGCTGCGCTGGATCAGATCAGCCATCGCTGGACCCCGGAGATATGATCATCTGTCGCTGGATAGCAAGAGTGGATTACCACCGGTGGAATCTTTATTTTATTTATTTATTTATTTTTTTTAATAAAGGAATTTTTCAAAAGTGTGTTTGTCTTATTTAATTTACACTTTCTTTGTGAAATGGTAAGGGTACCCCCTTACCATTTCAAACAGGGGGGGTCCGGGATTTGGGGGTCCCCTTGTTAAAGGGGGCTTCCAGATTCTGATAAGCCCCCCGCCCGCAGACCCCCACAACCACCGGCCAAGGTTGTGGGGATGAGGCCCTTGTCCTCATCAACATGGGGACAAGGTGCTTTGAGGGGTCACAGATCCCCAAAGCATCCTCCCAATGTTGAGGGCACGTGGCCTGGTACGGCTCGGGGGGGAGCGCTCGCTCGTCCCCACCCCCTTTCCTGACCGGCCAGGTAGCGTGCTCGGATAAGGGTCTAATATGGACCCAGGGGGGACCCCACCCCGTTTTTTCGGCGCAGGGCTTCTCCTTTAAGTCCATATCAGGTTACGGGGCCGGCGACGTGTCAATCTCACCGCCGAAGGTGGCGACATTGACTTCCTTCGCTAGTCCCGGCTACCTGGAGCCGTACTCAAAATGAACGGACTTTCCTCCGTGTGTGGTCCGTTCATTTCAAAAGTACGGCGGACGGCCGTATTGTAGGCCAGACTGCGAGTCCGGCGAACAAGTTTTGATGCAAAACTACTTTCTAAGTCCGCCAGACTTTTGGGTAAAAAAAAGTCCGCCGGAGCCCACACACGAGGGGATTGTCCAGCGGACTCGAGTCCGCCGGATTGTTTGATCGTGTGTACGCGGCATTACTGATACTAACAATGAGGCACCATTTCTTCCACTGCCACAAACTCGTGTCCAGCATGCTTGTGTCTCTGCAATGGCAGGCCCTTCCTTACAGTTTTGCTTATTTAAGTGTTGCATTACATGTGTTTTAGCATAGGTTTGCATTAGTGCTGCTGCATAATCATGCGTTATTTGTGAATTTTTTTCATATTTTGTATGCATTGTCAAGCAGGAGGAGAAGACTGATTGTTAACCACTTCAATACCGGGCACCTTTACCCCCTTCCTGCCCACACCAATTTATAGCTTTCAGTGCTCTTACAGTTTGAATGACAATTACTCAGTCAGGCTACACTGTACCCAAACAAATTTGTTATATTTTTTTGTTCACACAAATGGATCTTTCTTTTGCTGGTATTTAATCACCATGGGGTATTTTATTGTTTGGTATATTAACGGGGAAAAAAAAAATTTTAGTTTCTATTATAAAATTCAGCAAATAGTTATTTTTCTTCATAAATTTGGGCCAAAATTTATACTGTTACATCTTTGGTAAAAATAACCTAAATTAGTGGATATTATTTGGTCTGTGTGAAAGTTATAAAGTCTACAAGCTGTGCTATGTATCACTGAAAATTGATGAATCCTGATGCACTGACTGTCTCATTTCTTGTGGCCCTGAAACAGTACAAATACCCCCCAGATCAAGGTAGAAAGTAGAAATTCCAAGGCGTTTAGTAAAAGGCATAGTGAGTTTTTTGAAGTTGTAATTTTTTCCCACAATTCTTAGGAAAATTCTGAAATTTATTTTTTACACAAAATTGTCATATTAACAAGTTATTTCACACACACACACACACACACACACACACACACACACACACACACACACACACACACACACACACACACACACACACACACACACACACACACACACACACACAGTTAGGTTGAAAAAAAAGACACAGGTCCATCAAGTTCAACCATACATTTCATACCTCCTGAGTATGGTGATACCACGTTTATAAGACTTTTACACAGCCTGGCCACATATAGAGACCCAACATCCAATCAGTACCTTCAGGCGTTCTAGGAGCATGAGATGACACATGACACATCTAGATTCCTAACTACCTATCACTCTTTTGAAGGCCCTGGAGCACCAGGACAATGGAAACGCCCACAAAATGATCATATTTTGGAAAGCAAACACCCCAATGTATATTCGATGAGGCATTATGAGTCTTTTGAACATGTCATTTTTTTCTACAAGTTTTTGGAAAATGTATAAAAAAATTAAAACATATTTTCTTACGCAAAGTTGTCAAATTACACCCTAAAATACATTCTGCTACTCCTCCTGAGTATGGCAATACCACATGTGTGAGACTTTTACACAGCCTGGTCAAAAACAGAAGCCAAACAACGCTTACATATGCGTGCGCAACCTATGTATGCATTTGCCTCTGCATGCGAGCATCGGGGGAGCTTTAAAAAATGTTTTTATTATTATTTATTTTATTAATTATTTTTTATTACAAATGACACATCTAATTTCTTGCCTACCTATCACTCTTTTGAAGGCCCTGGAGCACCAGGACAATGGAAACGCCCACAAAATGACCCCATTTTGGAAAGCAAAACACCCCAACATAAATCCTATGAGACATTATGAGTCTTTTGAACATGTAATTTTTTTTCTACAAGTTTTTGGAAAATGTGGAAATAAAATGAAAACTTATTATTTTTTTTATTTTTTTTGTTAATTTATAAGCATTGACATAGAAAGAATTACACCTCAAAAAACATTATGCTCCTCCTCCTGAGTATGGCAATATGACATGTGTGAGACTTTTTCACAGCCTAGCCACATACAGAGGCCCAACATCAAAGGACCACCATCAGGTGCTCTAGGGACATAAATTACACATATAATTTCCTGACAACCACATTATTGATGGCCCTTTTTAACACATAGCATATACATACCAATTATACCCCAAAATACAGTCTGCTGAGCAAAGGGTGAACAAAACATTACCTGTAGTTTTAGTAGTGCAGTGGGTTGACAAGGAGGAAGTGGCTCTGTAGACAAGAAAGCAGGGAGACACAGCAGCGCTCATCTGAGTGTAGTAAGTTTGTATAAGGTGCATAATTTAATAAAATAAGGTGGCAACTAAAGGTAGAATAGGTGGCCTCTCAATGTGATCCCGGTCCAGATTGCTGGCAGTGTGGGGCATTGATAGCGACTTGCCTGCTCAGGTGGATTCCAGGGCTCCAAGTCGGTCCAACAGTCGCCTCCTCATTAGCTGTGATGTCACTTGGCATGGGGTACAGAGGGCCAATTTACCTTTGTGAGTTGCCACTTTTTATTTTAATAAATGATGCATCTAATACAAACTTACTACACTCAGATGAGCACTGCTGTTTCTTGCTTTACTGTAGGGACGGGTCACTCATTTATCAGGGACAGTATTAGAGGCAGGGAAAGGTTCCAGAGAAGAAAGGAAAGTTTAGGGCTCACAATCTCCTTGGACATCTTCCAGTTTGGGCATGAGAGAGCCAGGCTGCAGCATTCTGCCCCTCCAGACAGATGTCAGCTTGGTTAGTACTTGGTTGAGCCTTCTCCCACCGGGTTTGTTGTGAACTGTTTTGCCTTTACTACACACAATGAAAATGAGCTTAAAGCGCATTTGCAATGCACACGTAAACGTTCATGATTACCTTTATCTCCTGAATGCTGCTGGCTGGCTGACCTGGAGGCAGAGCTGTATTTAACCATCACGTTCCTCCAAGCACACCTGAACAATGACATGCTATCATACAAGGTTGGTCCTAGGGGTCATGTGATTATTTTAGTGAAACACTATTGGAAGCAACATAGAGTAGAATTCGTTTTTAGAGAGTGTAATAAAAGGCAAAACTTTTTTTAGTTTTAGATGGAGTTGAGAAGGATTAGAACCTCTCTACTTATTCTGATTACTGTTATCACCATGAGTGAAAGTGAAAGATAAGGCTTCTGATATGCTGTATATTGTTTGAATTTGACGTGATTACCTGCCTATTTTGCATAAGGCTGGGTTCACATCTAATGCCGATGCGGGTCATAGCAGGGGTCCGGTGCGTCCCCGTTCACTGTTTTAGGTCCAATTTCAGCCCGGATTTTTGGCTGAAGTTTTTAATAAGGTAGTGCACTGTGGGAAATTTTTCATCCTCTTTTTATGATATGGTTAACTGTCCGGCTGCCCTGGGTTGTGATCCAATTGGAGCCGAATATATAGATGAGAAGTAGGGATGAGCTTCGTGTTCGAGTCGAACATACGTTCGACTCGAACATCGGCTGTTCGCCCGTTCAGCAAAGTCCGAACATTTTGGTCCGTTCGCGCCAAATTCGTGTGGCGCTCACGGCCCACAATGCACTGCGATGGCGCAGTGCATTGCTGGCTCATGATTGGCCAAGCATGCACTGTGACCCCGCATGCTTGGCCAATCGCAGCGCCAGCAGCGAGGAGAGCCATGATTGGCCACAGGCAGGATGCCTGTGGCCAATCATAGCTCAGGCTGTGTAGTGCACGCCCCACACTATATAAGGCCGCCAGCGTGGCGGCCTTGTGTAGTGTGTTGGCGTCTGAAGCACTGGGTGTTCTGTGTACCTTCAACACAGTACACACCGATTGTTTTCGGCCGATTTTCGATCTTGCTGTTGTGTAGTGGTTGTTGTCTGCGTGCCCTGACCGCAGTATACACCGCTATATTCACCTCACCTATATAGCTAGTGATCTATCTTTTATAATAGAGCTTGCAGTTAGTAGTGTTAGGAGCTTGTGCGTGCTGTCTGCGTGCTCTGTACCCAGTACATACCGCTATATCCACCTACATAGCTCTTCTCTATTTGAGCCCACTTGCCATCTGCAGGAGTTATTGGAAGTTGTGTGTGCCTCCAGCACAGCACAGTATACATCTGTATATACCCCTTTATCTCTGGTGTTCTATAATAAAGGCATCTGCAGGAGTTAGTGGGTGTTCTGTGTACCTTCAACACAGTACACACCGATCGTTTTCGGCCGATTTTCGATCTTGCTGTTGTGTAGTGGTTGTTGTCTGCGTGCCCTGACCGCAGTATACACCGCTATATTCACCTCACCTATATAGCTAGTGATCTATCTTTTATAATAGAGCTTGCAGTCAGTAGTGTTAGGAGCTTGTGCGTGCTGTCTGCGTGCTCTGTACCCAGTACATACCGCTATATCCACCTACATAGCTCTTCTCTATTTGAGCCCACTTGCCATCTGCAGGAGTTATTGGAAGTTGTGTGTGCCTCCAGCACAGCACAGTATACATCTGTATATACCCCTTTATCTCTGGTGTTCTATAATAAAGGCATCTGCAGGAGTTAGTGGGTGTTCTGTGTACCTTCAACACAGTACACACCGATCGTTTTCGGACGATTTTCGATCTTGCTGTTGTGTAGTGGTTGTTGTCTGCGTGCCCTGACCGCAGTATACACCGCTATATTCACCTCACCTATATAGCTAGTGATCTATCTTTTATAATAGAGCTTGCAGTCAGTAGTGTTAGGAGCTTGTGCGTGCTGTCTGCGTGCTCTGTACCCAGTACATACCGCTATATCCACCTACATAGCTCTTCTCTATTTGAGCCCACTTGCCATCTGCAGGAGTTATTGGAAGTTGTGTGTGCCTCCAGCACAGCACAGTATACATCTGTATATACCCCTTTATCTCTGGTGTTCTATAATAAACGCATCTGCAGGAGTTAGTGGGTGTTGTGTGCCTCTAGCACAATATACACTACCCAACTGCTTTTTTACCCAACTCCCTTCAGGCCATTACCATGTCTGGAAGGCCAGCAAGGAGAGGCAGACAGGCGCGAGCTGATAAAAGAGGGCAAGCAGGCTCTGTGTCTAGAGACAACAGTGCTGGTCATGGACGCGGTGCATTGTCATCAGCACGTGGCCATGGGACATGCTTGTCCTTCTTTTCGGCAGCTGGACATGTTGAGCCGCAACATGCCAACGACTTGGTAGAGTGGATGACCAAGCCCTCTTCATCCTCCTCATCCTCTCTCACCCAGTCTCAGGGTACTAGCAAAGCAGCTGCCAACGCATCGTCTTCCCTCCTCTCAATGTCATCATCAGTGACTCCTTCCCTAGACCCACCACGTCCTCCTGAGGAGTCTCCTGAACTCTTTGAGCCCAGTGTTGGGTACATGCTCCAGGAGGATGCCCAGTGTTTTGTAGCCTCTGATGATGACACTCAGCTAGAGGAAGACAGTAGCGTGAACGCAGAGAGAGGGGATGCTCAAGAAGGACAGCAATCTGGCAGTCATGTTCCACAAGCTGCAGCATACTGCCAGGTTTGCTACAGCGATGAAGAGGGAGGGAATGATGAGGGCACTGACTCCACGTGGGTGCCTGGTAGGAGAGAGGAGGAGGAGGAGGAGGCACATGTCCAACGAGGCAGGATGCCCTCCGGGGGCCAGCTTAGGGGCAGCACACCGACTGAATCACAACGCAGAGTTCCGCCTGTGCAGGGCGCTGCCTCTGCACGTTCTTCTAAAAGTTCTTTGGTGTGGGCCTTTTTTGAGACGAGTGCATCAGATCGCACTGCTGCTATTTGCAACATATGTCTCAAGCGTATCTCGCGTGGCCAAAGCATCAGCCGCTTGGGCACCACATGCTTGACCAGACATATGTTGACCTGCCATGCAGCTCCTTGGCAAGCGTACCTCAAAGACCCACACCAAAGAACAAAGCGGCCCTCTCCTTGCTCCTCATCAGCTGGCATCTCCAACCCCACTAGACATTCAGTCCTCTCTGAAACCTGCTCTGAGAGGAATGAAGGTTTAGAATTAGGTGTGTCACAGCCAAGTGTTTCCGTGCACTCTGCTCGCAGTACACCCACGTCCGATTATAGCAGGCAAATGTCCCTGCCCCAGCTGCTGGACCGGCGAAAGAAGTTCACTCCCAGCCATCCACATGCCCAGCCGTTGAATGCTAGCTTGGCTAAATTGCTAGCACTTCAACTGCTGCCTTTTCAGTTGGTAGACTCGGCCCCCTTCCGTGAGTTTGTACAATGTGCGGTTCCTCAGTGGCAGGTCCCCAAACGCCACTTTTTCTCACGGAAGGCGATTCCGGCTCTCTACCGGCATGTGGAAGGCAATGTCCTTGCCTCGCTGGATAGGGCGGTCAGCGGTAAGGTGCATATTACCGCTGACTCATGATCCAGCAGGCATGGACAGGGACGTTACCTGTCTTTCACGGCCCATTGAGTCACTCTTCTGGCAGCTGGGAAGGATGCAGGACAAGGTGCAGTAGTGTTGGACGTTGTTCCGCCACCGCGCCTCCAAAATGCTACTATTGGTTGTGACACACCTCTCTCCTCCACCCCCTCCTCTTCTTCTTCCTCCATGGCCTCTTCCAGTGCTCTGTCCTCAGAACCAGCGGTGCTCCGTAGGCGTTCCAGGGGCTACGCAAGTACGCAGGCAAAACGATGCCATGCCGTGCTTGCGCTGGTTTGTTTGGGGGACAGGAGCCACACTGGGGCGGATGTTTTGTCAGCTCTGCAGGGGCAGGCCGAGAGGTGGTTGACGCCACGCCAGCTTAAGCCAGGAATGGTGGTTTGCGACAATGGCACCAACCTCCTCTCCGCCCTCCGACAGGGACAACTGACCCATGTGCCCTGTGTAGCTCACGTCCTTAACCTGGTGGTGCAGCGGTTCTTGGGCAGGTACCCCGGCTTACAGGATGTCCTGAAGCAGGCCAGGAAAGTCTGTGTGCATTTCGGCCGATCATTTAATGCCTGTGCTCGGCTGGCTGAGCTCCAAAAGGAGTTGAACCTGCCCAAGAACCGCCTTATATGTGACATGCCCACCAGGTGGAACTCAACGTTGGCCATGCTGCAGCGGCTGCACACGCAGCAGAGGGACATCAATGAGTACCTGTGGGACTACGGCACCAGGACAGGGTCAGGGGAGCTCAGTTTTTTCTCACCACACCAGTGGGGCATGATCAGGGATGCATACACTGTCCTGTCACCGTTTGAGGAGGCCACAAGGATGGTGAGCAGTGACAGTGCATGCATCAGTGACACTGTACCTCTTGTCCACCTCTTGGAGCATACGCTGCGTGGAATAATGGACAGGGCACTTGAGGCAGAACAGAGGCAGGAAGAGGAGGACTTCCTTGACTCTCAAGGCCCCCTTTATCCAGACAGTGTTCCTGCTGTGCCACCCATCACACAGGAAGAGGATGAGGAGGAGGAAGAGGAGGAGGAGGATGATTGTGTCAGCATGGAGGTGGAGGCTGGCACTCAGCATCAGCAGCAGCAGCAGCAGTCTTGTAGGGGTGATTTACAGTCCCAAGAAACACGTGGACTTTACGTGGCTGGGAGGAGGTAGCTGCGGATCATGTTGTCCTTAGTGACCCAGAGGACTCCGGACCGAATGCCTAGGCTAACCTATGCTGCATGGCCTCCCTGATCCTGCAAAGCATGCGGAAGGATCCTCGTATTCTTTGGATCAAGGAGAGGGACCATTACTGGCTGGCCACTCTCCTTGATCCACGGTACAAGGGTAAGGTTGCCGACCTTATCTTGCCATCGCAGAGGGAGCAGAGGATGAGACATCTCCGGGAGGCCTTGCAGAAAGGTCTGTGCAACGCGTTCCCAGAGACTGGGAGGTTACAAACTCCTGGTCCTGGACAACATGTTGCTGAGGCATCGGTCAGAAGGAGCGGTGGAGAAGGTGGCCGTCTGACTGATGCTTTCAGACAATTTTTTAGTCCGCAGCCCCAAGGTATGATCGGTTCCAGCAACCATCGCCAGCGTCTGATTTACATGGTGCAGGAATACCTAGGGGCAAGGTCAGACTTGGACACCTTTCCCACCGAAAATCCTCTGGCTTACTGGGTCTTGAGGATGGATCACTGGCCAGAGCTTGCACAGTATGCAATTGAGCTACTGGCCTGTCCTGCATCCAGCGTTCTTTCGGAACGCACCTTCAGTGCTGCTGGTGGCTTTGTTACCGATCACAGGGTGCGGCTGTCTACCGAATCAGTTGATCGACTGACCTTCATCAAGATGAATCAGTCTTGGATCACCCACAGCTACCAAGCACCTGAAGCTGATGTAACCGAATAATTTTTTTTGAAATATCACATCCCTTCAAGACTGCCTATGCTGATGTTGAGTGACTGTCCTGTTATGTTGATTGTCTATCCTCTTCCTCCTCCGATGATATGTTGGAAGAACATTTCTGTTTCTGGGTGATGCCATCAGCCCAATTTTTCTGCCCCTGTTTAACAGGGGCGTTTAAGTACAATTTTTGATGCAATGCTTTGCAGCAGGGCTAATTCCTGCAATAAAACAAGTGTATATGGGAGAGGTTGCAGTGTCGTGGCACCAGCACCAGTGCCTAAGGCCCAATTTTTCTGCCCCTGTTTAACAGGGGCGTTTAATTACAATTTTTGATGCAATGCTTTGCAGCAGGGCTAATTCCTGCAATAAAAATAGAGTATATGGGAGAGGTTGCAGTGTCGTGGCACCAGCACCAGTGCCTAAAGCCCAATTTTTCTGCCCCTGTTTAACAGGGGCGTTTAATTACAATTTTTGATGCAATGCTTTGCAGCAGGGCTAATTCCTACAATAAAACTAGAGTATATGGGAGAGGTTGCAGTGTCGTGGCACCAGCACCAGTGCCTAAGGCCCAATTTTTCTGCCCCTCTTTAACAGGGGCGTTTAAGTACAATTTTTGATGCAATGCTTTGCAGCAGGGCTAATTCCTGCAATAAAACTAGAGTATATGGGAGAGGTTGCAGTGTCGTGGCACCAGCACCAGTGCCTAAGGCCCAATTTTTCTGCCCCTGTATAACAGGGGCGTTTAATTACAATTTTTGATGCAATGCTTTGCAGCAGGGCTAATTCCTGCAATAAAACTAGAGTATATGGGAGAGGTTGCAGTGTCGTGGCACCAGCACCAGTGCCTAAAGCCCAATTTTTCTGCCCCTGTTTAACAGGGGCGTTTAATTACAATTTTTGATGCAATGCTTTGCAGCAGGGCTAATTCCTGCAATAAAACTAGAGTATATGGGAGAGGTTGCAGTGTCGTGGCACCAGCACCAGTGCCTAAGGCCCAATTTTTCTGCCCCTGTTTAACAGGGACATGCAATTACAATTCTTGATATAATATTTCACAGGACTGCCCGTTCCTGTGCCCACCCAGAGTAACTGTGAGGACTTATAGTGTTGTGGCACCAGCACCACAACCACCAAAGGTCAATTTTTCTACCACTGTTCAACAATGGCATGTAATTACAATTCTTTATATAATCGTTCACAGCAGGGCGCTCCAGCGCCCACCAAGAGTCACTTTGAGGGCTTACAATGTTGTGGCAAAACCAACACCTTGTTCCGCCATTTCTGAAGAGCATATAGGGCAGGCCCCTACTTTCAAACATCCAACTTACAAACATCTCCTACTTGCAAACGGAAGGAGACAACAGCAAGTGAGATGCAAAAAGATAGACGACAAAACAAATTATACAGGAGTGATAACCCTTCCCTATGTCTTCCAAAAAGCTTAAAACATTTTTTTTTGACTGGAGCTACACTTTAAAAATGTACCAGTTGAAAATTACAAACAGATTCAACTTAACACAACAAACCTACACAGTCCCTGTCTTGTTTGCACCGCCTGTATACTGCTGTTCTGAGTATATAGGACCTGGGGGCCACACGCATTTCCTTTTTTTAATATGGGTACGGGGTTCCCCTTAATATGTGTACAAGACCCAAAGGGGCTGGTAATGGGCAGGGAGGGCTACCCATACCATTTTTCTCAATGATTTTCAACCATATTGCAGGAACCAGATATAACATTAAAACCGCAAGCAGCTTTAAATGACGTTATTTCTGTTAAATGTCATTTTGTGCAGGGACTGTTCTAAACACGGGAAACACGTGGCACTTCACAGGCATACTACAGACACGCCCCAGGCACCATATTTAAAGGAATATTTAACTTTTTTTTCCACTTTAATCGTCATTAAAATCAGTGCTCCCGCCAAAACGGCCGTTTTTAAAACTTTTTTTTGCATTGACCCATGTCCCCTGGGGCAGGAGCCAGGTCCCCAAACCCTTTTTAGGACAGTATTTTGCATATTAGCCGTTAAAATTAGCACTTTTAATTTCGAACGTTCGAGTACCATAGACTTCAATGGGGTTCTAACGTTCGTACGAATTTGGGGTCCGTTCGAAAGTTCTGGTGCGAACCGAACCGGGGGGTGTTCGGCTCATCCCTAATGAGAAGCTGATCTGTGGAGTGAGCATCCACCATCCACCTTTGAGGTCTAACTATCTGGTAAGCAGTAGTGGTGTATTTATTTGGTGGTTGGTGCACAGTGATGGTGTACTGACAGGGGCATAGATAAGGGGAGAGTGAGGTGTGTTCAAACCCCCCCAAGAGCATCCAGGCAAAATTTCCAGACAGTGTCCCTGCTGTTTAGCCTCAGCATCAGCACAGTAGAAGCAATCAGAGTTTCGGAGTGCAGCAGCCAGCCCCAATTCTATTGCGTCCCATCCCCTCAATTTAATAAGGAGTCCCCCTAAAAAGTATGAAATTACTGCAAGGTATCATATGACAAATGGAGACTGGGGATGCAGAAGTTTTCCTACTTCTATGCCATGCTGAATCTGAGGTCTGGTAAGTGAGGAGGCATCAATTTTTTGTTTTGAGAAGGAGGAAGGGAGAATTCCAGCCTGGGGGAGTTTCTTTTGGTGGGGGGGGGTTAAGGAAAGGGGGTGGGTTTGCTTTTGGAGAAGGGGGAGTTTCTTATAGAAAAGTTTACAGGGGGTTGTTAATGGCAGGGATTTGCTTCTTATGCCACGTACACACGATCGGACTATCCAGCAGACTTTGTCCAGCGGAGCAGAGTCCGCTGTACAATCCGCCCGTGTGTGGGCTCCGGCGGACTTATTGTTCCCAAAAGTCCGGCGGACTTAGAAAGAAGTGTGTGTGCTAGTCCGCCGGACTTTTGAAATGAACGGACTTGCCCACACACAGAGTAAAGTCTGTTCATTTTGAATGTGGCTCCAGGTAGACGGAACTAGCGAAGGAAGTCAATGTTGCCGCCTCCATTGGCGAGATTGACACCTCGCTAGCACCGTCACCTGGTATGGATTTAAAGGGGAACCCCTACGCGAAAAAAGGCGTAGGGTCTCCCAAAGTCCATATCAGACCCTTATCCGAGCACGCAGCCCGGCCTGTCAGGAAAGGGGGTGGGGACGAGCGAGCACCAGGCCCCATGCCACGTTTTTGGGAAATGCTGCAGCATGGTCATGTAGGATACTGCAAATACCTGCACCCGGGATCTCAGATGTTCCAATCTCTGCTGAGCCCGTACACCTGAGTGGTGAGCTGAAAATAGCCAAGGCTGTCTGCTGCTCTAAACATGTGTCCACATGTATCTGCACACAGAGGGGGCTCTAGGCTTTGTGAGGCCTTAGGCAAAACTTAGAAATGAGGCCCCACTCATGCCCATAATGGGAAAAATAATTCCAGCAAGAAAATTGTCTGCAAAAAGATGCACAGATTTAGCACACAGGTGATCAGCACCACTTCCAGGGCACCCATCAGACATATGCAGCCAATGCCAGAGGGGGGGAGAGGGGAAGGTGAGAAAGAGAGAGGGGTGATAGAGAGATCCCTAGCCCTGTCTGCAGCCCCTCTTGTGCCCCATGTTCCAGTCTTTAGTCCCTGTCTGTGGGAAGGTTGGTGTGATGCTTGTTACAGTACCTTCCAAGCCAGCAGGATGTTCATGACGGCCAGCAGAAAGCAGGGTCCAATTTTGTTCTGGGTGGGGACAGTGTTCTCCTCCTTCCAGAGGATGTTTGCTGTGTGATTGAGTGGTCCCTGGTCACCAGCACCTTCTGCCCGTCTTTGGTTTCTGGGCCTCAGTCAGCGTGTCCTCCAATCTTGGGAGGTCTTCAGAGTAGGGGGGAGCTGGAGAGCACTGGGGGAGCGAGAGAGTACTGGTGGGGCAGGGAGCACTGGTGTGGGGGGCAGAGAGCACTGGGGGAGCCAGAGAGCACTGGGGAGGAGCTGGGGGGCACGGTAGGTGGAGAGTACTAGGGAGAGGAGCCAGGAAGCATGTGGGGGGCGGCGAGCACGGTGCAGCAGAAAGCACTGGGGGGAGCCAGGGAGCACATGGGGGAGCTGGAAAGCATGGTGGGGTGGAGTGCATGGAGGGGCGGAGAGCATGGGGGGGACTAGAAAGCATGGTGGGGTGGAGAGCATGGGGGGCAGGCAGAGAGCACTGTGGGGGGACTGGAGATCACAGTGCGGTGAAAAGCACTGGGGGAGCCAGGGAACACATGGGAGGGTGCAAAAATCACTGAGCTAGCTGAAGAGCACTCTTTGGGGAGCTGGAAAGCAAGGTGAGGTGAAGAGCAGTTGGGGGGTTGAGAGCATGGTGGGACCGAGAGCATGGCAGGGTGGAAAGCACAGCGGGCCGGAGGAGATCATAGGGGGTGGAGCAAGGGAGCACATGGGGGGAACCAAGAGCATGGTGGGGTGGAGAGCACAGAGAGGGTGGAAGAGATCATAGGGGTGGAGCAAGGGAGCACATGGGGGGGACAGAGAGAATGGTGGGTTGGAGAGCACAGAGAGGGTGAAAAGCACTGGGGGAGCCAGGGAACACATGGGAGGGTACAAAAATCACTGAGCTAGCTGAAGAGCACTCTTTGGGGAGCTGGAAAGCAAGGTGAGGTGAAGAGAAGTTGGGGGGTTGAGAGCATGGTGGGACCGAGAGCATGGTGGGGTGGAAAGCACAGCGGGCCGGAGGAGATCATGGGGCGGAGCCAAGGTGCACATGGAGGGGAACTGGAGAGCACGGTTTGGTGGAGAGCACTAGGGAGGGGTGCACATGGGGGGGGCAGAGAGCACTGGGGAGCTGGAAAGCAAGGTGAGGTGGAGAGCATGGGGGGGGGGGGGCGGAAAGCAGATGGGAGGCTAAGAACTTGGTGGGGTGGAGAGCAGATGGGGTGGACTGAGAGCATGGTGGGATGGGGAGCAGATGGGGGGGACTGAGAGCATGGTGGGTGGGGAGCAGATGGGGGGGACTGAGAGCATGGTGGGGTGGAGAGAAGATGGGGGACTGAGAGCATGGTGGGGTGGAGAGCAGATGGGGGACTGAGAGCATGGTGGGGTGGGGAGCAGATGGGGGACTGAGAGCATGGTGGGGGGGGGGAGCAGATAGGGGGGACTGAGAGCATGGTGGGGTGGAGAGCAGATGGGGGACTGAGAGCATGGGGTGGGGTGGAGAGCAGATGGGGGACTGAGAGCATGGTGGGGTGGATAGCAGATGAGGGGACTGAGAGCATGGTGGGGTGGGGAGCAGATGGGGGGACTGAGAGCATGGTGGAATGGGGAGCAGATGGGGGACTGAGAGCATGGTGGAATGGGGAGCAGATGGGGGGACTGAGAGCATGGTGGGGTGGGAAGCAGATGGGGGGACTGAGAGCATGGTGGGGTGGGGAGCAGATGGGGGGACTGAGAGCATGGTGGGGTGGGGAGCAGATGGGGGGACTGAGAGCATGGTGGGGTGGGGAGCAGATGGGGGACTGAGAGCATGGTGGGGTGGGGAGCAGATAGGGGGGACTGAGAGCACGGTGGGGTGGAGAGCAGATGGGGGACTGAGAGCATGGGGTGGGGTGGAGAGCAGATGGGGGGGACTGAGAGCATGGTGGGTTGGAGAGCAGAAGGGGGGACTGAGAGCATGGTGGGGTGGAGAGCAGATGAGGGGACTGAGAGCATGGTGGGGTGGAGAGCAGATGGGGGGACTGAGAGCATGGTGGGGTGGGGAGCAGATGGGGGGACTGAGAGCATGATGGGGTAGGGAGCAGATGTGGGGACTGAGAGCATGGTGGGGTGGGGAGCAGATGGGGTACTGAGAGCATGGTGGGGTGGGGAGCAGATGGGGGACTAAGAGCATGGTGGGGTGGGGAGCAGATGGGGGCACTGAGAGCATGGTGTTATGGGGAGCAGATGCAGGGACTGAGAATGGGGTGGGGAGCAGATGGAGGTACTGAGAGCATGGTGGGGTGGGAAGCAGATGGGGGGACTGATAGCATGGTGGGTGGGGAGCAGATGGGGGGACTGAGAGCATGGTGGTGTGGGGAGCAGATGGGGGAACTGAGAGCATGGGGTGGGGTGGCGAGCAGGGGGGCTAGAGAAGATCATGGGGCGGAACAAGGGAGCACATGGGGGTACAGTGAGCATTGGATGGTGAGTCCGAGAGCGTGGGGTGGAGAGCACGGAGTCAGCCCACCCAAGTATAGTATAGATTGATCACCATCACTTACAAAACACATACCTACAGCGTTTGCAGAGTCAGGCCTGATCCCTGCTATTGCTAACAGTTTTTTTGGTAGCGTTTTGAAACAGTCGTTGACAGCCTAGGAGCTTTTTTACTGTGAGTCTCACTAGTGTACCACTAAATTTAGAGCTTGAATTGGCAAATCGAAGGTACACTAGTGAAGAGGCCTAAATGTTTCTGAGCATGACAGATAGTGAAGATAAAGTCACTCATCTGTCAGATTCAGGCTCAGAATACGATCCTGTAGATGACAGCGGCTGCATGACAGATAGCTCTGACGACGGAGTTGTGGTCCCTGCTATGGTCAGGCGTTCCATACCCCGATCTTCTTCTTCTGCTGTTGAGATGTAAGAACCGCAGGACTCTCGTATGGAGCAGAGAAGTACTAGCACCGCTATTCCTTCTGGTGAACTGTCAAGCACCAGCGGCCTAGTACACCCTGGTCGTACATTCAGCACTGCAGTAACACTTGGTGACGTGGTGCGTCCCAAAAAATGCAGTTCAAGCTGGTGAGGTGGCAAGCATAAGTAGTGTCCCACTGCCACCAAGAAGACAAAGACAGGCGTGTCGAGCCCATAGTGCCCTTCCTGCAGAATTCGCCAATCCTAATTGGGAACCCACCACTTCTGCAGCACCCGTACTTCCCCAATTCACTGGCCAACCCGGCATTCAGGTGGAGACAGTTGATTTTACGTCACTTAATTTTTATTCGCTGTTTTTCACCAAAGATCTCTACAGATCTATTGTGGACCAAAGCAATTTGTACGCTGGTCAATTCATCACCACTATTCCCCAGTCCTCCCTTGCCAGAGATTGGAAACCAAGTACGGTTTCTGAATTTGAGACCTTTCTGGGCCTTTCTTTCCTCATGGGCATAACCAAAAAGAGTGAGTTACTGTCATATTGTTCCACTGAACCAATTCACCATATGTCCGTGTTCTCTGCTTCCATGGTCAGAGCACAATACAAGCAGATCTTGTGGCTCTGCACTTTAATGACAATGAACTCAAAACAAAATTCGGCCCCTCGTAAACCACTTCCACCAACGTTTTGCAGACTTGTTTACTCCCCATCAAGTTGTCTGCGTTGATGAGTCCCTGATTACGTTTTCTGGCTGCTTGTCATTCAAACAGTACCTTCCCAGCAAGCGTGCCAGATATGGGGTCTGCTACTCCTCTCTGTCAATCCCTCAACTGCCTTCCTCTCGGCCAAAGAATTAAATTCAAAATACTAACAACTACGTACAAAGCCATCCTCAATTTCGCCCCCAGCTACATCACTAGCTTAGTCTCTAAATACCAACCTACTCGTTCTCTTCCTTCCTCTCAAGACCTCCTGCTCTCTAGCTCCCTCATCACCTCCTCCCCTGCTCGCCTCCAGGACTTTTCCAAAGCCTCTCCAATTCTATGGAATGCCCTACCCCAATCTGTCTGCCTACTTTATATTAGCTTTTAGATGATCCCTGAAAACCCTTCTCTTCAGAGAAGCCTACCCTACCCACACCTAACAACTGTATTTTCATTTTCTCCATCAGCTCATCCCCCACAGTTGACCCCCCTTCTAGATTGTAAGCTCTAACGAGCAGGGCCCTCTAGTCCCCCCTGTATTGATTTGTATTGTAAGTGTACTGTCTGCCCTTATGTTGTAAAGCGTTGCGGAAACTGTTGGCGCTATATAAATCCTGTATAATAATAATAATAATATATAAGCTCTGTGAAAGGGCCACAAGCTATACATGTAGTTTTATGGTTTACGAGGGAAGAGATAGTCACGTAGAGCCGACAAACTGCCCTGACTACATAGTAAGCGCTGGCAAGATTGTGTGGGATTTGGTGTCATTATTCGGAAAGGGGTACCATTTGTATGTGCACAATTATTACACGAGTGTGCCACTTTTTAGTCACTTGTTTGATCAACAGTTTGGAGCATGTGGCACCATGCGATCCAATCGCCTGGGCTTCCCCCAGCGGCTTGTAGATTCCCGTCTTAGGCTGGGGGAGAGAGCTTGGTTGAAGTGTAATAACTTCCTCGCTATGAAGTGGAGGGATAATAAGAATGTTTTCGTTCTTACCTCCCTTCATGCAGACACGATGGTCCAAATTACTACGGTGACTGGTGTTGTGGAGAAACACGAATATAAACTTAATATGGGAGGGGTGGACCTCAACAACCAGTCGTTGGCGCCATACCTAGCTGCCCCTAAGGCCAGAAGCTGGCACAAAAAAGTGTCTATTTATTTCAATTGGCTTTGCTGAACGCTCATGTGCTATACAGAGCTTCAGGATGGACTGGATCCTTCCTTAAATTCCACAAAGAGATCGTCAGACCCCTTCTGTTTCCAGACGGTGCTCCACCTCACATTCCCAATCCAAATGCGGTAAGCTGGCTGCATGAGAGGCATTTTCCTTATCTCCTCCCAAGTGCCCCTACCCAACAAGCCAACAAGCCCCCCAAAAGAAAATGTTGTGTCTGTAGAAAGCACGGATATAGGCGTGACACCCATTATTATTGTCCATGCTGTCCTGACAATCCTGGTCTTTGCATTGGTGAATGTTTTGAGAGCTACCATTCACTAGTTGAGTTTTAGCGTAGGGTACAGCATTGCACAGACTAGGCACACTTTCACAGGGTCTCCCAAGATTCCATCACATTTTGAGAGACCCAAACCTAGAACTGTTACAACCGTTACAAAAAAAAGTGTAGAAAAAAAAAAAAGTAAAAAAAATACAAAAATACACAAAAAAATAGAATAAAAAAAAATGTTTTTTTATTGTTTTCTCTCTCTCTATTCTCTCTATATTGTTCTGCTAAAAGACAATCCCGTCAGGAAGGCGGTGAGGCTCAAATTGCTCACAGAACAACTTCGGAGGAGACAGGAGGAGGCAGAAAACCAGAGCCGCTCTCCCCCAAAGACAGGTATGCTGGACAACACCCACCATAGTGTAACACCCTTCTTTCCAGGTGCCCTGAAAACATCATGGGGTATGCATACCAGTCCAGTATCTATATTTTTTGTTATTTTCTGCTTTTACTGCATTCTATTCTGCAATGTTTTATTGTTATTATGTTTTATCATGTTTGCTTTTCAGGTATGTAATTTTTTTTATACTTTACTGTGTTTTATTGTTAACCATTTCTTTGTTTTCAGGTATGCTATTCAGCTGCAGCGCAGATTTATTTATCTTGACAGCAACAGCGTTTTCTCCCACCATAGATAAAGTCATGACTCCAGAGCTGATTTCACCACCACAGTTAAAAAAAAGAGCATATATGCTGAAGGATGCCCCCCTACTTTGGGATATATATATTTTAGGCACAGATTGTAAATCTGTGATTGTAAATAAAAATGTTTTATTTTTTACTATGTTTTTTTCTGTATTTGCTTTGCAGGTATGGTAAGTCTTACTGTTATACTGTAATGTTACTTTGTTTTCTTTGTTAACCATCATTTGCTTAGCAGGTACGCCATTCAGTTGCGGCGTGGATACATAAAGCCGTGACTCCAGTGCTGTAGGAGGTGATTTCACCACCACAGTGAAAAAAGAGCATATATGCCAAAGCATGGGGGCAGCAGGGGTGAAGGAGCGATTTGCTCCTACCTTTTGTCGCAGATGCCCCCATGCTTCGGCATATATAAATGGTGCATGTATGCCCATCATTAGAAGTGGGTGATGAAGGGAGGTATTCTAATGGTGGGCATACCCACTGATCAATCTTTTTTTTTCTTTCAGCCCACAGGCTGCATGAAAAAAAAAGGTTACAATATATGCCCAACAAGGACCAGCAACGTACTGGCATGTTGCTGGACTTTGAGTGGTTACACTAGAATGGTGCTGGTGGGTTTAGATATCATCTTGGTACCATTCTTTTCAGCAAGCGGTTGGCTTTCAAGTAAAAGAAATCCTAGCGGATAATTAGCCTCTAGACTGCTTTTATAAGCAGTGGGAGGGAATGTCCCCCCCACCATCTTCTATGATTTTCTCTGGCTCTCCTGTCCCAACAGGGAACCTGAGAATGTAGCCGGTGGTTCTGCCAGCTGACCATAGAGCTGATCAGAGACCAGAACGGCTCGAATCATCTGTAATATGGTCTAAGAAACCGGAAGCTACAAGCATTTTATGACTTAGATTTCGCCGGATGTAAACAGCGCCATTGGGAAATTGGGAAAGCATTTTATCACACCGATCTTAGTGTGGTCAGATGCCTCTCAGCAAATAGTTTGGGGTGTCTACTTTCCAAAATGGGGTCATGGGGTTTGTGCCATCTTGGCATTTTATGGCCTTTAAAACTGTGTTAGGTAGTGAGGAGTGAAATCAAAAATTTACACCCTTAGAAATCCTGAAGGTGGTTTCTTGGTTTTTGGGGTCCTGTACGTGGCTAGGCTCCCAAAAAGTCCCACACATGTGGTATCCCCATACTCAGGAGAAGCAGCAAAATGTATTTTGTGGTATGATTCCACATATGACCATGGCATGTTTGAGCAATATATAATTTAGTGACAACTTTGTGCAAAAAAAATAAAAATGAAAAAAAAGTTAGTAATTTTTCCACGACTTGTGGCAAAATATAAAATATTCCATGGACTCAACATGCCTCTCAGCAAATAGCTTGGGGTGTCTACTTTCTAAAATGTGGTCATTTGGGGGGGGGGGGGGGGTTGTGCCATCTTGGTATTTTATGGCCTTCAAAACTGTGATAGGTAGTGAGGAGTGAAATCGAAAATTTACACCCTTAGAAATCCTGAAGGCAGTGCTTGGATTTCGGGGGCCCCGTATGCGGCTAGGCTCCCAAAAATCCCACACATGTGGTATCCTTGTACTTGGGATAAGCAGCAGAATGTATTTTGGGGTGTAATTACACATATGCCCATGGCATATTTGAGCAATATATAATTAAGTGACAACTTTGTGCAAAAAAAGAAATAATTTTTTTTTAATTTTCCTGAAACTTGTGGTAAAATATTAACTATTCCATGGACACAACATGCCTATCAGCTTGATGTAATTCCACATATGCCCATAGCATGTGTGAGCAATATATCATTTAGTGACAACCTTGTGCAAAAAAAAAAAAAAAAGTTTGTAATGTTCCCACAACTTGTGGCAAAATATAAAATATTCCATGGACTCAACATGCCTCTCAGCAAATAGCTTGGGGTGTCTACTTTCTAAAATTGGGTCATTTGGGGGATTTTGTGCCATCTTGACATTTTATGGCCTTCAAAACTGGGATAGGTAGTGAGGAGTGAAATCAAAAAAGTACGCCCTTAGAAATCTTGAAGGCGGTGCTTGATTTTCAGGCCCCGTACGCGCCTAGGCTTCCAAAAAGTTCCACACATCCCCGTACTCAGGAGAAGCAGCAGAATGTATTTTGGGGTGTAATTCCACATATGCCCATAGCATGTGTGAGTAATATATCATTTAGTGACAACCTTGTGCAAAAATAAAAATGTTTGTCATTTTCCCACAACTTGCGGCAAAATATAAAATATAAAATATTCAATGTACTCAACATGCCTCTCAGCAAATAGTTTGGAGTGTATTTTCCAAAATGGGGTAATTTGGGGGGGTTTTGTATGACTAAAATTGAGTTTATTGGATATTTCTTATAACATCTAAATTTTAGGTCTTTTTCCGTTTATATCGCAAAAAATAAAAATTGCAGAGGCAATCAAATACCATCAAAAGAAAGCTCTATTTGTGGGAAAAAAGGATGCAAATTTTGTTTTGGTACAACACTGCATAACCACGCAATTACCAGTTAAACAGTGCAGTGCCGAATTCTAAAAAGTCCTGTGGTCTTTGACCAGCTAAATGGTCTGGACTGAAGTGGTTAATGCAGTATATATCAGTGGGTTACTTCTTGTTTAATGCAGTATACGTGAGTGTTACTGCACGTTTAACGCAGTATATTTCAGTATATTACTGCACATTTAATGTAGTATATTTCAGCGCGTTACTGCACATTAATGCGGTATATACCAGTACATTACTACATGTTTAACGCAGTATATATAAGTAAGTTACTGCATGTTTAATGCAGTACATTTTAATGCGTTACTACACGTTTAACGCAGTATATTTGAGTGCGTTACTGCACGTTTAACGCAGTATATATTAGTTCTTTACTGCACATTTAGCACAGTACATTTGAGTGCATTACTGCACATTTAACATAGTGTATATTAGTGTGTTACTGCACGTTTAACACAGTATATATCATTGCGCTATCATTGCGCTACTGTACATTTAATGCACTATATATCAGTGTGTCACTGCATGTTTAACGCAGTGTTCTTGAGTGTGCTACTGCATGTTTAACACAGTATATATCAGTGTGTTACTGCGTGTTTAACAGTATATTTGAGTGCATTGCTGCACATTTAACGTAGCATATTTGAGTGTGTTACTGCGTGTTTAACGCGGTATATATCAGTGCATTACTGCCCATTTAACACAGTATATTTGATTGTGTTACTGGACTTTTAGCGCAGTATATTTCAGTGTGTTACTGCACGTTTAATGCAGTATATTTCAGTGTGTTACTGCACATTTAATGCAGCATATATCAGTGCATTACTGTTTGTTTAATGCAGTATATACAGTATCTCACAAAAGTGAGTATACCCCTCACATTTTTATAAAATTTTTTTGCTACAATCTACTTTGCTACAATCTAAAGTAGTGGGTGTACAGCTTGTATAACAGTTTAAATTTGCTGTCCCCTCAAAATAGCTCAAAACACAGCCATTAATGTCTAAACCGTTGGCAACAAAAGTGAATACACCCCCAAGTGAAAATTTTCAAATTGGGCCCAAAGTGTCAAAATTTTGTGTGGTCACCATTATTTTCCAGCACTGTCTTAACCCTTTTGGGCATGGAGTTCACCAGAGCTTCACAGGTTGCCACTGGAGTCCTTTTCCCCTCCTCCAAGATGACATCACGGAGCTGGTGGATGTTAGAGACCTTGCGCTCCTCCACCTTCTGTTTAAGGATGCCCCACAGATGCTCAATAGGGTTTAGGTCTGGAAACATGCTTGGCCAGTCCATCACCTTTACCTTCAGCTTCTTTAGCAAGGCAGTGGTCGTCTTGGAGGTGTTTGGGGTCATTATCATGTTGGAATGCTGCCCTGCGGCCCAGTCTCCGAAGGGAGGGGATCATGCCCTGCTTCAGTATGTCACAGTACATGTTGTTCATGGTTCCCTTAATGAACTGTAGCTCCCCAGTGCTGGCAGCACGCATGCAGCCCCAGACCATGACACTCCCACCACCATGCTTCACTGTAGGCAAGACATACTTGTCTTTGTACTTCTCACCTGGTTGCCCCCAAACACGCTTGACACCATCTGAGCCAAATAAGTTTATCTTGGTCTTATCAGACCACAGGACATGATTCCAGTAATCTATGTCCTTAGTCTGCTTGTCTCCAGCAAACTGTTTGCAGGCTTTCTTGTGCATCATCTTTAGAAGAGGCTTCGTTCTGGGATGACAGCCATGCACACCAATTTGATGCAGTGTGCGGCGTATGGTATGAGCACTGACAGGCTGACACCCCCCCACCCGTTCAACCTCTGCAGAAATGCTGGCAGCACTCATACGTCTATTTCCCAAATACAACCTCTGGATATGACGCTGAGCACGTGCACTAAACTTCTTTGGTTGCCCATGGTGAGGCCTGTTCTGAGTGGAACCTGTCCTGTTGAACTGCTGTACGGTCTTGGCCACCATGCTGCAGCTCAGTTTCAGGGTCTTGGCAATCTTCTTATAGCCTAGGCCAGTGATGGCGAACCTTGGCACCCCAGATGTTTTGGAACTACATTTCCCATGATGCTGAACCACACTGCAGAGTGCATGAGCTTCATGGGGAATGTAGTTCCAAAACATCTGGGGTGCCAAGGTTCGCCATCACTGGCCTAGGCCATCTTTATGTAGAGAAACAATTCTTTTTTTCTGATCCTCAGAGAGTTCTTTGCCATGAGGTGCCTTGTTGAACTTCCAGTGGCTAGTATGAGAGAGTGAGAGCGATAAACACCAAATTGAACACACCTGCTACCAATTCACACCTGAGACCTTGTATCACTAACGAGTCACATGACACCGGGGAGGAAAAATGACCCAATTTGGACATTTTCACTTAGAGGTTTACTCACTTTTGTTGCCAGCGGTTTAGACATTAATGGCTGTGCGGTGAGTTATTTTGAGGGGACAGCAAATTTACACTTAGTTACATAGTTAGTAAGGTTGAATAAAGACACCAGTCCATCCAGTTCAACCTGAGTGAGTGTGCATGTCTACAATTATCCCTATCCCTGTACACTGCATCTCAATAAGATGCTCATCTATTATATTATATATATTTTTTTTTAAGGTACCCATATAGCACCATCAATTTACACGTACTTTGCACACTCACATCGGTCACATTGGTCCACTGTTATACAAGCTGCACACTCACTACTTTACATTGTAGTGAAGTGTAATTTCTTCAGTGTTGTCACATGAAAAGATATAATAAAATATTTTCAAAAATATGAGGGGTGTACTCACTTTTGTGAGATACTGTAACAGTGCATTACTGCATGTTTAACACAGTATATATCAGTGCGGTAGTGCACATTTAATGCAGTTTATATCAGTGTGTTGCATACAGAACAATCCTGTTAAGAACCTCCTAATAATGCAAAAATTCGCTGGATACGTAAATCAAAGTGCACAATCTAAATAATTATCACAGTGAGCAGATACACCTATTATTAGTGCAAATTAAATATGGATAATAAGTCCATTCAAAGTGAATAAGCCAAGCCCATCCGTGACAATAGTGTAAATGTTCGGCAGCTAGGTGGGTAATCTTCAAAGTGGCATAAACCTCCACCCACCTCCAGTCAACTGGTGTGCTCGCCTCCTCATAATACCCCTAATTGGGTCTAGTCTCGCCTTTCCCTCAAGGGTACAATCCTGGATGGCAAATGCTCAGGTGGTCCTTGGGCTCTCCCACATCTCAGACCATGATCACGCCGATTAGCACATGTGGATGGAAAGAACTCATATAGTGCTTACTGTTTTAAAATATAGCATTTATTAAAAAGAAATGACAACACTCACATTTAAATGTGACCTCTTGATAAGTCATGTGATTAGTAATGAAATGCGCTGGGCAGAGCCTGTGATGTCACCATGCACCACCAGGAAGCAGACCAGGACCTGATGGTGGTTTGCAGCTGAGTATACAGAGACATCTAAGTGGTTTTAGGGTGTTCTTGTACCCCAGATATACCAACGCATTGCCCGGAGAGCACCGGAGGTCATGCACATTTAAATGCGAGTGTTGTCATTTCTTTTTAAGAAATGCTATATTTTAAAATGGTAAGCACTATATGGGTTCCTTCCATCCCCATGTGCTAATCAGGATGATCACGGTCTGAGATGTGGGCGAGCCCAAGGAGCACCTGAGCATTTGCCATCCCTTGAGGGGAAGGCACAACTAGACCCAATTAGGGGTCTTATGGGGAGGTGAGCACATCATTTGACTGATGGAGGGTTTATGTCACTTTGAATATTAACCACTTAGCTACTGAAGGATTATACTATTATCACAGATGGACCTGGCTTTTTCACTTTGAATGAAATTATTATCCATATTTTGCACTAAGATTAATTGTATCTTCTCACTGTGATAATTATTTAGATTGTGTGAACTTTGATTTACGTATCCAGCTAATTTTAGGTTCTCAAAACTATTGTTCTGTAGGCAAGGTGTAGTGTTATTTAGCATGTAGCCACTGGGTGGCACTATTCACATTAATACAGCACTTTTATTTTTATTGTTGATAATATAGGTAGCGCTTCACTTTTACTTTTTTATTTTTTTCATCGTTTATGTGGGTACACTATTTGTGTTAAGCAGGAACCATATCAGACGTGCACACCACTGCACTTTTAAATTATTCTTTTTTTGATTGTATTTTTTTCATAGTAATGCGGAAGTTTCTATATTGATAAATCAGTATGTTACTGTACGCTTAACGCAGAATATTTGAGTTGAGTTACTGCACGTTTAATATAGCATATTTCAGTGTGTTAGTGCACATTTACCACAGTATATTGCTATGCGTGCAACAAAAATATAGAATTTCGGCCTGGGACTTTAAATGAGGTGAACACATGAGGCTAATAGAAATATGTAGAATGAACATAGTTTCTGAGTTTATTAAAGGTATATAACAATCATCATATATAAAATGCATAAAAATAAATGCCAAACTGATTTTATAGATACATAGTAAATGAATGCTTAAAAAATGAATTAACAACAATTAATACAAGTTGATACACAAGCATCTTTAAAACTCAACACGTTTCGCACGCCATTGCTTGCTTCCTCAGGAGTGGATGTGTACGCAATGTATGTATAAAATAAAATAAAATACCAATTTAAGAATATACATCACGATGGTAAGTATCGTCTAACAAATTATATGGGGCCCTGGTAAGGGGACCCCATGCTTACAAGTCGCCTAAGCCAAGTTACCAAAAGCTGGTTTCCCAAAAGGTGGCGACGAGGTACGTCTTGCTTGGGAGCTGAAGGGGTAGAGCTGGCAGAGACCCACTGGGGAACAAATGGAGGATAAGCATACCATGGAAAATAAAAGTGTGTTCCTCAATGTTCATCATCATATGTCACAGCTGTAACAAAAATGAATATATGTGTAAATAGTTTAGTAAATTATTAACTTGACATATTGGGAATATAAATGTGTATATATCTGAGTAGTATACTAGTCCAGTAGTGACATGAACATGGAGGTAAGAGGGGAGTGCTTACAAGTACAGCTTAAAAGTGCAGAATGTAAAAAATGTCTGTGAAGGCAACCTAATAAGAAAAATTTGGAGGAAAAAAGTAATGTGAGTGGTGAAGGAGGGAGATGGAAAGGAACCAGCCCAAACAAAAAGTGTGTACTGAAGTATAAGAGGGTATAGAAATGGGAACATGATTACCCAGAGAAGGGGATTGTGTGGGTTCTTCCAATATAAATATGTCCTCCATGGAAGGGGAGCTGTAAAAAAAGAGAAACCCCATCAAAATGACCATCCTATTTATACCCATCGGCAGGTGTGACCAGTTCCACCTATAATGCCATATGCGGGTGGCTAATGGAGGACATGTAAACGTTGCTGGCTTCTTCAAGAGTGGATGCGTCTGCAGCGTATCTATAAAATACCCATTCAAGAATATACATCATGATGGTAAGTATTGTCTAACAAATGATAGGGGGACACAGTGAGGGGACCCCATACTTACAAGTTGACTAAGCCAAGTTACCAAAAGCTGGTTTCCCAAAAGGTGGCAGTGAGGTACGTCTAGCCTGGGAGCTGAATGGGTGGACAACCGAGCAAAGGCTCGCAAAACGCATTGAGGTTTAAAGATGCTTGTGTATCATCTTGTATCAATTTATGTGAAAAAAAATTTTTAAGCATTCATTACTATGTATCTATCAAATTGGTTTGGCATTTATCTCTATGCATTATATATACGAAGATTGTTATATACCTTTAATAAACTCAGAAACTATGTTCATTATACATACAGTATTTCTATTAGCCTCATGTGTTCACCTCATTTAAAGTCCCAGGATGAAATTCTATATTTTTGTTGTATGAATTTATGGGGATGGAGGTATGGCACCAGACCATTCTTTTGAGGTTTTTGTATTGCAGTGCGTCAGTGCAGTTTTACTGCAGTATATTGTAGTGTGTCTGGGCAGTGAGTACTCAAGTTAAAGTGCACCAAACACCACTTTCCATTGATTAAAGTGCATCCACATACACATTTCCACATCTACATTCCCATGGCACTGGGAGGGGGCCAGCAGCGTATGTGTCCACAGGCAAAGGTGGACATGGTCCATCCTCAGGCAGGGCATAATTTCCTTTGTTTTGTTATGTTGCCCCTGCCATCCAGCCACAGCATGCAGAGGAGGAGGTGGACTGGCTTACTAAACCATCACCATCCTCCTCATCCTCCATCATCCAATCAGAGACTAATGCGCAGTCCACTGCAGCTGCCAAAGTCGCTTATTCTGCCTCCTTGTTAAAAGATACTCCTGCCATAGCCCAGCATCAGGAATAGAGGAGTAAGCTGTGTTGTTTGAACACAGCATCAGCCACTTGCACAGCCATTACTTGATTCAGATCTTGGTTCTGAGGTTAAGGAAGGTAGGAACATGAGCCTACAGAGAGGGGAGAACACTGATAAACAACAAATCAGTCATGTGCCCCCAGCCGCATTGTATTGCCAAGTTGTCTCCAGTGATAACAAGGATGGAGGGGGTGTTGATATTGAGGTCAGTGAGGTAACTTGGGTGCCGGATAGAGCAGAGGAGGAAAATGAGGGTGAGGCACAACCCCAAAGAGACAGCCATCATGGTAGAGTAGAGAGCAGCCACCCTATTCCACCAGATCATGAGCTGTTGTCTCCCGGCCCACTTCCCACAGCTCAGCTGTTTGGGTCTTTGTTTTTAGCACATGTGCAGCCAATCGCACCGTTGCACTTTGCAAACTTTGCTCCAAGCACATCAAGCATGGCAAAAACACAAGCCATTTGGGTACCACATGCTTGACAAGGCATTTAACCTCCAACTGTTGGCAAGAGCACCTGAAAGCCACACAAAAGGGATGCAATTCTGCACCTCCTCACTCCTCACCTTTCCGGTCTACCCCCGCTACCTCTCAGCAGCCTTCACTGACAGAGATGATGGTATAGTACAGGGTGTCCCGGGTCCTTGCAGCACGTCTGGCAGTAGCACACTACCAGCTGTAGAATAGAGCAGACACATTCCTCTGCCCCATCTGCTGCAGCAAAAATACAGTCACAGCCACCCACATGCCTAGCATCTAAATTCAAGCTTTACAACTCCTGTCTTTCCATCTGGTGGATTCTGCCCCCTTCCGTGAATTTGCAGAATGTGCTGTATCACAATGGCAAGTTCCCAGTCTCTATTTATTTTCCTGTAAGGCTATTACAGCTCTCTACCATCCCATAGAAGGCAATGTTGTGGCATCATTGGGCAATGCAGTCAGCTGCAAGGTCCAAGTTACTGCTGACATGTGGTTCAGCAAACATGGTCAGGGACGATATATTTCATTCACAGTATTCAACTTAATTTTCTCGGCTCGTCGCAGTGTTGTACGTCACCGCGTTCTTCAGAGAACTTTTGTGTGACCGTGTGCATGCAAGCCAAGCTTGAGCAAAATTCCGTCAGAAAAACCATCCAAGTTTTTTACAATGGAAAATCCGCTCCTGTCTTGGGGCATAAGAGTAATAAGCTGCAGAATTGTTATAAAACAACCCCTCCTGAATCCTGTACCAGGCAATTCTAACTAGGGATGTATCTATATACCACATTAATCATTCAGCAGTCAGTAATATGTTACCCTTATTTCTTCTGCTCGCCAGCATGTTGGGATCCAACTGTCATGGTGGCAAGCTCAAGGTAGTGTCCCTTTGAGGACTGTTGCAGGCACTGCCACTGTTTTTTGCAAGCAACTCTGTTCCTCTTTTATTACAATGAAGTGCAGGGTTGGCCAGCAGTCTCCTGCTGCTCTGTGTTAGCAGGGGATTTTCTTCTGTTCAATGGCTCACTGGTCAGTGTCCTCAGAATCAAGCTCCTTAATTAGGTAGCAGGCTCAACCAGCATCCAGGTAAGTGTAAAATGTAGCTGATGGTTGCCTGCATACCTTTAATACATGTACATGGAACAAGGACCCTCAAATTCCAATCTGGGCTGCCACAGCCATTGGATACAGTGCTCCTGTCTACCTCTGAGGGTTTAAATGGACAGCGTAAGTCAAACGTAAGTTTGAGTTGAAACATCAGGTGTTCTCCCGTTCACCGAATTTAGAACATTATAGGGCGTTTGCCGGAAAAATGTGAGCGCCCGTGGAATGCCCCATAATGTACTGTGTGATCGTCAATGCACTGCGAGATCACAGATGGCTGCAATGACAGCTACTGATTGGCCAAAGCAAGCACCCGACCTGCATGCTTTGGCCAATCACAGCACACTCTGCTGTGAGACCCATGATTGGCCAATCATGGCTCAGGGGGCTAAGTCCACGCCCCCACACTATGTAAGGCTTCTTACATAGTGCAATGAATGCCCAGCAGCAAAATTATATTTCTAAAGAAACAAAAATGTCATTTAAAACTGCTCAAGGGTGTAATGTATTGTCGGATGCCAGCAATACACATAAAAAGCATTGAAAAAAATGGTGTCCAACCCAGTCCATTACTAGGCCCTTCTGGTCTGATATGGATATTAAGGGGAACTCTGCGCCAAAATTTTAAAAAACATGGCGTGGGAGTCCCCCTAAAATTTAAACAAGGCCCTTCAGGTCTGGAATTTAATTTTAGGGGAACCCTGCAGCTAATTTTTTTTTAAATTGCGTGGGTGTCCCGCCGATAATTCCATACCACACCCATATCGGAGCACGCAACCTGGCAGGCCGCAGGAAAAGGGGGGACGAGAGAGTGCCCCCCTCCTGAACCGTACCAAGCCACATGCCCTCAACATGAGGAGGGTGCTTTGGGGTCCCATGTTGATGGAGACAAGGGCCTCTTCCCCACAACCATTCCCGGTGGTTGTGGGGGTCTGGGGGTGGGAGCTTATCGAATCCTGGAAGCCCATTTAACAAGGGGGCCCCCAGATCCCACCCCCTATGTGTCCCGCCATGTCCATTCATCTTTAACCACTTGCTCACCGGGCCATAGCCGAAAGACAGCTACAGTGCGGTTGTGTTTTTCTGGGAGGGTGTCCATGGATGTCCTCCCAGAATCTTGCTCTCACACGCCCCCTGGAGCATGCTCCTGCAAACATCCATGACCACTGGGTCCAGAAGACCCGGCGCATCACCGAACACGGTAAACGGCCAATGGTAGCGGCCGTTTACCGTGCGATTGCTCCATCAAATGAAGGAGCGATCACTTGTAAACAAACCGGCATCATGTCACGACGCCGGTTCCTCCCTCCCCTCTCTGTACCGATCGGTACAGTGCGAGGGGAGAGGGGGAGAGATTGCAGCAGCACTGTGGGCTTGATGTGTAGTGCCTACAGTGCTGCTTTGTGACAATACTCTGCAGTACTCTGCCCATACTGTACATTAATCTGCCAATACTCTGTAACACTGTGCAATACTCTGCAACATTCTGCTATACTCTGCCAATACTCGCCAATACTCTGCAATATATTTTAACAGAAGCAAATCATTTTTTTATTTTATTTTTTACCGAATTTTCAGTCTTTTTTGATTTATAGCGCAAAAAATAAAAAACCCAGCGGTAATTAAATACCACCAAAAGAAAGCTCTGTGTGAAAAAAGGACAAACATTTCATATAGGTACAGTGTCGCATGACTGAGTAATTGTCATTCAAAGTGTGAGAGCACTGAAAGCTGAAAATTGGTCTGGTTAGGAAGGGGGTTTAAGTGCCCAGTGGTGAAGGGGGTTTAAGTGCCCAGTGGTCAAGTGGTTAATCACAGTGCCAGCAGTTCAGAGAAAAGACAAAACAGAAAAACTCTGCCTCAGTCCCGCCGACTGCAGCCTCTTTGCAATGACAGCTGTTACATAGCTGAGGGCGGAGTCACCTGGTGACCTAAATGGGTGACCCTGCCCCCTCTGAGCTCACATGACGTCAGAAGGGACTGGGTCACCCAGTTACATCACTGGGTGGCCCCGCCCTTGCTTTTATAACAGCTGTCAAAGCAAAAGCATGGCAGTCGCGGGGCAGCCTCCCATAGAGGCAGAGTGTTTCTGTTTTTTTTTTGCGGGACTGTCGGATGCTGTGATTGAAGATGAATGGACACCACGGGACACTTTTTTATTTTTTTATTTTTTTAATAAAGGAATTCTCAAAAGCTGTCTCCTGTCATTTTTACTTTTTTGACACTTTTTTTGGTGAATGGGTATCGGGTACAATGGACCCATACCCATTCACATGGAGGGTGGGATCTGGGGGGCCCCCCTTGTTAAAGGGGGCTTCCAAATTCTGATAGGCCCCCTGCACGCAGACCCCCACAACCACCGGGCAAGGGTTGTGAGGAAGAGACCCTTGTCCCCATCAACATGAGACCCCAAAGCACCATCCCCATGTTGAGGGCATGTGGCCTGGTACAGTTCAGGAGGGGGGGTGCTCTTTTGTCCCTCCTTTTCCTTCGGCCTGCCAGGTTGTGTGCTTGGATAAGGGTCTGGTATGTATTTTGAGTGGGACCCCCACGCCATTTTTTTTTACATTTTGGTGTGGGGTTCCCCTTAAAATCCATACCAGACCCGAACTGCCTGGTATGGATTTTGGGGGGACCTCCACCTCATTTTTTTTTTCATTTTGGCGCGCGGTTCCCCTTAATAGACATACCAGACCTGAAGTCACTTCCTGTTTATACCGAACAGCCATATGCTAACAATTTGCTTCTGTATGCAGGCAAAAGCATCAAGCCAACCAGCAATACTGACAGTTCCAGGCAGGAGCAGAGTCGTTGAGCATTATACAGTTGCAACACTTTTTTGTTCCAGCAAAGTTAAGCTGCATCAAGCAAAGTGGAAAAGAGATTGAAGCATATGAATTAGTTTTGCAGAGAATTCACAAAAATGTCCGCTACCGTATCACAACCTAAACACACCTTAATGTAGATAATTTACTCTACATCACTTCCCTTTAAGCACATCCCACTAGAAAATTAACACTTCCATGGTCATTTATCAATGATTCATGAAATGTTTTCAACACTTCATAAACACAATGAAAACACATCAAAATGCAAAAGCAGCATTAATAAACATACAATTAAATGGGCCCATTGGCTACTAGGGCAAAGAAAGAGGCTAAGCATCCCCAAAGGGAGCACAAAAAAATTATAAAAAGCTTGAAAGAGCTTCTAATTCTTCCCTATCAAAAACAAACAAAAAAAAAGTTTTGCCTATACATGCACTTTAACCTCTATTATACAACTTACCCTCATCTTTCTCTAGGAGCTTCCGAGCAGATAGCATGCAGGTCACATGCTCAACATATTCATGTATGCATACTGCCATCACAGGATAGAATCATTAGCTTGTAGGCAGGTTGTAAATATGTTGGTTTTAGAGAGTTAGCTGTTGGCCCAGGCTGGGGGAAAGGGTTAAAAGGCTCCAATGAAAAAATAGGGCATCCAAGAGGCACTGGGACTTTGAGATGAATTTATACAAGGTAGTGAGAGGGCTAAAAACCTTTGAAAAGACCTCTGCCTTAGGTTAGGCTGCTCACAACAGACAGGGTTACCTTCCAGTGGGTACTCCAGAAGGTTACCAGGAAAAGACATGCATACGCAGCACCCTCTAGTGTGCTACTAATGGCAGTGCAGGTAAATTGTACTTTGGCTCAGGGCTAAGCCTGATCCATGGAATCTGAGTCAGGGTTCATTAACCACTTCAATACCGGGCACTTAAACACCTTCCTGCCCAGACCAATTTTGAGCTTTCAGCGCTGTCGCACTTTGAATGACAATTGCACGGTGATGCTACACTGTACCCAAATGGAATTTGTATAATTTTTTCCCACAAATAGAGCTTTCTTTTGGTGGTATTTGATCACCTCTACGGTGTTATTTTTTGCTAAACAAATAAAAAAATACCGAAAATTTTGAAAAAAAAAATGTTTTTTTTTTGTTTCAGTTTCAAAACTTTGCAAATAAGTAAGTTTTCTCCTTCACTGATGGGCACTGATGGGGTTACACTGATGGGCAATGATAAGGCGGCACTGATGGGCACCGATGAGGTGGCACCAATGAAGTGGCAATGATGAGGTGGCATTGATGGACACCGATATGTGGCACTGATAGGCGGCACTGATGGGTGGCACTGATGGGCGACACGGATGGGCACTGATAGGTGGCATGGATTGGCATGGATGGGCATGGATAAGTGGCACAGGTGGGCATGGGTTAGGCGGCACAGGTGGGCATGGGTAGGCGGCACAGGTGGGCATGGGTAGGTGGCACAGGTGGGCATGGGTAGGCGGCACAGGTGGGCATGGGTAGGCGGCACAGGTGGGCATGGGTAGGCACTGATAGGCGGCACAGATGGGAACTGATAGGCGGCATTGTATTATAATATATTGCACTAATGGATGCCAATCAGTGCCAATCAATAATGCATGCCAATCAGTGATGCCCATTGTGGGCACTGATTGGCATCCATTATGGGCACTGATTGGCATCCATTGTGGCACTGACTAGAATCCCTGGTGGTCTAGGGTGGCATACCTTGTCCTTGGCATCCCTGGTGGTCTAGTGGCGTCCCTGGTGGTCCAGTGTGGGCATCCTCGGGGGGGGGGGCTGTGCTGATAATCGATCAGCACAGACCCCCCCTGTCAGAGGAGCAGCCGATCGGCTCTCCTCTACTCGCGTCTGACAGACGCGAGTGAGGAAAAGCCGATCACCGGCTTTTCCTATTTACACTGTGATCAGCCGTGATTGGACACGGCTGATCACGTGGTAAAGAGTCTCCGTCGGAGACTCTTTACCGAGATCATAGTTGCCGGGTGTCAGACTGACACCCCGCAACAACGATCGCCGCGATGCGCGCCCCCGGGGGCGCGCAGCGGCTCATAATCCTGATCACGTCATATGACGTCTGGTCAGGATTATGAAACCACTTTGCCGCCGTCCATTTGCTATAGGGCGGGCGGCAAGTGGCTAAAGTTCAGGGCTGTATGACTTATCCAGGCAGCTCTCTGGTGCCTCCCCTTGGTTCTAGGTTATTGGAGAATATTCTGGAAATTAGTGGGTGGAAGCTAAGAGGGTTGTCTTGCATATTTAGGGGGCCCCTAGCCAATCCCCAGGGAGGCCTGGCAGGGGGCTAAGTGAGCCCTTAACAAACATGAGTCATGCCAGCAGGTGAGTCGGGCGGAAGATGGAAATGCAGTGCTGAGGGAGTCTGTCAGTGGCCTTTGAGAGACTCCTGCCAAGTAGGGGTTTTACCTCGGGCCGGAGCTCGAGTGGCTGGCCTGGAAGGATCCTACCACAGGAAGCAGTTGGAAGGAGGCTTTCTGGAGAGGCAGAGGGAGCAAGGAAGGACAGCGTGAGTAGATTAGCATGGTGCAGGAACAGGCAAGGGGGGGGGGAGACTGCCACATGTAGCAGGTCTCTCTTGAAGACAGCGGTGTGCTTAAATCTTTAGCCTTGCCCTGGGAGATCTCCCGTGTGTCAGTCAGGTGGACTGGTGCAGAGTGTCAGTGGGGTAGACTGGGAGAAGAAGCAGCCAGGTGGGCTGGTAAAGGGGCAGCAAGGTGGGCTAGCATTTACTGCAAGAAGTAGAGCTGGGACCAGTGCCTATAGGGGAGCTGAAGGTGTTTCAGGATGCAGTTCACTCCACATGTGCTGTTTTTCTAAGGGACTAATGCCGTGTACACACGGTCGGAGAATCCGTCGGAATGCGTACTATCGGACCGTGTCGTCGGATAATCCGACTGTGTATGGTATGCATCAGACTGATTCCGTCCGAATCTCCGTCGGACCCAATTTTCCAACACGTTGGAAATATTTCCCGACCAACTGGGCCGGTCGGACCTAATGCGATCATGTGTAGAGCATTTTGATTGGACCAAGTGCCACGCATGCTTACATTCAAATTCCGACACGCAAGTGCTCCTTCAGGTAAAACTACTGCTCGTAAGCGATATAGCACATTCGTCACGCTGCAATGTTAAAAATTAATTAATCAAGCGCATTCTCTTGTTCTTTAACAATGCTGCAAGAACGAACTTCTTTTGATGCTCATAGTCACACACACTTCTCCTGAACGGATTTCATTACTCTTTTTTAACCATTTCAGCAATACAATTTTAGTTTGCATCACATCTACACAATTTTTGATTTGTTTTTTTTATTTTTTGGATGTTTTTTGGGGGGGATTCCCCAAAAATCTCCTTTAAAGACACTTTGCTCATTTCTCCTTATTTTTTTTATTTTTTTTTGTGTGTAAACAACAACAACATTATTGTATTTTTTATATTTTCTTTTTTAATCTACAGGAGGTTGTTTAGTGTTGGTACCCCTTGTTATTTAGTTCACTTTGTATTTTTGAAATGTACCTGCCTGCTCACAAATAAACTGTACTTTTTGAAGGAAAACACATTACACAAGTATTTCATCGAAGAAACAATTAATCGCTAGAAACTAAAACTAGGAACGCAGCACTGGAGAAACTTCTTAACTTTGGTGCAGCCTTTGGCCCCCAGGGCAGACATGACTAAATGAGATATTAAAAAATTGGTGGCCTGAGGAGTAGATATCTCAGGGAGAGAAGTCTGGTCCCGAAGTCCTAGAGAGCAGGAAATTCAAATGCCATTTCTGTCCCCAGGATGTGGATCTTCAAGAGGCTGCATCTTCTGGCAGACCAGACTCAACCCAGGCCATCACTCTCTGGTCTTCCTTTGGGACTTCCCACCAGGCATCCTTCCAGGCTGTGGCTGGGCTCCTGTAGCTGGGGCAGGAGGAGGAGGGCGTTGGTCAACCTCCTGGCTGCCACTTGCCACAGCCTCCCCCCGACTGAGGTCATCCTGTGTATGAAAAGGGGACATAGTTTTAGTTTTTTGATCATCAATCACACCATTTTGTGCTCCTGGCTTTTGCTAATTGAATGTTACCAAATAGAACAGACTATCATTCTGAGCCCAGCATTTTTCTTTCCCGTCCCAATCATTTTTGGTCACTACTGTCTACTGAGATGTAAACCACTTGGAGAAATCTCTACTTACTGATCAATAAGAACATCTACTTAACATCATTAAATGTAACACAAGAAATATGTTCAACAATGCAATACCTGTCTCAAGCTGGGCCCCACCACATGGTGCTGCCTGGAAGGCCCAGGTTGGACATCAGAAGCCTCAGCTGGGGGTGAAGGATGCCTTGGAGAAAGCCTGGAGAGTGGTGGCCTGAGTGGTGGCCTGGGTACCCCTTGGTCTACCAGAAAATGCAGCCTGTCAAAGTGCACCATCCTGGGGTAATAAACAGCATCTGTATCTCCTGCTCTCAAGGACTCCAGGTGCTTCTTTCTCTCCCTGAAATATGTAAGCTTCATGGCCACAATTTTGCGATTCAGATAGGTCATGTCTGCCATGGGGACCATGATCTGCAACAAAGCAAGCAGTTTCTCCAGTGCTGCATTCCTCTTTGATTTGTCATTATAAAACTTGTTGTGGAACTGCCGCAGGCAAAGCATCTCCATGTACAGTTCTAGGAATAGCCTCATAAAGTTGGCATTGGTGACTGGATCCATTTTGTCTGCAAGACACAACACAAGACAAACCCTCAAATACTAATAATGCAATTAAAATCCCTCTTAATCTTGTCCTAATCTTGTCTCTTGGCCTAGATACAAGCAGTCTAGTCTAGTGAAGAACCAAGTTTAAAATGTTACCTTCGTTTCCACGTTCGTCGCGTCCGTGACTCACACTCTCCTCCCAGATCGTACGGGCGATACACATGTGTTGCGTTTTATATACAATAAGCATTCGTGAAACTTCGCCCGCCCCTGACGTTCTTTCCAGACTATTCCCCGCCCCTTCGCTTCCCGTGCAGTGGGGAGAGCACATGGCGGAGAGAACGCAGGTGCGCACTAATAGTTCCACTAACGAGGAGGAGGGCGAGGAAAGCCCGGAGCCTGAAACGTCCCGATCCAGGAAGACAAGATTTAAGGCCTCAAATATGTCTTTTGGAGAGATGTTGGAGATGGTTGACATATTGAACAGGACCGACTATGATGGGAAGTATGGACCTTACCCAAACCCAAATATCAGAAAGGCCAAGATCATGAATAAAGTTGTGAAGAGTCTTCTGAAGAATTTTGGGGTACACCGATCCAAGGATCAACTGAGAAAACGCTGGTCAGACCTGAAACTGAGGGAGCACGAGCAGTACCTAAGGATCAAGCGTGTTCTTAAAAAAAGTAAGTAGTTGTCGTGTGTTCATATGATTATTCTTGCTTGCATACATGCTCCATGTGCTTTGATTTCATGTTGTGCATTTTAAAATGGCCACTTTCAAGGTCATGGTTTCGTTCGTTCGTATGAAACATCGTTCTGCAGGGAAGTATTCCAGCTTAACAAAGTGTCCCCAATAATGTTCTCACCTTGTAACTCGGCCCAAAAACACAATTGTACAACACTTCCAAGCAATGTTTCAGATTCCTATTTCTGCCCTCTGTGTGCTAATTAATCTTTGATTACATTCTCATAGGGGAGAGAAGATTCGGCAAGTATGAGGACACCAGGGACCACACCCTTCCCAAAGAAAGTATGAGGACACCAGGGACCACACCCTTCCCAAAGAAGGGCAACTTCCAAAAGCAGAAACAGAGGAGCAGGAGCAGGAGCAGGAGGAGGAAGGAGAGATTGTGGCGGTTGGACAAATTGTCACCACAACAGGTGAGTGTCGGAGAACACAGCTTCCGGTAAGCTCATCAATGTATATCACCATATTTGGATTACATGGTGTGTCTGTTTGCTTTGTTTTCTAGGTGATGTGGAAGAAGATTCCCGTTTACCAGTGAAAGTGCCCAGATCTTGATCGGTGAGATAATGGGGTGCAATAGGGATTTGGAAATTGTACAACAAAACATCAATGATGTTAAAAATAAGATGAAGAACATCATTGATGCTTTGAGGAGAGTGTGAAAACTAAAAAACTAGATAGGGTTTTATTTTTGCTTTTTAACATAAAAATGTTGTATTTTGCATAATTAAAAATTTGGAAGATGCACAGAGTGTGTAAACATGCGCTATCTCCCATCATGGGGGATCAATGTACGTGTTTTGTGTAAAGTGTCTGAGATGAAGGGGTTGCAGCCCCAAAGCATGTACATTGATCCCTCATGATGGGAGATAGCACATGTTGACACACTGTGTGCATCTTCCAAATTTGGATTTTTCAGGGGTCACACCCCATGTGATGAAGGCAATATGAGCCCAGTTTGTACATACTCATGTCTGATATTGTCTTCACTTTTCCAAGTTGAACTTTGTAAGTTCCTGTGTTCTGTATTTTATGGTTTGATACATGCCTGTTTACACAAAAAAAAAACAAGTAAACAAAAATATGATTAAACTCTGTTTTGGATACACAAAATCTCTTGGTTTGTTGTAAAAACCTTTAATAAACACACATATGAATGTGCTTGTATTAAAAAGTTGAATTCTCAACAATGTGTGGCTTCCTTTTTCATTGGGCTTAAAATGTATTTGTAGTCAAATTTGAGTTTGTGCTGAGAAGGAGTGCGATTTACTAAAGGCAACTCCACTTTGCACTCCAAGTGTAGTTTCAGGTGTACTTTTGCAGTGCACTTGTAGTGCATAGTGGATGTGCCTTTAGTAAAAAGCACCCACAGTGATGTGTAAATTTGGACAATCCTGCCATTTTCCTGCCATGGTGCTGAAAATGAGCATGATTTTGATCAGTAATGCACTACAAACATTAGTTAACAAAAAGAAGGTGTGTGTGTAGCAGACCCACAACATAATAAGATTATCTGAAGAAGAGACTGTCCCCTCATCTCGCTCTGAACTTGGGTTTGCACTGTTGGTGAAAAAGGCACAACTTTAATAAAACTGGCAAAGTGAGAGGCCACAGTCTGCCATTCCTGTGGCATTGAAGGACACTGTGTAGTGAAACAAGAACAAAAACTAGTAATTTGACAAATCAACATTGCATGCAGATTAGACACCCACATTTTTTTTACAAAATTAGTATAACATTTTTTTAACTGAGTATTTAAAGCCTAAAGTATAAGGTCCCCTTATGAGAGTCATATCCACCCCCCCCCCCCCCCCCATCTGATGGGCCCTTGCTAAAAAATGAGGGGGGATGTTTAGGACAGGTAACCCTCTCCACTTGATTGAGAGCTGAATGCCTAAATAATGTGTGATACTTTGGGAAGCCCCTCCTTAGTTACACTATTGGCAACCCACCGGACAGGTAAGAAGTGTCATAACAAAATGGAAGGACATTTTGACATTTTGCTATTACATAGCAAGAAAATTTATGTGTTAAAAAAATAAAAATAGCATTTGAAAGTATTGAGGCAGGCCCTTACACTACATGCTTTGGTGAATTTGTCCATAAATGTAATCATGAAAAAGGTATTTAGAGTGTGTATTGGGTTGGGTCAAGTCATCAGATAGAAGATTGCTATCAGCTGAGGTAGCAGTTGGGGGGAGGGGGGTTCCTAATGAGTTTGGCACAACTCCAAAAAACAAAAAAAGGTCACTTTGCATGAATTGAAGCACACACATCACATTTGTAGAGATTTTAGGGGGTGTTTAGGGGAAAGCAATACTATGGAGCTGCCAAAAGACATTGTTAAGTGACTAGACTATAGTTTTAGGGGCCAAGAAGAGCATGGTGGGGAAGTTAGTGAGGCAAATATGCATGAGGACAAAGGGGCAGAGCATATGAATTAGAGCATATTGCAATGATGGTAATTAGGGAATGAGGAAAGAAATGCAAGACATTAGCAAACATGAAATACATAGAATGTGATGTTTAAGGATAAGGATAAGGATAAGGACTTAGCATAATATAGTCCTTCTGCAGGAGCTGAATGATGGCAGAACAGGTCTCTGGAATAATGATCCCCAGAGCCTGGGGGGAGATGCCTGTAGAGAACTTGAGGTCCTGAAGGCTTCTCCCTGTCGCCAAGTAGCTCAACGTGGCGATGAGCCTCTGCTCCGGAGTGATGGCTTGCCACATGCAGGTATCCTGCCTGGTGATATAAGGGGTCAGCAAAGCCAGCATACGGTGAAAAACGGGGTCCGTCATCCTGAGAAAAATCCAGAAATGATCAGGATTATTCTCGCGGATCTCACGGAGCAAAGGCATGTGGGAGAACTGGTGACGCTGGCGCAACCAATTCTTGGTCCACAAACGCCTCCCCTCCCTGTTCATGGACCGGGCTTGTGTCAAAGTCAAAGTAAGAACCCCAACACGAAGCCCCTGCATAGCACAAACTGTACGATGAGTACGTAGACGAAACATGTTTGGAAAACGGTCGGCTGGTCAGAACGGACACCAGAAAGCACCGATAAACAGCAAGGCCTGAAAGGACTACCTGAATAGCAGAAGCAAGCAGACAATAAAAAATGCCTTTCAAAGCGTACTATACCAAGATATAGTCCACAATGAGAAGCAAATACTTAATGACTGCACGCACTGATTATCAGATACGCAAAGACAAGCACAAACTGAAGAGCGGTAGCGATCTGAATCACTAATCTGAAAAGCGCGAATCGTCTCTCACCAAACTTCTACTAAAACACGAGATCAGCAGAAGGAGCCCAAAGGGTGCCGGACGTGGTGCTGAACTTCCCTTTTCTAGTCCCGCGGTACACGGCTTACGTCACCGCGTTCTTGGCAACCGCTAAATCAGACAACTTGGCCCGACCGTGTGTATGCAACAGTTTCGGACACAATCCATCGGACTAAATCCGATGGACAAAATCAGACGGATATGGTTGGCAAAATCTCCGACCGTGTGTACGTGGGCTAAGAGTTCCTATCCTGTAAGGGGATGTTGCTAAGCTAACAAAAGCCTGTTAGTTCCTAAAAGGAGCGAAACAAGCGGAGCAGTACAAAGGATTGATTCATTATGCAGGAGGATCAAGTGGAAGCTATAAATAGGGAGGAAGTTGTCACTGGTTCTTTTTGTTATTGTCAAGTTGGGCATCCCATAATTCCTATCCCCATCCAAGTTATTATCCCCTAACAAAACAACAAAAACAAGCGCAAGGACTGTTTTCTGTGTCTGAGAGCAAGTTGAAGATGCTATGTGACTGCCTGTGCAGTAGTGGGGAGTGCTTATATTTGCTACACACAGGGCTGGGACAAGGGGATGGCAGGAGGGACGGTTGCCCTCGGCACAATGGTTTATGACAGAGATTTGGGCGCCCTGACCCTAACCCTAAGGTAGGCGGGGGGTGCAGTTTGGTATTTTTGCCCTGGGCACTGGAGTGCCAGACCAAAAGATAAAAGAGTCTAAATTAATTTACTGATATTGTGCTAAAAGATAACCAATGTGTTTCGGGAGTCAAAGCAACTCGGGGCTTCAGTTAAAAATGAGAACCTTGAGTGGACTTATAGTAAGGCTTTTCTGTTTTAATCTATGCAGGGAAGCTGATTGCTGGATTAGATTAGCAGTCAAACTAAGAACACCACTACAAACAAAGGGTTAACTCAGCAAGACAAGGAAGAGGAGTGTAATTGCTAAGAATAAGCAAGCACAGTTCAAGACACTAAGCAACCAGTTCTGAAACGTAGTACCTGGTGAAAGTGACAGGTCCTCCAGTAGCATTCGGTATCCAATAGCAACCAGAGCCCAACCAGTTATGGAGAGTCATGGCCTATGGGAAGGAAGGAGTTAATGAGTGCTTGCATGAGGTCCATGCTTTGTGCTTGGCAGGACCCCATTCTGTTACTGGGAGTCAGGTAACAGAGGTACACTGCACTGGTGGAGTGGTAGAAGGCTTTGCACATCCATCCTGTTGCAACGACTACCAAGTTAAAGTGTTAGATTTTTCACAATCTCCGCCTGCTTCCGGGCATTGATGAGTGCGCTCCACGCAAAAGGTACGCAGGGTGAAGATGACCCTGCCCACAAGCTAATTACAGAAAAGATAGCCGAGTCAGAAGTACTTCTCTTCCTAAAATATGCTGTGCAGTTCTCTGGCTTTTTTTTGTATTTTGATAGATTAGATAGATCAAGCTATTATTTTTAACAGTAACCATTGCTGTAAGAAATATTTCAATACAAATAAAATACCTTTCTACTATAACATTTTTAATAGCATAAAAAGTTATATAAATCATCATATATTCTGAACAGGTAATGCAACACAGATGCACAGATGTCATAAACACTTCTGTCCACTAGCTGGAGACACAATCCACACCTCAGATAGAAAGCATAACATACAGCTGGGAGAAAAACCTGTGAATTAACAATAGGACTTTAAGAATGTTTGTGTTAACTGTACACAATCACAATATGTAGCCTCTAAAGCTAGCAAAAGCTCTGAGTATAAGAAGCATGGATTTAAAAGAGGCACAGAGAGAAATCATTTTCCTGCACAAGGAATTAGGCCAATATACCAGTCATTTTCAGTACTGGTTCCCCACAAACACACCCTGGCACAGAGAGAGCAACTAAATTAATAAACTGAAGATTTTGGATACGAGAAACAAGCCATTGAACTGAATTGTCCTCCCTCGAAAAAGGTGATACAAATATAGTAGGTTCAGAATTTTTTTTTTTTAACCACTTTCAGACCGGACCATTTTGCTGGTAAATGACCAGAGGTCTTTTTACACTTTGGCACTGCGCTGCTTTAACTGGTAATTGCGCGGTCATGCAATGTTGTACCCAAACAAAATTTGCGTCCTTTTCTTCCCACAAATAGAGCTTTCTTTTGATGGTATTTGATTGCCTCTGCGATTTTTATTTTTTGCGATATAAACGTAAAAAGACCGCAAATTTTGAAAAAAATGATATTTTCTACTTTTTGTTATTAGAAAAATCCAATAAACTCAATTTTAGTCATACATTTAGGCCAAAATGTATTCAGCCACATGTCTTTGGTAAAAAAAAAGTCAATAATTGTATATTTATTGGTTTGCGCAAAAGTTGTCACATCTACAAACTAAGGTACGTTTTCTGGAATTTACGCAGCTTTTAGTTTACGACTGCCTATCTCATTTCTTGAGGTGCTAAAATGGCAGGGCAGTACAAAACCCCCCCAAATGACCCCATTTTGGAAAGTAGACCCCCTAAGGAAATTGATAAGAGGCATGTTGAGCCCATTGAATATTTTATTTTTTTTCCCTTAAGCGATTGAATAATGACAAAAAAAAAATTTTTTTTTTTTTTTTACACAAAGTTGTCACTAAATGATATATTGCTCACACATGCTATGGGCGTATGTGAAATGACACCCCAAAATAAATTCTGCTGCTTCTCCTGAGTATGGGGATACCACATATGTGGGACTTTTTGGGAGCCTAGCCGCGTACGGGGCCCCGAAAACCAAGCACCGCCTTCAGGCTTTCTAAGGGCGTAAATTTTTGAGTTCACTTCTCACTACCTATTACAGTTTTGAAGGCCATAAAATGCCAAGATGGCACAAAACCCCCACAAATGACCCCATTTTAGAAAGTAGACACCCCAAGCTATTTGCTGAGAGGCATGTTGAGTTCATGGAATATTTTATATTTTGCCACAAGTTGCGGGAAAATTACAAACTTTTTTTTTTTTTTTTTTAACAAAGTTGTCACTAAATGATATATTGCTCACGCATGCCATGGGCATATGTGAAATGACACCCCAAAATAAATTCTGCTGCTTCTCCTGAGTACGGGGATACCACATATGTGGGACTTTTTGGGAGCCTAGCCGCGTACGGGGCCCCGAAAACCAAGCACCGCCTTCAGGCTTTCTAAGGGCGTTACAGTTTTGAAGGCCATAAAATGCCAAGATGGCACAAACCCCCCCAAATGACCCCATTTTGGAAAGTAGACACCCCTAAATTTAGGGGTACACTAGTGAGACTAGGTAATAAATGGCGGGTGCCCTGAAACTATAAAAAAATAACTAACCAACCAGCGTCACCTGTAACAGTTATATGGTGATCACTGGTGAAAGGGTTAACTAGGGGGCAATTAGGGGGCTTTATGCGGTAGTATATGGGGGTCCCTGGCGCTATAAAAAGCTGCAGCGAACCTAAATACCTACCTGCCTAACTAGCGTCACCTGTGACACTAATACAGCGATCAGAAAAACGATCGCTTATTAGGCTGGGTTCACACTGGAGCGATGCGGGAACGCCACGAATGCGCGGCGGGTTCCCGCATCGCATGCCTCCCGGCGGCAGTTCACACTGCCCTATGCGAACTGCTGGGAGTGTCAGTGAAATGTTACTGACACCCCCAGATCAGTTCGCATATCGCAGTGCGATCTGCAAACTCGGATCGCATGGTGTGAACACCCATGCGATCCGATTCTGCTGCGGGCCAAAAAAAGGGTCCCGTGCGAATTTGCGGCGGGTGCGGCGAATGGCTGAACTCGAATCGCACAGAGATCGGATGTGATTTGCACTGCAGTGCGGTGCGAATCACATCCGTTCTCATAAACCGCTGCAATGTGAACCCAGCCTTAGTGACACTGGCGACGGGGGGTGATCACGGGGTTAAACCTTTATTGGGGGGGTTAGGGGGGTACCTTAGAACTAAAGGGGGCTAACCCTAACTGCCCTAACAGTTATTAGTCACAAATGACACCCGCCGGGTGATCAGGGGGTTAAACCTTTATTAGGTAATAAATGGCGGGTGCCCTGAAACTATAAAAAAATAACTAACCAACCAGCGTCACCTGTAACAGTTATATGGTGATCACTGGTGAAAGGGTTAACTAGGGGGCAATCAGGGGGCTTTATGCGGTAGTATATGGGGGTCCCTGGCGCTATAAAAAGCTGCGGCGAACCTAAATACCTACCTGCCTAACTAGCGTCACCTGTGACACTAATACGGCGATCAGAAAAATGATCGCTTATTAGGCTGGATTCACACTGGAGCGATGCGGAAACGCCGCGAATCCGCGGCGGGTTCCCGCATCGCATGCCTCCCGGCGGCAGTTCACACTGCCCTATGCGAACTGCTGGGAGTGTCAGTGAAATGTTACTGACACCCCCAGATCAGTTCACATATCGCAGTGCGATCTGCAAACTCGGATCGCATGGTGTGAACACCCATGCGATCCGATTCTGCTGCGGGCCAAAAAAAGGGTCCCGTGCGAATTTGCGGCGGGTGTGGCGGGTGCGGCGAATGGCTGAACTCGAATCGCACAGAGATCGGATGTGATTTGCACTGCAGTGCGGTGCGAATCACATTCGTTCTCATAAACCGCTGCAATGTGAACCCAGCCTTAGTGACACTGGCGACGGGGGGTGATCACGGGGTTAAACCTTTATTGGGGGGGTTAGGGGGGTACATTAGAACTAAAGGGGGCTAACTCTAACTGCCCTAACAGTTATTACAGTCACAAATGACACCAATGCAAAAAAAAAAAAAAAAAAAATGACATTGGTGTCACTGTGACTGGGGGGGCAGGGGTAATTGGGGGGGTGATCGGGGGGTAAAGGGGGGGTGTGAGTGTGCCTGGCATGTTCTACTGTGTGTGTAGAGTGTTGGTGCAACTCACCGATCCGCTCTCCTCCGTGTCGGAACGAAAAATACCGACACGGAGGAGAGAATACATCACTTCCTCTCCTGTGTTTACATTACAGGAGAGGAAGTGATGTCACCGGGGATTTCTATTCGTCGGGAGCGATCGCGAGGGGGTGGCCATGAATGAATGGCCGTCCCCTCGTCCGGGATCGCTCCCGAACGAATACCGACCGCCGCAGGCACCGGGCGGGGGCCCGATCGGGCCCCCGACCCGCGGGAGGCAAGGGACGTACATGTATGTCCTTATGCCTGCCCGTGCCATTCTACCGACGTACATCGGCGTGCGGCGGTCGGCAACTGGTTAAAAGCCATTTCTGTAAGGTAACTGAAAAAGACTTGAAGGCAATTTTTGTAGCTGAAAGAAAAGCAGTTCATTATGGGGAATAATCCCCACAAACCAACTACGTACAGAGTAAAAACATTGGTCCAGTTCAACCTGTGTGTGTTTGTTTATGTCGCTGCGTCTAAGGCCTGGTTCGCACATGTGCGTCGGTGGGTTCCTGCCTGGGGTCCGGTTAGGGTGACCACATTTCCAAACTGCTATTCAGGGACAATTTCAGAAAGGACCAGGAATTGTCTTGGGGTTGACGTGGATTTTGGTGGCGGGGGTGATTTGTCAGGCAAATGGCTGGTGTTAGCACTTGAATCAATCCAACATCATGCTTGATATGGTGCCAGGTCTATGCAGGTTCATCAACCTCAAGTAGAGAAGCAGGGAGTATTCAGCAAGAAATCATGGGGTCCTGGGGGTAGTGAAGGTCCTGTGTGGCTGAAGCCCTGCTGATCCATACAGAAAGCGAGACTGCAGAGGGGGAGGCAGGGAGGATCCCAGGGGCAGAAGATCACAGGGTCCTGGGGGGTCCGTGAGTGGTCCCTCTTCAACAGTCGGGCCACGCGGGTGGGAGGAGGAGAAGTCAGGCAGTCGTAGCAGATTTGAGCCAGTAGCACACAGAAGAACACACGATCATTCACACTCACAGAGAAACCAGTCCCGGCCGGGTGGCTGCTGTCACTCCCAGTCCTTCTGCATGCCACTGGGTGGGGGGTTGCGAGCAGTGGCGTAACTAGAACCTTCAGGGCCCCGATGCAAGAAACCATGAAGGGCCCCCTGAACCCCAGCCAGGGCCCTTCCCTCCGAGTCCGGCGGTGGAACTCCAGGGCGTGGTCACAGGTATGACCTTTGTGAGCCCTGTAGTTCCACCACTGGCATCAGTATTTTTTTCTTATAATTTTTATTTTTTTATTTTTAGGTGCCCCATCTGGCTAGGGAGAACAGACATCGGTCTGAGCGGCAATGCATGGAGCAGGTCATGCGGGGAATGCACAACTAAAGAGCAGCCAGTGCGATAGTCGAGCATGGAGCTCTGCTAGTCACTCTCCACCTCCAGCCACCCGTGTGCATGGTGCACTGGTACCCTTAGCTGCCTATGCTGCTGCCGGCCATATGTAGAGGGGGCTGCTTGGGCCCCCTGCAGCACAGGGCCCAGTTGCGGTCACGACTGCTGCACCCCCTATAGTTACGCCCCTGGTTGCCAGCGCCAGAGAAGGAGGTGGGTGGAGACGGAGACACTATCTGAACTGGACAGAAGGAAGAAGATCACACTGCACCGTCAAACCTGTACGTGGGGGGGTGGGAGTGTGCCCTCTTTTCCTGTGAAGACATGAATTACATCAGCAAGGTGTTACATTTTTTTCATCTGGACTGGCTCAAGGGAGTAATTGGACAATTTTATGAAAACCTTGAAAAGACTGACTTTAATTTGAAGTTTACTGTGTCATGTCACCAACATACTATACATTTTCTGGATGTGCAGATTTTTGAAAAATGTGGATGGAGGCTTGGGTTCCTCACTGTATAGAAAGCCTTCTTCGGGGAACACAATCCTCCATGCCATTAGTTCGCACCCTGTCCCGTAATCAGAAGCATTCCATACAGTCAATATCTCAGGGTTAAAAGGAATTGCAGCCATCAACAAGACTTTGAAAAGTACTTGGGTCATCACAAAAAGATGCGACAGGGGGCGTGGCCTGACGATGCACTAGAGCAGACGTGCTTTGCGGGAGCTCCGGCATTGGCACGGCAATTTTGATCTCTTTATTCACGATCCCCTAGCATTTACTCAGCTTGAGTATGGGGAGGAAGACGGGCAAGTCCCTGCCTAAGAAGGGAGCGGCTACGGGAACGATTAAGCGGTTTTTATCCACGGAACCCGAGGACGCTGAGGAACAAGACGGCCTATGCCGCTCACCACACAGCACGCTGCTTGCGCCAAGCCCCACCTCTTCAGCTAGGCCAGAGTGCAGGCCGTGTTCGCCTGATACCTTGGCCCAATCGGAGGGAGAAGGGGACCTGGCCGGATCTACCAGAGCAGCTACCAGAGCGAGTGATCTCCCGACCAAAGCTGACCTAGCCTCAATGCTACTGAACCTGGAACGGGTGATTAGGAAGGAGCTCTCGGCAGTCCGCTCTGACCTGTCGCAGGTTCTGATACGAGTGGAAGAGACGGAAAAACGCTTAGACTGGCATGCGTCCGCTATAAGGACTCTCCAGATGACCACCCGCCAGCTTACAATCGCCCACCGGATGGCCCTTTACAAGATCGAGGACCAGGAGAACCGGAACAGGCGTAACAATATTCGGATCCGTGGCCTGCCTGAGGCAACCGGAGATGACGACCTCCTGCCCTCTGTCCGAGGCATTTTCAACAGCCTCCTTGGCCGAGCAGCGGATGCACCTTTGAAAATCGATCGGGTTCACAGAGCCCTCCGCCCCCGTAATCTAGCCACTGATGCTCCACGGGACATCATCTGTAGAGTCCACCACTATCCGGACAAAGAGCTGATTATGAAGAAGGCAAGAGATGCCACACCGTTTGATTTTAATGGTGCCTCTCTCACTCTCTTCCCAGATCTGGCGAAGGAGACGCTGGACAGGCGTAGGGCCTTACGCCCTCTTACAGAACTTCTGCAAGCGGCATCCATAAAATACAGATGGGGCTTCCCTACAGCACTAATTGCCTCTGTGAATGGTAAAACCTCGATCCTCCGGTTCCTGGAGGACTTAGCAGAATTTTGTGCTGATCTGAATGTTGCTGTTCCGGAGTTCCCTCGCTGGCAAGATGTCGTTCCACCTTTACTGAATGGCTCCGACCGACAGTGGCAGAGAGTGGGTCGTAAAAACACCAAGTCGCGGCACAGGGGAACCAGGCGCACCCATGATATGGACACTGCGTGGTTCCTGGCATTCGCCCTGATCTACTTCTCCGGCCGGTGAAGGACTCTTGGTTCCCGCAAGTATACCCCTGTACAGTTCTGTTTTTACTCGGCCCTGATTTGTTTACTCGGTTAGGCATCTCCCTTTATTGCCCATACTCTCTCCGTAGATGTTCAGTGCTCTACTCCTTTGATGCCTTGGACTTCTGAGCAAGCCCGCAATATGGCTTTGTGCACTGGGTTCTATGTGCATAGTATAGGGTTGCTCTTTGGCGTACCCGCGAGCATACACTTGGACCCATATCTGGGACTGCTCACTAACCCTCTAGCGTGTTCTACGGATGTTACTCAGACCCTGTCTTAGATCATTTATGTTACTTATGTCATCTATTTTTTACTGTTATTTTACGTTTTAATTTTTACCGGACATGTTATAGCACTGTGAGGCCATACGAGGTGCCGATGCCGGACTGTCGTGATGCGTCCCTGACCCCCTATGGCGTGGTTAGCTTCTGACTGTTCGGGTACCGCCACCCCCCTCCACGACGGGGGCCGTCTGGCGCTTGGTCCCGGTGCCCTTACTCTGCTATGTGGAGCGGGCGCGGGGGCCCCGGGCCGGGCGCGCGACCCGCCCTTGTACTGCAGTTTTCTGCGTGCAGTTAGAGTTATCGCTAAGCTGCTCTCTCTCTTACTCCTATCTCTGCTATTCTGTTCTTCTTCTTGCGCTTTTCCTTCTTTCTTCTCTCTTTCTCTGGCCTTCCATTCCTCCCCCTTCCCTGCCCTCACCCACCCCTGTCCCCTCTTTCCTGGGTGGTTCTGTTCGCCTCGGTATTGTCGCAATGAATGGGGTTGGGACGTGGTTCCTCTACCTGAGACCCCATGGCTACGGTGAACCTTATTTCATATAATGTTAGGGGCCTACATACCTCCGGGAAGAGACACAATTTGTACAGGGAACTGAGCCGTCTGCGAGGGGATGTGGTTTTTCTCCAAGAGACCCACCTCACTCACTCAACTTCGGTTAAGTTGTACTCCCCTAAATACCCTACTTGGTATTATAGCCTTTCGAATATTTCCAAAGCCAAGGGAGTTGCCATTGGGTTTCGGAGGGGAACCGCGTTCACACTGGAATCTATGTTAAGTGACCCGACTGGCCGCTTCTTATTTCTACGGGGCACCCTGGGCAGCATGCCATGCACTCTAGCTACTCTTTATTCTCCCAATAGGGACCAGGCGACTTTTATTGCATCGACACTTTCCAAATTGAGGGACTTCGCTAGTGGATGTGTGGTCCTGGCGGGTGATTTCAATGTTGCTCTAGAACCCACTCTGGACACTTCCAGAGGGGGTTCGACCTTGTCAAATAAAAAACTGAGGTACATCCGCACACAACTCAATGAGTCGCAGTTAATGGACACCTGCAGGATCACGCACCCACGCGAGCGAGACTATACCCACTACTCCACGGCACACCGTACGTACTCGAGAATCGATTTATGTTTTATTGACCACCAACACTTGCCACTTCTAGTACGATCAAACATAGAAACATCTCCCCTGTCCGATCATGCACCGACTTCGCTTACTCTCAAAGTAGACTCATTGCCCCTTAAATCTGCCAACTGGAAGCTGAATGAAACCCTAATTTCCGAGGAAATAGATAGGAAGGCGGTGGGAGAGGAACTAGATTTTTATTTTAAAACTAATGTGTGCACTGAGATCTCCCCGGGTATACTGTGGGAAGCTCACAAAGTTTTTATCAGGGGTAAACTTATTGAAATGGGTGCCAGGAAGAAGAGGGAACGGGCGGCTCAACAAAATACATTGATACAGGATATCAAGGGATTGGAGCGGCTCCACAAACAGAGCCTCTCTGCAGCTGTCTTTCATTCCCTCACTGAAAAAAGAGAATCCCTAAAGACTATCCTGCACCTGGATCAGAAGAATAGATCTAGGTTGGTGTCCCAACGTTTTTACGAGTGGGGGGACAGGCCCAGTAGATTGTTAGCTAATTCCATCAGACAGCAGAAAGCTGCAGCGTTCATTCCTAAAATTAGGACCGCTGGGGGGTCTATGGCATTTACCACCCCACATATTGCTAGGGAATTCAGGGAGTTCTACCAGCATCTCTATCACGTCTGACAAACCGATGTTGACGGAAATGCTAAGCAGAAACTTATACAGGATTACTTGGCCCGAGCTGCCCTCCCACAGCTCCCATCGGAGGCCCTGACCTCTTTGGAGGGGGAATTTACATTGGCGGAATTGCTGAGGGCCCTGAAAGGTATGGCGAAGGGCAAGGCACCAGGACCTGATGGCTTTACGGTGTCATATTACCGCTCCTATGCTGACAAACTATTCCACCACTTGACCAAATACACCTACGTGACCTTAAACGGCGGAGTTCTCCACCCCGGAAACTACCTATGCCCATATTATGGTTATCCCTAAAGCGGGAAAAGACCCTGCGTAATTTACCGCCCTATCTCGTTGCTGAATATAGATGCCAAAATCTATGCTAAAGCGATTGCGAATAGACTACTCCCTCTAATCCCGAGATGGATAATGAAAGACCAAACTGGTTTCATACCGGGGAGGGAGGCTCGCGATAATTCTTTGCGCACTTTCTCCCTGATGACGTACGTACGACACCTCTCCCAGCCCACCCTGTTACTCTCCACAGATGCTAAAAAAGCGTTTGACAGGGTGGACTGGGAGTTCCTTATGGCGACGTTGTCTCACCTCGGAATTGGCCCTTCCCTTAGGTCTCAAATTTCAGCTCTCTACCATCAACCCACAGCCCAATTAAGAATTAATGGCACTCTCAGTGACCCCTTCACCTTACATAATGGCACGCGCCAGGGCTGCCCGCTTTCCCCCATTTTATTTGCGATATCCCTAGAGCCCTTCCTATCTATTGTCCGGCATAATCCGAACATACATGGCATCACCGTTGGCAGGTCGGAACACAAATACACTGCATATGCAGACGATATATTGTTTTATGTGTAACAACCCCTGATTTCTCTCCCTAACCTCATATCTGAATTCTCGGCTTATGGTAAGGTCTCTAATTTCAAAATTAATATGTCTAAATCCGAAATATTAAATGTAACGGTCCCCACACACAGCGCATCACACATGAAACAGAATTTCCCCTTTACCTGGCAGGTACGGCACATGAAATATTTAGGTATTTACCTAACGCCCAACCCATTAGCCCTCTTCCGTGCCAATTTTCTGCCACTCCTCAACACACTCAGGTCGGACCTCCAGAAATGGTCTCAGTTAAGTCACTCATGGTTGGGGAGATTTGGGCTGGTTAAAATGAACTTGCTGCCTAGGTTGCTCTTTATGCTGCAAATGATTCCATTTGGGATACCGGTGGGTTTCTTTACTATATTGAACTCTATGGTGTATAGGTATGTTTGGAACAGGAAGAAACCCAGGCTCCCACGGTCCTTGCTCTTGCGACTACGGAGTGATGGGGGCCTGGCAATGCCGGATTTCCGGCTGTATTTCCGCTCCATCGTACTGGCCAGACTGTCAGATTGGAAATATTGTATAAATACTAAACTGTGGGTCGCATTAGAAATGGAACTATGCGGGACTGACCTTTTCACCCAAATGTGGATACCGAAGAAATATAGGACTTTGTCTATTAACTCGTCACCACTGACAACTTCTTCTCTCGCAATATGGGATTCTCTGTGCAAAAGCCAGGGCTGGCCCTACAACTCACCCTTGATGTCTTTGTCGGGACATTACTTCCCACCTGGAAACATGAGGCCTCACCTACACTCCCCTTGGAGTTTGTGGTCTAAGACTCTCCTGCATCAGCTCACTGGTCCCTCTGGTGTTCTTCCACTCTCTGCCATCATGGGTGACTTACCTATTTCATACATGGACCACTGGAAACATTGCCAACTGGCGGCGTTTGTCCGCTCACTTCCTAAGCCTCTACGCTCCATCACCGAGCTCACACCCTTGAAGTCCGCTTTCTCAGATAACCAGCCCACAGTGAAACCCATTTCTCATTTCTACCATGCGTTGCTGTCCCTGGAGTCCAACAAGACCCCTACTTTTATCCGTAATTGGGAGCTGGACCTCAATAAGGAGCTCACGCCTACCCAAAAATCCACTATCCTTACCATGGCACATACTGCCTCAGGCTCATCAAAAATGTCAGAATGTCAGAAGTTGTTAACCAGGTGGCATTACACACCAGTAGCACTGCATAAGATTTTCCCTCAGATCTCCCCGCTGTGTTGGAGGGACTGTGGTGAACGAGCCACTCACGCTCACATCTGGTGATTTTGTCCATGGATCCGCCCATTCTGGCTCGCTGTTCTGTATTGGATTAAGCAAATTCGGGGTTGGGAGGTATCTAATGATCCGTGGTATGTCTTGCTTCATTGTACAGGTGAACCAGCAGGCTCGTATAAAAATTCTATTACACCCCATCTCCTCAATGCCGCGAAAACCCTTATCCCACAGTTTTGGAAGCAGAGGACGATCCCAACGCTCCCCCGTTGGCTACTCAAGGTCGATTACATATATCATATGGAGGACTTGACACTCTATTTGAGAGGCAAGTCTGACCTAGCCAAAAAGATATGGGCCTGCTGGGTCACCTTTAAGTACACCTCTGTATGTGCGGATATTGTGTCTCAACTTATGTAATGGTACTTTAATATCTCAATTTCTATGACCGATGCTGAAGATTGACCCTGCTGTGTCATTCGGCGGAGCTGCGATGACGTCACTCCCGTGCATGCGCACGGGAGCCGACACGCGTGGCAGCTCCGTTGTTGGAAATGCCGCGCTCAGTGCACCTGCGCGCCGCTGTCTATGGCATGTGCCTGTCTTCGGGCAAATATCTCCTAAACCGTATAGGTTTAGGAGATATTTCTTGGACCTACAGGTAAGCCTTAATCTAGGCTTACCTGCAGGTCAAAGTGGTTTGTAAGGGTTTACAACCACTTTAACAGCCTTTCTTTCGTAAACCGGAAAGAGGGATATGCTTTATTTTGATATATTATCTTTGGAGTCTCAGTTAAACACCTGAGGATATGGCTGGTATCAGGGGGACCCCAGGACTTCACTGGTGATATGTTATTACTGATTCATCCTTGGAGGGGATCTGTACTCTACTTGCTATCTCAAGCGCTTGTTTCTGTAATGGTTGATCGTGTTTCTCCTTTGACGATTTGTTTTTGATAAGCTGTATATGCTTCTTTTCGTTAATAAAAACTGATTTAAAAAAAAAACAGACGCGACAGATAATGGACAAATATTGGCTCCTTTTTGGTGACTGATGATATTGTCTCTAAGTATGTGAATAATCATCCCCAAATCACCTTTAGAAGAGCCTCATCTATAGAAGACCAGTTGGTAAAAAGTCATTATGTTAATCACGAACGTCCGGTGTCTCAGTTCACGGGAAATAAACAGGAACAAAAATGTGGGAGATGTCATTTTTTTAATTTTTATGATGAATAGGCAATCCGTGACCCTACCTAATGGTCAGATTCACAAGCCTAGTTTCCAGGCCAATTGTCAAACAATTGGGGTAGTTTACTATATGGTGTGTGAGTGTGGGGTTTTCTATATTGGGAAAACCAAGAGACATTTTTTTCACAGGATTAGAGACCATATGTCGCTGGTCTCCAAAAAGGGAATGGAGACACCAATCAGTAGATACATTGGTCTCCATCATAATTTTGATGCATTGAAGATGCATTTTTGTGCATTGGAACACATATCTTAACATGATGGGGGGGGGGGGGGGGGGGTGACAGACAAGCAATTACTGCAGTGAGAATCTAAATGGATATATACCCTGGCCACTACAAAATTCTCAGGACTCAATGAATCTATTTCAAACCGTTCCTTTATGACTTGATTCTTTGGGGGAAATAGGTTTGGATACATTCCAGCTAACTATTATTGATTACATGTGGAAGATCAGGTAATTCTGGTCTCATGTTATGACCTTTATTTGGTGAATACAATAATGTTCTGTTGCTTTGAGTGATGCATTTGAAGGATGTTTTCAAAATTATGGTAGTGGTGCTCCTGCAACCAGTGTTCTATACAGATATATACAATGAATAACATCAAATTACGTTCATTTATAACTTAAACGTCTGTGGGGTACAGTATCAATGCCTTAGCATAATCTAGATACACTACATCCATGGCCCTTTCTCTATCCAAAAACAGCTCATCTCCAAAAAACAGTTCTGCAAGATCAAGTCAGTAATCTTCCTTTGAAAGTACATCCATGTGACAGAAGACAGCAGCTCATCTAATTTCCAAAATACAAATTGTTTTACAAACAGTGAACTGGTCAGGATAACAATAAACAGTAAGGCTCGGTTCACACAGGGGCGACTGCGATCCGACTTCAGGTCGCCCCTAGTCGCCTCAGGTCGGACAACATTTAAAAATCAATGTAAGTGAATGAGAGCCGTCTTAATGCACGCTACTGAAGTCGCCTCCGACTTCAAAAGAAGTTCCTGTACTACTTCAATCCGACTTGTAGGCGACTTGTACCCATTGATTTCAATGGAGGTCGCCTCCAAGTCGGATCTCTGTCTATACGGAGGAGACTTTGACAGAATTGTTAGCTCTGAAGGGGGAACTCCACGCCAAATTTCTGAAAATTTTTTGGGCGTGGGTCCCCCCTCCGAGAGCATACCAGGCCCTTAGGTCTGGTATGGATTCCAAGGGGAACCCCCTACGCCGAAAAAACGGCGTGGGGTCCCCCCCAGATCCACACCAGACCCTTATCTGAGCACGCTACCCGGCCGGCCAGGAAAGGGGGTGGGGACAAGCGGGTGCCCCCCCTCCTGAGCCGTACCAGGCCGCGTGCCCTCAACATGGGGGGGTGCCTTGAGGGAGGGGGGGCGTGCGGCCCCCCCACCCCAAAGCACCTTGTCCCCATTTTGATGAGGACAAGGGCCTCTTCCCGACAACCCTGGCCGTTGGTTGTCGGGGTCTGCGGGTGGGGGGCTTATCGGAATCAGGGAGCCCCCTTTAATAAGGGGGCCCCCGGATACCGGCCCCCCACCCTATGTGAATGAGTATGGGGTACAATGTACCCCTACCCATTCACCTGTAAAATAAAGTACAAAAAAAAACACAACACACAAGATAAAATAATTTATTGCACAGCTCCGGGGGTCTTCCGTCTTCGGGGGTCTTCTCGCCGGACTCCTCCGCTATCTTCTTGTAGCTCTTTTACTAGCGGAGGAGCCCGGCATTCTTCTTCATCGCCGCGGCCTCTTCTTCCGACTTCAGGGGTCTTGTCCCCCTCTTCGGTTCTTCTGCCGGGCCACTGCGCCTTCTTATAGCTCTTTTACAGGCGGTGGCCCGGTCTTCTGTCACCACCGTCGCTGCCGCCTTCCGTTCTTCTTCTCCTGGAGATTTTGACTCGATGCTTTCTCCGGCCGCAATGCCAGGGACACGCTGCGCGGCGACTTATATAGGGACACGGGGCGGGGTCATCGGTTGATGTCACATGGGTGGATGTCACATGGGTTGATGTCACATGGTGACCCCGCCCCCTTACGATGTCACAGTCCCGGAGGATGCTGGGACTGTCGCCATGTGACATCAACCCGTGTGACCAACCCATGTGACATCAACCCATGTGACACTGCCCCTTGTCCCTATATAAGTGGCAGCGCAGCGCGTCCCTGGCATTGCAGCCAGAGAGAACGTTGAGTCAACATCTCCAGGAGAAGAAGAAGAAGAACGGAAGGTGGTGGCGGCGGCGACAGAAGACCGGGCCACCGCCTGTAAAAGAGCTATAAGAAGGCGCGGTGGCCCAGCAGAAGAACCGAAGAGGGGGACAAGACCCCCGAAGTCGGAAGAAGAGGCCGCGGCGATGAAGAAGAATACCGGGCTCCTCCGCTAGTAAAAGAGCTACAAGAAGATAGCGGAGGAGTCCGGCGAGAAGACCCCCGAAGACGGAAGACCCCGAAAACCAACGGCCAGGGTTGTCGGGAAGAGGCCCTTGTCCTCATCAACATGGGGACAAGGTGCTTTGGGGTGGGGGGGCCGCACGCCCCCCCTCCCCCAAGGCACCCCCCCATGTTGAGGGCACGCGGCCTGGTACGGCTCAGGAGGGGGGGCGCGCCCGCTCGTCCCCACCCCCTTTCCTGGCCGGCCGGGTAGCGTGCTCGGATAAGGGTCTGGTGTGGATCTGGGGGGCCCCCCTCGCTGTTTTTTCGGCGTAGGGGGTTCCCCTTGGAATCCATACCAGACCTAAGGGCCTGGTTTGCTCTCGGAGGGGGAAACCCACGCCAAATTTTTTTCAGAAATTTGGCGTGGAGTTCCCCATTCAGAGCTCATTCTCTGATTGGCCACGGCAAAAGTCGCCTGGCCTGGGGCGACTTGTATGTCGCCCCAGGTCGTGTCTAAAAGTCGTCTCCAAGTTGCCTCACAAAGTCGTCCTGAAGTCGTGTCGCCCCTGTGTGAACCGAGCCTTAATGGGTCTTCTAGCCTGAACTAGCAGTAAATTCTTCCAAAAAACATCACAGAAAGCATGCAGCACACACAGAGCTCTGGATAAATAACTGAAAAGAAGCTGAAATGGTTAACAGCCAGCCATGTGTCACACTATCAACAGACAGAGAATGTGCTGAGCAGATCTTATCAGTGTGCAGGTAAAACAGCTATTAAAAAAAAAAAGTACAGAGCAAGACAAGAGGGAGAAGGGAGGACAGATCAGTAACCTGCACACTGCCCGAAGCCATGGATTTCTGGAAGACACTGCAGCCAGTCAGGGCCATCTTTAAGGCAGGGCAAAAGGGGGCAGCTGCCCTGGGCCCTGTCATTGTTGTGGGGCCCAAAACAGCTGCCTCATACTTGCCAACTATCCAGGTTTAAATTCCCTTGTCCCTTGAAGTTTTATTCCTGTGCTGTGTCCTAATATCTGTGTGAAGTGCTGGTACTAATGCTGCCCAGCTCTGCCCTATTGTTATGTGCAAGTGACTCACCTACAGACCCAGTGTTTACATATAAATAACCGGCATTCATATGTAAATAGCAGCGACAATACTAAGTAAATAGCTGCGGCTGGCGGCATTGATATGTAAATAAAGGTGGCATTCCTATGTACATCATGCCCCCCTGCTGTGAGGAGGTGATGTGCTGTAACCTCTAGCAACTAATCAGTGAGCTGTAACGTGTGCTGTAACCTCTAGCAACTAATCAGTGAGCCGTAATGTGTGCTGTAACCTCTAGCAACTAGTCAGTAAGCAGTAATGATATGCTGTAATTGCTGGCAATTAATTGCAATTGCTGCCTAATCTGATACAGAAAACAGATTTTAGGTCTAGCTGCTATTGTATGTCTCAGAGCTGGTGGAGAGGGAAATAGCATGGGGGGGGCAAATAGTGAAACACATATTATAGTTAAAATAGACCTGCAGAAAAAAAGAAAATAGATGGCACTTGCTGGGGTTTTCTGCTTTTCCAAGGATGCAACATTTTTTCTTTCAAACTTGATAAACAACTATATGCCTTGTACAGGATACCAAGGATGGGTCCTAGACGGGTGCTATTTGGCACCAATATTTGGGTTATGGTCCCTTTAAAGGAAATGTATGTATACTCAGGAGTCTCACCCGTGATGGGTGAAGAATTCCGGGTTAGTCAATTAAAGGAGAAGACTGGCTTGCAGTTCTCTCTGTATTAGTAGAGACTTATTTGGGACCTGAAATTTTGGACGTCCGGAGAGACCTCCACTCTTGACTATGGGGACTCCAGTCCCTACGGGATTAAGCAGCCTTCAGGAAACAGCACATAAAACAGGAAGCTCTTCATATTAGGTGTGGTGGGGAGTAGGTATTTGAGAGAGAGACACGGAGTGCTGCATGTGTGCTGGGAGCTGCTAAACAGCCAGAGTTGAACTGTGCTAACCTTGGGGTAAATCCCATCTATGAAGTATAAGTGATCACATTCCCTCTGTTCTAAGCTACATAAGAGCTGAGGGGAGGAGAAATAGCAGTATACTAAGCTTGACAGTGAATGGCTGTGCTGTGGGGACATGGCAGGACAAGTCTGATCATTGAAGGAGAGCACACTGAGTTCCCAGCATAGCTAGAGAACTGACTATGGCACTGTCCTGCTGTGGCAGTGATCAGGCTCACTGACTGGTGACAGTATGTAAAAAAAACAAAAACAAAAAAACAAAAACATAATTTTTTTTCAATTTGTAAATATTTTTTATTTTTTTACATACTGTGACCAGAGCAATACAGTGTTACTATAGTAACACTGTACTACTCTGGGGAGGTGATCAGGATTATTATTATTTTTTTAAACACACTATGATAAGTCCCTTCAACTAACATTGATAGTATGTAAACTATTGGATGGATGATAATAGACTATATCCAAAAATTTGCTGATAAAAACAGTATTATTAGTTGTAATCAACATTTGGTTTAGGGAAGTTCGTTCTGGCCAAACCAATCTGTTAACATTCTACAAGGAAGTGAGATGCCATCTAGATAATGTAAGGCCTCTGCTTGTGGTGTATCTGAATTTTGCAAAATCATTTGATACAGTCCCCCATAAACGTTTAAGTTATAAACTGAGGTCTTTAGGCATGGACCATAGGGTAGGTTCATGGATAGAAAACTGGTTACAGGAGAGTGTCAAAAGGGTGGTGATAAATAGCAAGTACTGGTCTGGAGTGGTAAATGGGGTACCTGAAGGCGATATAAAGATAAGTAGGGCAATAACTTCACAGCAGGATATAGACATTTTACAAGAAGACCCCAATAAAATAAAAGGGTGGGCGACTACATGGCACGGTTTAAAACTGAAAAATGTAAAGTAATGCAATATGAATACAAGTTACTCACTAGGGGGAGAACCTCTGAGGGAATCCAGGATGGAAAAAGATCTGGGGATCCTGGTAGATGAGAGACTCAAATTGATTGTAAGGGTTTTTTTTTGTTGTTTTTTTAAAATAACAAACATATCATACTTACCTCCACTGTGCAGCTCGTTTTGCACAGAGTGGCCCCGAGCCTCGTCTTCTGGGGTCCCCCAGCGGCTCTCACAGCTCCTCCCCACATCAGATAACCCGCTAGTAGAAGAGCTCTCCTGGGGGGCTTACCTTGCGGGTGCGCTCCCGAGTCCATAGCCGGCGAATGCATGACTCGGCCCTGCCCCTGGGTCATAAGATTTGATTGACAGCAGCGGGAGCCAGTGGCTGCACTGTTATCAGTCTATCCAATCAAGAGCTGAGAACCCAGGGCAGAGACAGCGCGTCCCCACCGGGTCAAGTTCCAGGGTTCAGGTAAGTAAAATGGGGGGGGCTAAGGGGCCGGTCACTGCCATGTGTTTTTTCACCTTAATGCATCGGATGCATTAATGGGAAAAAACACAAAGGTTTACAACCCCTTCAAGCAATGTCATGCAATGCCAAGTCGCAGCAAGCAAAGCTAGCAGACTATTAGCATGCATTAAAAAAAGAATTTAATCAAGAGATAAAACTATCACCCTGCCACTTAAAAAAAAAAAAATAATTCAGCCACATCTGGAGAATTCCGTCCGGTTCTGTTCACCAATCCTCAGAAAGGATGTACTGGAGCTGGAGAGAGTCCAGAGAAGGGTAACAAAGTTAATAAGAGGACTGGAGGACCTCAGTTATGAGGAATGACTATAAACATTAAACTTATTCTCACTGGAGAAGAGATGCTTGAGAGGAGATATGATAGTGATATGCAAATATCTTAATGGTGATTTTAGCATAGGGACAGTGGTGGCCCATCCATAGGGGCTCATGGCGTCACCCCCATAGTCACAAAAAAAGGCCCTTTAAAAAAAGATCAAAAATGTCCTTTAACTGCACTGTGTTCAGCGCCAGACACAGTGCACTATGGGAAGAGTGATATCTATGCAATTATGCAAGTGCAGATGAGATGCTTAATTTGTGGGGTTTTGACCTGCCTTGTGGCGCAATGCAGTGCGCCTGAATATTTCCTCCCTCGTAATGTTATTAGGCAGTGTTTTGATTGGCACTGCACTGCCCTAGACATGGGCGGTGCTTTCCCTTGAATCTTCCAGTTTCTCTGTGCCAGTGAAAAAATGGAAGTGACTTCCGCAGCTCCGTGGATGGAACGCACGGCCCGGCCGGTGCTTTTTTTCCCTTCAGAATCCCGTTTTGGTATGCAGCACTCATTGTAAATTTAGCAATCCTGTCCTGGTTTTAGCATGGTTTAGCAAAGCATAAAGTTTTACATATGACATATATTAGTCTATTAATCAATCTGCAGACAGGTTTAATGTTATTAAATCAGTGGACCATGATGAAATAAGGCAAAATAATGTAATCCAATAGTGTTAATGTTTCAGTGGCTGCCACTTAAACCTATAATGATCCTATTGTATGAAACACTGGATGTCCAAGCGATGTGATTTCAGCCACACAGATAATATGGCTGAAATCACATCGTATTCGGACCAAACTCGCACAGGACCCTTTTTTTGGTCCACACCAGAATCGTATCACATGGGTGTGCACACCAATGCGTTCCGATTCATGTCAGAACTGTCAGTTGAACTATCTGTGGTGCTACTGATCTGTATACTATCTATGGGGCTACTGATCTGTATACTATCTGTGGTGCTGCTGATCTGTATACTATCTATGGTGCTGAGCTGTATACCATCTGTGGTGCTGAGCTATGTACCCTATCTGTGATGCTGAGCTATATACCCTATCTGTGATGCTGAGCTATATACCCTATCTGTGATGCTGAGCTATATACGCTATCCTGTGATTCTAAGCTGTATACTCTATCCTGTGATTCTAAGCTGTATACTCTATCCTGTGATGGTGAGCTGTATACTCTATCCTGTGATGGTGAGCTGTATACTCCTGACACTATGGGTGAAAGCAAGTGGAATACAGAGGACGGAGTGGGTGGATTGTATAAAGGCTGGGGCTTATGATAAGTGGGAGGGGTCAAAAAGGAAGGGTGGGTCTGGCGCCCCTCCATCTTAAAACTTTGTCAGCCGCCACTGCATAGGGAATAAACTATTCAGTCTCAGGGAGTGTAAGAAGACACAGGGCAACTCAATGAAATTGGAGGAGAAGCGGTTTACCTTAAACTATGTAGGGGGTTTTTCACTGACAGGGCGGTGAGGATGTGGAACTCCCTTCCACAATTGGTGGTGCCAGTGGTAAGTATTGATAGTTTAAAAAAAAACTCTTGGATGGCATCTTAGTGAACACAGTATACAGGGATATAGGTAATGATTTTTGACATGAACACACACACACCCAGAGAGGTTGAACTGGTGTCTTTATTCAACCTTACCAACTATGTAACTATGGAACTATGTATGATTGCTTAGAACAGTAAATTTCACTGTTATTAACAGCCATTTTTTTCTGAATGAAAACGATTCAATCAATGTTTAATACTGTAATTAGCTGTGATTGGCCACAGCTAATCACTTGGCACAGATGGGCTGTGATTGGCCCTGTCTTTACCATGTGATCATTGAGATCAACATAATAGTACACAATGAATGGAAGCCATCCATTGCGTACAATTGTCATGTGATCTGCTGTGATTGGTCACAGCGATCACATGGTACAAGCAGCAGGCTGGTACAAAAATCTAATTTCTTCATTAATGTAGGCCAATATGTATTCTGTTACATATTTTTGGTAAAGAAATCCCAATAAGTGTATATTGATTTGTTTGCACAAAAGTTATAGCGTCTAAAAACTATGATTTTTTAATTTTATTTATTAATTTATTTATTGTATCAATAATGGCGGCGATCAGCACACGTTATACTTACCTCCTCTGTGCAGTTGGTTTTGCACAGAGCAGCCCGGATCCTTCTCTTCTCAGGTCCCTCTTTGCTGCTCCTGGGCCCTTCCTCCTATCAAGTGCCCTCACAGTCAGCAGCTTCCTATGCATAGAACACATTAAGATAAAAAACCTTCTGTCTTTACAACTCCTTTAATTATGTTCCTAGCCTGTGTTTTTCTAAACTGTGTGAGATGCTTTTACTAGGACAAAGTCCCTGCTTTACAGAGACACAGGATCTATGCCTTCCCTCCTTTTGGATGATCGGCAGGTACCCGCCGTTGGGCTCTCGCTGTATGTGATCACACACAGCGGGAGCAAGCCACTGGTGGCGTGCATGCACGCCCCCTTCCCGGAAGACCAGGTCATGTATATATATGTGATCTGGTGCAGAGGTGCCGCCCTGTTGCAGTAAAACTGCTATAGGACGAACCTTAAGTGGTTAAGCTGGGTATACACTAGTAGAATTCCATTCAACATTTTTAGTTGTAAGAACATAGTAAGCACGTTCGTTCGATGTTCATTTTCAACCTCAGTGATGAGAAAGTTTGAAGAAGCAGAATGGAAACATTTTTTTGGATGCACAAATTTCTAGTGTAGTTTTCGTTAATTCATTCAGCCCATTCATTCCAAAATCGAAGAAGTTTAGTACAAGTTTTTATTAGAAATTTTACTAGTGTGTACACAGCTTTAGACATTTAATAGCAATTACAAAAATGTTTTAAATTAAAAACAAATTTAACCCTGGCCGCTGAGCCTCTGGCAATCTCTATTAGATCTAACCCTAATATATGTGTATTGCGAGTGGGTTCATTTACTGTGACTATAGGTCTATATGGGGACAATATGATTCTGCATTGATCCACTGAGGAACCGAGGGGGGAGATGCCTTCACCTAAGTGCAATTTTGTTTCTTTTAAAAATATCTTGACATATCTGGCCCACAGCTCTTCATCAAGAAGTCCTAACAGACATAATTTGGGAGTAAATGGAACAGGAGTAGACAGAAGGTCTGACAGCAGGTCCGTAATCTGTTTCCAATAATTGACTATAACTGGGCACGTCCACATGATGTGATTAAACTCTGCTCCCGGTTGAGCCTATTATAAACAATTAGAGGTAGAAATACGACCCAAGGCAAATAAGTGAATTGGGGGAGATATATTTGATGATTAATATATAGTTCAATTAATTTGTTATTAATTGCAGTGGAAACTGCAAAGTGTGATGAGCAGGCCTCCTCCAAATCGTCCTCCGTCATGTCTGGACAGATGGATTGCCACCAGGATTTAGCTGGCAATGGTGTAGCACATATTTTGACATGTAATAAATGGGAGTAAAGAGTAGATATTAACCCCTAAGGACCCTGTGATCTGAGCACCCTGATTGGGGATAATTGGACAGTCTAGGGCTTTGAGACCCAAATTAAGCCTGTAGAGCAGTGATTCTCAACTAGGGTTCCACCAGAGGATGCTAGGGGTTCCTTCAGCATTGGGCAATTTCTGACTCTCAGATAAGTTCCCACTGACACCATTGATCTTTTTAGCTATCTGTAAGGAGGCAATTCTTCCCAATGACCACAAGTGTAAGGACCATTCTTCCCACTGACCATCACACTAATGTATCATGAGTTGTAGATTTCTGATTTTTAGCAGGGGTTCCCTGAGACCGGAGAACTATTTCAAGGGTTCCTCGGTGTTGAAAAGGTTGAGAAAGGCTGCTGTACAGGGTTCTGAAGCTGCAGGTATCTATAAAATGCTTTATGAGAGAGATCATATTGTCTACGTAGGTAGTCGAAGGGGTGTATACTGCCATTGTGGTATATATATTATATATGTAGCACATACCCCTGAAGGAGCGGCTGAATATTTTTCTGGGCTTACCAATTACCTCCACCAGCTCGTAACTCGTTGTCCTTGTCTAGGGGTTCCCAGGGTTGATGGCCCAGTAACTGTAGAGACCGGCACTTGAATTCCTTGTTAGGATTTTTATTTTGCATAAAACAGTTGAACAAACTCAGTCTCTAAGTTAGGAATAGAGGGTATCGGGATAAAGTTTAGCTCAGGTTCTTGGAACTGCTGACGTCAATGAAGGTCTCTCTGTACATAATCCAGGGAATAGCCACTCGCAACTGGATTCTTTAACTGTTGGATAAATCCTTGACTTTGGATCTAGCAGCCAGTAATTCTAGCCTTGCAAAGTCTCTCACACAGACTTGGTTGAAAAATTAGTTGTAACCGGAAGGATAGAGGTAGGAACTTTTCTTACTGTACCAGAATCTTGCACCCGGTCCAGCGATACCATAAGCCCTTGTACACACAGTCGGAGAATCTGTCGGAATGAGTCTTATCAGACCACGTCGTCAGATTATCCGACTGTGTGTGGTATGCATCGGACTGATTCTGTCCGAATCTCCGTCCGATCCAAATTTCCAACATGTTGGAAAGATTTCCCGACCAACTGGGCCGGATGGACCTAATCCGATCATGTGTAGAGCATTTTCATCGGACCAAGTGCCACGCATGCTCAGATCAAATTCCTACATCAAAGCTATTGGCTACTAGCCTGAACGTAGTCCCATCGTAACGAAATTATGTCATCACGTTCTGAAAGATCAGATTTTTCGCCAACTTGGCCCGGCCGTGTGTATGCAACAGTTTCGGACAAGATCCGGCGGACAAAATCCGACAGGCAAAATCCGACGGATTTGGTTGTGGAAATCTCTGACCGTGTGTACAGGGGCTAAGAAATGTGGATTCAATCAATGTCCATAGCAGCTCAGCTTCCAGGCTCTTACCAAGCAGCCAGCCTCGTGCATGGCCCTCCTACTGAAGAGTCCTCCCCTGGTTGCATGTAGAGTTGCTGGGCCTCTCCAAACCCGAGACGGCACCACAACACCTTAGAATCCTCTCTTCAGTTACTGCGTCTGGAACTAGCTAGTTCCGAGGCTCGGGAATGGATGGATCCCGCACCCCAGGCCATGAGGGCCTCTGGGGGCTGGTCAGGAAGACCAGGACCACGGAGTCAGCAACAACTTCTGGACTGGAACCCAGAACCACGTGATCTCAGCACCTTAAGTACCCTCTCCCGGAATACACAGTGGAACAAACGCGCCCACTGATTGGCTCCGAGAGAGAGATTGGTACCCAATGCATCCAACCAGACTGCGTTCTAATGCCTCCCACAGATGCCAACTCCACCTATGACCAGGCAGAACCTTAATACAGCCCAGCCAAACTGATGCCAAAGCATAATTTAGAACAATTAACCCCAAAACGTAACTATAGTTTTGGGCAAAAACTAAATTTACAGACATAGCGCGTACTCATATATATATATATATATATATCGGACAGTGTAGTTAGTCCCCTCTGTTTCCAGAATGTGAAATCAGGCATATACAGCTGGGTGAAAGCATGGTTTAGAAAGGTAGTGCTAGAGGGGTGTCTAAATAGGAAGCAAGCTTTTTAGCTTCTCACCATACTGATCCATCCAGTGGTAAGATAGGTAGTTTAACTCTGAGCAAGGAGGAGGTGGAAGCCTCTAAGCCTACAAAAAGCATATCCACTTGCAAAACTATGTTGAGGTAGTCTTCTTATCCACTTGGCAGGTCAGATGAAGCCTAATCCTGGAGATGTTTCAGTTGCCATGCCAAGTAATGCATGTAGATATCAATCAGCCCCATGCTGGCCTTGGCTTTAGGCCATTGTCAAGTTGATCAATTTGGTTTGCATCTGGAGTTCGACCATATAAAAGCTGTGTGTTGGGAATTTACAATTTTAAAAAACTCCTTGGGGACAACCACAAGGGAGTGAACTAGTAAGTATAAACATTTCAGTAGAAGAATCATTTTAATTAAATTTATTCTTCCAGCTACTGATAAAAGAAAGTTTGGCCCATATGGCTAATTTCTGTTTTATGTGTCTTAACAAAAGGTGTTATATTTAAAAAATGGTCACTCTATAGAAACAAAAGCCTTGGTAGTGTCAAGAGAGACCAAGACACTCAATTCTGGAACAGATTCACGTAGCTGCATCAAGAAATTTGTTCTACAAGAGTTGATAGATTTAGATTTGCCCAGAATAAAGCCTGTCTGATCATTGTCTCATTGAGTCTCATGACCTTTTCTAATATTTTGTAGTCAATATTCAACAATGAGATTGGTTTATTATAGGCACAATCCACCAGGTCTTAATCTGGTTTGGGCAGCTGAACGTTTGTAGCTGTGTACATTGAGGGAGGTAGTACCTTTTGCTGGAAAAGTTCTGCGTATACCTTGGCCAGGATTGGAGCAATAATATCTACAGTATCTCACAAAAGTGACTACACCCCTTACATTTTTGTAAATATTTTATTATATCCTTTTATGTGACAACACTGAAGAAATGCCACTTTGCTACAAAATTTGCTGCCCCCTCAAAATAACTCAACACACAGCCATTAATGTCTAAACTGCTGGCAACAAAAGTGAGTACACCCATAATTGAAAATGTCCAAATTGGGCGCAATTAGCCATTTTCCCTCCCCGGTGTCAAGTGACTCGTTAGTGTTACAAGCTATCAGGTGTGAATGGTGAGCAGGTGTGTTAAATTTGGTGTTATCGCTCTCAATCTACCGTCAATCTAATACTGGTCACTGGAAGTTCAATATGGCACCTCATGGCAAAAAACTCTCTGAGGATCTGAAAAAAAAGAATTGTTGCCCTACATAAAGATGACCTAGGCTATAAGATTGCCAAGACCTTAAAACGTTAGCAAGATCAGTCAAAGAAATTAAATCTGCATCTTACATCCCTCAGATTACAATAGCGGAGAGTGAGGATGCTGGTTGGATGGCAACAATGTCCTTTGTGAACAAGCTACATAGTAGCGGCGGCTAATTTAATCCTTAATAGACAACCGGAGCACTGTCCGAGTTCAGAACTAGCTATTTAACAGACCTTGTTCGCTCCTGGGTTACACTGAGGCGACGTGGCCATCAGGCAACAAACGGCTGAACTGCGATATCCGAAAAAATGTTGATACCGTGAAATATCCACGTGCTGATCCTGCATGGCAGTGGTAAATTATGCAAAGACTTTTTTAGAGTCGCCTTAAAAATGCTTGGAAACTGCTTGGATCTAATCATTGCAGTGTGTGATTGTTTTGTTATATTGGTGGAAGACAGCTGCCGCCAGATCTGTTTGAACTGATCAGTACCTAAATAATGTGCACCTTTACTAGCTGCCGCTACCTAAAAGGGCAGTGTATGTATGGACAAATCCTTTACAGCAAGGTTGCTTGGCTAAAAATCCATATGAATACCTGATTGGAGTTTAACTGATATATGCCAATAGGAAATGAACTGCACCTTACAGTATGCTGATGTGGATACATTGTACCTACTACCTAAAAAGTTGTTACCAAGCCTGAAACACTTGTGTTTTGACAAATTGCTATTCATGCTATCTAGTTCAATCCCGTCCTTTATTTTCATTCCCTCTCCTCCGCCTGCTCTAAACTATTGGTTAACCGTCTAGTGACCAATTAGGATTATAGAACAATTGTTCGCCTAGATTATTTTTAACCATTGGCGTTTAATAATAGTGGTTACAATAGTTTACAGCAACTGGTCTGGACCTGCGCTGTGTGTTATGTATTTGTGTAAATGTTTTATGTGTGTCCTGTGAGTTTTATTTGTCTGTGGTGAATTTAACGTCTATATGTGTGGGCAACCTTTATGAATTGCACTTGGTTTTAATTAATTATTTATAATATAAATGGTTAATTTTTGAACATAATAATAAAAATATATTGTTTAAATTAATCAATCTAATATTGAACTATTTATTGTTGCCAATAGTAACTTCTTCACAGTCTGGGTCTGCCGGTCTGTACCCCTCTTTTTTTCCTGCTCCAATGGTCAGAAGGCTACGCTCCCAACACAAATTTCAAAGGGGTTCGGCGATTTTTATGCCGACTTCTACAACTTACCGAGTTCAGACTCCAGTCAGGTGGACATAAACAGATATATTGCGGACTCCCAACTCCCATCACTCCCAATAGAGACTCAAGAAATACTAGACAAACTGATAATCTTGGAGGAACTACAAGTAGCGTAGGCTCAATGAAACTGGGCAAAGCCCCAGGCCCAGACTGATATACCACCCAATACTATAAGACCTTCCTTCCAACCCTAGGCCCACGTATGGTGACATTCTTCAATGCACTGGGGTCAGATGTTAATTTTCCCAGAGACACCCTGAAAGCCCACATATCCCTGATCTATAAAGAGGGGAAAGACCCAGGTCTATGCGGGAGTTACAGGCCCATTTCTCTTTTGAATGCAGACTTGAAGCTGTTTTCCAAAACACTAGCTACTAGACTGGCATAACATCTCCAGGCCTTTAATACACCTTGACCAAGTCAAATTCATACCCACTAGAGAAGCAAGAGACTCAACCTCCTCCAGGTAGCAAACACCACTAAAGTCCCCTGTGTATTTGTGAGCACCAATGCTGAAAAGGTTTTTGATCAAGTGAACTGGAACTTTATGTTCTCCGCCATATTGGCTTAGGAGATAAGATGATGGAGGTGGATAGGCAACATATACTCAAACCCTTCTCAGCCCAAGTAAAGGCAAATGGAGTACTCTCTGCTCCATTCCCCATTGGAAATGGAACAACAAAGGGATGTCCCTTGTCCCGCCTCCTCTTTGCCCTATCACTAGAGCCGTTTCTCTGCACAATAAGGCTAAATCCAGACTTAACCGGACTCCAGGTGGGTAGCTCTCACTGTAAAATATCAGAGTATGCAGACGACCTGTTATTTTCCTTAACAAATCCTAGGATCTCTTTACCAAACCTCCTCTGAGAATTTAAGGTTTATGGGACAATCTCCCATTTAAAGATAGTCAGAAGCTATGGGCATTGCAATCCCCCCTCATACCTTACTTGACATGCAAACTAACCTTAGTTTTAAATGGACCACCACAGCACTAAAATATCTTGGCACAAACATTCCACCAGACATATCAAGTACGTATGACCTTAATTTTCCGCCCCTACTAACCAAGACTCGCATCTTACTGGAGAAGTGGCATACCGGCTTCCACTCCTGGTTTGGAAGATGCAACCTCATTAAAATGAGCATATTACCTAAATCCATATAATTCAAGCCCTACCTATACAGATCCCCTCCTCCTATTTCAAGCAAGTACAGGCCCTTTTCATCCGATTTGTATGGGCACACAAAAAACCCCGGCTCCGCCGATCACAAATGACACTTCCCAAACACAACGGAGGCATACAACAGTATTATTTAGCCTCCCACCTGGGGCGCATACAGGACTGGAGACGAAATAAGACATTCAAACTCTGCATACAAATTGAACAGTCCCAAACTCACATAATAATAAAAGGCACGTTGTGGTGCTATGCTGATTTACCTCCAGATCTGAAGTCACACCCCCTAGTGGGCACTACTTTGAGCCATCTAGTCGCCAACCAAGCATCCCTGACGTCTAAAAACTCCCCACTGTTTCCAATACTTGGTCATCTGAACTTTGAACCGGGCTTGCATCCTGTAGAATACACCACTCTCAGAGACTCCGACGCGACCTTGCAGCTAAATTTGTCACTAATGGGAAGTGGCCAGCCATCCTAGAATTGACTGAATCGACGGGAACCTTCTGACTCCCCTTCCGGAGAGCGGTAAAATTGCACCACTTCCTTCACTCCATCCCTAGACCCCAGAACTTCACACGTCAGTAGACATCATTCAAGGATCTCAGTTCAGGTACTGACCTGTTGGCCCACATATTGTCCCAAACATACACTCTACTGAATACACCAAAAGATCAACCACGATTGTCCTGTCTGACCACTACAAAAGTTGCTTTCCTGCTGGTACTTAACACCCTCCAGGCTACACAGATGCTTTCTCAGTCTCGAACTGGTGTTGGCGTTGTGGAGAGGAAGAGGGATCTTTGACCCATATCTTTTAGATTCTGCCCTAGATTAAAAGATTTTTGGGGAGAAGTCCGCCGCATCACATAGAAGTTCACAGAATACCCCATTCCTGATGAGGCCGCATTCTTCTTCCTATTACATCGCTCAATAATTCCTACAAACACAACATAAAAGGTGTGCATACCCCTCTATTGGAAGCAGTGCTCCCACCCAATACCCCCCACCCCAGACCATTACACACTGGCTGAGGAAAGTGGAGGAGGTAAAGAAAATGGAGGACTTAATCCTCACTGCACAAGATAGACAAGAAACCATCAAAAAGACTTGGGACATATGGAACGTCTTTATCTATTTGGTTGAGGGACAGTGCCTTCTAGGGTCATAGAGCACCCCTGACTCCCTCTGGTGTCCATAAACTTTGGTTGCCGTCGTGTCTTCTTTCCTCGCTCCATTACACCTCTTCCCCCTCCCCCCTCTTCTAATCCCTATACCCCCCTTCTTAAGAAAAGGTGAAAAAGTTAGGGGGGAGGACCCCTACATTCTGACACCTACACGAGAATTGATATTAGCGAGTGTGGGCCCTGCCTGGGATAAACACCTAGCCTATTGTCTCATGCTAACATACGAGTTGTATTATGTCCTGATTGTAATTACCCTTGACGTTATGCACAGACTATGTAGCTTCGGTAATGTACACACTCTTGTTTGTATTGTGGGGGCCTCGTCCCCCTTTTTTGGAGTTGAATAAAACGTATATTTGCAAAAAAAAAAGAAGAAGATTGCCAAGACCCTGAAACTGAGCTGCAGCACCATGGCCAAGACCATACAGTGGTTTAACAGAACAGGTTCCACTCAGAACAGGCCTTGTCATGGTCAACCAAAGAAGTTGAATGCACGTGCTCAGAGTCATATCCAGAGGTTATGGTGTGGTGAGTGCGGATTATTGTCTTTTCACATGAAAAATCGCACCGTCACCTTTGCTAGAGAAGAACTTTTATTGGAGCTGTACTGTCTTTTTTGTCTTTCTTGCCTTTTTTTCCGTTGGACTTTTATATCAATAAAAAATTGCACGTTATAATTTAGCGACTTTATAATCGCACAAGGACAGATAATTTATATACTATGGCACTTTAAGCAGCACGCAGCACTTTTTTGCAGTGGCTTTTTGTCATTATTGTCAATAAGGCACTTTCTTGCATGTTTAGCACTTTAGCATTATTGCACTTCTGGTAAATCGCAATAAGTGAATTTAATGTTTATATGTGAAGTAGGTTTTTTTCACAAATTTTTTCTATGCAAATGGCTAGGGATTTATACATGTATTATACCCACTTGATGTTTCTTATATAATATTGGTTTCTTTTCATTTTCATGTTTGTATATAATTTTATGTGAGACATCTTATGAGATATTGTCACGTAGGCACTTTTCAGTTACACCTTTATATATTTTTTAAACAAAGTGCAAATTAATAGCAGGTGAGCCTGCATTATGTGCAATTAATAGTAGGTGAGCGCCGTGACTACCACTTTGGGCACATATTCACTTTTTTCACCTTCCGGGTGAATTTACATGGTAGTGGCAGCCCCTTTTCAATTTTAGGGTTCTAATTCCGTTTTTGAGTTGTTCATATATAGTATTTTAATTTTATTTCACATTTAGGGTCCATAGCGCACCTACCCCCTTTTCTCTTATCATATCCAGAGGTTGTCTTTGTGAAATAGACGTATGAGTGCTGCCAGCCTTAATGCAGAGGTTGAAGGGATGGAGGGTCAGCCTGTCAGTGCTCAGACCATATACTGCACTCTGTATTAAATTGGTCTGCATGGCTGTCATTCCAGAAGGAAGCCTCTTCTAAAGAAAGCCCACAAACAGTTTGCTGAAGACAAGCAGACTAAGGACATGGATTACTGGAACCATGTCCTGTGGTCTGATGAGACCAAGATAAGCTTATTTGGTTCAGATGGTGTCAAGCGTGTGTGGAGTCAACCAGGTGAGGAGTACAAAGACAAATGTGTCTTGCCTACAGTCAAGCATGGTGGTGGGAGTGTCATGGTCTGGGGCTGCATGAGTGCTGCCGGCTACAGTTCATTGAGGGAACCATGAATGCCAACATGTACTGTGACATACTGAAGCAGAGTATGATTCTCTCCCTTTGGAGACTGGGCTTTAGGGCAGTATTCCAACATGATAACGACCCCAAACACACCTCCAAGATGACCGCTACCTCGCTAAAGAAGCTGAGGGTAAAGGTAATGGACTGGCCAAGCATGTCTCCAGACCTAAACCCTATTGAGCATCTGTGGGGCATTCTAAAATGGAAGGTGGAGGAGCGCAAGGTCTCTAACATCCACCAGCTCCGTGATGTCATCATGGAGGAGTGGAAGAGGACTCCAGTGGCAACCTGTAAAGCTCTGGTAAACTCCATGCCAAAGAGGGTTAAGGCAGTGCTGGAAAATAATGGTGGCCACACAAAATATTGACACTTTGGGCCCTATTTGGACATTTTCATTTAGGGGTGTACTCACTTTTGTTGCCAGCGGTTTAGACATTAAAGTGGTTGTAAACCCTTACAAACCACTTTGACCTACAGGTAAGCCTAGATTAAGGCTTACCTGTAGGTCCAAGAAATATCTCCTAAACCTATACGGTTTAGGAGATATTTACAAAAAGAAAGGCACTGCTGTCTACGGCGCATGCGCCATAGACAGCAGCACGCAGGCGCACTGAGCCGGCCGCAGATCACTGTGATATGCCACTCGTGACGGCTCCCGTGCGCATGTGCGGGAGTGACGTCATCACAGCTCTGGCGAATCACAGCGCTGGAGTAGCGAGACCCGGAAGTCACTCCGGGATACATGGCAGCGGCGAAGATGGAGACGGAGGACCGCTTCGGGGGCTTCGTTCTCAGGTAAGTAATTCATAATGAGCTCATTTGCCTTGCAGGTTGCCCTTTTTTTTTTTTTTAATAGCCTTTACTTCCTCTTTAATGGCTGTGTGCAGTTATTTTGAGGGGACAGCAAATTTACACTGTTATACTAGCTGTACACTTGCTACCTTACATTGTAGCAAAGTGGCACTTCTTCAGTGTTGTCACATGAAAAGATATAATAAAATATTTACAAAATCGTGAAGGGTGTACTCACTTTTGTGAGATACTGTATATCACGGGTAACCTCCAGCAAACTATCGTCTCAGGGGAGAATTACCCCTGAGGAAGATACGTAATTTCCTGGTATCGGCACATGTTGGGGAGGGGACAGGATGGTTTTGTGAGACAGTGGAGTGATCTCAGAGCGGGAGAGGACACACCAATACAGCATCTTCAGATTTGATTGGCTTGTTACAGAGTGGTGTGCTCATAGCACCTATTAAATGTGAGTACCCTAATATAGGGAATATTGTAATTTTCAATAAAACTTTTAAAATGGTAATACACTATCCAGTTTCCTCTGTTTTCCACATGAATATTTTTGCAGGCAGCCTTCCAAGGATCTGAATGCTGACTATAAACCCAGAGGTTGGTTTAAAAGCGGGGAGCACAAGAGTGGACACGAGTACTTTACTGTTTCATCATCTGTTTTATCATCTGCAATGAGTACCAGAAGAATGGCGAAGTTATGAATGGACTTTATGTTGCAATTTTGTGGACACTTTAAACATAGTTCACTTTATTTCTGTATTGATTATTGCATATCGATGCACTTTTATATAGATTTATGTAAATTACAGGTTGTCACTGCAATTATCGCATGTATCGCAATTATTTTTTTTGCATATTTCTCTGTTGCTTATGAATGCAGCATGTGTGTAGCGATGACACTTTGGACAAAGTGTCTGTCATGTACAAATTTAGTTTTTGTCTCAGAACAGTAAAGGGGTTCTGAGGGTTAATTGTGTAGGTTTAACTTTGACATCAGTTTGGCTGGGCTGTGTTAGAGTTCTGCCTGGTCATGTGTACAGTTAGGTGCACATGACAGGCTCAGAACCAGGCCTGGTTAGATGTTTTGGCTATGAGCTTCCCCGGAGCTAATCAGTGGGTGCGTCGGGCCCCGCTGAGGAGTCTGGGGAAGGGTAATTAAGATGTTGAAGTCACGGGTTCCAGGTTCGTTCGTGAGGCCTTAGTGGTCTGTTCCTGATTCTGGACCGGGGTAGCTCCACGAGGGGTCCCAGTCATGGGAATGTTCATCGCTCCGCAACATGCTTCGGTTGGCTAGCCCCAATGGACCCGCCTGGTCTGGGGTAGGGATCCGTCTGTTCCCGAGTCTCGGAACCAGCTGGTCCGACGCGCAGTAACTGAGGGAGGATTCAAGGCGTCCGGGTGTGCTCTTAGCTTGGAGGGGCCCCGCAGCTCGTGTAAGTGTCCGGGGAAGGACTCTTCGGAGGAGGGCCAACAAGCTGGCATCCTGAGAAGTGCCTGGTTGCTGAGTTGTGAAGGACACTGACGAATTCACGCTTTTTCCAGTACTGTCATGGAGACAGAGAACGTTCCAGGTACTGAGGAAAAAGGTTCCTGTTCACTTCTGTTACCAGTTACTCAAGGTCAAAAATTTCACAAGTTCTGGATAAAAGAGCTGACTGCCATAATCTCTGGCTAGAGGTTTGTTTAGCCTTGAAGCACCCAGCTGCGAGTGGCTACTCTCTGGGTGGTATTAGAGACTTTGATATTAGCAGTTCAAGGCGCCTGCGTTTCTTCACCCTTGCCCTTTGTTCCCATATGAGACTGTGTTGTTGGATGTTACCCCTGCAAATAAAAACCTTTTCTAAAGGACTTTTATGGTGTCAGTGTCCAAAGTGTTGGATACTAACTCTGGGAACCCCTAGACGTGGAAGAACCAGCCAAGCGGAGGTAACCGGTAAGCCCAAAAGTTAAGGCTGCCCTTCCAAGGGTTATGGCCGCTACACGTGTATATAGAGGTGTGTATGCAACACAGGTTGACATTGTGAGTATTGCATAGGATTGTAATTTTTAATTGTTTATGATTGCAATTTTAATAGCATAAGATTTCATTATTATGTTCATTGGATTTTTTACATAATGTAATATCTCACCACCAATATTTAACTGCATTCAGTAATATTAGGATTTAGTACGATTATATTGGTATAAACTATTGCCTTGGCCTGAAGCTTTACCAGCCGCCAGGGAAGAAATAGCATTCCTAACCGCATTAGATTTGGATAGCGCAGCATTATATTAGTATAAACTATCGTCTGGGCCTGAAGCTTTACCAGCCGCCAGGGAAAAAGTAGCATTCCTATCCTCATCCTTGGAGATCTCCTTATAAGGAGTGCAACTTGTTTCTCTGTGAGGGCGGGAAATATTAGATCAGACAAATAACCATCAATGTCAGCAGCTATGCATGTTAGGGAGGAAGCATACATCCTGGCGAAAAGGGATTGAACACAAGACATGATTCTGTATTTGGAAGATCCTGGTCCCTCCCTTTTAGCCGTCTTACACATCAGTGAATAACTTGGACAATGCTCCAGTCTGAAAATGAATTGGCACAAGTCCCAAATGCTTCCTATAGATGAGTTTCCGCCCTCTGCAGACCAGGCCCACCTGCCTCCACGAGAGTTAGCTCCTTCATATATCTGAGGGTACAGGTTATTAGGTCCCCATCAGACTACAAACCGCTGAATATTGATCTGTTCACTCTAATAAGGAATAAGATGCAAACATGGGCCAGATTTGCTTTGGGGCACATGGGCAGGACTAATTTGATTAAGATGAATGTTTTTCCTAAGATCCTTTATATCCTTTGGCATTTCCACAAAGACTATATTGTCAAAAGTATTGGGACACCGACCTTTACATGCACATGAATTTTAATGGCATCCCAGTGTTAGTCCATAGAGTTCAATATTGAGTTGGCCCCTTCCTGTTCAAACATGACTGCGCACCAGTGCAGAAAGCAAGGTCCATAAAGACATCAATGAGTGAGCTTGGGTTGGAGGAACTTGGCTGGCCTGCTCAGAGTCCTGACCTCAACCTGATAAAACACATTTGGGATAAATTAGAGCAGTGAATGCGAGCCAGACCTTGTCGCCCAACATCAGTGCCTGACCTCATAAATGCGCTTCTGGAAGAATGGACAAACATTCCCATAGACACGCTCCTATGAGTGACATGTTTATTAATTTCTAAAAAAAATAAAATTGCGGCTTTAAAAACACTTTGCATCAAATTCCCCAATGCTTCACAGTTTATCTCTTTTCTGGCGCAATAAACACGTGTTGGAGCTTATTACAGTACCTGACTCCAATTTGTGTGTCTAATGCCGCATACACACGACCGGACTTTCCAGCAGACTAGGTCCGATGGTCTTCCCGACTGACTTTCTGTGGAGATCTGACGGACTTTTTCGAATGAGCGGACTTGCACACACGTGAACTGACTTTCCAGCAGACTAGGTCTGACGGTCTTCCCGAAGGACTTTCGACGGAGTTACGACAGACTTCCGAATGAATGGACTTGCCCACACACGGCTGAAATCCGTTCATTTTGAACGTGACTCCAGGTACGACGGGACTAGAAAAGGAAGTCAATCTTCGCGCTTTTATCGGCGAGATTGACACCTTGTGAGTCCAGTTGTGGAAGCTGGTGCCTGGTATGGATTTTAAGGGGAACCCCCTACGCTGGAAAAACAAAGTGGAGGTCCCCCAAAATTCATACCAGACCCTTATCCGATCAAGCAGCCCGGCCGGTGGGGACGAGCGAGTGCCCCCCCTCTTGAACCGTACCAGGCCGCCTGCCTTCAACATGGGGGGTGGGTGCTTTGGGGAAGGGGGCGCCCTGTGGTAGGAACCGGGTCCGGCGGAGTTCCAGTGGGAAGATTTAAAACATGTTCTATTTCTAGGTCCATTTGATTTATTGAAAAAAAAAATTCAGATGAAGCCCACACACGATCGTAATGTCCGACGGCATCATTCCGTCGGATCTATTCCGCTGGAAAATCCGGTCATGTGTACACAGCATAAGGTGTATACTACTGTATATTTACCATGTGATTGATAATCAAAGGATAAAACCCTTCCAAATATTGCAGGAGGAATATGTCCTTCCCAATTTTATGTTATTTTGCTACCTACAGCTTCACTATACAAGCCCAACTTGCTGAAAGGTACCCCCGTCCTCACTCATACACCCATTATGGAGGTTATAACAGGTGACAATTCTCAAAAAAACTAACTTCAACGTTCTATAACTTTCTGCTCACTCCCCCAAACCCCATAGGGAATCAGCTGCAGTTGGTCTAGATCAGCCTTTCTCAACCTTTTCAACACAGAGGAACCCTTGACATAGTTCTCCAGTCTCAGGGAACCCCTGCTAAAAATTATAAATATAGAACTCATGATACATTCAGGGCCGTTTTAAAGGCAGGGCAAAAGGGGCAGCTGCCCTGGGCCCTGTCATTGTTGTGGGGCCCAAAGCAGCTGCCACATACTTGCCAACTATCCTGGTTTAAATTCCCTCCTTCCTTGAAGTTTTAGTCTCGTGCTGTGTCCCAATGTCTCAGTGTGAAGTGCTGCTACTAATGCTGCCCAGCTCTGCCCTATTGTTGTGTACAGATAACTCACCTGCAGACCCTGTGTTTACATGTAAATATTAGCGCCATTCATATGTATATCATGCCCCCCCTCAGGTCAAATCCACCATCACCTATACTGAATGCTGCCCACTGGGGAGGTAAAGGGGCATGCTTGAAAGTCCTGCCTACAACTGTGGTCATTAAGCCTAACATCTGCCTGTTCTGCAAAGGCAATTGAATAGGTGGGTCCAAAGATGAGCAGAGTAGGCAGGTAGAGTTAAAGGGGGTGGAGGGTTGGTGTGGAGAGGATGGGGGAGGTTTGGGGTGCAGAGGTTAGCAGGGGTTTTATGATGCAAAGGTGTACTGACAGGGTGGATAAAGATGTAGGTCACGTGTGGGGCAGCCAATTCATTTCAATGGGCTGCTCTATGTGCTAGAAATGCAGAAGAAGATCCCTAACCCTTTTTCAAAATCACACGGTGCCGAGGCACATGTCAGCAGATGTGTGAGGGTGTCATTAACAATTGATGGCATTACTGTGGATCTGCTAAAGGGCAGCTGCAGATTTAGCATGTGTTCCTGACACACAAATGTGAACGCAGGCTAAATGTCTCAGTTACATTGGTGGTCAGTGTAAATCTCATTACATTGGGGCTTGGTGTAGAATCCTTTCATTCATGCCTGATCTGATACAGTAAACCGATTTTGAGTCTAGCTGCTATTTATTGTATATCTCAGAGCAAGCAGAGAGCGAAATTGCATGGGGAGGGGGGCATGTTGGGCTTTGGTGTTGGGAGCCCCATGAGAATTTTTGCCCAGGGCCCAATCAATATTAAAGACAGCCCTGGATACATTAGTGTGATGGTCAGAGGGAAAAATGGTCCTTACACTTGTGGTCATTGGGAAGAATTATCTCCTTACACATAGCTAAAAAGATCAATGGTGTCAGTGGGAACTTATCTGAGAGGCAGAAATTGCCCAATGCTGAAGGAACCCCTAGCAACCTCTGGAGGAACCCTGGTTGAGAATCACTAGATGAATAGGAATGGGGTGAAGTACTGGATAACTGTAAGCTGGTTTATCTTAAGTTGTCCAAAGGTCTCATTCGCTTCTATAGCCTACACAGGGCCTATCTAACCCTCATACGCATGACAAAATTCCACCATATGCATAGCCCACTATGCCCAAAGTGCACGACTGAACCTGGCACCTTTGGTCATCTTGTATGGGCCCCCCCCAAGATTCAGGGATTCTGGTCACAAGTTATACAATTCCTACATGACAAAAAGGGGGCACCATTATCCCCAAACAGCGCCTGGAGGGGGCTTTATCCTGACCCTGATGCCGCGTACACACGACCAGTTTTCCCATCGGAATAATCTCCGAAGGTTTTTTCCAACGGAGTTCCAACAGTGTTTCGCTGAAATGGTCTTGCGTACACACGATCACACCAAAGTCCAATCGTTAAGAACACAATGATGTACAAGCATACGACAGGACTATAAAAAGGAAGTTCAATAGCCAGTAGCCAATAGCCTCCATCTTGTACTTGCTTCAGATCATGCGTCGTTTTTGGTCCATCGGAAAAGCATACAGCGGTTTTCCCAATAGGAATTGGTTCCGTTGGAAATATTTAAAACATGTTCTATTTCTAGGTCCATCAGAATTTTCGTAAAAAATGTCCGATGAGGCATACACATGATCTGAATATACGGTGAAAAGCTTCCGTCTGACTTTTTCTGTTGGACATTCCGCTCGTGTGTACGCGGCATGACTCAGATAAATTCAACACCATATTTCTACACGAAAACGTATTCACAGCTAGGAAGTTGATAGCCCGCAGTTGAATGCAGGCCCTCTCCCAACCTTTCAAGCCTAGATATCTGTAGTCAATAACACCTTACCTCTTAAAAAGCTGATATACACAAATAGAGGGTGCCCTACTAATTACAACAAGACCACTGGTTACAACCTCTCGATAACTGTACATAATCTCCAGTCTGTTAGCTATCCCTATTGAGAGACTACCCTTGGCCCACCATTTTTACTGTTATTTGTGGTTGTTTCTGTCATTACCTCAATACCTAGGGTTTATTGTCTATCCTCATTTAGTTCAGACTGATCGTACTGTTTGTTGTTTATTCTGCTTATTCTTATAAGTGCAATATGGCATTTACAAACAAACTGTTTCTTACTGTGTCCATTTGGATGTTACTCTGTCGGATCGCTAAAGCCTAGTACCCACAGGCCAAATGTTGGGCGGCATCGGCTGGTTCAATAGAAACTGGGCGACATTTGACCCATGTGTATGGCAGTCAATGGCTGAGAACACTGACCAAAGTTTTCTGGCGGGGAAGGGGGGCATCCCACTGTGAGGACACAATAGCACAGCAGGGGAGATCGCTGTACTAACATTGGATTGTTAGTACAGTGGCTCTGACCTGAGCTGTACACTAGTAATGTGAACAAGGCTTAATGTGGTTCTAACAGCAGAAGGTTTTTTTATCTTAATACATTCTATGCATTAAGATAAAAAAGCTTCTGTGTGCAGCAGCCAAGGATGTTGGCTCAAACTTGTCTTGCATACACACGGTCACACAAATGTTGGCCAACAATTACGAATGTGGGAACGTGGTGACGTACAAGACGTACGACGAGCCGAGAAAAAGGCAGTTCAATAGCCAGTGCGGCTCCTTCTGCTTGATTCCAAGCATGTGTGAACTTTTGTGCATCAGACTTGTGTACACAAAATCGGAAATTCCGACAACAGAAATTTGCAGGTGGAAAATTTGAGAACCTGCTATCAAACATTTGTTTGCGGAAAGTCCGACAGCAAATGTTCAGTGGAGCATACACATGGTCAGACTTTCCGACAACAAGCTCACATCAAACATTATAAGTATCAATTTAAGTGTCACCATTTCTTTCATTGGTCTACACTATATTTTAATGACCTTTATCTTATGTTTCTATATGACAATTTTTAAATAAAGTAATTTAAAATGCTATGAGTTGGGTTTTGAACATCTCATTATTTTTGCTAATACTAGTGTAAAATTTCACCAACAGCTTGACAGTTATCACAGTTTTTTCAGGTGTTCTCATCATTCCTGTATGATACCAAAGATTATAGAGCAAAATTTTCTGCCATATGGAAAAGGGCACCTTGAGTGCATAGGGAAGTCTGTTAACAGTTTTTTTATTTTATGGAATACACAGCGGACGATGGAGGTTTAGATCAGGCAATTTATAAATCCTCCAAAAAGCTGGGTTTCAGACACCTTTTTTATAATTGTAGTGACTGAAATAACTCTTGCCAAACTTGTTTGGAGGCCACTCTATGGAATCACCATTCTGAAATACTTTTTCGAGCCAGACATCTTTTGGTCTTGAACACTACACAAAATCAATTGTAACTTGTGATTTTAATGGATGCTGGCAAGGCTAATGGATGGCTATAAAATATCTGTAAATCTTTACAACAAGGTCACTTTGATAAACATTGACTTGGTACGGTTAGAGTTTCAATACAAAAGGAGAAATAAATATATATTGGAAACATCGACATAACTTTAGTGATAGAAACTTGTCTGTGTATAGAGCCTGAGGAAGCGGTATGACAAATCTTCTACTGCCCATGTATCTGGTTTCTATGCATTTCTGTTGTGTAGAGTGGGTTACAAGGCATGGTGGGTGTAATGCAGAATAAAATGGTGGGTGCCGGACACTTTTTGAATGCAAAGGGATTTATTATCTCTTAAACAGAATTGTGGGAGAAAGGGTAAGGGCCAGGACACCTTTAGGTAGATACAATGAAAATTGGCAGACTCTGAGACTTCTATAGGCAGACAGCTATGCTGTTTCTGTATAGGTAGGATCGCTGTCTCCTATGGCAACAATCTTATAGCAGTTACTAATGCCGTGTACACGCGGCTGGACTTTCCAGCAGACTGAGTCCGATGGAATATTTTCATCAGATATTCTGATTGTGTGTGGACCTCATCATTTTTTTCTTTTTTTACGAAAATTCTGATGGACCTAGAAATAGAACATGTTTTGAATCTTTCTGACAGAACCAATTCAAAAACGACGCATTCTCTGGAGCAAGTATGAGACGGAAGCGCTCTGTGTGGTAAAACTAGCGTTCGTATAGGAGCTAGCACATTCCTCACGCTGCTAATTCTATGATCTTTTAATGCAGCACATTCTTTTCTTCTTTAGAATGCTGGAAGAATGAAGTGGTTTTGCTGCTCATATTTACACAGAGTTCTCACAAACTTCTTTCTTCATTATTTATCCTCATCTCATGATTATTCTAATTTTTAAAAGCATAATCTCCATAATAATGTTTACAATTATTTTTTATAGTCTACTATACTTTATTTCATCAAGCTTTATTTTACGATTACTTAAAAATTATTTTCTAGTGATCTCCATAATTTGTTTTTTGGAGTGTCAAGTTACCACAATAACATTATTATCTTATATTTTTTATTAACCTCAAGGCGGTTATGTCCCTTGTTAATTTGACATTGTCTTTTTGAAATGTGCCTGCCTACTCACAAACTGTCTTTTTTGAAGAAAAACACATAGGGAAGTATTTTGTGCAAAGAAAATATCCATTTATTCTGGGTAACAAAATAAAGAGAAAGTCAGCGCTGGACAAACTTTTGGAATTTGCAAAGCCTTTTGTCCCCCATGGCACACATCAATAAGTCTGTGGAAAAGAAAATTGGTAGCTTGAAGAGTCCATATAATAGGGAGCACAATCTGGTCCATGAATCCCAGAGATCAGGACCAGCAGCAGATGACATACCTGTCCCCAGTTTGTGGTACTACAACATCCTGCGTCTTCTGTCAGACCAGACTGAACCGAGGCCATCACTTTCTTCTCTTCCCCCAAACATCCGGATCCAGGAGGAGGAGATTGAAGGCCACCATTATGGCCTTTGGTGAAATGGTCGAGATGGTTGGGATTTTGCGCAGGGAGGATTATGATGGGAAACATGGTCCGTACACCCATCCCAATTTGCGAAAGGACCAGATCACGACGACTGTTGTGGACACCCTGGAGCACAAGTTTGGGGTACAACGGTCCAAAGCCCAATTAAGGAAGCGATGGTCCCACATAAAACTGAGGTAGCCAGATCAGTATCGCAAAATAAAGAAGGTGCTTCAAAAAAGTAAGTACTTGTCATGTGTTCCTATTATGATTATTAACTTGCATGCTGCTCCATGTGCTTTTCTTTACTGTTGTACAGTCTGAAATGGCTACTTTCATGTCCGTGTGCATAGTAATCGTTCGTAGGAAACATTGTTTGTTTGCCAATAAATACAATGTATTTAGTTGGTTCAGGGTTATACCTACATTTTGGTCATGCTAATTTGTCCTATTAAAAGAAGTTTAGGACATTGTTGTCTAGATGTGTTTAAAATTAGAATGAATTGCAAACTTGATTCAATGGAATGTACAGAAAGGACACTTAGCAGCTGTTTACACATCTGGACTCAGGAGCACTAGTGTAGTGTGGAACACCAGAGCACATTTTTTAGGGTAACCCATGCAGGTGCTCCAGTGGATACTTGGGGTGTCTCCATCTGTGAAACTTGGCAAAAAAAGGTAAGTATTCCAACTTGGTAAAAAGGGAATTTTAATCATGTCTTCAACTTGGATCTCTTCCCAAACAGACAATTGTACACCACTTCAAAGGAATGTTTCATATTCCTATTTCTGGACTCAAATATCTGTGTACTAAGTATACCTTTGTTTCATTATCATAGGGGAGAAAAGACTAAGACAACAGTCAGAGGATCCCAGGGACCCCCGACCTCGCCAGCCTGATTGTGAAATTAGCCTGAGCCCCCCTGAAGACCTGGAGGAAGGAGAGGTGGAGGAAGTGGGTGAGATGGGCACCCTGCCAGGTGAATGTCTGACACCAAAGCTTCAGGTAATCTATGTATGCCTGCATATTTCTAAATACATGTTTTTTCAACAATTTTAGATGATGTGCTGGTTGTGGAAGAGGAAGCGGCAGAACGTTTCTGTAGGGCCAGCGCCCGAACCCTCATCCAACAAATTATGGCGTGGAATGGGGAAATAGACGCGATGTGAAATCGCCTTAACATTATGTAACAGGAAATTAAGAACATGAGCGATGTTTTGGGGAGAATATAATCCCTTTTTTCCTCAAATCTGATCATGTTTTCTTTTTCTTTTTATAACATCACAAAAAAAATTGTGTACATTTTAAAAGCCAACATTTGAAGATGCACACTGTGTGTCAACATGTGCTATCTGCCATCAGGGGATCTCAATGTATGCATTTTGTGGGTGCAACCCCTTTCTCATAACTCTAGTAGGTGGGAGGAAGGGATTGCACCCCCAAAACACATCCATTGATCCCCCATGATGGGAGATAGCACATGTTGACATTACACATTTGGACTCCCAATTTGTGCGCATCTTCAAAATTTGGCTTTTACAGGGGTGACATCACCCCATCATATTTATGGCAATATCAAGACATTTGTGACACTATAATGTCTGATATTGCCTTCAGTTTTTATTTGAGGAAACCTTTTTTTTTGAGGAAAAAATATAAAAAAAAAAATATATTGTGAAAAAAAACAAAACATTTAACACATTTTCTAAACGCACATGTGTGAACATTTTGAAATAAAACAATGTGTGGCTTCTTCTTTCAATGCTCAATACCAGTTTTGTAAGTAATTTTGTGTTTACAGTGACAATGGGGCTTATTTACTAAAGGAAAATCCACTTGGCACTACAAGTGCACTAGGAGAACCTAGGAGACAGGCAAAAGGAACAGCAAGCAATAAAGAAAATTCTAGATTTTATCTGAATTTTTTTTTAACCACTTCCCGACCGCCGCACGATGATGTACGTCGACAGCATGGCACGGGCAGGCATATGGGCGTACATGTACGTCCCTGCCTTCCCGCGGGTCGGGGGCCCGATCGGGCCCCCGCCCGGTGCCTGCGGCGGTCGGTATTCGTGCTGGAGCGATCCCGGACGAGGGGGCGGCCATTCGTTCATGGCCACCCCCTCGCAATCGCTCCCGACGAATAGGAATCGTTCGTGACATCACTTCCTCTCCTGTAATGTAAACACAGGAGAGGAAGTGATGTATTCTCTCCTCCGTGTCAGTATTTTTCGTTCCGACACCGAGGAGAGAGGATCGGTGAGTTGCACCAACACGTCACTACACAGTAGAACATGCCAGGCACACTCACACCCCCCCGATCACCCCCCCAATTACCTCTGCCCCCCAGTCACAGTGACACCAATGTCATTTTTTTTTTTTGCATTGGTGTCATTTGTGACTGTAATAACTGTTAGGGCAGTTAGGGTTAGCCCCCTTTAGTTCTAATGTACCCCCCTAACCCCCCCAATAAAGGTTTAACCCTGTGATCACCCCCCGTCGCCAGTGTCACTAAGGCTGGGTTCACATTGCAGCGGTTTATGAGAACGAATGTGATTCGCACCGCACTGCAGTGCAAATCACATCCGATCTCTGTGCGATTCGAGTTCAGCCATTCACCTCACCCGCGGCAAATTCGCACGGGACCCTTTTTTTGGCCCGCAGCAGAATCGGATCGCATGGGTGTTCACACCATGCGATCCGAGTTTGCAGATCGCACTGCGATATGCGAACTGATCTGGGGGTGTCATTAACATTTCACTGACACTCCCAGCAGTTCGCATAGGGCAGTGTGAACTGCCGCCGGGAGGCATGCGATGCGGGAACCCGCCGCGGATTCGTGGCGTTCCCGCATCGCTCCAGTGTGAACCTAGCCTAATAAGCGATCATTTTTCTGATCGCCGTATTAGTGTCACAGGTGACGCTAGTTAGGCAGGTAGGTATTTAGGTTCGCCGCAGCTTTTTATAGCGCCAGGGACCCCCATATACTACCGCATAAAGCCCCCTGATTGCCCCCTAGTTAACCCTTTCACCAGTGATCACCATATAACTGTTACAGGTGACGCTGGTTGGCTAGTTATTTTTTTATAGTTTCAGGGCACCCGCCATTTATTACCTAATAAAGGTTTAACCCCCTGATCACCCGGCGGGTGTCATTTGTGACTGTAATAACTGTTAGGGCAGTTAGGGTTAGCCCCCTTTAGTTCTAAGGTACCCCCTAACCCCCCCAATAAAGGTTTAACCCCGTGATCACCCCCCGTCGCCAGTGTCACTAAGGCTGGGTTCACATTGCAGCGGTTTATGAGAACGAATGTGATTCGCACCGCACTGCAGTGCAAATCACATCCGATCTCTGTGCGATTCGAGTTCAGCTATACAGATAGTATGGCTGAATTCGTGTCGCACCCGCCGCAAACTCGCACGGGACCCTTTTTTTGGTCCGCAGCAGAATCGGATCGCATGGGTGTTCACACCATGCGATCCAAGTTTTCAGATCGCACTGCGATATGCGAACTGATCTGGGGGTGTCATTAACATTTCACTGACACTCCCAGCAGTTCGCATAGGGCAGTGTGAACTGCCGCCGGGAGGCATGCGATGCGGGAACCCGCCGCGGATTCGTGGCGTTCCCGCATCGCTCCAGTGTGAACCCAGCCTAATAAGCGATCGTTTTTCTGATCGCTGTATTAGTGTCACAGGTGACGCTAGTTAGGCAGGTAGGTATTTAGGTTCGCCGCAGCTTTTTATAGCGCCAGGGACCCCCATATACTACCGCATAAAGCCCCCTGATTGCCCCCTAGTTAACCCTTTCACCAGTGATCACCATATAACGGTTACAGGTGACGCTGGTTGGTTAGTTATTTTTTTATAGTTTCAGGGCACCCGCCATTTATTACCTAGTCTCACTAGTGTACCCCTAAATTTATCGGTGTCTACTTTCCAAAATGGGGTCATTTGGTGGGGGGTTTGTGCCATCTTGGCATTTTATGGCCTTCAAAACTGTAACGCCCTTAGAAAGCCTGAAGGCGGTGCTTGGTTTTCGGGGCCCCGTACGCGGCTAGGCTCCCAAAAAGTCCCACATATGTGGTATCCCCGTACTCAGGAGAAGCAGCAGAATTTATTTTGGGGTGTCATTTCACATATGGCCATGGCATGCGTGAGCAATATATCATTTAGTGACAACTTTGTGAAAAAAAAAAAAAAAAAAGTTTGTAATTTTCCCGCAACTTGTGGCAAAATATAAAATATTCCATGGACTCAACATGCCTCTCAGCAAATAGCTTGGGGTGTCTACTTTCTAAAATGGGGTCATTTGTGGGGGTTTTGTGCCATCTTGGCATTTTATGGCCTTCAAAACTGTAATAGGTAGTGAGAAGTGAACTCAAAAATTTACGCCCTTAGAAAGCCTGAAGGCGGTGCTTGGTTTTCGGGGCTCCGCACGCGGCTAGGCTCCCAAAAAGTCCCACATATGTGGTATCCCCGTACTCAGGAGAAGCAGCAGAATTTATTTTGGGGTGTCATTTCACATATGCTCATGGCATGCATGAGCAATATATCATTTAGTGACAACTTTGTGAAAAAAAAAAAAAAAAGTTTGTAATTTTCCCGCAACTTGTGGCAAAATATAAAATATTCCATGAACTCAACATGCCTTTCAGCAAATAGCTTGGGGTGTCTACTTTCTAAAATGGGGTCATTTGTGGGGGTTTTGTGCCATCTTGGCATTTTATGGCCTTCAAAACTGTAATAGGTAGTGAGAAGTGAACTCAAAAATTTACACCCTTAGAAAGCCTGAAGGCGGTGCTTGGATTTCGGGGCCCCGTACGCGGCTAGGCTCCCAAAAAGTCCCACATATGTGGTATCCCCGTACTCAGGAGAAGCAGCAGAATTTATTTTGAGGTGTCATTTCACATATGCCCATAGCATGTGTGAGCAATATATCATTTAGTGACAACTTTGTGTAAAAAAAAAAAAATATATATTTTTTTGTCATTATTCAATCGCTTGAGGCAAAAAAATAAAATATTCAATGGGCTCAACATGCCTCTTATCAATTTCCTTAGGGGGTCTACTTTCCAAAATGGGGTCATTTGGGGGGGTTTTGTACTGCCCTGCCATTTTAGCACCTCAAGAAATGAGATAGGCAGTCGTAAACTAAAAGCTGCGTAAATTCCAGAAAACGTACCTTAGTTTGTAGATGTGACAACTTTTGCGCAAACCAATAAATATACAATTATTGACTTTTTTTTTACCAAAGACATGTGGCTGAATACATTTTGGCCTAAATGTATGACTAAAATTGAGTTTATTGGATTTTTCTAATAACAAAAAGTAGAAAATATCATTTTTTTTCAAAATTTGCGGTCTTTTTACGTTTATATCGCAAAAAATAAAAATCGCAGAGGCAATCAAATACCATCAAAAGAAAGCTCTATTTGTGGGAAGAAAAGGACGCAAATTTTGTTTGGATACAACATTGCATGACCGCGCAATTACCAGTTAAAGCAGCGCAGTGCCAAAGTGTAAAAAGACCTCTGGTCATTTGCCAGCAAAATGGTCCGGTCTGAAAGTGGTTAATTAGTAAAAATTGTATACATTGTCTGGCATTTCAATGGCCCCCTACCCATAAAATAATTAACATATTTCTCCCGAACTTCCCGAGCCCTTTGGGGTGCCATGAATTTTGAGGGGGACCCCCACGCCATTTAAAAAAAAAAAATGACACGGGGTTCCCCTTAATATCCATACCAGACCTGAAGGGCCTGGTATGGAATTTAGGGGGACCCCCACGCATTTTTTTTTAAAGTTTGGTTCGGGGTTCCCCTGTGGGGAAATCCCCATGCTGTTTTTAACAATGAACTTTCCTGTGTATTGCGGACCAACAATTCATTGTAGCCGCGAGTAGTTTTAAATTACTTTTTTTCCTTTAGAAATGTCATTTTGCTGTCAGACTGTTCTAAACACAGGAACATGCCCCCCTTTATAGGCATACTATAGACACCCCCCCCCCCCCCAGGTATGAAATTTAAAGGAATATTACATTTTTATTTTTTCATTTTAAGCATTATTAAAATCACTCCTCCCGAAAAAAGGTCAGTTTTTAAAACTTTTTGCATTGATACATGTCACCTGGGGCAGGACCCAGGTCCCCAAACACTTCATGACAATACCATGCATATAAGCTTTTAAAATTAGCACTATTGATTTCTCCCATAGACTTTTAAAGGGTGTTCCGCAGCTTTTCGAATTTGCTGCGAACACCCAAAATTGTTCGCTGTTCGGTGAACTGGTGAACAGCCAATGTTTGAGTCGAACATGAGTTCGACTCAAACATAAAGCTCATCCCTGCTCCACAGTAAATCACTATAGATCTTTACTCAACAAATTGTCAGTCTTTCACTAGACTTCTGATCCAATAGCCACTGAATTCCATGAGCTCTTCCACTTTTAGTACTCAGTATCTTCCTCGAGTGTCACCCCCACTTCTCTGCAGGGTCCTTGACTTAGCATTCACAGATACTCTTCACGCTAGGTCCTTGGCTTAGCACTCACTGATGCTCCACAAGCATGACCTCTGCTGTCCCGCTGGATCCCTGACTTGGCACTTGTTCAAGTTTTTCCACTTCTTCACCGTCCCCGGCTGGTGAGAAGTCTGCTCTGGTACTGTCCCCAGCTTACTCACAGTGGTCTCCGGTAACAAGGTTTGTATCCCCTTAGTGGTGACAGCTTCACTTCTACCTCCGACCACAGCTAGTTCCACCGGCTGGCGGAACTGCTACTTCTGGTTGGACTATAAGCCCGCAGTCCCAACCCTGCACTGCTTCTCCTGCTTCGGGATGGACCCTCAAACAACCTAGCAGCCAGACGTTTCTCTGGGATAGCCCTCAGGCTTCCAGCCTAGCAGTCCGGGGCAGCATAACACACGTTCACCCAGATAACTGTCCAGGTGGCACAGAACCCTGATCACCTGACTCTACCAAAGTAAATAGGCACTCCCAGCAGACCAAGGGACCAAAGAAAATCCCTGCCCATTGGCTGAGACACCCCATTCATTCATAATCTGTCTTTGCTATGCCCTTCTCTTATCCAATGTCACCAGCTATAATGCCACCTAGTGACAGAAGTGAGAAGTGCAGCAATTACAGAATTAGGGGGAAATCAATTGATCTCCTAACAATTGGCCAAGGCAACTATCGCCTCTCAACTAAATTGGTCTAGTCATAGAAAAGATCAGGTAGATTGGGCCATGCATGGGCCATGAATTGGGCACTTGGCCTGATCTGAAAAAAAATCCCCAGCCCTAAACTCCCAAGATCAGGGGTCTCAAACTGGTGGCCCTCCAGCTGTTACAAAAGTCCCATGAGGCATTGCAAGGTTGACAGTTACAAGCATGACTCCTACAGGCAGAGGCATGATGGGACTTGTAGTTTCGCAACAGCTGGAGGGCCACCAGTTTGAGATCCCTGCCCAAGATGAATGTGTGCTGATAAATTTGCATGTTTTACATTGCGTTTTGTAATAATAAAATGTTACCTTTTCTGCAAATTTTGTATGCATATTACACATGTGTGTGAATATCAATAAAACACATATTAGTCTACTGAGATAAAAACCTGGTTATAGACAATTAGGTATGTCCCCATTCCCAATAAGGATAAGGAGAGATCTGTCTATCCTCCCAAAAGTCCATTTTTTGCCAGGTTGCCATGTTTCTCACCCAAAGCTGACAGTAGCATATATGCAGTACTTCTAATCCTGATGATGAGCATCACCATTTGCTTGAGGCACTCATTTTCACCCTCTCACATTATAGAAACTGCTCAAAGGTCACGTAATGCTTGAAATACAGAGACTTGCTCAATTTGATTTTGTCGATGGTAAGTCATATGGGCTGATTTATAAATTTTGGACAAATCCAGGGATGGTCACCTGCCAGTATTCATCCTCATCAGCTGCGCTTTCACTAGGAGGTAGAATGCAGGTGGAAATAATGGGTGAATATTTATACAGTAAATATTTTGCAAACAAAATAACTTAAAATCCATAGTCCTGTAGGTATGCAGACAAATCTTTTTGGAATATGTAATAGCTATATTATAATTAAAGTGATGTTACAGAAGCTGGCACTCAAAGCTTAACTTTAGTCTTCTTATACGGTATATTTTGCCCTCATTGTTCATCCCCATGCCTACCAATGCGCTACATTGTTAAATAAAGCCTGTTTTCATTAGAGCCAGTGATGTCATAATTGGGTTTCTGTGCTTCTCTATGCAATACTGGCAGATTATGGCTGGTGTGAGGGGCCAGTAAGATGTTGTACGTAGCTTCCTGAAAACATCACAGCACCCTGACTTAGTAGTCCTCTCAAGAGCCCTCTGACCTGATTGGAGCAGTGAGCTAACTTTTGGTGGGAGTTATACAAATATCAAAATGCCATCATAAGATGGTGTCGGTGTGGAGGAGTGGGCATTCTTAGGCAGACTGAATTTGAATACAGACTGTCCAAGGTAACGTATGACCACATATGATGCTGAGTCTACATGATTGAAAGTGAGATCCAATGAATGAATGTGGCTGGCCAAGGAAAGCAAGGCGAATGAAAGGGGCTATATTAAGCTGATCTTGCTGCAGCCCGGTGGTAGAGGTGGGCTCTATCTGACTTGCTGTAGCTTCTAATGCACACTGTGAGCAGCTTAGAGTGTGCAGTGAAAATCGGGGAAAGCAATTTCAGTGCAGGAGTGAAGACTGTACAACTGTGCAGGGTAAGGCTGGAGTTCAGCTTAAATAGGAACTGAAACCGAGAAGCTGAGTCCAAAAAAAAAAAAAGACAGGCAGAGGGCAAAAGACTAGTCACTAGTATTGCCTGTGATCTCCCTGCAACTAATATTTCCCTAATCCTGACTATGCTTGTATCTCTGTGTGGAGGTGGAAGCCTTGGTAAAGGAAGAGCATTGCTTCTTCATGTCAGAGCCTCCAGCAAAGAGAACAGTGAACAGCAAAGTAGTGACATCACCGAATCTCATTCGAAATCTGTTGGGACTGGCATTTCCTCACATATGGTGACCCATCATATTTGGCTACCCACTGGATTGCGCATGCACGACGCCGCCATATGCATTCCACCCCTGAGTCCAGGTTCAAGCCCCACCATCCAAGTGGACATAAAGTCAGACTATAATTATGCCAAGCGAGCAAGGCCATGCCCGAAGCATGGCGAGCAAAGCAAGCCCGTGAGGGGCCTTGTGTTGGAACGCATATGGCGGCGTCGCACATGCGCACTCCAGTGGGTAGCAAAATGTGATGGGTAGCCAAATGTGATGTGACACTGGCAGTCAGAAGAGGCAGTGCTTTAAATCTCAGTCTGCAGAGGTACAAGTACCAAGTACCACAATCGTCGAGTTTAGAGGTGTGCGCACAGGCCGAGTGTGCATGGGCGCACCCTAATCACCAGGGTTGCCAACTATCTGGAGGGCTGGCTGCAGTTGACCTTGCTGAGCAGTGGCGGCTGGTGCTCAAAAGTGGTGGCACAAACTCTAACACCCCCCCCCCCCCGCAGGAGATGGATGGGTGCGACAATATTTGCTATTGTCTTCCTCATTCCCGGCTAATCAGGAAGCCCATATCGGCCAGGGAGTCTTAGTACTCCCTGGCCAATCGTGTCTCAGGACACACTTGTGCGGCCGGGAAGTGAATGTCTCTTCCTTCCCCCTGCCTCCATAAGGTAAGGCAGCATTGTCATGACAAATTCACGCGTCGTTCCCCCTGCCTGCATGGGTGACCGCGGCTGTTCATCTACCTCATGGGGGGGTTAATCGATGCCGTCTGTAACCCGAGGGGTGGGGGTGTGATCACCGCCATCCATCTCCCGCGCGTGTGGGTAGGGGGTGTTAGTTTGTGATGCCCCCTCCCCCTCTGGAAATTTTGAGCACCAGCTGCCATTGCTCAGCATGGTCAACTGCAGCCAGCCCTCCAGATAGTTGCCAGCCCTGGTGATTAGGGTGTGTCCAGGCTCACTTGGCCTGTGCGCACACCTCTGCACTCGGCGGTTGTGGTATTTGGGGAGACACAGTCCATTTTGAATAATGTGTCCGGCATAGGTGTGCGCATCATATTGCATTAGGTTGTTCACCACTAGTGATTGACGAACTTCCGACGGAACGTTTCGCGAACGCGGCCGATAGTTCGCGAACCGTAACGTTCGCGGCGGGCCCCTTTGACTTCAATGGGAGGCGAACTTTGCAAACCTACAGGTCAAATTTGCAGCCACAAAATAATTACTAGCTGTGCAAACATAGTCCCACCACATGGCCAATGACATAACACATGTATGAGGTGAATCTGGGATCGACAACTACAAGCATTATTTTTTTATATGGGAAATTGTGACAATTTAGGACTGTGGAGTGCATGAAGGCAATGGAGGAGAGGGAAGGTCAGGGTAGGCAAAGAAGAGGGTGCAGGAGATGATCACCAGCAGCGTGACATACAGCAATGACACCTGCACCGTGATAGAGTGATCTGACACCAGCACCGTGATAGAGAGCACTGACATCAGCAGCGTGACATAAAGCAATGACACCTGCACCGTGATAGAGTGATCTGACACCAGCACCGTGATAGAGAGCACTGACATCAGCAGCATGACATAAAGCACTGACACCAGCACCGTGATATACAGCACTGACACCTGCACCGTAAGCAGCCCCAGGAGGAAGTCAGCATAGCACAGGGATGGTGGGAGCCCCTCATAATGAACATAGCACAGGGATGGTGGGAGCCCCTCATAATATGCACAGCAGAGGTACAGCCCCAGGAGGAAGTCAGCACAGCACAGGGATGGTGGGAGCCCCTCATAATAAGCAGCCCCAGGAGGATGTCAGCATAGCACAGGGATGGTGGGAGCCCCTCATAATAAGCAGCCCCAGGAGGAAGTCAGCACAGCACAGGGATGGTGGGAGCCCCTCATAATGAGCATAGCACAGAGATGGTGGGAGCCCCTCATAATGAGCATAGCACAGGGATGGTGGGAGCCCCTCATAATAAGCAGCCCCAGTAGAAATATGACACTGCTCAACCTCTTCAAACAGGAGGGTACTGGCATATAGTATGGTGTGCTTTTTTTGGACAAGATGTGAGCCAAATGAAGAAAGAAGGTCTGTGTGCTCGAATAAAAAAATTGTTTATAGACATATACATGGTCTACTGGTCACATGTGTTGAATTCCTCCGAGATCCATGCCTCATTCATTTTTAGAAATGTGAGGTAGTTAACACTGTCGTGAGCTAGGCGAGTATGCTTATCGGTCACGATCCCCCCTGCTGCGCTGAACGTCCTTTCAGACAGGACACTGGACGAGGGGCAAGCCAACAGTTTGATTGCAAATTGGGCAAGCTCTGCCCAGAGGTCAAACCTGCCCACCCAGTAGTCCAGGGGTTCATCACTCCTCAGAGCGTCCACATCGGCCGTTAACCCGATGTAGTCGGACACCTGGCGGTCTAGGCGTTCCCTGATGCTGGATCCGGATGACACCTGTCGATGGGTCGGCTGAAAGAATGACCTCATATCAGAAGTCACCAACACATCTTCAAACCGGCCTCTTCTTGCAGGCGCTGTTGAATTGGTACCCACAACTCCTTCTCTGGGAGTGGGAATTGCTCCTCTGCCAGCGCACGCAAAAGCAGAATGCAGCATTTCTCGAAGCAAGGCCTGGAAGTGCTCCATTCTGACAGCCCTCTGTGACGGCGGTAACATTTCCGCCATTTTGTGTTTGTACCGGGGGTCTAAGTACGTTGCCACCCAGTACTGGACCTTGACCCTTATGCTTTTTATACGGGGGTCCCTATTAAAACACTGGAGCATGAAGGCCCCCATTTGCACTAAACTGGAAGCGGTGTGGTGGCCTGGCTCCTGCTCATCATCCAGCATAATGTCGTCCTCTTCATTCTCCTCTCCCCATCCAAGCACAACAACAGGGATCCCAGAAAGGTTTAAAGCATGCTCTTCTTGCTCCTCCTCATCCACCCCGGCACCATCCTCCTCTGACTCCTCTTCAGACTCCTGTTGTTCACTTGTCTCAGATAGAGTAGCCCCCCCTGGGAATTCATCCAGCATTGCAACTTCCTCATCTTCCTGCTCCTGCTCCTCCACAGCTTGATCAATGACACGACGCAATGCACACTCCATAAAGAAGGCATAAGGTACCATGTCACTGATCGCGCCATGGCTGCTACTGACCAGATTGGTGATCTCCTCAAATGGCCGCAGAAGTCTGCATGCGTCACGCATGAGCAGCCACTGGCGCGGTGAAAAAAAACCCCAGCTCCCCAGAACCTGTTCTGCCGCAGAGTTCTTACAGGTAGACGTTAACTGCACGTTTCTGCTGGAGCAGCCTATCAAGCATCTAGAAGGTTGAGTTCCATCGCGTCGGGCAATCGCAAATAAGACGTCTGACCGGCAGATTGTGTCGCCGCTGAATGTCAGCAAGGCGAGCTATGGCCGTGTAAGATCTTCTGAAATGGCCCGAGATTTTCCTTGCCTGCCGCAAGATGTCCTGGACCCCAGGGTATTTGACAACGAATCGCTGCACGACCAAGTTTAAGACGTGTGCCATGCATGGCACGTGCGTAATTTTGCCCTGCTTCAATGCGCTAAGCAGATTGGCACCGTTGTCACACACCACTTTACCAACTGTCAAATTGAGCGGTGTTAGCCACTGATCTGCCTGTGAACGCAAAGCTGAAAGGAGTGCCGGGCCAGTTTGGCTCTTGGCTTCCAGGCACAACAGACGCAGCACGGCATGGCAACGTCTCACCTGGCATGTCGAATAGGTTCTGGGGAGCTTGGGCGGCGCAGCAGAAGAGACGCTAGCAGCGGAAAAGGAGGAGTCAGCCGAGGAGGAGAGGGAGGAGGATGGAGTAGGAGGAGAAGAGCCAGGCCTGCATGCAATCCGTGGTGGTAAAAACAAATCTACACGGGTGCCACGGGTTACATGCTTGACGGCCGTCAGAAGGTTCACCCAGTGGGCAGTAAAAGTGATATACCTTCCCTGCCTGTGTTTGCTAGACCACGCGTCTGGTCAGATGTATCTTGGCACCGACACTGTGTGCCAGAGATACATTCACTTGCCGCTGAACATGGCCATATAGCTCTGGGATGCCCTTCTCTGAGAAATACTTCCTTCCTGGGACCTTCCATTGTGGTGTTCCAATGGCCACAAATTTTCGAAAGGCCTCCGAGTCCACCAGTTTATATGGCAGTAGTTGGCGGGCTATCAGTTCTGACAAGCCAGCCGTCAACCGTTGGGCAAGAGGATTATCTGGCGTCATCATTTTTTTACGCTCGTACATTAGGCCCACGGAAGCCTGCCTTTTTGCAGAAAAATGTGAGCTTGGCGTGATGGAAGGTGGAGTGGAGGACAATTGTGAGGCGAGAGGAGAAGGAGAAGTAGAAGACGAGGCTGGACGGTGAGAGCCTGGAGTGTGGCTTTGTGTGTTCCGTTGCTCCCACTGGGCTTGGTGATGGCTGCTCATGTGCCTTCTTAAGGCAGGCGTCCCTAGGTGAGTGTTGGGCTTACCGCGACTAATGCGTTGACTGCAAAGCTTGCAGATGGCAACACTATTGTCAGCAGCGCACACGTTAAAAAAAGCCCCCACTGCGGAGCCATGTGCCGGCGTCCTGGGAGCGCCAGATGTGACCGTACATGGTCGATGACTCGCTCCTGATACATTAGCAGTCTGCTTTGTCCCTCCTGTGCAATGTAAGTTATTCGTGCTTCTCCTCCCTATCTGCTGGTCCATATCTCCCTCTGAACTCCCCTCCTCTTCCTCTCTTGTGGGCACCCAGGTGACATCACTAGACACGTCATCATTGACGTCACCTACCCCACCGCTATAAGTAGAGATCTCGGAGTAGGCAGCAACACCGGGGACCAACCTCCTCCTTGGGCTGATCTGGCTACTGTCGTCAGACTGCTGAGTGGCGGTTCTTGCTACCTCCTCTTCCTGATCCAATGCCAAGAGTGGCTGCGCATCAGAAATGTCTTGATATGAATCGGAAAATAATTCCTGTGACTCAAGCGGAAGGTATGTGGTGGTGGTGGTGATGGTGGTGTTGGTGGTAGTGTCTTTGGGGGTGCACATAGCAGAGAGTGAAGAAGAGGGTGCAGATTGAGAGGATGAGGAGGGTGCAGAAGAGTAAGGCTGAGTGAGCCACTCAACCAAGTCTGGTGCGTCCTTTAAAGTAATTACACGCACCTTCTGCAACTTCCCACTTTGGCTCAAGCCTGTTGCTCCTGCCCTACCCCTACCACCCCTGCGGAAGGGCCTGCCTCTTCCTCTGCCTGTCATTTTTTAAATGACCCTGTGACAAAACTCTCAGTCCCTATACTGATAAAGGACTGCTGCAGAATAGGGCAGCAGTCAGCAGTAGTGCACCTCAACCCTATATATTGTGGACCTATACCAGTCCTTAAGGAGTAGCAGACTGTACCTCACTCAACCCTATGTACTGTAGTACACTATACCTTACCAGTCCTTATAAGGACCTTTGTGGAACTAGTAGGTTGTGATTAGCAGACTGTACCTCTGTCCTTATACTGATAAAGGACTTCTGCAGAATAGGGCAGCAGTCAGCAGTAGTGCACCTCAACCCTATATATTGTGGACCTATACCAGTCCTTAAGGAATAGCAGACTGTACCTCACTCAACCCTATGTACTGTAGTACACTATACCTTACCAGTCCTTATAAGGACCTTTGTGCAACTAGTAGGTTGTGATTAGCAGACTGTACCTCAGTCCCTATACTCATAAAGGACTACTGCAGCAGAAGGGCAGCAGTCAAGTATAATATTCTTTCTATATTTGGAAGAAATAATATTATACGTGTACAAGCCTATTACCATACCAGTCCTGAAAAGAACCTTTGTGGACCTAATAGTAACAGCTACTGATTAAACTGACTGTCCCTCACTGCCACACACAGCTTCCTGCCTGTCCCTATTTAAACTGACAAAACACAGGCTCCTGCAACAAGAACTTGAATAGCACTCAAAACTATATCCTGTACTACTTTACCATACCAGTCCGGAAAAGCACTTTTGTGGACCTAATAGTAACAGCTAATGACTAAACTGACTGTCCCTGCTGCACACAGCGTCCTGTCCCTCTCTACACTGACAAAAGACAGGCTGCTGCAACAATGACTTGAATAGCAGTGCCTCAAACCTATATCCTGAACTACACCTAACACCTATACCATACCAGTCCTTAAAAGAACTTTTGTGGACCTAATAGCTAGCGATTTGGGTCACTGCAGTCTCTCCCTGCTCTACAGAGCAACCTCTCCGTATAGTGACATACGAAAGAATGCAAAATGGCCGCCGGATCGGGTCTATTTATAAGTAAGGGGGAATGTCCAAGTGCCCATGTGCTGTAATGTCTCAATTGGCTGTCCTGTACCACATGATGGATGTGTCATCATAGGTCAAAGTTCTTTTACACAGTAAACACGGAAGTCCGCCGGGCGAACAGCGGCAATAGTCCGCCGATCGGGCGGACCGCGAACAGCCGAAATTCGCCGCGAAACGACCGCTGGGCGAACCGTTCGGCCATCCCTATTCACCACAAAGCTTAAACACACATGAGTATACCACTCACATTTTTGTAAATATTTTATTCTATCTTTTCATGTGACAACACTGAAAAAAATGACACTTTGCTACAATGTAAAGTAGTGAGTATACAGCTTTTATAACTGTAAATTTGCTGTCTCCTCAAAATAACTCAACACACAGCCATTAATGTCTGAACCACTGGCAACAAAAGTGAGTAAACCCCTAAGTGAAAATGTAAAAATGGGGCCCAATTAGCAATTTTCCCTCCCCGGTGTCATGTGACTTGTTTGTGTTACAAGGTCTCAGGTGTTAATGGGGAGTGGGTGTATTAAATTTGGTGTCAGTGATCAGCATCATATACAGAAGTTGTGTTTGGGAAATAGACTTATGAGTGATGCCAGCATTGCTGCAGAGGTTGAAGCAGTGGTGGGTCAGCCTGTCAGTGCTCAAACCAATGCAGCACACTATATCAAATTGGTCTGCATGGCCGTTGTCCCAGAAGGAAGACTCTTATAAAGATAATGCACAAGAAAGCCCGCAAACAGTTTTCTGAAGACAAGCAGAATAAGGTTATGGATTACATGTCCTGTGGTCTGATGAGACCAAGATAAACTTATTTGGTTCAGATGATGTCACAAGCGTGTGTAGCGGCAACCAGGTGAGGATGGTGTCAAGCATGGTGGTAGGAGTGTCATGGTCAGTATGTGTGCTGCTGGATCTGGGGAGCTACAGTTCATTGAGGGAACCATGAATTGTAACATGTACTGTGACATATTGAAGCCGAGCATGATCCCCTTTCTTCGGAGACTGGGCCACAGGGCAGTATTCCAACATGATAACGACCCCATACAAACCTCCAGATTGCCCACTGCCTTGCTAAAGAAGCTGAGGGTAAAGCTGATGGACTGGCCAAGCATGTCTCCAGACCTAAACCCTATTGAGCATCTGTGGGGCTTCCTCAAATGTAAGGTGGAGAAGCATAAGGTCTCTAACATCCACCAGCTTCGTGATGTCGCAATGGAGGGGTGGAAGAGGACTCCAGTGGTAACCTTTGAAGCTCTGGTGAACTCCATGCCCAAGAGGGTTAAGGCAGTGCTGGAAAATAATGGTGGCCACACAAAATATTGACACTTTGGGTCCAATTTGGACATTTTCACTTAGGGGACTGTGTACTCACTTTGGTTGCAAGCGATTTAGACAATAATTACTACGTGTTGCGTTATCTTGAGGGGACACATTTACACTGTTATACAAGCTGTATACTCACTACTTAACATTGTAGCAAAGTGTAATTTCTTCAGTGTTGTCACATCAAAATATATAATAAAAAAATGTACAAAAATGTGAGGCTTGAGGCTTAAACAAACATTTAAAATGTATAAAAACATGGACAGTGTCAGTAAAGCAGTGAATGGTGTCAGCAGAGCAGTAGACATATCGGTAGGGCAGAGGTTGGTGCCAGTAGGAGAGTGGATGGTCAGTTAGAAGAGCAGTGGATGGATGTCCTTTCAGTTGGGGCGGGCCACCACCACCTTGTTCATGTAGACATGCCGCCCATAGTTCATCTTCTGATAGCAGTGGAACTCCATACAGATGGCAGTGCCCTCCACAAGCACCAGATGACGTTTAGGCACTTGCAAATGGTCCCATACTAACATGAACGCTGCTCCTCCAGCACCTGAAACAAGGCTTCTAGAACAAACGGAAACATATGGTCCCGGATCATGCCACACTGCATCGGGAACAGTCTAGTGAGGCGGTAGTCCTGGGGGCAGATAGGACTTTGGATATTGAGAAGGTCCCAGAGTGCTATTGGACTTCTCCTTTTCCTCCTTCGACTCCAAAAAAGAAGGGCACCAGGTGCCCCATGGATTGAGGACCTTGCAATAGCACCCCCTCTTTGTTAAACCAGTTGTGGGGGCTGATACCTCCACGGCAGATGAAGCAGTTTGAGCCACTGATTCTTCCAGCTCCTCTGCTGCAGCAGTACTCATTGGGGCATTCCATAAAGCCCTAGGCGACATCATGGGCTCCTGCTCTTGAACTGGACACAAGGTTGTCACCTCTGCTTTCTGCGGCTCCATAGTAGCTGAAACAATCGCTGGCTTCTTCGAAGGTATTGAGAAACAGCACAGTGCTTCACTCTGGCTGGCCATATACCCTTATATCAGAAGACGGAATGTCCACACAGTATTTAGCTTCACTGCACTTTACTGATGTTATTCAGGGAATATATTTGACATACACAGTCAATCACATGAATTGGATGGTCCACAATGGCCACAAGGGAAAACACATGCAGCACGTCACAGCTATCCCCTTTCAGTCTCTCTGCCCAGGGTCATAAGTACTCACGGGACTGTGTTCTCTGTAGAAACCTCCTAGCTAAGTACACCTCTCCTGGGAACCCTCCACGGAAGCTTCCTCATACAGGGATCTCCAGCCTGGCCTAGAAGGCCTTTTGCAATCCACCCTAGGACCCCACCTCCTTAAAGGACAACATGTCTACAGCCGGTTCCTCCTGCATACAAGTCCACTCCATCCGGCCTCCTGCAATGTCCAGGGCCCACATACGTAGGTTACATTTTCACATATGTGGGGTGTATGGCTCCCACATATGGGCGAACCTGAATCCCTCCCTACCTAGGTTATATATGAGTGCTGACCCCTGACATCACCTGTAGGAGGGTTCTGTCTAAAATGGACCTACCACCCAGTGTCACTACCTGCTGTACCGGACATTATTCAACTACAGCGCCACCAAGTAGCAAACACACTTGGTACACTCACATAGCAGGAAGTACACTGGTATTTTCTAGGAGGAATTGCCTACAAAAAGGTAGATTTTTCACATTACTGCTTAGGCACAACTAACATTTTTACATTTTTCCTATAACATAGCAGATCTTTACGTTTCAGTTTTATTTTAAAACAAAAACAGAACACATTTAGATATCTGCAATGCTGGGTTCACATATGTCCGGCTGTGGTTTGCAGTCTGGTGTGTTGCTGTTCACCAATTCAGGTGCAAATTGTTGCTTGAATTTGCACCTGACCCAGACATGTGTTAACCGGCTCCATTGTGAGCTGGTCACATTCATATGTTGTGTGAATTAGATTAAAAACGCATACAATTCGTGAACCCAGCCTTAGTATCTTTTAAATGAGTGATTACATTCATGAGTGATACTGGTTGGTTACCTGGTCTGTACTCAGATTGGACCGCCTAAGTGACTTTTCTATCTGAGGTTTCTCATACAGGTGCTCTGAGTGATATTTCCTTAAGGAAACGTGAAGTTGCAGCAGATTGTTTTGACAGAGACGTGCAAGCAGCCGAGGGTACTGACAGAATCACAATGATGAAATGTGGCAGCACGAGACTGCTGAGTACAATGGGCAGTGCTGTGGCCCATGAACAGCAGTATATTCATAGCTTTGTACCAGCTATTCTCTCTATCCTCATGCCAATCACAAGACCTCTCTGAGGACCAAGACTTGCACATTTTTGGTTTACAAAAGTGCCTGCCTCGCATTTTTCGGCACTCCATCATAACCCACTCTATAAGATATAGAACGCTGGGCTTCTCTTTACCATTCTCATTTAACTCACCAGACTCTTTACTAGATTTCTTTTAAACCTTTCGCTGCCAAAGCTGTTTTTACGTGTTTTTTTTTGTTATTTTTTTTTTACGCATGTATAAAAAAATTCTTTTAGCCCTGAAGATTACATAATGCCCCCAAACATTATATATTTAATGAAAGCAGTTCAGTTTCATTTTTTTTTTATGCAATGCAATATTAGAACAAAGGTCTAAGAAGCACAACATTTCAGTAAAAATATACAAGAAAAGTTCATTTTAGGGCACACAAATGCAATAAGTTACCCAATTTTTGGTCAAATATAAAAGATGAGGTTGGATCCCTCCAGCTGTTCACCTGTGTTACCAGAGCTACCCTGGATTTCACTGAGAGGGATGCTGTTTATGAGAATAAGTGCAAGTAGCTGAACAATTTTACTGAAGTAACAAGTCTCCTCTAGACTCTCTGTTATAGAGTCTCAAAGAGACTATGCCATGCAACCACCTGTTTCTCACATAAAGAAGCTGTGAAGAGTCCATGTTTTAGCAGCTTTCATAATCTCTTTTGGATTATTCTGCATAGTATAATCTCTTTGCCATTCTGAACCTGTTTTGCATTATTGTTTCTACTTTTGCACCTGTTTAGTAAACAGAGCTACAATTTTTCTCTGTGTGATTTGACTGATTTCCTATTCTGTTACAATTAACGTCTACGAACTGTCCATATCAGACAGCAGTGACACGACAACAATGCCTGGCAGTACTACTTCAGAGGGAAATGGGCAACCTACTGCTTAGTGCCCTGCAATAATGATCATCATTATTCCTGGCAGGATTCCTGTAACAACAATTACGCAAATACACAAGGTCAGCCCAGGTGATTGGGCCAGGAGATTACAGGGCCTCATCTAATTATATAGTATCTCCCCACTCAGCTGGCAGAACTGGCCATTAACACCTCAGAGGAGGAAACAAGACGGTTTATCCTGCACCTCCCAGCAGAACACTAGGATTCCCTTAACAAGATGCTTAATTGCTTAGAAATGATATTTAGTCAAGTGGCAACGTCAGGGGACCATAGGAGGAGTAGGAGAATCCATTTTTCAAAATGCACTGAAACTGCAAGACCTAGCAGCAGAGATATGCTGATGGGAAAGGGGCCAAGTAGGATGGCCTGGGTGGGGTAATGAGAACATATGGCTGAATAAAAAATTGGTAGATGGACTTCTATCTCACAAAGTATAACTAAAGGCAAAACTTTTTTGGAAAGAGTGGTGAGGTGGTAATTTTTTTTTAAGCTTTTTTTATTGCTATCTGTGTTCCTTTGGGGAGATTTACTCTCTTTAATTGTCCTGATCACCAATGTCACTGGGAATGAAAGTAAAGGTAAATCCAACATTTTAAATAGCGACCAGAACAGGAATAGAAGAATAATCTTCTAATGGGGTGACTTGTTCCTGGTGACAATGGTCCCTCACATGGGAAAGATATCCTCTCACTTACTGTTGAGTCTATAGGACAGGAAGTCAACAGAAATCTCCCTAAACAGACACAGATGTCAAAAAACAAAACAAAAAAAACAAAAAACAAAAAAACAGTGTTTTTTTTATCTGCTTAAAGTTCAGTCTTTAGGGGAGTCTCTGAGTGCTGTGCATAAATACATTGTCCAACTCTTTTCATTGCATTGATTGGCGATATAGTACCTGCATTTCTCTTTATGGAATACAATGGTCTCTATAAAGAGCTGCTAGCTTCCACTCCAAACAAGCCCACTGGTCCTCCTGCACTCTTGGGACAGTTCAGTTGTGTCTCTGCTTTGACCCTCTGCTTTAACTTATCAACACTGCATATCAATGCTGCTCACAATTTCTGCTGCCATTCTGAATACAACCCTGGTCTGTCTCCTGTATTTTGCTGTTCGTCCATCTGCTGCCTGACCCCACTTCTGGCTATCCTGTCCTCTGCCTATATTAACCACTTGGCTAGAAGGGGACTTTGAACTGTTCCCATCTTATGACTGCCTAAATACCACATGTTGTGGCCAAAGCTTGCATAACCAATTTCCCTCCCCAAGGTTTTACCTCCTTCATGACAAGAAATTGTTTTGCTATTCAGCACTGCTCTACTTCAACTTGCAATTGCTTGGTCATGCAACACCATACGAAATGAAATATAATATATATATATATATATATATATATATACAGGGGTCAAGTCCTGGGGAAAAAAGTGTGGGAACTCCCACCCAAGATCCACTCCCCTACCAAAAAAAAAAAAAAAAAAGATACGCTCATATGCATATATATATTTCACATAAAATACAGTGACTGCAAATGCGACATGCTACAAGAGATGACCAGACTGCGAATGTGACTACAGGAGATGACCAGACTGCGAATGCGACATAGTACAGGAGATGACTAGACTGCGAATGTAACTACAGGAGATGACCAGACTGCGAATGCGACTACAGGAGATGACCAGACTGCGAATGCGACTACAGGAGATGACCAGACTGCGAATGCGACATAGTACAGGAGATGACCAGACCGGGAATGAGACTACAGGAGATGACCAGACCGCGAATGCGACTACAGGAGATGACCAGACTGCGAATGCGACTACAGGAGATGATCAGACTGCGAATGCGACTACAGGAGATAACCAGAGTGCGAATGCGACTACAGGAGATGACCAGACTGCGAATGCGACTACAGGAGATGATCAGACTGCGAATGCGACTACAGGAGATGATCAGACTGCGAATGCGACTACAGGAGATGACCAGACTGCGACATAGTACAGGAGATGACCAGACCGGGAATGAGACTACAGGAGATGACCAGACTGCGAATGCGACTACAGGAGATGACCAGACTGCGAATGCGACTACAGGAGATGATCAGACTGCGAATGCGACTACAGGAGATGATCAGACTGCGAATGCGACTACAGGAGATGACCAGACTGCGAATGCGACTACAGGAGATGATCAGACTGCGAATGCGACTACAGGAGATGACCAGACTGCGAATGCGACTACAGGAGATGACCAGACTGCGAATGCGACTACAGGAGATGACCAGACTGTGAATGCGACATACTACAGGAGATGATCAGACTGCGAATGCGACATAGTACAGAAGATGACCAAGTAGCTAGTTTTAAAATTTAAACATGTCCTCAGCCCCTTTATGGCACCTCCTTTACATTCCTGTCCTCACCCCCTTTGTAGAACCCCCCTTCACATTCCTGCCCTGCCTCCCTTTTATATCACCCCTCCTCATTCCTTTCTGTTTCTAATACTTTCCCCCTCCCTCCTTCATAACAGTGCCCTCTTCCCTGTCTTACCTTACACAGGACACAGCAGATGACATCGGAAGTGCAGCAAAGGGATGGACAGAGGGCGGGACCTGCCCCAGTTAACTGATTGGTTGATAGAATGCAGAGCAGTTCTATTAACCAATCAGTTAACTGAGCCAGCCCCTGCCCTCCGTGCATCACTGTGCTGCTCTTCCGATGTCAGCTTTGTGAAGACAAAGCAGCTAGCAGACTGTGTTAGAGCCTCGGGCGGCTCTGGTCCTGCAAAGGGAACGGCGTTCCTGCTGTGAAAAAAGTGCGGGGACGCCGTTCCCACGCGTTCCCGCAGGACTCGAGCCCTGTATATATATATATATATATATATATATGTAGCACTGGCTCCTGACGAGCAGGCACTATGGTTTTTTAAAAGTTAAGTTGCCTGAAGCCACAGTTGGGCTTCGGGACCAATTCTCTAAATTTCTGGTTTCAGTACCAGCCTAGCTGGGTTGCACTGAGTTCTCCTTGACCGCAGGTGTCGCTCTCACCGTTGGCAAGAGTAGAGACGCAGTCTAGCTGGGTGTATTGAATGCAACTATTCTCTCAGAACCAGCCCAGTGGGAGTGATTTCCTGCTGTGCATTCTGGGGGGTGGTATTTAAGGTACCGACGCCACGTTGACGGGGGGTTTTTTTCTGTCTGTTCTGGTGGTCCTCCTGACCAGCCCCATGGCCCTCCTGGCCTGGGGTGCGGAATCATGCATCCTTAGTCTCGAGGCGGCGCAACTGCAGGGACAGGCCCGAGTGAATTTCGGGGCCTACTGATCCAAGGGTGGTCCGGTGCCATCTCATCTGAAGGGAGAGGCCCAGCAACTGAAGAACCCCAGGGGAGGATTCTTTCAGGAGAAGACCGTGGGTGGTTTCTCTGAAGGAGACTGGAGGCTTAGTTGAAGGACGCAACATGGATCAACACTCATATGGTATTGCCGGGTTGGCCGAGAGAAACTGGTACCGTATGTCAGTTTCTTTAAATTTATTCACATCCCTTAGTAACGCTCAAGTGTATCTCACAAGTCTGTTGCATAGACTTTGTCGAGCACCCCACTGGCTGCTAGGTCTAGTGAGAGGAGGTCTACCCGGGGGTTGTTAAATCCAGTTGTGATTTTCTCTAAAGACTTCCATTTTACAATCTAAGTGCCTAAACTCACTCCTAACCCTCTACCCTTTATTGAGAGACTTTGCTTTGTTCTAAATAAATAACCCAAAAGAGGATTCAGTGTCAGTTTCCATATTATTTGGGCCATCTACCACGGGAACCCCAAGATGGAGAAGCAATCAAGTGAGGTAACGGTAAGCCCAAATAAAACCAGCAGCTCCTTCGGGGGTCAGTGCTACATATATATATAATTTATTTTTCAGACAAATAGAGCTTTATTTTGGTGGAATTAAATCACCACTGGGTTTTTATTTTTTTGCTATAAAAAGGAAAAAAATACCAAAAATTTTGAGTTACTGTTATATAATTTTGCAAATAAATAATCTTTCTTTATAAATTTAGGCCAAAATATAATCTGCTACATTTCTTTGGTATAGCTCACACAAATCAGTGTATATTATTAAGTCTGTGTGAAAGTTATAAAGTCTACAAACTAGGGTGTAATTGTTTGAAAATTGATCAATCCTGATGTACAGCCGATCTAGTTTGTTAAGGCCCTAAAATGCCAGGACAGTACAAATACCCCCAAAATACCTCTTTTTGGAAAGTAGACTGTCCAAGTTATTTAGTAAGAGACATATGTGAGTTTTTTTTTTTTTTTGTAAATACTGTCACCAGTGCAGTACAGTGTCATCATATGACTGGTGTGGTGGTGATCAGGGATACTGAAAAGTGACAGTATGCAAAATAATAAAAAAAAATTCTATTCAATTTTTAAACATTTATTTTATTTATTTTTAACATTTTGTTTGACATACTTTCTTCAATATAGTTCAGTGTCACCATAGTGACACTTTACTACTCTGGGAGGGTGAGCAGGGATTTTTTTTTTTTTTTTTAGACTGTTACAATGGTTTGTGATGATCAGTACAGTGATGATCATTGTATAAGCAATAGTTATAGTTGTCATGAATGGGATAACATTCAATGGATTCACGGGCAGCAGAGCTTTCCCTTGTAAACACAGAAAGCTTCTGTGTTTACAAGGGACAGCAGGGAGTGGAGCGTGAGAGCTAGAGGTGGCAGAATGGAGTGTGAGGGCCACATGAAAAGGCCGGGTGGGCCAAATCCAGCCCTGGGCCTTGTGTTTGGCATATGTGGCATAATGTGACATAAAGGAAGCTGAATGATCAAGGTACTACATCACTCAATTCAGTGAAAGCAGGATAACTCCAGAGGGATTACTGAACTAGCAGCTCCTGTGGGGGTGTGCTACACCTATTAACTACACTCAGGACCGTTTTTAAGGCAGGGCAAAAGGGCCAGCTGCCCTGGGCCCTGTCATTGTTGTGGGGCCCAAAGAAGCTGACTCATACTTGCCAACTATCCTGGTTTAAATTCCCTCGTCCCTTGAAGTTTTAGTCCTGTGCTGTGTCCCAATATCTCAGTGTGAAGTGCTGCTACTAATGCTTCCCAGCTCTGCCCTATTATTGTGTACAGATGACACACCTGCAGACCCTGTGTTTACATGTCAATTACTGGCATTCATATGTATATAGCGGCAGCCGGCGGCATTGATAGGTATGTCATGCCCCCCAGAGGTCATATCCACAGTAATCTCTAGCAACCAATCAATAAGCAGAAATCATGTGCTCTAACCACTAGCAACTAATCAGTGAGCCGTAATGTGTGCTGTAACCTCTAGCAACCAGTCAGTGAGTGGTAATGATACACTGTAACCTCTGGCAACCAATCGCAATCGCTGCCTGATCTGATTCAGTAAACTGATTTTGAGTCTAGCTGCTATTTATTGTATTTCTCAGAGCAGGTGGAGAGCAAAACTGCATGGGGGGGGGGCGAAGAAAAGTTTTGCCCAGGGTCAGATCAATATTAAAGACAGCCCTAACTGCACTTCATACTTCATTTCCTATCATCTGCCTGCACATTTTTCCATTATTACTATTATTATTATGGGATGTGGGTGCTATGTACCCATTCCCCCCCACTGTTGTCACTGGAGTAAATCTGAATCCCTGGTGAAGACCTAAGGCCCCCTTTAATATGTAGAGTGCATTGCAATGTGTAAGCACGTGCATGTTAATACATAGTATAAGCATACCTCTCAACTTTTTGAGATGGGAATGAGGGACACCTATCAGCAAAAGTATGCAGGCATAGGACACCCCCCCCCCCCCCCTTTGCCACGCAACCTTAAAGGAGAATTGTAAAAAAAATAAAAATAAAAATAAAAAAAAGATTGGTTAAGCCCACGAGTGCTTTTTTTTACCACTACTATTCCTTTATATTGGCTTTTGGAATTTACAAATGCAGCAATTTAGTCTAGATCAGACCGAAATGAGCGACAAATGAGGAGGAACGAGGAGCAGAGGGACATTACTCCAAATCAGGTACAGTCCCTCGAAATCAGGGACAGCTGGGAGCTATGGTATAAGGGCTGTGCCAGGGGTGATTGCTGTCCGAGGCTGCCATTTTTGCACACACCCCGAGCAAAGGTGGCTGTCTCTGGTGATAGCTCTGTCTTTGTGTATGTGGCTGACACACACACACACACACACACACACACACATACACACACATACACACACACACACACACACACACTTCAGTTGGCCTCATGAGTGGCTCAGCCCTGCATGGTATTTTGCACCTTCAAGTGCGTTAAGGTAGCCAATTCATTTTATGTGGGCTGGTAAAAATGCATCTAGAGTGTATTGTGGTGCTCGGAAATTCAGGCATAGGTGCAGCTGAAAGGTAAGTTGTGCCATTGAGAATAAACACGACGTACTGCACCATGTGTGTAACCGTGTGGCAGGGTGTTGGACTTCTCACGTTTAACCACTAGATGCCTCCACTTGTCTTTTATTCCCTAATTCAAATTGTTTTGCAAGAGATGTACCTCCATTCTGTTCTCTAGGGGGAAGACAGGCATGGCACCAGAGCGTCGTCTGCCACGGACTTCAGGCACTGTTTTGGTGGTGGAGCCAGTGTCTGATTGGACACTAAGTTCTCCTGAGATCTTTTTACGCCTCATCTCACTCCTTCAGTCTCCTCTCACATTACGAACTGACATATCAGCATGGATGTCGCACCACTTTCTTAACCACTAGAGATCCGCGCTATAGCCGAATGACGGCTACAGCGCGGACTTGCTTTGCCGGGACTACGTCTATTGACGTCGTCCCGTGCACGAGCGGCCTGCGCGCCCCCTGAGTCTATGAGACTCGCCTGATCACGGATCTGAGCAAGGGGTCGATCCTGACCCTTTACCACGTGATCAGTTGTCTGCCAATGACAGCTGATCATATGACAAAACAGAGCCGGTAATCGGCTATTTTTCCTCCTCGCCGATCACCGACAGCCGTGATCGGGACATCAGTCCCGATCACGGCCAGCTTATCAGTGCCCACCTGCCCCCTGCCAGTACCACCCAGATATTTAAAAAAGTGCCACCCAGCAGTGCCACCCATCAGTGCCCATAGTGCCATACATCAGTGCCATACATCAGTGCCCACAGTGCCATACATCAGTGCACACAGTGCCATACATCAGTACCCACAGTGCCACCTATCAGTGCCCACAATCTGCCTCAACAACATTGCTGCACCTCAGTGCCACATATCCGTGCCCATCAGTGTCATCTACCAGTGCCCATCAGTGCTGCCCATCAGTGCCCAGCAGTGCCACCTATCAGTGCCACCTATCAGTGCCCATCAGTCCCATCTATCAGTGGTACCTATCAGTGCCCCTTAGTGCCACCCATCCGTGCCACCCACCCGTGCCACCCATCAGTGCCATCTTATCTGTGCCCATCTTTGCCCATCAGTGCCGCCTTATCTGTGCCCATCAGTACTGCCTTATCTGTGCCTATCGGTGCCACCTTATCTGTGCCTATTAGTGTCGCCTTAACTGTGCCTATCAGTGTCCACCAGTGCAGCCTATCAGTGCCCACCAGTGCAGCCTATCAGTGCCCACCAGTGCCGCCTCATCAGTGCATTTCAATGAAGAAGAAAAATTTTATAACAAACTATTAAACATGATTTTTTTTTTGTTTGTTTAGCAAAAAATAAAACTCCCAGCTGTAATTAAATACCACCAAAAGAAAGCTCTATTTGTGGGAAAAAAATGATAAAAATTTAATTTGGGTTCGGTGTTGTATGGCCGCGCAATTGTCATTCAAAGTGCAACAGCGCTGAAAGCTGAAAATTGGTCTGGGCAGGAGGGGGGTTTAAGTGCCCAGTAAGCAAGTGGTTAAACTAAATCAAAGCCGATCTGATAATATCCCCCCCCCCCCCGCCAGAGGCGTAACTAGCATCTTCAGGGCCCGGGTGCAAGAAACCATGAAGGGCCCCCACCAGGGACGTTGCTGGGTCTACAAAAGATCTTGGGGCTAGAGCCCATAGCAGCAAAGAAAAGAAAGTCATACACTTGGGCGGGCATACACATGTATATTAGATATATATATATATATATGTGTCATTACATATCTGAGTACAGGTCCCCCACTTACATCAGGGACCCCAGAGAACTTTCCTACTTACTTTAGGGTCCCCAGAGAGCCCCCCCTTACATTAGGGTCCCCAGAGAGCCTCCCCTTACATCAGGGTCCCCAGAGATCTCCCCTTACATCAGGATCCCCAGAGATCTCCCCCTTACATCAGGATTCCCAGAGAGCCTCCCCTTACATCAGGGTCCCCAGAGAGCCCCCCCCCCCCTTACATCAGGGTCCACAGAGAGCCTCCCCTTCCATAAGAGGCCCCTAGAGAGCCCTCTTACATCAAGGGTCCCCAGAGAGCCTCCCCCTACATTAGGGTCCCCAGAGAGCCTCCCCTTACATCAGAGTCCCCAGAGAGCCCCCTCCTTACATCAGAGTCCCCAGAGAGCCCCCTCTTTACATCAGAGTCCCCAGAGAGCCCCCTCCTTACATCAGGGTCCCCAGAGAGCCCCCTCCTTACATCAGGGTCCCCAGAGAGCCCCCTCCTTACATCAGGGTCCCCAGAGAGCCCCCTCCTTACATCAGAGTCCCCAGAGAGCCCCCCCTTTACATCAGGGTCCCCAGAGAGCCCCCTCCTTACATCAGAGTCCCCAGAGAGCCCCCTCCTTACATCAGAGTCCCTAGAGAGCCCCCTCCTTACATCAGAGTCCCCAGAGAGCCCCCCCTTTACATCAGGGTCCCCAGAGAGCCTCCTCCTTACATCAGAGTCCACAGAGAGCCCCCCCTTTACATCAGGGTCCCCAGAGAGCCCCCTCCTTACATCAGAGTCCCCAGAGAGCCCCCCTTTACATCAGGGTCCCCAGAGAGCCCCCTCCTTACATCAGAGTCCCAAGAGAGCCCCCCCTTTACATCAGGGTCCCCAGAGAGCCCCCTCCTTACATCAGAGAGCCCCCTTCTTACATCAGGGTCCCCAGAGAGCCCCCTCCTTACATCAGAGTCCCCAGAGAGCCCCCTCCTTATATCAAGGTCCCCAGAGAGCCCCCTCCTTACATCAGGGTCCCCAGAGAGCCCCCTCCTTACATTAGTATCCCCAGAGAGCAACCCCTCTTACATTAGTCTCCCCAGAGGGCCCCTTCCTTACATTAGTGTCCCCAGAGGGCCCCCCTTTACATCAGAGTACCCAGACAGCTGACCCCCCCCCCCCCCCCTCCAGAGGTTTCCCTGTACCTGGCTGGTGGAGGTGGGAGGCGACGATCGGCAACTCTATGGTGTCCACAGGCAGGGGGATCTCCCTGGAGCTTGTAGTTCTTCTCCCGAGTGTATACAGTGGAGAAGAGAGGGGCCTCTGACCAGGGCATGTATCAGAAACAGTGTACAAGCAGAGCGACTCACTGAAAGTGAAACTGATACCTGTCAGGGTCAGAGGCCCCTCCCCTTTCCTCTCCACTGTATACACTGACAATCGGGAAGAGAGAACTACAAGCCCCAGGCACATCCCGCTGCTCACAGGCACCATAGAGCTGCCGATCGCCGCTTTCCACCTCCCCCCAGTGCTTTCTAAAGTGCCAGCCAGAGGTGCAGGGGAGATGCCAGGTCTTGGGCCCCCCCACAGCGGCAGAACGGCAGGGCCCAGTCGCAAGTGCGACTGCAGCGACCCCTATAGTTCCACCGCTGCCCCCCGCCCCGCCCTTGCCCCTCCATGACTTTTCCATCAAGGTCAATAATGCGACCATCAATCCCTCCCCTCATACCTGGGTACTAGGTGTAATCCTAGACTCTTACCTGTCCTTTCAGCCCCAAATCCAATCGTTGTCAAAAACTTGTAAACTTCACCTCTGTATCTTCTCTAAAATTCACCCCTTTGTAAAAAATGAAACCACCAAGCTACTCATTCACTCCCTCGTTATCGCTCACCTTGACTTTTGCAACTCCCTTCTCATTGGCCTGCCTCTCCATAGGCTATCCCCTCTTCAGTCTATCATGGATGGTGCTGCCAGACTTATCCACCTTACCAACCGCTCAGTGTCTGCCAACCATCTCCTCCAATCCCTACACTGGCTCCCAATCGCCCAGCGAATTAAATTCAAAATACTAACCACAACATACAAAGCCATTCACAACTCTGCCCGAGCCACATCACCAACCTTGTCTCCAAATGTCACCCAAATCGTCCTCTCCGCTCATCTCAAGATCTCCTACTCTCAAGCTCTCTCGTGTCTTCCTCCTATGCTCGTCTCCAGGATTTCTCTAGAGCCTCTCCCATCCTCTGGAACTCTCCACCACAATCTGTCCAGCTATCTCTTACTCTGGCTGCCTTCAGGTGATCCCTGAAAACTCATCTCAGCGGAAGCTCTGCTTGTTTGTACCCCCCCCCCCCCTTTTACTGCCACATTTGGCAATTTTTTTTTGGGGGGGGGGGTACCTGGTTTTGACAGGTACCTGCTCTCACTTTTGGGTAAAATAGCCGATCGGCAATCTACGTACATTTCTAGCCCCTCCTCCATCCTCCCACTGCCTTCTGGGACACACACATGTCCCAGAAGACGGCGGGACCATTCAGAAAGCGCAGAGTGACTTGCACATGCACAGTAAGAAACCGGCTGTAAAGCCTGAAGGCTCCACTGCCTGTTTCCCTTACTTACAATGCAGGCGCCTGCACCTAAAGCGGATTGAGGAATCGAAACGGATTTCCGACATCGCAGGATCCCTGGACAGGTAAGTGTCCTTACATTAAAAGTCAGCAGCTACAGCTTTTTTTTACAGAATTTTTTTTTTCCAGATTGGAGCTCCTCTTTAGCAAAGCATGTGTCTGCAGCCAGCTCATGTAGGCACTGCATAATTGTGGTACTCCATATCGCTGAAGATATCTCCTGTCTGTGCCTTGTGTTAATACTTGTTTCAACATTTGTTGTAGTTATCATTTTCCACAGCTGACTATCCGGCAGAGTAAAACAAATCTCTCTGCACTATAGCCATATGCAAGCCCTATCCACAACAATACATTGAGGAAATCCATGCTCAAAGACTCAAGTTTTAATACTACAACACAAGCCAGCCTTTCACTCCTCTCCTCCGAGAAGCACATTTTATTTTATTTTTTTTTGTTTTGCAATATATATTTAGAACTCATGTGATTTGTGAACTGATCATTACCTTCTGCATACCATATAACAGGCGAGGCAGGGAAGAATGTTCATTTTATTATACAGATCTTTTTAAACTAGGGGGCTCACAGATTTTTCCAGTTTTGTTAACCTGTATTCTTCTGAGTATGGGCTTGAAACTGACCCTGTAAGGGCTGGTTACCCATGCTTCCATTTTTTAATCTGAACGATGTGCAGTTTGATCGAAACAGTTGAATAGCTGTGACTTCCTTTCTGATCAATTTAGATTCAGTTTAGATCAGATTTGATCAAACTGGAGTCAACTGGCTAGGGCAGAAAATTATTGATCGTTTTTCATCAATCAGCCCTGTTAAGATACTTTGTTCCTGAATACAGTCGTATTTTGATCAATCAGATTATGAGAGTCTATGGTAGAAACAGAGATGTGATTGATAACTTATGATCTTAAGTTACAGCTGTATTTTAACTACTTCAGCCCCGGAAGGATTTACCCCCCTTCCTTCCTTTTTTTTGTGATTTGGCACTACGTCGCTTTAACTGACAATTGCGTGGCTGTGCGACGTTGCACCCAAACAAAAGTGACCTCCTTTTTTTCCCCCCACAAATGGAGCTTTCTTTTGGTGATATTTGATCACTTCTACGGTTTTTATTTTTTGCGCTATAAACAAAAAAAAAAGCGACAATTTTGACAAAAAAGCAACATTTTTTGCTATAATAAATATCCACCCAAAAAATATATAAAAACAAATTTCTTCCTCAGTTTAGGCCGATATATATTGTTCTACATATTTTTGGTAAAAAAAATCAAAAAAAATCGCAATAAGCGTATATTGATTGGTTTGCTCAAAAGTTATAGCGCAGTGTTTCTCAATCTTTTTACCTTGGAGGAACCCCTGGCAAAAAGTTTGAGATCTCGAGGAACCCCTGAAATACATGGGACAGAGAACATTACATTACATGGGGCAGGGCGTATTACATGGGGCAGGGCGCATTACATGGGACAGGATGCATTACATGGGGCAGGACGTATTACATGGGGCAGAGCGCATTACATGGGGCAGGGCGCATGACAGGGCAGATTACATGGGGCAGAGCACACTAAATGGGGCAGGGCACATGGGGCAGACCACATTACATGGGGCAGGGCACATTACAGGGCACATTACATGGGGCAGAGCACATTACACGGGGCAGGGCACATGACAGGGCACATTACATGGGGCAGGGCACATTACATGGTGTGGGGGACATTACATGGGGCCGACTGTTGGGCACATTGTGGGGGGGGGGGGGACACTGGCTTCTTCTTCTGGCTTCAAAGCACATTTAATGTCTCCTCCAGTGGCGCGCTGTTCCCCCTCGGCCCCTCCTTCTCCTATCCTGTCCACCTCAGATGATGTCACATACTGAGGAAGAAGAGGGGAGGAGGGGCCTGCAGGGAACAGCGCGCTCCAGCCAATAGGATGCCAGCTGCTTCCCTGCCTATCTCTGCCTGTGTCTGTGTGATCCTCCTGTCAGTTGCCTGACTGACAGTCAGATCGCCGTGGAACCCCGGTTGAGAACCACTGTTATAGCGTTTACAAAATAGGGGATAGATTTATGGCATTTTTATTATTCATTTTTTTAAATATTAGTAATGGCAGCGATCTGAGATGCTTATCGTGACTGCGACATTGCAGCAGACACATCGGACACTTTTGACACTATTTTGGGACCAGTGACATTTATACAACGATCAGTGCTGTAAATGACACTGACAGGAAATGGGCTAAACACTAGGGGACGATGAAGGGGTTAACTGTGTTCCCTCAGTGTGTTCTAATTGTAGGGGGGTAAGCTCACTAGAACATGACAGAGATCACTGCTCCCACTCACTAGGAGCAGTAGATCCCTGTCAAGTTGCTAGGCAGAACAGGGAAATGTGATTGTGCCAATGTACATCGTTGTGCGCTGGACGGCAAGTGGTTAAAGTGGTTGTTAAGCCACTCAATAACCTTGCTTCAATCCCCTCTGCTATATGATATAATGTTTCCAGTGCATTTGTTTTTTAAATGCTGCTGTGTACCTCATTTCAGAGCGTTGATCAGTGCTCACATGACTGGCCATTTCTCTCCTCTCTCAATTTCATAGCAAAGCGGGCAGGGCTGAGAAACCCCAGCTGACGTCAGCCAGGAGGAAGAGAGAGGCGGCCGGTCATGTGAGTGCCGATCGGCTCTCATAAATGGGGTAAAAAACAGCATTTAAAAAACAAAAAAAATGCACTGGAGACATTATTTCATATAGCAGAGGGGATTGCAGCAATGTCATTGCGTTATGATAGCAGCAGGAGGAGAGGGCTGGGGAGTGGACAGAACTGACAGGCAGGGGGGGGGGGGGGGGGAGGAAGAGAAAGCAGATGACGGAGGCACATAAACTGACCACATTGTCAGGGCTCAGCAACCATGATATACAGTGGTCAGTTTACAGGGGGGAGGGCAGAACCAGGCAGGTTTTTTAGGCGATAGAAGGGGCCAAATTACACAGCACAAGTACTGTGCCGTATAACATGCTTTAAGGAAACAGGATCCATTTTTTAAATGTTTTTGTTATTATACTAAATCCATTCCCTCGTGTGTGGCATATCCATCAAATGGGTTATCTACTATAGATTGACTATTCCTTTTGAAACAGGTTGATTGGAAAATAAATCGATTATTTATCAAGCCATATATCATTATTAGTTAATTACTACATGGATGGGCACAAGGCTTCAATTACATGGGCATACTGATCCATACCCCTGTGTAGGGTTGCCACCTTTTCTTCAAGTCAAGCCCAAACACTTTAGCGGAGCACGCCAATTTTTTTTTATAGTATAAACTATACATATATTTTGCCATTAAATAACATTTCTAATCATATGAAGTTAATAACAAGAGTCCCCCTTTACATCAGAGTCCACAGAGTTCCCCTTTTACATCTGAACTCGCAGAGTTTCACTGTAAGGGGGGTCTCTGCAGACTCTGATGTAAGGGAGAACTCTGGGGCCTCTAACATAAGCAATTCTCTGAGAACCCTGATTTAAGGGGGAACACTGAGAACTCTGATGTACGGAGAGGACTCTAATGTAAGGGGGAACGTTGTGGCTTCTGGTGTAAAGGGGAACTGTGATATAAGGAGTGCTCTGAGAACCCTGATTTACCTTAGTGTATTCACTCAGAGGCAGGAGAGAGAAGGGGGGAGACTTCAGTGACAGACAGGGACGTATGGTGAGCTCACTCACCCCTTGGCAGCCAACACCTCTCATCCAGATGCATCCGAGGCTGCTGAATTGAAATTTCCGGACCCAACTTTCCTTTTTGAGGCACAGCACCAGGGATTGGAGTGTGGGCAGACACAGAGGGGTAGGGGTGGGAGGATGGGGTGCTGATCGAGCCCTCTCTCCTCTGTGGGTGTGTTTGGGGTGAATTGTTAGTGCTGGCTTTGGGCAGTGTGAAAGAACGTAACAGACACTCTCAGCCTAGACAACTGCAGCCAGCAACCCTGCTGGGAAGCCATAGTCCAGTAAAAATAATGTGTCCGGGTTTCAGGCAGTCTGAAACCCGGACGCATGATTCCAAACCCGAACTGTCCGGGTGAATCCTGGACAGGTGGCAACCCTACCCCTGTGTGGAGGGCTCAGCTGCCCAGGATGTACAGGTGTTCTGTGCAGGGGAGTGCAGGTAGCCTAGTACAATGAAAAACAGGCGGTCGGCTCCAAGGACTTGCACAGACCTGCAAGCACATTCCAGAGTGCAATGCACGAATCACAATGTAAAGTCTGAGCTATGCACTGGGACCGCACAGATGTACACTTTGGGATGCACATGGAGGTTTGTGTAGCTGGCTGCCTGTCATTAGTTTAAACAGGCTGCCAGCACTCTCCTGCACTGAGCAAGTGTGCAGACCGCTGATGACAGTCCTTCCGACAGCCATATGAATCAGTACATCTATGTGAATGGTCCAATATACCAAATACCATATGTATACCCCTGATAAATACGTGTTAATATAGATAAATAAATGACGGTTAAAATGAAGATTAAAAAAAAAAAAATGAAGATTGAAAAATGCCCGTTGGCGTGCAACTCAAAAGTGCACATGTGCTATAAAAAGTGAAAATCATACAAAAATATAAAAAGTGAAAATCATACAAAAATATAGAAATAAAAATTAAAGCATATGTGTTACATGTGAAGGATCATATACAAACCACAAGCATCAATAATAAAAATCCATAAACTGTGTTCTATATTGTAAGTCCCAAGAGTGATAGTCCAAAATGATCGTAAAAATAACAAGAAAAAATATGTCAAAAAGAATTCTTATAATGCCCAAACAAATTTTTAGAATCGCATCACTCAAATTGCTGGAAAAACGCATAAGATCTCTTCAAGTAACAAAGGATAGAGTAAGGTGACTAGTGCAGAAAAGGTTAAGGAACATTCCTCTCCGGTGCGCCACTCAGTGTCAGGAGAATGATTGCGCTCACCAGACAAAGAACCCTCAAAGGGTTAGCCGAGCAGTCACAGTATGAGCCACTGTGCAGCTTTCCTTTGGACTCTGTTCCTGCTGTGCTGGGGGAATGTTCGCCCTTTTACTTCCCCAAATAGTCCCCCAAAAGGACTCGTCCCCCACTCCTCTTGAAGTATTTGCACTTTTGAGGAGCAGGTATCTGAATTTGACAGGTACCCACTTCCACCTAGGCAATCAAAGCTGAAGTTCTCCCTCCCTTCAGTCTTCTGAGACACGACAGGCCCCATAAGACTGCTTGTGCATTCTCGATCGCAGCGGGCACCCATAGTTTAGATGCCGGCACCGAGGAAAGAAGGCAACAGGCGAAACCAGCTGGGGTGAGCACACCACTGGATCGTGGGACAGGTGAGTAGCTGTTTTTTCGAAAAGTCATCAGCTACAATTTTTGTAGCTGCTGACTTATTTTTTTTCACAGGAAACTGGAACTCCTCTTTAACTGAGATAGGGCCAGTTCACACCAGAACAAAGTGGGGGAAACCCACGTTCCCTGCATGCTTCCCGATTTTAACTTAACAGCACCTCAAAAGTAGATCGCAAATGCAGCGTGTTTGCCTGCACCAGATTGCACTGTACCATGTGATCCGGTTGCTATGCGTTTTATAAAGTAGTGCATGCATTACTTTTGTTGCGGCCCAGCAAGATTTAGACCCATTCAAATGAATGGGCTGAAATTGCACTGCACCTGGATCGCATGTGAATCGCACAGGTTTGCATGTACGTTATGCCAAGTAACCTGAAAATGTGTTTTTATGTGGCTTGCTAACATTGGGGGCATATTATTGATATCAATTTCAGATTTAGATATTTCAGCAAAGAATCCCACTTTTCTGGTCAATGACATGTACAGTCCACTCTAATAATGATATGTAGCTGAGCCTAAAGCTTCCATCTATATATATTGCACATTGTTTTACTTTTCTCTTCCAGGGTCATCTTTGTCTGTTATTGGTTGTAAACAGTTTGCATGATTGCTAACGTACATTTGTTTTTACTACAACCAAAACAAGAAATGAAAAATGTTTATTTCCATACTATATATGTTCCAATAAATGATTTGTTTTACAAGTCTTATATACAGTATTGTGTCATGTTGGATTGAGATCAAGCTATATGAATAAATAGAATTGAAGTGGCTATAGCTACAAAGAACTGTAATACGACACAAAGAAAGGTAATATTGAAGGAACCAAAGACATAGGGGAAATTTTCTAAAACAGAGCACACAGAATCTAGTGCAGCTGTCAGCGATGTGGCTATGGGGGTGTGGACCGCACCCGGCTGACACCATCAAGTAGAAAATGATATCAAACTGCGATGGTGTCACCCCCATCTGTAAAAGTTCACAGATCGGCACGCTGGCACTGGCCACATAATTTAGAAGAGCCGGTTCGGGGTGCGCACAGTGGTCGTGTGCTGCCAGCCCAAAACTAGCCTGACCAGCGCCCCACAGGGCACTGTGGCTGATAGACAGGAGAGAGCCCGGTGTGGGGGGGGGGGGCGGAGGTGGGGTGACACCAACCCTACTGACACCACTGGCAGCTGCACAAAGTAACCAATTAGCTTCCAGCTTCAGCTTTTTTAATCATCCTTCAAAAATAAGCCCCCGATCACATCGGCACGATTTGACAGGTCAAATCGCATGTCAAATCAAAATTGGCGGCAATAGGAGCGTGCCAAATTGGTGCGACGCTGAACTTATTTCCTAGGAGCGTCCCAATCTGTGCGACGCCGAACAGATTTCCAAAAGTAGTTCCTGCACTACTTTTGGCGACTTGAGGGTCGATTTCAATAGACATCTGCGCATAAACCCCACACAGATGTTTTATCAAGTGCCACCCGAAGTCGGACTGAAATGCGGCTTTGAAACCGAGTCCAGATGAAATTGCATAATTTCAAAGCCGTGTTCAGTTGAAAGAGGGCTAATACCGAGAAGCTGATTGGTTGCTTTGCACAGCTGCACCAGATTCTTTATGCTCTTTTAGTAAATCCCTCCTATATTAGTTACAAGGAATGAAACAATTTTGGAAATCTACTTTTTTTGGGGGGGTGGTTGTAATTACCCATAGGAACAAACAACAACAGGATACTAGGAGTAAAAGATGCTTCAAATAAAGCACACTTGTAGTAAATTTATGACGGTGAAATATGTCAGTTACGTACACATCTTACAACTGCTTTGCCCTACTTTCTCATTCATCGATAACGTGGGCCATAAACTTGTGAACTTGTGCTCCACTGTACGCTACTCTAAGAACAAAAGTCATACATTATAAAGTCTTATTTCCTTCTCTCATTTCATCAACCACACAAAAGCAGAAGTAAACTGCCTTCCCTCTCATGTTCACTAGGTGTTGTGTTACTTGGAAGCAGTTTTACTGTCACTGAAAGGGTTAAAGCCCAACAGCTGTGAGCTAATGAATTAGACAGGGAGAGGAGGGGAAAGCCCCATGCCCGCTCTGATTGGATGAAAGGAATCAGACAAGTGTGTCATGACTTCTGATTGGGCTGCGGCCGGTCAGGCGCTGTAGGCTGTTCACAGACATGAACCTTGTGAAGTCTCTGACCGACAGTTACCTCTTGCACAATTCACAGGGTTGCTTATAATAGAGCTGCCTGCTATTGGCTCTGAGTGTTCAGCATATCCCCCTGCAGCCAGTGAATCGCCTACTCTTCAAGCTACAATACACAAGGTGTGGGACGTGCACTTTAATAACACATGACTGTAATGTTTTAAGCATGTGTGAAGCGTCGCAAACGCCCCTGGAACAGTCGCCAAACAATGCTGATGCAAGGTGTAAAATGGTTGCCTGGCAGCATGTAGTAAAGCTCCCATTTTTGTTCTGCCATATGTTATTATGTGCAGGGCCGGCTGTGTAACTGAAAGCTTTGCAGCCTCATAAATATAAAGCTTAGTCTTGTTTTTTTCAGACAATTAAAGTTGCATTTAGGAGAGCGCACAATGGGGTTCATTTACTAAAGCCATACATTTTTAACTACGCTTAGGGAAGTGTATTCAGTTATCCAATCCAATGATGTGCGGAGGAAATGCATTATTTTTTTAAAAGAAGGCCTATGCAAAAAGAACTACTGGCTGCAATGCTTTCTGGGTCACTGGTCCCAAATAAGCAGGCATCGGATCAAGTCAGTGTGACGCTCAAAACCGATAGGCTTCAGTGACTCCGAAAATATCGGAGGCAACATGATCCCTAGAACCAGCAGACATCTCATTTTTACAGAGAAGGATCAATACCGGCAGCCTTCGTTTTACCTCTGTAAGCCCCGGTTCACATTGGAGTGACTTGTCATGACAGGTCAAATCGCATGACAATTTGCAGCCTATTGCTGGCAATCGCTCTGTTCAAATTGGTGTGATGCTGACTTTGCATTGCCGCACCAATTTGAAAAAGTACTACTACTTACAAAAACTACTTTTGGCAATTTCGAGTGCAACTTGGATAGATGTCTGTGCATGAAGCAGCACTGACATGCGACTTTGAAATTGTGCAATTCCAGATAAAGTTGCATGATTTCAAAGCCGTAGTCAACGTAAACAGGGACTTAAAGGGGCTGTAAACCCTCATGGTTTTTTTTCAAGGTGAAAAACCTTCTCTCATGCTGCAGACCCCCCGTTTTACTTACCTAAGCCCGGTCTTTTTCTCCTCGGGGACGACCACACCAGCTCTAGCTGGTGTCTCGTGTCCTGATTGAATAGATTGATAACAACGATTTGTCAATCAAATCCAATGTACACAAATGCTGTGGCCATGATTCTTTGTTTCACAGCCTCTGCATTTTTAACTCTGGCTGCAAAGTTTGACAGATGGCAGTGGGACCCATTGAGCTCCATACTGCCCTCTAAAAAGCAATTCACAGCAGATTGCTTTTCAAAGGGAGGTAAGCATTTTACTAATTTGAAACAGACTTAAAGCGGAAATGCACATAAAAGGGGAAGTTCCATTTGTCTGCATCCCCCCTCCACTGCCACATTTGGCACTTTTTTGGGGGAAAGCGGGTACCTGGTTTTGACAGGTATCTGTTCCCAATTCCAGTCAGATTGCTGCAGTAATCTGAGCCAGAAGTTCGCCCTCCCCCCATCCTTCCCCTGCAGCCTACTGGGACACATCACAGGTCCCAGAAGACTACATGACCATTCACAGTGCGACTCACATGCCCAGTAGGAAACCGGCTGTGGAGCCGCATGGCTCAACTGCCTGTTTCCCTGACTTACAATGCCAGCGCCTGCACCTGAAGCCGCCTAAAGAATTTTGAGTGAAGACATTTCTGGATGCCTTGATAGGTAAGTGTCCTTAAATTAAGTCAGCAGCTACAGTCTTTGTTAGTTTTTTGGGGGGAGCCTGGAACTCCTCTTTAAGTCTGTTGTATTTTAAATTCCTTTAACAGACCAAGGTATCCAGCAAAAGTGGCAATTAGAGGGATGAGAGAAACCATTTAAAGCAAAGCTAAAACTGTGAACAGGCAGGCTTTTTATTGCAGAAGAGACATGCAATGTCATGTCAATGAAGACTGCTGCAGCCTGGCACCTGGAGAAAGCTGGGTAAAATATGCTGGTAAGAGACACTGGACCATTGAAGGAGAGATAAGTAATGCTACGCTAGTTAGCTCTGCTTTAACACTGACAGGGGTACTTACAATATTCAGTAAAACCTTTATCTTAAAGGAAAAAGAATATCTGCTGTAACTGTAAAGTGTTAGGCCTCTTGGACATAATACTCCTGATTGAGCATCTACTTTTTCATACATCCTTTTTTTTTTTTTTTTTTTGTATGTATTTGCGCATATTTATGCGCATTTCCACTTATATGAGTTAAGAAGTGGCAAGAAATGACACCGCACAAGCGTCGGCTCTCTTTTCAGAGTCTGCCATGGAATCCATGTTGAGGGATGATGACCTTCAAAAACCCTTATCTAACATTTATAAATCTCTCTTCCCTGAGACTAATGCTTGTTAGCTGGCTGTAAACTAAGTGGGAGTTGGTGGTTTCTGATCTGGACATGGAGGACTGGGAGGATGTCTGGGATGCACCCTTTACCAGGCTAATCTCAGCTCGTGACCAGCTGATCCACTATAAATTTCTGCATAGGGTGTACCTGACCCCAGGGAAGATAGCCAGAATTTGCTGGCCTATTTCCCGCAAGTGGAGCTGATTTCATGCATATCTTCTGGGATTGTATTAGAGGGCGGTTCTGCAGTATGTGCAGGAAGGTGACCACCATCCCTTTAAATCTTTCTGTAAAACACTGCCTGCTCGGGTTGGTAGATGACCTGGCCCTTAAAGTGGTTGTAAACCCTTACAAACCACTTTGACCTACAGGTAAGCCTAGATTAAGGCTTACCTGTAGATCCAAGCAATATCTCCTAAACCTATATGGTTTAGGAGATATTTACCCGAAAACGGGCACCGTAGACAGCGGCGTGCAGGCGCGCTGAGCACGGCATTCTCAGCGACGGAGCTGCCGCGCGTGTCGGCTCCCGTGCGCATGTGCAGGAGTGACATCATCGCAGCTTCGCCAAATGACAGCGGCGGAGCTGCGAGACCCCACCAACAAGATGGATGCCGCGGACTACAGGGGACAGCGGCGACTTCGCTGGCTCCTGTGTCAGGTAAGTGACACATAATGGACTACTATGCGATGCTTAGTAGTCCATTATGCTTTGCCTTTGCAGGGAATGAAAGAGGAAGTAAACTCATCAGGGTTTACTTCCTCTTTAATACAGCTATACGAACCCTGCTCACCTTATTTTTCCATGCTAGGAAACGTATCGTTTTGTCTTGGAGGGGCACTACACCCCCATTAGTAGAGTCCTGGAAGGCCTCTGTGAATAAGAATCTGCCATTTTTACAAAGCTCACATATCTGAACAGAGGGGTGCTTCTTAAATTTGATAAGATCTGGGGGGGGGGGGGTGGATGGCCATGCCTCTTACTGTAATGCCGCGTACACACGACTGGACTTTCCATTAGACTAGGTCCGACGATCTTCGTCGACTGACTTTTGGTGGAGTTCCGACAGACTTTCCACATGAACGGACTAAGTCCGTTCGTTTTGAGCGTGATCATGTAAGCAGGGACTAAAAAAGGAAGTTCAAAAGCCAGTAGCTTCCCTTGCGTCGTATTTAGTCCGTCGGACAGATATGAAACATGTTCTATTTCTAGGTCCGTCAGATTTTTTAAATGAAAAACGATCGGATTAGCCCACACACGATCGGATTGTCTGATGGACAGATTCCGTCGGACCTAGTCTGCCGGAAAGTCCGGTCGTGTATACGTGGCATGACAGATTAAATGAAATAATTAAAAAAAATAATGACAAATTAAAAGAAATAATTAAAAAAGGTATCCTTTCTCCCTTACTAGCAGGTGACATATGCATATTATTATCTCTGAAGGAGCGGAAGTGTGGCGTGGTATCTCCTGTGTTAAAAGTATTGTGTATCTTACATCCTCTTGAAGGGGGGGGGGGGGGGGGGGTTGTTTTGTTTTCACATGAAGCATTATATCTTGGTTAAAGTATGTAAATGTGGGGTTGAGACGTGGTGTAAGTAGAGTTGACAAGCTTCATGGGCATTGTTCGTATTGGTGACTTAATGTAATGCGCTTTGTTTTCTTTTCATTCTTTATTTTTAGGATTGCACACTGTATTGTGGTGAGTGGTCCTTAATGTTTGTTGTATATTATAAGTGTTTTTCTAAAAACAATAAAAAATAATTTTTCAAAAAAAAGAAATGGCACTGCACAAGCGTCCCAGGATTTGCCGCGATTTGGAAGGCTCAGGTGTGAATGGAGCTTAAAGTTTATGTGCGTGTAAAGGTAGGAGTCCCAATACTTTTGGTAATATAGTGTATATGCAGTGCAAATTTGATCCAGTTCTAAAAAGGGTCATGTGGAAGTTTAGGACCGTGCAATGCAAATTTTTTTTCCTCACATTTGATAAGAGCATAAAATTACAGCTGTGACCACTGCCCTCACAAATTTGCATTGAAAACACACATGCTAAGCAGCATTTGCATTGTGATGTAGAAAAAAAACAAACGAAATGCAAATCCGCCTTGTGTACCGCTTTAAATTTGCACCCAGTTCGCAGCGCATCATTGTGAATCAGGGCTAAAATTAACCTGGGCTTTGGCCATTGACTGACAAAGTAAAAGGTTTTGTTTATTCACAATCCCGCCAATAATTTTTATACTTGAGTCTACTCTGGTGTGAAGAAAAACGCCCAATACTTGCAGGTATAGGAGATAATGTGATACTCTCCCTTCCATATAACAGCACTAGTGCTGTGTGACTGGCTACGCAGTGCTCTCACTCAGCATGGAAAGCTTACATAAGGCTGACTTTCCCTCGCTCTTGGCAGCCAAACAAAGTGAATTGAATAAAAGAATGTGCAGCAGCTGAGTCTCTCATTAAAGTGAACCTGTTCCTGGATGGAAAAAATTCAGTGGACGTTTTTTTTCTACAGTCATTAAACTCTCCACCATGTTATCCTATGTATCCATGCACACATAGGCTGTTATCAGCAGTTTTGGGCAGTAACGTTTTTGAGCAGTAAAAAAACCCCAAAACTAGTGGGTTCTGAGAGACGTTTTTCAGCTGGAAAAACGCACTTACGCTGATAAACGTCAAAAACATCGCTCACCATAAAAAAAAATGCTAAAAAAGCCATTGCAAAAACGTTGAAAAAAGTTGAAAAACTCACTGCAAAGCTACTTGCGTTTTTATAACGTTATTTTTTTTTTTTCAAATATAATTTTATTCAAACGCAAGAAAGGGTCATGCCATACCATAACATCACAGACATGACTACATTGGAGGACGCAGCCTCCTCAACTGAGTTATATAAACATGACATTAGTAGCCTTGTAGATGGCAGTATATAAACGATACTGAAGCGTATAATTGTACAGACAATGAAACTAATATAGCCCACCATCATATAAGCACTGACGGCTACCCTTTCTTCTTTTCTCTTTTTCTGTTAATAAGTATTAAGAGTTAATAATTAGAAAGGCAGTGTAAAAGAACAGCCAAAAGAAATGGAAAAAGAAATCTAGCGGAGAAAGAAGGGGTTAAGGGGTGGGAAGAGGTAAAGGCGGCCATTGGCTTGGGGAGGGGGAAAAAAAAAAAAAAAAGGGGGGGGAGTCTCAGCTATGGGTCTGGTTCGCATCTCTGTGTTTGTACTCCTAATCCTCAGATATCCGGTACTCCTAGGAGGGCTTTCCCTTCCTCCGAGAAGATAAACATATTCCAGAGACTCCACGTGTTCCTGAACACCTCCTGCCGGTCCCGCGATGAGAGGACCAGATCCTCCATTTTCTTAATGTCTTCCACCTTCCGCAGCCAATGTGCTGTGGTTGGTGGGCGTTGTTGTTTCCACAATTGTGGGATACAGGATTTGGCTGCATTGAGCAGGTGTCGTAGAATTGACTTTTTATACGTCCTTACTGGGATGGAGGAGAGGTGAAGCAGGAAGAACGCCGGGTCGTCGGGAATCGCGTATTCTGTGAATTTTTGGGAAATGGTACGAACTGAGATCCAAAATTCTGTCAGTTTAGGGCAGGCCCAAAAAATATGTAGGATTGTCCCTGTTTCTTCCTGACATCTCCAACATCTATCTGACGTGCCGGGAAAAATAGAGCTCAGACGGCTAGGTGTCAAGTACCATCTGGTCAATATTTTAAAATTGGTTTCTTGGATTTTGGTACATATGGACGATTTAAGGGAATGTCCTATTATGTTTAGCATCTGTGAGGTCGTAAAGGTGCGGTCCAGATCCGCCTCCCATTTTCGCAAGCATGGAAGGTGCGGCTGCTCTCGGGGGGTGGTCAACATTGCATAGGTCGCGGAGAGCACTTGTCTGATAGGTTCCGTTCCAGAGCAGAGCTCCTCAAAAGGTGTCAGTGGGTGAGAATAATGCTGCGGGTTGGGGAGAGAGTGGAGGAAATGATGGACTTGTGGCGCGGGCCAGAACGCAAGGCGGAACGGGCCTATAGTGTCCATGAGCTCCGTCACAGTAGGCCACCTCCCCTCTTTCACGAAACTATGGGCCCTACTACAATTGGTCTCACGCAACGTCGGGAAAGCCAACGTAGGTATTCCTGGGGGGAAACGTGGGTGGCCTAAGATCGGGGTCAGTGGAGACTCCGTAGTCGTCAGAGACGCCGCCAGGGACGCTCGATAGCTTTGGTGCAGCGTATTTCCTATCAGCGGGTGTGATTTAATCTCCTCCGATAGGGAGCCATAGCACCATAGCGCGCTCTCCAGGGGGATATCCATTTGAGCACTCTCTATTTGAACCCATTTTTTCAATGCCAGATGGCGTCCCCAGTCTACAACTCTGCCCAGATGAACCGCTCGATAGTATTTCCTGATGTCCGGCAATGCCAGACCCCCAGACCGCTTCGGAAGGGATAATTGGATACGAGGTATTCTAGGTTTCTTCTGTGCCCACACAAATCTGGTAAACAAGGCCTGTACCTGTGCAAAATAAGAGGGAGGTATCCTAACTGGCAGGGCTTGAAATAGGTATAGAAATTTCGGTAAAATGCTCATCTTTATCAAGTTGCACCTCCCGAACCAGGAGTGCAAACCTGTGTGCCATTTTTCCAGCAATTTCCTAGTTTCAGCTAACAGTTCATGGAAGTTATGGTGGTATACCCGTGTGACATCTGCCGGAATATGGGTGCCCAGATAAGTCAAGGTGGAAGATGTCCACCTAAAACTAAAGCTATTCTGCAACCCCAGAACACTACCCTGAGTCAGTCCGACGCCCATGGCTTCTGATTTGGTAAAATTAATTTTCAGATTGGAAAGGGCACCATAGGTCTCAAATTCCCTAAGGAGGTTGGGGATCGACACCGCCGGGTTTGTCAATGTGAACATCATGTCATCCGCGTATGCGGAGATTTTATGCTGAGTATCTCCCACCTGCACGCCCCTAATATCCGGGTTTCTCCTAACAGTGGATAGAAATGGTTCCAGAGCAAGGGCAAACGGGAGAGGAGACAGGGGGCACCCCTGTCTCGTCCCATTTTTTTTATACAAAAAGGTTCTGACAAGACCCCATTGACCTTCACCTGGGCGGTTGGGGTGGAGTATATCCCCGCTATCCGATTAATCATAACTTCTCCAAGGCCTACCTTCTTCAACACTGAGAACATATACGGCCAACTCACCCTATCAAATGCTTTTTCTGCATCAGTGTTTAGAAAGACACTAGGGGTATTCTTGGATCTCACTAAGTGTAAAAGATTCAGTACTTTCGTTGTATTATCCCTTGCTTCTCTAGATGGTATAAAACCAACCTGATCCAGGTGAACCAGCTGTTGGAGGTGCAGTGCAAGCCTAGTCGCTATGATTTTAGTTAGTAGTTTGAGGTCCACATTTAAAAGAGATATCGGCCTGTAGCTGCAGCATGACGTGAGGTCTTTACCGGGTTTGTGTATTACCGAAATATGAGCTCGTAGCGTATCTCTGGGGATTGTCCCCCCTGTCCCAACCCTGTTATACATCCTGACTAGGTGGGTTCCTAGAAGCGGGAGGAGTGTCTTATAATATTGGATAGTGTACCCATCAGGGCCCGGCGCCCTTCCTGGTTTCATCACCCCAACTGCCTGCTGGAGCTCTGCCATGGTGATGGGGGAGTCCAATTCCTCCTGAAGTTCAGGAGAGATACCTGGCATCTGGGCTAGGTCAAGATACTCGTCAATCGCAACTTGAGAGGGAGGGGTATGAGGCAGGTTATATAGGCGTGAGTAAAAATCTTTAAATTCCTGTGAGATCTGTTTGGGCAGTGTTATCTTTTGTCCCCTAGGGTTGACAATGTGGGGTACATACATCGATACTCTGTGGTCTCTCACCATCCTCGCTAGTGTTTTACCGCATTTATCCCCCGACTCATAACCTGTCTTACGGCAAATCTGTAGGGCCGCTTTTGCCCTGTAGTGCAGCAAATCTGTGATTTGCATGCGGACAAGCCGCAGTTCGGACTCAGACGTGAGGGAGACATTGTGTTTATGTCGGGCTTCAGCCACGGACAGCTGCTGCAGCAACCGGCACAGCTGTTCATTGCGTTCCCGTTTAATTCGAGAGCCATGTTTTATGAGGACCCCTCTAATCACGGCTTTGTGCGCTTCCCACAATATGCCTGGGTCACAATCTGGTGTATTATTTATGCTAAAGTATGCTTCTAGCTCTCTCGTTACATCTGCCAGAACTTCTGAGGTATGTAGCAAGCTTTCGTTCAGGCGCCAAAAACGATGTTTAGATAATGGCGTTGGGAATAGTGCATACGTTAAAAAGATCGGTGCATGATCCGACCACGTTATGTTCCCGATGTCAGTTGTGCGGACTGCGTGCAGGTGCGCGTGAGGGAGCAGGAAATAATCAATCCTGGTATATGTTTTATGTGGGTTTGAGAAGAACGTATAGTTCCGTTCTCCAGAATGTTGGAGACGCCATACATCTATCAATTGTGCTCTATGCAGGGCCTGTGCAATACGTTTCGACTGGCCTACCGGCGTGGAAGCAGTACCCGAGGAGGTATCAACCGAAGGAATTAGGGGGACATTAAAGTCGCCCCCAAGGATCAGTTGACCCGTCTGAAAGTGTAGTAATTTTTCCAGTGCTCCTACAATGAAAGTGTCTTGGCGCTCATTGGGGGCATAGATGTTTGCCAAAGTCACCTGGGTATCACCCAGGAGGCCCTTGATGAAGAGGTAACGACCCAGTGGGTCAACCATAGAATCCTGACCTTTCCATTGAAGTCTACCGGATATCAAAATGGACACTCCTCTTGACCTAGCGGATGGATTCACCGAATGATACGTTATAGGGAAAAATCTATTTTGGAGGAGAAGGAATTTGTTGTCTCTGAAATGTGTTTCCTGAAGAAAGGCGATATCAACATGAGATCTCCTCAAGTCATTCAACAGCATACGTCTCTTCTCCGGTATATTCAGTCCTTTAGCATTTAGGGACATAAACTTGATGCTATCCATTGCCATAGCTGATGTGTAAAGGAGGGGGGCGTAGGAGGGGGGAGGGGGAAAGAGCAGGGGAGGGAAAGATAATAGGAAAAGGGGGGGAAGGCAGGAAAGAAAAGGAATATGGCGGGGTCCAACTGCCCACCACCTAGATTAGAGTTCTATGTGCGCTTTGTTCCAGGGGGGCAAACTTTCACCCTCCAAGAAGTGCGCTTTCCTACTTGGGGAGGGGTAGAACCAAGGCCACATAGTGAGGCCCCGGTCTTCCCAACCGCCCCAGCTATCTCGTAAATAAGGAAGAAACAAAGAAAATTTAAACCAACAATAAACACATGACAACTCCGTGTCCGAAACTACAGTACACAATCAATCGCCCACTAATGGGTTGATCGCTACGGGTCGCATGCAGGGCCCTTTCAGGACAACTACCCATCTGGCATTAGGATGTCCAGTGTCCCCACCACCCCGCCGCTCGGGCTCTACATCAGGCATCTTCAACTATCCAGAGAAAAAAAGGGGGGGGGTCCCTAAACCAGGCCCCCGCCAGCAATCTGCCGGGAGGATATATCCCTATCTTACCCACCCCCCAGGTGTGGGGGCCGGGCTATATGCGGGCAGCCGGTGTGGGGCTACAACTGTGTAGTGCACAGCGGGATGTAAATGCCTAGAAACTACGTCAGGACAGAAGACCCATGTACCTTGATGCAGAAGAAAGATAAAAGAAAAAAGAATGTAAAATAAACCAACCATAAAAAAAAAAACACATATAATGCAAGTAAGTGCAAAGTACCAACTGCGTGGAAGGTACGGGCATATGTCACACAAACTATTCTCAGGCAGCGCACCCAACCCGCAATCCAAACCCCACGCCCAGCAAATCCCACCCAGCTAACATGTGCGCTGCTCGGCAGGAAATCGTCGGCATACCCCTGAGTCCTGGACGGCCACAAGGTTAGTCAAATATAGGGGGGGTGCCGCCCCTCTAGAGGAAGTGCCACATCCCTATACTCTGAGGTCTCTATGGAAAATATCCTCGTGGGTACACAAGTTCCGAGACCAGGGGAGGTCGTCAGTCCCGATTCCTGATCGGCACAGCAGATGTTCCGTGAGGAGTGATAAGCAGGGAGGCAGTCTCTAGAGCAGGATAAAGGTGTACGTGTGGGGGGGGATGCAGGCGAACCAATCTCATGCTAGTCACCCCGTATAGGTCAGGACAGGAGCCTCAGCCCCACCGTCCACGTATCTGGAGAGGGGGGTTCCCGCAATAAAATGCAAGGGCCACAAAAAGGGGTACCCACCCATCACCCACAACACTTCCCCACCCCCACCCCATCAACTGGATGCATGGTGTGGGGAGGTGAGATCATTTCAATTAGGATAGCCGCAGACAGTCTGTAGTGTACAAGGCAGTAAGAACACGCTTACCATACAGTGTTAGGACTCACGTGTCGCCTCATTCGATGGTGTTCTCTGTCGGCGCCTGCTCCTCTGAGGTCTGGGGGAGAAGTTGCCACTATGTGCGGGAGCTGATGTACGTCTAGCGAACCTCGGGAGCAATTCCATCCAATTTGGGATATCGATAGGCACTGCGCCCAGAAAGGAGAACAAAGCCAGGAGGGAGTCCAGGTCGCGTAGCATGAACGAGCGCTGATCCTTCCGAAACGTAACCGATAGGGGATAACCCCACCGGTATGTCGCGTTGTGCCTCCGTGCCAGGTCTAGCAAAGGTCTGAGCATGGCGCGGCATTGTAAGGTGGCTTTAGAGAGGTCCGGCAAGATCTTGACAGCAACCCCGTCAAATTCCAGGGTTTCGGCTTCCCAAGCCTGGCGTAGGATGCGTTCCTTGTGCGCGTAGTGGTGCAGGCGGCAAATCACATCTCGCGGTCTGGTCCGGTCAGTTGGCTTGGGGCCGAGTGCCCTATGGATGCGATCTAGTTCAACCCTCTCAGGCAGCTCCACTCCTGCGATGCTCTTAAAGATGGCCACGGCTGTGTCGGCTAGGTCCTCTACCCCAGTGGCCTCTGGCAGCCCCCACAGCCGCAGGTTGTTTCTGCGGCTGCGGTCTTCCATATCTTCGGCGTGTAGCTGCTGGGATACCAGGGCCAGGTGCTCTTGTTTCTGCCTATTCTCCAGCTCAGTCATCCTCTGATCCAGGGTAGATATACGTGCCTCACCTGTGCCCAGCCTGGTAGAAAGATCCCTGACCTCCACTTTCACTGCTGCCAGCTCCTTCCTGTGAGCCGTTTCTACCCGGCTGATCAGAGCCTCAATGTCTGACCTGGTTGGCAGCGCCTGGAGCAGTACCTTAATATCCGGATCAGCACTCCAAGACTGAGGTTGCGGCTGGGAAGTTCGCTCTGTGTCCGGCGTTAAGTCCCTCCACACAGCCGGGGGAAAGTCCGCCTCCGTGGATGCCGCACGTAAGGCAGGGGAATCCCCGCTCGCCTCTCCCCTCTCCTGCTCCACACGTGCGCCCGCCATCTTAGGCTCCGGGGTGTTCGCCTGTGAAAGGTGAAACGGGCGCTGTATCTCCCCCGCTGACGGCGTGGACGCCGACGATTTAGATGCCCGGTTGATTCGCTTGGTGTTCTTCTTCTTCACGGAGTGCATATTGTGGAATAGCCGGTTAAAACAGCTGGGGCTGAAGGGAAGGGTCCGGGAGCCTAACAGACACACTTCTCTATCCGGCCATGTCCAGACCACGCCCCCCCCTTTATAACGTTATTTTAACGTCCAGTGTGCATGAGGCTTAAATGTTCATAATGAACATAAGTTTATATAGCCGAGTGAAAGTGTTCTCCCTAGAAATAGGTGAGATATGTCTGTGCTCAAATCATCCAAATAGCTTTTTTATATATTGCACATCAGATGCCAAAGGGGTGTGACCATATGTTACACAAAGTTCTGAATGAACACACTGCTATACACTTTTTAGGCCTAATGTACACGGGAGGCTGAGGTAACCGCTTCTGACCAAATTTATTGACAGCTTTAAACCGCCATTTAAAAACGTGGGAAATTGTGTGTGAGGACCAGAGTTCATCTGGTTCAAATCTAACAGCATATAGGTCAAATTTCAAACGCCTGAAGGTGCTACTTCAATGTTCGGCCTCTCTTTGTGGCCAGGCTGTGTTAGCCCTTGTACACACGGTCGGACATTCCAAAGGAAAAGGTCCGATCGGAACGTGTTGTCGGATAATCCGACCGTGTGTGGGCTCCATCGAACGTTTTCCTTTGGAATGTCCGACCAACAAAGTTTGAGAGCTGGATATAAAATTTTCCGACAACATGATCCGATCGGACAAAGTCCGTAGAGAATTTGTAGAGATTCCGATCGGACAGAACGCTTGAAGGTGCTACTTCAGTGTTGGTGCTCTGTATGTGGCCAGGCTGTGTAAAAAGTCTCACAAATGTGGTATCGCCATACTCGGGAAGAGTAGCAGAATGTATTTTGGGGTGTAATTTGTTGTATGCATATGCTGTGTATGAGAAATAACCTGATAATATGACAATTTTTGTAAAATAAATTATATATATATAATAATTTTGCAAAGAATTGTGGGAAAAAATTACAACTAAAAAAAAAACTCACAATGCTACTTAATACCTTGGAATATTTACTTTCTAAAAAGGGGTCATTTGGGGGGGATTTGTACTTTCCTGACTTGTTAGTGTCTCAAGAAATGAGATACACCTGATGTACTGAAGGCCTGATCAGATGTGATCAATTTTCAGTGATTGGCACCATAGTTTGTGGACTCTATAACTTTCACAAAGACCAAATAATATATAATAATGTGGGTTATTTTTACCAAAGATATGTAACTGTATAAATTTAGGGCAAAATTTATGAAGAAAAATTACTAATTAGCAAAATTTTATGACAGAAACAGAGGCATTTTTTTTCACAAAATTTACGTTTTTATTTTTTATTTATAGCATAAAAAATAAAACACTAGTGATTAAAGCTCTATTTGTGTGGAAAAAAGGACATAAGTTTTATATGGGTACAGTGTTGCATGACTGAGTAATTGTCATTCAAACTGTGAGAGTGCTGAAAATTGGTCTGGACAGGAAGGGGGTGTAAGTGCACTGTATTGAGGTGGTTAAAGTGACCCCTCTCTGCTCAGTCCCTACTTTACTCTGTAAAATGCCATATACTTAGGCCTGGTTCACACCTATGCATTTTTTTTGTGTGTTTTCAGTTTTGCAGAAACACACTACAGTTCATTTAACATGGTTTCCTATGGATGTAGTTCCCATCTGTGCATTTTATGGAAAGGGCCAAGCACTTTTTTTCTGGTTTTTGGTTCCATAGCCGTCAATGGATCAAAAATGTGTATTGAAAAAACGCATAATGCTCTTAGAACATGCAAACGGCAACCTGCATAGGTATGAGCCAGACTATACAGCATACCTTAATGGACATATAGGGAGAAATTTACTAAAACTGGTGCACACAGAATCTGGTGCAGCTGTGCATAGTAACCAATCAGCTTCTAACTTCAGCTTGTTCAGTTAGTGCCGGTTCACACAGGGGCGATACGACTTGCAGCGCGACTCACAGACGCGACCTGCACACGACTTCAGCAGCGACTTGCAAAACGACTTCTGTATAGAAGACAATGCAAGTCGCCCCAAAAATAGTACAGGAACCTTTTTCTAAGTCGGAGCGACTTGAGTCGCTCCTATTAGAACGGTTCCATAGTACAGAACGGAGCGCGACTTGTTAGGTGGCTATGTCGCCTGACAAGTCGCTCCTGTGTGAACCGGCACTTAGGGCCCTTTCACACCGAATGCAGTTGGATGCATTTTGAACTGCACTCCAACTGCATAGACAGCCCAAAATCAAGGGAATCCTATGGGCATCACCAACATTTGGCGCAGCTGTGCATAGTAACCAATCAGCTTCCAGGTTGTATTGCCAAAGCTTAATTGAACAAGCTGAAGTTAGGCCCCTTTCACACTGGGGCGTTGGCGGTAAAGCGGCGTGGTTTTAACCCCCGCTAGCAGCCGAAAAAGGGTTAAAACCGCCGGCAAATCGTAGGAGTGGTTTAGGAGCGGTGAATACACTGCTCCAAAGATGCTGCTAGCAGGACTTTTTTTTACTGTACTGCTAGCGCACAGCTCCAGTCTGAAAGCCCTCCGGCTTTCACACTGGAGTGAAAATAGATGCTTTTTTTCAGGCGCTATACAGACCCGCTATTTTTAGCGCTGTAACGCCTGAAAAATGCCTCAGTGTGAAAGGGGCCTTTGAGGCCAATTGACTACCATGCACAGCTGCACCAGATTTTGCATGCTCTACTTTTAGCAAATCAACCCCATAGTTCACATAATTGAAGTGCAGTTATAAAAAAAATGTATAGCTTATAGCTCCCAACTGTCCCTGATTTTGAGGGACTGTCCCTGATTTGGAACAATGTCCCTCTTTCCACCTCATTTGTCCCTCATTTTGGTCGGATCTATATAGTTGTATATAAAAATACACTTTTTATCTTTCAAAAAGTGTTTCCCAGTGCTAAACCTTTCATCCAATTTCTAAATTGCTGCATTTGTACATTTTAAAAGCCAATATAAAGGAATAGTAGTAGATTTTAACCTTTTTTTTTTTTTTTTTTTTTTTTTGGTTAATTCTCCTTTAAGGGGGTGTGGCATGCGTACACAAATTTGTTAGTAGGTGTCCCTCATTCCCATCTCAAAATGTTGGGAGGTACTGTATGAGAGCTTTCTGCATTTTTCCGCACCCCAAACACGCTTCAATTGCACTGCACTAGCACCATGCCTCTCTAAGCCAAGCCCCAAAACGTATTGAAAAATGCACTACAAATGCAGCACAAAGCACACGTTAAATGCATGTAAACATACTGTCAAAAAACACACAGTTATGTGCAGTTTCTGGTGTGACTAAGCCCTAAGATTTAACAATAAAACCTAGAAGCTGGTTACCATGCACAGCTGCGCCAGATTCTGTGTGCACCAGTTTTAGTAAATCTTCCCCACAGTGCCAATATGCAAACAGGCACAAGACAAGGGTTGAGTTACAAAAACTGAAGAGTGCACAATCTGGTGCTGCTCAGCATGAAAATCAATCAGCTTCCAGTTTTTAGTTCATCAAAGTGTAGTGATGTGATCATTTCTTTGCCCATTTACCAAGTGTATGCTCTTGTTATGCAGTGTTTGCCCCTTTCCAATATGGTTGCTATGCGCTCTCTCACCAAGGATGAGGTAATCAAGAAGAGCAGAGGATGGCAAGTGGTTTTGTGGGTAAGTGGGTGGAGAGAGAGACATGTGAAGAGAGAAGATAACGCCTGTGTTTCGTCACATATAGCGACCCATCGTATTTGGCTACCCGCTGGACTGCAAATGCACGATGCCGCCATATGCGTTCCACCCCTGAGTCCAGGTTCAAACCCCGCCGTCCAAGTGGAGCTAGATTATAATTATGCAGAGCGAAGCGTGCCCACGAGGGGCCCTGTGTTGGAATGCATATGGCCGTGTCATGCATGCGCACTCCAGCGGGTAGCCGAATGTGAAGTGACACCTGCTAAGAGAACACAGAATGTGTAAGTGCTGCAGCTTCACCTCACTGAGACGTACATAGAGACTGTTAAGGATTTCATGTTCCTGTCTGGAAAATACTTTATGTTGGATGGTTCACTGAATGTTATTTCTTCAATACATGGACTTTGACTAGACCACACTTTAATTGGAGTCTGCGGGCCTTTTACCGTACTAGGCCTACGGCCATGATAACAACAGCCCGAAGACAACCCGTTACCCGTGTCGCCATTACCATCTTTAGCTAACCCCTGTTAACTGCAATGTTGGCGGCGGCCACCCGAAGCTGGCCAAACAGAAGATCAATGTCGGCCATTGAAACACTGCACAGGGCTGCACAAACTTCTCCTCTCAACGCTCCCCTGCAGTGTTGCCCGGGTCTCCCCTCCTGCCCCTTATATAAACTAAACCCCTCCTATCTCCACACTCCACACACAATCCGCTACTCACCACCTTTCCTGAACTAACTTTCTTTTAAAATAAAAAAGGCTGCGCTATAAAATGAATGTACTAAAATCCATAATCTCATAAAGTCCCAGAAAGAACATTGCAGTGACGTCACCACGCCGTTTGTTTAGGAGGACAGGCTCTGTTCGTATATGCCAGCCGGCATTGTTGTTTTACGTGCATTCTGCTTTTATAAAATTGTAAGTGCAACCTTTAAATAAATTCAATTTATACTTTTTTAATCTACTACACTATGGCAGTCATTATCTTTTTCTTGCGCAATATGTGAAAACATACGGACACCCAGACAGACATAGTGTATAATTACACCTGGTGTGGACATCTGCAAGCATAAAGATCCTAGGCTGGGTTTAGCCAACTGCCTTTATTGATTGCTATCTGCTAAGCACAACTTACACCTACGGTGATTGGGCACTTTTTGGAGTTCATGCATGTACACTGTGGTGTTCAACAATTAGTGGCTTTGATAATCCTTTTTTCCCCTGCCATCATGTGAGCAATGTTCTTTCTGGGACTTTATGAGATTATGGATTTTAATAAATTAATTTTATAGCGCAGCCTTTTTGATTTTATTGTATTTGGTGTTGTCGCACTATATGCTGCTGCTGTTTTTTGTATGTTTTTTCTCTTCCTTGTAACTCTAGTGCTGTTGCACCCCCTTTTTCCTAGTTAACTTTGTTTTAACCCTTGCTGTTCCCTTATCACCCCTGTCATGCCGGCCCTCTGCTAGATCCTTTCCAATCCTCTCGCTCCGGGCCTCTCTTTCTGTGCACCAAACGTGCAAAGATTGTTAGATGATTGCATCAAACTTGTATACCTTCTGTGACAATTTGTTCACTGCTAACATTTCAGCTGATAATATTCTCCCCCCTATTTTTTTTTTTTTCTTTTATATTTACCCGTTTTCTGTCATGCCTGTATCAGAGTGGCACAGTTTTGTTGTTATGTTGTCATACCTACCCACCAGGCTCATTTCCAGGAGGTGAGAAACCCATTTCTGCTTCCATCTAATTTCCCACTACAAACTGAGGTCGTTGTTTTTATCTGATCATGAAAATTAAACATAACTAAACCAGGTTTGGGACCTTTTCAGAGTTCAAAATTAATTGCTATTGTCACGTACCTTATAGTGGAGCCCGAATGCTGGGGGTGGCCTCTTGCACGATTCCGGTCTCAACACCCCTGGTAGTGAGGACAGGGAGTTCTGAGGCAGTAAAAGGGTGCAGGTGCCTGCAGGTTGAAGATAGAAGCTCGAAGACACTGGATCCTCACGGAGGAAGAAGTGTAGACTGGTTACCGGAAGTGTTCTGTGGGAGCCAAGCAGGTAAGTAGAAATACTGCATGTCAGGAACAGGCAAGGTCGACAACTGGCTGGCAACAAGGTACAGGAACGGAAGGCAGGTTCGTAGTCAAGGACAGGCAAAGGTTGGCAATGTGCTGGCAGCGAGGTACAAAGTCAGGAAGCAAGCCGAAGTAGAGAGTCCAAGTCGAGGTCAGTATAGTAAATCCAGGTAAGCAGTAAGCAGGGGTGATCCAGAAGAGTAGTCAAGCAAGCCGGGTAATCAGGAACAAGGTAACAGGTTTAACAGCGGTCAGGAACAAGCTGAAGACGATCCAGCACTGGTATCAGGTCAGGACCCTGTTTATATATGGTGTCATGTGCCCGGATTGGTGGTCGTGAGTGCGTACACACGTTCGGATCGGCGTGCGAGTGCGCCCACATGTTTGTATTGGCGTGTGCGTGCGTCCATTCGTTCCGGAACTCGTTCGCCTCTGACGGGGACACCGCGCATGGCCCTTAGCATTAACGGAACGAAAATAAGCTGCTGCTACAGGGGGACGGGCATTCACACGGTGAGCTCCCTGACAGTGCTCTCCTCTTAAGGGCAGTCTCCGGATGCCTCTTCGAACCAAACCTTTAAGGTGGGAATGATGAAAGGCCCATATGAGCCTCTGGGCATGGAGATTTATTTTGGGCTCCCAGGAATTTTCTTCTGGACCAAAGCCTCTCCATTTGATTAAATACTGGTTTTGTCCCTGTGGTTTCCTATAATCCAAAATGGCTTCAATCTCGAATTCCTCCTCCCCATCTACCATCACAGCTTCTGGAGGACCTATCTCACGATCCAGAAAGGAATTGGGTACATCGGGTTTAAGTAATGAAGCATGGAATACGGGATGGATCCTGAATGAGTCGGGGAGTTCAACCACTACAAAGATAGAAGAGTGAGGAAGTTCAACAATAAAGTCCATTGCGATCTTATCCCATGGTCTTTCAGGAATAGGTAGTGGTCTCAATAGTCCCCATGCTTTATTCTTGCTGTTCTTATTCCTGAGGCAGGTCAGGCAAGAATTAAAGTAATTCCTACAGTCCCTTGCAAGATTTGGCCACCAGAAGTGTCTCTGAACTAGATGATAGTCATGACAGACCTGTAGAACGGAAGTGCGCAGATTCTGAGGGACGAAGATTTTATTTCCCTGCCGGAAGAGCCCATCCTTTTCTTTGAGGTTTGTACCTGGAGGTAGTGATGTTCCTCGGGATGCCTGACGAATCTGTGACATGAAACTAGATTGGGTTAGTAAGAAATTCCCAGCTTGCAGTATAGTGTCTGGTGGGGATGAAACTTCAGCCTCTGTGAACATGCGGGATAGCGCATCAGGTTTACTGTTCTTGGACCCTGGTCGGTAAGTAATATGAAAATTAAAACAGGAAAATAAAAGAGCCCATCTTGCCTGTTGGGGTCTGAGGTGTTTGGCTGTCCTGAGATACTCTACGTTTTTATGATCTGTGAAGATCCGTATTGGGTGTGCTGCCCCCTCCAGGAGGTACTGCCATTCTTCCAAGGCTGATTTTATTGCCAGGAGTTCTCGATCCCCCACACCTTAGTTTCTTTCCGATACACCAAATTTTTGGGTTAAGAAGGCTACAGGGTGCATTAAGGACTTAGGTCCTTGGTGTTTGGGACAGGATGGCCCCCACAGCATTTTCTGATGCATCCACTTCCAGGGTATAAGGCAAGGCAGGATCAGGGTGTTTTAGTATTGGGGCGGATGTAAACAGCCCTTTTAGTTTGTCAAACGCAGCTTGGGCTGCTGCAGTCCATTGAAAATGACTTTGTTTTCTTGTGAGCTGTGTGATAGGCGCTATGATACTGGACACATTTTTGATAAATTTCCTGTAAAAATTGGAGAATCCAACAAAACGTTGTACCCCTTTTTTGTTGGTTGGAGGTGGCCAGGAAAAAAATGGCTGAAACCTTCTGAGGATCCATTGCCACACCCTCAATTGATATCACTAGGCTGAGAAAGTGAATGGTCTGGCGCTCAAACTCGCATTTCTCGGCTTTAGCATAGAGTCCGTTTTGTCTTAGCCCCTGTACACACGGTCGGAGATTTCAACAACCAAATCCGTCGGATTTTGTCCGTCGGATCTTGTCTGAAACTGTTGCATACACACGGTCGGACTAAGTTGTCAAAAAATCCGATCATTCAGAACGTGATGACGTAATTTCGTTACGATGGGACTACGTTCAGGCTAGTAGCCAATAGCTTTGATGTAGGAATTTGATCTGAGCATGCGTGGCACTTGGTCCGATCAAAATTCTCTACACATGATCGGAGTATGTCAGAACGAACCAGTTGGTCGGAAAATATTTCCAACAAGTTGGAAAATTGGGTCCGACGGATTATCCGATGGAATCAGTCCGATGCATACCACACACATTCGGATTATCCGACAACACGGTCCGATAAGACACATTCGGACGGATTCTCCGACCGTCTGTACAAGGGCTTAGTCTGAGAAGAACTTGTTTCACATGGTTACGATGTGCTTCTAAAGAAGTCGAAAATATCAAAAATATCGTCCAAGTAGACGATCACGAATAAATCCAAAAAGTCCCTGAAAATATCGTTGACAAAATGTTGGAAAGTAGTTGATGCATTGCAGAGTCCGAATGGCATAACCAGGTACTCGAAGTGGCCGAAGCGTGTCCGGAAAGCTGTTTTCCACTCATCCCCCTTAAGGATTCTGATTAAATTATAAGCACCCCGTAAATCCAGCTTTGTGAATATCTTTGCCGAACGAAGTCTCTGGAATAGTTCTAGGATCAGTGGGAGAGGATAGCGGTTTTTAATCGTTGTTTTGTTCAAGTCCCTGCAGTCCACACATGGGCGGAGAGAATGATCCTTTTTCTCGATGAAGAATATCCCAGCACCAGCTGAAGAAGAAGAGTGTCGAATGAACCCCTTCTTGAGATTCTCGTCAATGTATTCCTCTCCCTCTCCATATCCATTCCATATCCTCTCCCACTGATTCCTTGAGGACCAGGAGTTCAGGTTCTGACAAAGGAAAAATCCTTCCAAAAGGAATTTCTGCCCCTGGTAATAATTTGATTGGGCAATCATAAACCCGATGAGAGGGAAGAGTGTCTGCCTTTTGTTTGTCAAAAACATCTAAGAAGCTATGATATGCAGATCGGACCAGTTTTTGAGTCTCAGATATAGGCCTTAGGCAGGCAATGACTGGGACCAAATGGTGGGAGGCCTTGAGGCAGTTCTCAAGGCAGTAGACAGACTGAAAAACCACCTCACCGGTCACCCAATTTATTTGAGGGTTATGGGCTTGTAGCCATGGCATTCCCAGAATGATTGGAAATAGTGGCGAGGAGATGACATCCAGGCAGAGTTGTTCCTGATCGTCAGGTAGTATGTTGGCGGATAATGGTTGGGTTTCATGAGTAATGGGCCAGATCTGATGTTTAATCCATCTGCTAGCTGTATGGAGAGTTGTCGTTGCTTGGGTATTAATGGAATGTTGTGTTGTAGGACGAAAGCATGGTCAATGAAGCAGCTGCAGGCGCCAGAATCAACTATAGCCTGGACCCGGATTGTCCCTTCTGGAAGCTGTAATGAAATGGGGACAGCAATGTGGATGGATTTAGTCAAAGGCAAGGTACAGGGCTCACGAGGCAAAGAGTTGGACTTACGGGTCTTGTTTGGACACATATTTGCATAATGACTGGCTTCTCCACAATAGAGGCAGAGGTTTTTCTGGCCTCAATGCTGCTTTTCTTCTGGTGATAGTGGTGAACGAAACAGGCCCATCTGCATTGGCTCGGGAGCTTCAGAGGTGGTAACAGGTACATGGGACATAGGAATGGGAGGATGGCTCTGAACTTTAGGCAACATCCATGTGGGATGAATTTGACTGGTTCTCTCAGATCTCCGCTCTCTTAGATGACGATCTATTTGGATAGACACTTGGATCAGGTCCTCCAAAGAACTGGGAATTCTGAAAGACGAGCCAACTCCTCTATCAGAACCTCAGAGAGTCCAATGCGGAACTGGTAGCGGAGGGCGGCGTCGTTCCACTGAGTATCGGAACTCCACTGCCTGAATTCCGTTACGTAGTCCTCCACTGGTCTACGGCCCTGCTGGAGAGCATGGAGACTGGCCTCTGCAGTTGTAGCACGCTGAGGATCATCATACAATTTAGCCATTTCGTTCAAGAAAGAGTCCATAGTGTCTAACAGAGGGCTGGCTTGTTCCAGTAAGCAGTGAGCCCAGGTTTGGGGTTCCCCCTGGAGTAAAGAGATGATGAATCCCACCTTTGTGATTTCCAAAGAGAAGGTACAGGGCTGTAGCAGGAAGTATAGCTGGCAGGCATTCCTGAAGGCACAGAATTTACTACGGTCTCCTGAAAACCTCTCTGGAGTAGGAACTCAAGGCTCTGGGGGTGGCACCACTACTGCAGGTGCTGATGCTGAGGCTGCCGGGCCAGAGGGCCAGGATGCTGTGGTCGCTTGAGAAGTCGCGGTGCTTGGTGATAATAACTCCACTCTATGTTCACGTTGGTCATAGCCATCTTGCAGGCCCTGGACTGCTTGGGTAAGGGCGGAGATCTGTTGGCACAATGCTTCCAAAGGTGAGGCCCCCCTTTTGGACTCCATTCTGGCTGGATCGTACTGTTACGTACCTTACAGCAGAGCCCGAATGCTGGGGGTGGCCTCTTGCACAGTTCCGGTCTCAACACCCCCCTGGTAGTGAGGACTGGTAGTGCTGAGGCAGCGAAAGGGTGCAGGTGCCTGCAGGTTGAAGACAGAAGCTCAAAGACACTGGATCCTCATGGAGGAAGAAGTGTAGACTGGTTACCGGAAGTGTTCAGTGAAAGCCAAGCAGGTAAGTGGAAATACTGCATGTCAGGAACAGGCAAGGTCGACAACTGGCTGGCAACGAGGTACAGGAACGGAAGGCAGGTTCGTAGTCAAGGACAGGCAAAGGTTGGCAATGTGCTGGCAGCGAGGTACAAAGTCAGGAAGCAAGCCGAAGTAGAGAGTCCAAGTCGAGGTCAGTATAGTAAATCCAGGTAAGCAGTAAGCAGGGGTGATCCAGAAGAGTAGTCATGCAAGCTGAGTAATCAGGAACAAGGTAACAGGTTTAACAGCGGTCAGGTATCTCAGGAACAAGCTGAAGACGATCCAGCACTGGTATCAGGTCAGGACCCTGTTTATATATGGTGTCATGTGCCAGGATTGGTGGACATGGTCGTGCGTGCATGAGTGCGTACACACGTTCGGATCGGCGCGCGAGTGCGCCCATGTGTTCGTATTGGCGTGTGCATGCGTCCGTTCGTTTTGGAACTCATTCGCCTCTGACGGGGACACCACACATGGCCCTAAGCATTAACGGAACGAAAATAAGCTGCTGCTACACGGGGACGGGTATTCACACGGTGAGTTCCCTGACAGCTATAAATCAACATTATTACCACTTGATCCTCTTGCGTCGCCCCTTCCCCAAATAGCAGAACAGATTAAGGTGTTAGACACATTTTGGTACCTGGGTATAGTTATTCACCTCAACTTAGACCTTTATGTTAAACTCAATATAAATCCACTAAATTTCAAGAAAAAAAACAGCTAGCTGGATTAAATTACGGTACCTCTCTCGGTAGTAGGCCGTCGTAACTTGATAAAATGATTTGGAGTCCGCAACTCTTGTATGCGCTTCACAATGTACCCATCTGGATTCTTATCTATGTGTTTAAAAAGTGTAATACCATATTCCACTCCCTGATCTGGAGGAAACAGGTGCCTTGTATCAAGCTGGAAACACCAAACCCATTATTATATAGCGGCTCAATTGCAGCATTTGACGGGATGGCTAAATCCAGAGTCCTCTGACTCTATAAGCCCCCTGTACACACAGTCAAAAATTCTGCCAACCAAATCCGTCGGATTTTGTCCGTTGGATTTTGTCCGTCGGATCTTGTCCGAAACTGTTGCATACGCACGGTCAGACTAAGTTGTCGGAAAATCCGATCATTCAGAACGTGATGACGTAATTCCGTTACGATGGGACTACGTTCAGGCTAGTAGCCAATAGCTTTGATGTAGGAATTTTATCTGAGCATGCGTGGCACTTGGTCCGATCAAAATTCTCTACACATGATCGGAGTATGTCCGATCGAACCAGTTGGTCGGGAAATATTTCCAACATGTTGGAAAATTGGGTCCGACGGATATTCCGACGGAATCAGTCCGATGCATACCACACACAGTCGGATTATCCGACAACACAGTCCGATAGCACACATTCCGACGGATTCTCCGACCGTGTGTACAAGGGCTAAGAAATATTGTATGCACACAACTTTCCAGTGATGGCCTTGTGGAATGCATAGAGGCGGGAGAACTTGGAACATCGTCCGTTTATCCCACATTTATACTCATGGATAGACTATGGAATAAAGCCAAACAGCACTTCCAATACGCAGGGTACACTAACTGGTCCCGTATTTGGAATAATATAAATTACCCTGAACTTGGTAAATTGCAGGGTTTTTTAGCTTGGTCTAGGTGTGGTATTGTATATGTTCCACAGCTATACCGCGGCGGCCTTCTGCAGGACTTTCAGTCACTAAGAATGGAATACGGTTTGCCGAATACCTTATTTTTCCAGTACTTGCAACTCAGACACGTCATTTCGGCACAATCTACACTGTCTACTTGGGAATTGACTAGGCCCACAGTGGGGGCGTGGCCTAGCTCAGGATGTAAACGGACGTGTTCTAGTGTAGCTCTGGTCTTTCCCTATACAATCCTGCTCCATCCTGATAAACCTTTGTCAGCAGTTAGTGTCAGCAGTTTCTTTGCCTAATCCCTCCCGGTGTGTCTCCTGCATCTCCGGGGGGAATTTTGGTGGATGGGAAAGCTGCAAGGTAAGAAACAACCCCAGGTAAAGATGAGCATCACCACCCGTTCCTGCCAAGATGGTCGCCACAACACTGTCCATAGGCCCAGCGCATCACCAGCCTCCACTCCGGATCTCTTTGGAGATGGCAAGGACGTGTTCCCACCACCTTCCCCTGAGATTCCGGACCCTGCAGCCATGTCGCTGCAAGCGACCCCGGGCTCGGTGGTAGTGGATGGCGGTAAGGAACCCACCCTGGTGGAGGTCCTCGCCATTATTAAGGTAAACCATGCAGAGCTTATGGGGAAGGTGTATGGGCTTAAGATTGACTTAACTATTATGCGACAGGACATGCACAAATTACATGGCCGGGTTACTGAGACTGAGCAACGTATTACTGACTTGAAGGACACTGCTACTCCCATCCTGCCCAAGCTTAATACACATGGGGGGAAGATTGCATCTCTGGAGGATAAGGTCGATGACCTCAAATCGCCTACGCAGAAATAACCTGCACCTAGTTGGGCTTCCGGAGTGGGTGGAGGGGTCTGACCCTGTAGCCTTCCTGGAGAGCCAACTTGAGCAATAATTTGGCCGTGAGCAGCTATCCCCCTGCTTTGTAACTGAAAGGGCCCACGAGTCCTAGGACGCCCCCTCCCTGAAGGTCACCCCCACATACGATGATCCGTCGCCTCAATTACAGAGACCGTGACTCCATTTTGGGGGCTGCCAGGAGGAAAGGAAGTCTCTGCATCAACAATGCCGTGGTGTCCCTCTTCCCAGACTACTCCGCGACAGTCCGCAACCATAGAGCCAGTTACCAGCGTGTCGAGCAGAATCTCCGGGAGCAGGATATCCAATATCCCATGCTGTTCCCTGCTACCCTCTGGGTCACCTACCAGCAGAGCTGCACGATTCTGGCCAAAATGAGAATAACGATTTTTTTGCTTTATAATAAAAAGATCAGGATTCTCTCACAATTCTTGCGACGTAAAACCTTTCACATTATGCAAAAAAAATGGGCTAACTTTAGTAATTTTTTTTAAATTGCATTTGAAAGACTACTGCGCAAATACAATGTGACATAAAATATTGCAACAACCACCATTTTATTCTCTAGGGTGTCTACTAAAAAAATATATGTAATGTTTGAGGGTTCCAAGTAATTTTCGAGCAAAAAAAAAATGATTTTAACTTGAAACCAACAAATGTCAGAAAAAGGTTTAGTGTTTAAGTGGTTTAAACTTTTTTCACTTACACAGGAAGTCTATTCCATTGACAAAATTGTTACAATGTTTATATTTAAGTTCAACTGTTAAAGAATGTTTTGATTCTTGGCAGACTACCAAGTTTTTCTCTTCCTTTCTTTTGAAGGCTGTGGTTTCAGAAGAGAGAATTATTTGTATAGAAAAAATTGTGAAACACTTTAGTCAAGATCGCGATAGCGTTTCTTGACGATTAATTGTGCAGCTTTACCTACCAGGGGAAAGCCCATTTATATATATCCCTTGTTAGTCACCATTGTAAGTTTATTTTGGTGCTCTAATATGTGCTAAATTTGGATGATCATACATGCCTCCGGAGGGAGAGTACCTGGCCTCGGTCCCTAACCGAGTCCGAACTGCCTTGGGGTTCACCCCCCAGTGCCGGGACAAGGTCGCCCAGGACAAAGATGTCAAACTGCGCCCCCCTTTCCCTTAGGGTTAGGGTCAGGGTGCCCCCTACACCTGCAATAGACCATTGCGCCAGGAGCAGCTGCCCTTCCTGCCCACCCCTTGTCCTGGCCCTGTCACCCCCCCCCCCCTCACTTCTTTTGAAACTTTTGTCGTCGAACACTGACTATTTTGTTTTTTCGGATATTTTTCTTGCTTCCTGTTAAAGGCCATGTGCCCCATGCATGGTACAAATTCTGAGTATTTTGTTTGTTTGTTCAGCACTGCAGCCCTTATTTTCTTATGTAGATGTGACCGGGGATGGGGAGCCCTCCGGGACCCCTTTATCTGTCCCTGACCTAATACTTTTAATACCAATCCCATGTCTGAGGTAAACGTTTGTTAATGAAATGTCCGCAGGCTGAATTCTAAATTTAAAAGAGCATCTATCTTTGAGGCCCTGAAACATAGTAAACCGCATGTCCTGTGTCTCCAGGAAACGCAACTCATGGGGTCCGAAGTGATGGCATTTTAAAAAAACACTGGGTGGCCAATCATTACCAATCTACCTATTCTAATTATGCCTAGATCCTAAGGGGCAGTATGTCATCTTACATGTATCAGTGCATGGAACATTCCTCATCCTGGTCATGGTTTATCTCCCTCCCCCGGTCATGGATATAGTGTTTTCTGATCTCTGTGTCTATTTTGCCACATTGCTTAATTGCCCTATACTTATCCTTGGGGATTTTAACTCAGTCTTGCAACCTGATATAGACAGGCTGAAACCCTTACAATCTGAGTCCAGGTTGTTTCGTGCATGGTGCAATACTTATGGATATGTGGATCTGTGGCGCTGGAAATATCCTAGTGCCAGAGTGTACTCCTGCCTGTCTAGGTCCCATGCAGCCCTTTCCAGAATTGACTATGCCCTGGCCACAAGGGATTTTTTACCCCATGTTCGGTCCATAGCGTATCAGCCCCAGACAGAGTCTGATCATTCTACGATACAGGTGGGTTTGACGGTGGGCTACAGACCAGCGTACCAGACCTGGAGACTCAGTCCTCTCTGGATCTCCACACCAGAGATCTCTGAGGTCATTCCGACCTACATGGCCAATTACTGGTCCCTCAATACAGACTCTGCAGCTGTGGGCCCTGTCTGGGATGCCTTTAAGGCTGTGGACAGGGGTTCCTACATCTCCAGAATTAAGATGCCGGGCGGGTGACACAGGAGGCTTTATAAAAAGCACTGGAGGAGACCCGAGCCCATCATTCGGGTGCTCCCTCCTCTGAGACTCGGGGCATGCTGACAGATGCCCATAGGGTACTACAGCTTCACATGATAGACTTGACCAGGAAACAGCATTTGTACCTCTCTGCTTGCATTCATAAGCATGGAGGGAAAAATGGCAGGCTCCTTGCATATCTTGCCCACGCGGACTGTCAGGATGCCTCAATTCAACTCCCGGAAGGGGTTGACTACATCTGGCACACTGACTATTAACCAAACTTTTGCAGATTTCTATGGCACATTGTACACAGGTACGGCTATCCCTTCAGAAACAGACTTTTTGGGCTTTTTCGAATCCCTCGACCTTCCAGCACTTAGTAACCCCAGCATTCTCTTCTTGATAAACCCATTACACTGGAGGAGGTCACTGCGGCCTATATGCCTCCTACCCCGTAATAAAACTCTGGGCCTGGACGGCCTTCCCTCGGAATGGTATCAGACACACATAGAGGAGCTGGCTCCCAGGCTCCTCAAGACGTTCCAAGACTCCCTTAAGTTGGGGAAACTTCCTGACTCTGACTGAGGCACTCATTGTTGTAATATCCAAACTTGGTAAGGATAGGCAGCAATGTGGGCCCATCTCACTCCTGAACAATGACGCCAAAATTCTAGCAGAGATACTCGCCCTTAGACTTCAGACAGTCATTCTATCTCTCATACCGCCGGAGCAATCAGGTTTCATGCCTGGCAGGAGTACATTTGATAACATTTGTAGATTGTATTTGCATGTCCATGATGCAGCACATGCGAAACGTAGTGGTTTAGTTCTGTCCCTGGACATATTAAAAGCCTTTGACATTGTGAGTTGGCCTTTCCTATGGGTACTGACCCATACTTTATCCAATGGGTTAGATTACTATACGCAGACCCAAGGGCCAGAGTCCGCATGAATAAGGATATCTCTGCACCATTTTCTTTGAAGAGGGGTACTCGTCAGGGGTGCCCACTCTCTCCACTTCTGTTCGCACTGGCCATTGAGCCACTGGCTCTGGCGGTGCTGCAGATGTCTGAGATTGGGGGCATCCAATCTGGCCCGTTAGAAGAGATCTCTCTCTCTCTCTACGCAGATGATGCCCTGGTATACTTGGATGGTAAGGAGAGCTCTTTTACTAAATTATTACAGGTTGTGGAGGAGTTTGGTGCAGTCTCAGGGCTGGGAAAAATCCCAGGCCTTTGTTATTGGTCCCCCCTCTCCTTATGAATATCTAAAGGGGTCACGTATCCAACTAACACCCTTCTTTCAATACTTGGGTATTTAGATACATGCTGACCTCTCTAGATATGAAAATGTTGCCCCTATAATTCATCAAATGACATATACATTTCATACTGGTCATTTTTGCCCCTAAATCTAATTGGCTGCATAAATATATTTAAAATTATTTTTTTACCAAAATTACTCTATTGTTTAGGGCTTCCCCAGTTTTTTTCAGAAAAAAATTGACTCTGCCCTTTTCATCTTTATCTGGAACAGTTGCCAACCTCGTATAGCCAGGTCCTCCCTACAAGCGGCAAAGGCCGTGGGCGGCCTGGCTTGCCCGAACGTAAGATATTATTTCCTCGCCTCCCAGCTCACTTATATCCATGACTGGCAGCACTCTGACCCCCAAACTCCCGCCAATGACTTCCTTTTGACCTTATTTGAACCTCCTACCTCATTGAGGGATTGCATAGATCAAGGGGGTCTGGAGGCTCCAGATTCTCCCCTGTTGAGGTTTGCTTTATGGCTTGGAGGGAGGGGGGGGGGAACGCTGACGCAGTCCTTACCAGATATCTCGCCTGTGGCGGAATCCAAATATTCCTGAGTTTTCTGGCCACTCGGACTCTACGTGGTGGGCCCGTTTTGGAATTACACACCTTTTTCATATAATTGAGGAGAATACCCTACTATCTTTTGAAACACTTAACTTAAATACAGTCTTAACAACAAATTCTTTTTCAAATATCTTTTATTACAACATGCTCTTTGGGCACAATTTGGGTCACTGACCATAGAGCTCATGGAATCTATTACTGAGGACCTCCTGTCATTCCCAGAAATTAATAAACTAGTGACGACCTTTTATGGACACCTTCAGGTGATGGGAGCGGATCCCTTTCAGAATTCTCAACGTAAATGGCAGTTGTCTATGGCTGAGCTTTCTGAAGAGGATTGGGTAGAGGCAACAGAAATATGTTTTCAGGATATCATTAGCACGGCTGATCTCCTGATACAGTTTATGTTTATACATCATTTACACGATACACTAGCTAGGTTGGTTAAGATGGGTCTGGGCCAAGATATTGCATGTGCTAGATGTAACACGATTGCTGACGTTTTTTTTCATATGTTCTGGACATGCTCTGGACTTGCAACCTTCTGGAAGGATTTGTTTGCTTTTTTCAATCACAAACTACATTTACCGATACATAATACGCCAGAGGTAAGACTTTTGGGGGTTTGGAATGACTATGTTTCTTGTACTCATGCCAGGACTTTGATAGGTATATTGTTGTTTTATGCACGTAAAATGATTTTACTACATTGAAAGGAAACGGGCCCTCTTTCAGCCCACTCTTTTTCCACATTGTACATGGGACCCTCCCCAAATTCAAATGTAAAAGCAGGGCGTGCCTTAAGAAGTTCACCAAAATATGGCAACCGTGGCTAGATGTCCCGGGGGACTTCTGGGGGTATGTCCTTTCTTCACAGCTCTCTCTGCGAGTGGTATGCTACCGTGATTGAGTGATTGATATACGTCTACACAAATGCATAGAGATTCCTTTATATATATAACTGTGCTGCCTGTGGGTTTCTGGAAATATACTGCTGTTGTGGGGTCGTGTGTGCTGTAAGTTTGAATGTGTGTGTGTGTGTGTGTGTATGGTGTTAGTTTTGTTTTTTTGTGATATTTGTTTTCTCCTGACTGCTTAATCGTTCATTTATTCACTGTCTGAATTAAGCTGCTGATTGCACTATACATACAGTATATGTAAAGATAGTCTTTACCCTCCTTTTTTTTTTTTTCTTTTGTTGTTTAAAATAAAAATAAACGCCTTTAAAAAAAAAAACTAGGCCCACAGTGCTTACACAACTAGTAACATCATCGTCTTGGAAGGGACAGATATCCTCCCTGTATGGTTCTTTCCTCTGTCAGGTATCTAAAGCTATGTTAATAAATTGTAGTGCTGGCTGGGCAGAAGGTATAGACCGCATATCAGATGAGGAATGGTCCACCATACTGGAAAATGTACTCAGGGTGTCACTCTCAGCTTTCTCAAAAAATGGTCGGCTCCTCAGGTCGTGGACCCCCCAGTATCCATGTTAATAAAGTAACCATGATTCCGGTTGAGGGGACTCCTGCATTCAAGGATCCCACGGACAGGAAGGCCGAGGCAGTGGCTCATTTCTTGTTTACGGTTGTGGGGTCAGCCGTGCGACCAGTACTGGCATCGACACTTGTGTCTCAGACACTGAGTGGGCAAAACTTTTGCACCGTGAATTGGGAGAGCAACAGGCTTCTTCTGTCTGCGTGGAGCTAGCAGACCAACTAGTGCAAGGCCTTAAGTACGTCTGTGAAGCGGCCCTGGATACTCTCCCTCTGTTATCCAGGGCTTCAGTGTCAGCTGTGGTGCTGAGGCACCTGATTTGGCTAAAATGTTGGTCTGCTGACCAGGCATCCAAAAAAGCCCTCACGGATCTTTCCTTCCTTGGCGACTGGCTCTTTGGAGACTCTTTGGATGACATTATTAAAAATGCCACCGGGGGGGCGTGGCCAAGCGCATGGAGGAGTAGGACGTGTGAGAGCTCAGCTCCCGCTCCACCGTTCCCATCGGCACACAGCGCCGCTACCTCGGGCTTCCCCGGACATCCCCATGAGCAGGAGAGGAGCCCCACACACCCCCCGCACCTCGGGGACCCAAAAACCGGGGGACATCGACAGCTTTTTCCCCGCGAGGGGACCGAACAACAAGGCCGCGCCGGAATCCAAGATGGCGGCGACCCGCTCGGCGGCAGCGCAAGCAGCACACACTGCTTCTAAGGTACAGGCCTCCCGGCCCCCTTCACCTCCATCCTCTCCAGGGTGCCCCGAGCCGCGGGATGGGAGCCCAGAGAGCCCTACACCCTCCAGAAGCCCTTCTCCAGTCACAGGCAAGCAGAGCAGAGGATGGGACATGGAGAGCTATATTAAAGCTCTCCCCACAAAAGGTGACATTGAAGCCTATATAACCAGACTAGAGAGATCCTATAGAAGGGAACTTAAGGATCTGCGCCAAGACATTGGCCAGCGTTTTGAGGACATTGAGCTCCATGCTGAGGAGTCTGCGAATAGACTCAAAGAACATGATCATATTTTACAGCAACATACCAATCAGATTCAGCACTTATTCTATGGCGTGGATGACCAGGAAAACAGAAGCCGCCGAAACAATATCCGCATTCGCGGTATACCTGAAAAGATTGAAAACAAGGATCTGTTATCAGCTGCCACCACCATGTTTAACCAATTGTTGAATAAACCTAAGGAATCGCCGATTGAAATCGATAGGATTCATAGATCTCTTGGTCCTCGCAACCCTAGCCCTGATCACCCCAGAGACGTTATTTGCCGCGTCCATTTCTTTAATATTAAAGCTGAAATAATGCAAGCCGCACGTGCACAGGACTCCATCTTGTTCAACGGCGCACCGGTTATGCTCCTGACGGACCTTTCTAAGCAGACACTGCTGATGCGGAAGGCCCTGAGACCAGTCACCGACGCTTTGCATGCCAAGCAGATCAAGTATCGATGGGGATTCCCTTTTCACCTTTTCGCCTCCCACGAGGGTAAATCTGCTACATTCCGCACGCTAGGGGACTTGCCCAACTTCCTTGGCACTTTTGAACTACCCCAAACCAGGATCCCGGATTGGCCCCTTACTGCCTTTACCCCTGGCCTGCCCAGCACCTCTGCATGGGAGAAGCAGACCAAGAAGAAGAGGTCCCGCTCCCGTACCACCAGATCTCCTCCAGGATGAACGTTCTCAGCCCCACTTGACAGTGGGTAACTGCCTCTCCGTTCTCTACGGCGGCCTTATTGGACTCCTAGTACCCGGGACGTCCCATTACAACCTCTGACCTGAAAGTCAAACATTTGTTCCCTTGTTTTTCTTTTTTTTCCTCTCCCTTTTATCTTTTTCAGGTTGACTGTTCGGTTCATATGTTTTTTTATACTAAGCCTACTAACTTTGCTTCCCTGACTTGATGTCATGTGCCCTTCAAACGTTAGTGGACGGTTGCCCGTCCTGTAGTTTTACTATCTGATTTCGGTAACGCACATCATCTATCATTTATATGTCTAGGCGCTGTGTGCTGTTTGTCTGTTTAGCATTTAGTACAGTTTATTGTAGGTGGGGCGGAGCCCCTGAGTTAACCTCACCCACGTTCCCCCACGATAGGGTGTACAGAGTCTTTAGTGACTTTGTTTCTGTTTTATTTTTTAGTCTTTTTTGTTGTAGTGTCTATCACTTTTACCCTCATATAGACACTAGAGCAGGCATGTCCAAAGTCCGACCCGCGGGCCGGTTTTGAACGGCCCGCCTGGTCTTTCTCAATTGATTTGCTGCGGGATCAGGGCTGTCAGATCAGCCGATCCCCGGCACTGTGAGAAGCTCCGTGAGCTTCAAAAGTGAAAGTAAAGTGCAGAGGAGTGTGCTGTGCTCTCTGCTTCCCCCTACAGTGCAGTACCCGGCTGAATTAGGAAGCTGCAAAGGTACTGTACTACAAGCTAGATTAGTGTTAAAAAGGCCTTTATTCATGTGTGTGTATGTATGTATGTATGTGTATGCATGTGTCTGTATTTGTGTGCATGTATGTGTGTGTGTATGTGCACATGTGTCTGTATGTGTGTGTGCACATGTGTCTGTATGTGTGTGTGTGTGCACATGTGTCTGTATGTGTGTGTGCACATGTGTCTGTATGTGTGTGTGTGCACATGTGTCTGTACGTGTGTGTGTGCACATGTGTCTGTACGTGTGTGTGCGCACATGTGTCTGTGTGCGCGCACATTGTCTGTATGTGTGTGTGTGTGTGTGTGTGTGTGTGTGTGCGCACATGTGTCTGTGTGTGTGTGCACATGTGTCTGTGTGTGTGCACATGTGTCTGTGTGTGTGCACATGTGTCTGTGTGTGTGTGCACATGTGTCTGTGTGTGTGTGTGCACATGTGTCTGTATGTATGTGTGTGTGCACATGTGTCTGTATGTATGTGTGTGTGTGCACATGTGTCTGTGTGTGTGTGTGCACATGTGTCTGTATGTATGTGTGTGTGCACATGTGTCTGTATGTGTGTGTGTGTGCACATGTGTCTGTGTGTGTGTGTGTGTGTGTGTGTGTGTGTGTGTGTGCACATGTGTCTGTATGTATGTGTGTGTGCACATGTGTCTGTATGTATGTGTGTGTGCACATGTGTCTGTATGTGTGTGTGCACATGTGTCTGTATGTATGTCTGTATATGTGTGCACATGTGTCTGTATGTATGTCTGTATGTTTGTGCATTTATGTCTGTATGTATGTGTGTGTGCACATGTGTCAGTATGTATGTCTGTGTGTGCGTGTATGTGTGTGCACATGTGTCTGTATGTCTGTATGTGTGTGCATGCGTGTCTGTATGTATTTCTGTATGTGTCTGTAAGTATGTGTATGTGTATGCATGTGTCTGTATGTATGTCTGTATGTGTGTGCATATATGTCTGTATGTATGTCTGTATGTGTGTATGTATGTGTGTGTGCGCACATGTGTCTGTATGTATGTCTGTATGTGTGTGCATATATGTCTGTATGTATGTGTATGCATGTGTCTGTATGTATGTCTGTATGTGTGTATGTATGTGTGTATGTATGTGTGTGTGCGCACATGTGTCTGTATGTATGTCTGTATGTGTGTGCATATATGTCTGTATGTATGTGTATGCATGTGTCTGTATGTGTGTGCTGTGTGCATTTGTCTGTATGTGTGCCTGCATTTGTGTGCTTGTGTCTGTGTGTATGTTACTTTTAATCTGGACCCCCCTCCCCCTATTCTTATACCATCAAAACTGCTTTTGTAGGGCTTGTGTGTGATATTAGCCAGGACTCCTGCTCCTCTGAAAAGCAATCCATGCACAGATCTCTTTGCAGAGGCATTTGAATGGCGGTAAAGAGGAATTATGTTGCCTCCTCACCACCTGTTTTAAGCCCGTAAATGCAACATCTGTGTGGCTGCGTACTGTGTGTAGGGCAGCCCATTAATTTCAATGGACTTCCCTACTCACAAAAATGCAGGGAAAGAAGTTCCCAAGCTTTTTTTTTTTTTTTTTTTATTGCACTGCAACAAAAGCACCCTGGACCATTGTTTACACTTTTGCCTGCACTACATGACCCTAGCCTCCCTAGGGCCTCACATTTCCTCTGTCCTTCTTCAGTGCTCTGACCTTCTTCACCTCTCTCCTTCCTGGCTCTTCTTCGCTCTCCCTCTCTTCCTTACCCTTGCTGCACAGCTCTTTTCCACACTCTTCAGCTTAGCCGCACTTGCTGAACCCAACTATCATGCCGCCTACGTCCGTACGATATGTCTGCTGGGATAGATCTTAAGTTCTCCTCTCTCAATTGTAGAGGATTTAACACTCCTGAAAAGCGTAGACAGATTTTACGTCACTTTCATAAAGCTGGTTCGAAAGTTCTATTGTTACAGGAGACTCACTTCAGGTCTGATAAAGTACCTTCTATCCCAGATAGACATTACACCACCTGGTTTCACAGCACGAACCCTCTTGCTTGCTCCAAGGGGGTTTCGATTGCATTTCATAGTTCTTTTACACCACAAGTGCTTGAGAGCGACATAGACCCTCAGGGCAGGTTTTTATTTTTAAAATTGCAGTGTTTTGAAAATGTATTGACTATTGCCAATGTTTATCTCCCCAATCAGAATCAACTCCAGTTCCTGTGCTCCGTGACCGCTCGCCTCAAATCTTTCGGAACCACTAATCTGATCCTAGGGGGCGATCTGAATGTCCCTCTTGTGCCGAGACTCGACTCTTCCACAGGTAAGTCCCACCTGTCACCCACCTCGTTGACCAAGCTCAGAGCCACATTAGCAGACATGACCCTAGTAGACACCTGGAGGCTATTACACCCATCTGACAGGGACTACACTTATTACTCCCCGGCACATAACTCTTATAGTAGGATTGATTACATTTTCCTCAGCCAAAACCTTTTAGACTTTTCCCCTAAATGTGAGATCGGGTTGCGGCTGTGGTCGGATCACGCTCCGGTACACCTGACCCTCGGGAACCTTCCTCGCTGCCTCCGTCGAGGCGCATGGAGGCTGAACGACAATTTACTGACAGATACCTTGTGTATCTCTGAGGTATCCCAAGTCATCACGGACTTTACTACTGATCACGCCCATGATGAGACTAGCAACATGACCAAATGGGAGGCCCTGAAATGCGTCATCCGTGGTGTTTTTATAAAACACGGCTCCAGGTTGAAGCGAGCGCGCACTGACGATATACGCCGACTTTTCTCCCTGATAGCTTCCCTGGAAGCCTCGCATAAACGCACTCTAGAACAGCGCACTCTCACCGAACTCTCGAATGCTCGTCGGGATCTACTTCAGATTTTCTCAGCCAAGTCATTGAACGCGTTCCACAAGGGCCGTCACATTCACTACTCGCAGGCGAACAAGTGCGGAAGGCATCTCGCGCGTATTCTCAGTCCCAGACTGCGGAGGCAACACATCCCCTACCTCTCTTCCTCTGCCCAACAGAAGAGGTTCCGGAACTCTGAGATTGTTTCGGAGTTCCGAGACTTCTACTCCTCACTTTACAATCTCCCCTCCCCGAGTACTCCCTCCCCCTCCGTTTCTCCACCCGATTTATCGCAATATATTCGGGACACGGCCTTGCCCGCCATTTCCTCTACTGATAGCTCTAATCTAGAACTGCCCCTGACTACGAATGACTTCCTTATAGCAATAAAAGGTCTGAAGAATGGTAAAAGCCCTGGGCCCGACGGATACTCTCCGCTCTTTTATAAGAAATTCGCCCCCCAACTCGCCCCGCTTATGGCCAAGACGTTCGAGGAAATAGATGACACGCATCCCCTTTCCCAGCAGATTCTCCAAGCCCAAATAGTGGTCATACCCAAACCAGGGAAGGATCACACACAATGTGGAAATTATAGGCCTATATCCCTATTAAACGTGGACCTCAAACTCTATTCCAAAATCCTGGCGACACGCCTAGCCCCCCTGCTCCCCTCGATCATTCATGGAGACCAAGTGGGATTTGTCCCAGGCCGTGAAGCCAGGGACAACACCACTAAAACCCTGCACCTTATCTCGTATGCCAAATCACACAATATCCCCACTTGTCTCTTAGCTTGTGATGCCGAAAAAGCGTTCGATAGGGTGAACTGGAAGTTTCTCCAGGCCTCCCTATTGCAAATAGGTTTGGGTCCACGCATGCTCTCCAAAATTATGGCTCTATACGAAAATCCATCTGCCAGGGTTCTAGCTAATGGGGAAACGTCGGAAGCCTTTGGAATCCGGAACGGTACCAGACAGGGGTGCCCCTTATCGCCTCTTTTGTTTGCGATAACGGTCGAACATCTGGCTCAAGCCATCAGGAATAATAGTTCTATTCATGGGATTAACACCCCTTCGGCTCCCTGTAAGCTATCTCTCTATGCAGACGATTTACTATTGTATGTCACTCAACCCCGCATTAGCCTCCCTGCCATACTCGAGGAGCTTGATCGGTTTGGTGCTCATAGTAATTTTAAACTTAATCTACACAAAACGGAAGCTTTAAATGTATATCTATCCCAGACCGACCTAAAATTTGTCCAGCAACACTTCTCCTTCAAATGGCAATCTCGTTCGATCAAATATCTCGGTACGGAGATCCCTGCTAACCTTAACGACGTGTACGCGCTAAACTTCAGCCCTTTGTTGACTTCCATTAAGCGCTCTCTTGAAAAATGGCATACTCTCAAGCTCTCCTGGTGGGGGAGAATGAGTGTTATTAAAATGGATATTCTCCCGAAAGCGTTATATTTGTTCCAGACCCTTCCCATCCTTCTACCGACATCCTTTTTTCTGGCCTTGCGAGCAATGGTGGGTAGGTTTGTGTGGCAACACCACCCCTCTAGACTCAAACATAAAGTCTTAAATGCCCCCAAACTCAGAGGGGGAGCAGGCCTCCCTGACTTCCGACTGTACCACACATCCGCGATACTTTCCCGACTCTTGGACTGGTTCCCGAGACCTCGCCTTAAACCTTCCACCTTTATTGAACAAGATATGGCCCCAGTGGACCTACGGGCCCTTATGTGGGGACATCACGCCAGATTCCGGCTGATGCAGGGGATTTCCCCTCTAACAAAGGCAGCTCTCACAATATGGTATGCTAAAGCTGTCCCTTATGCCCTATCCACGGACCCTGGCCCGTTGACCCCCCTGTTCGACAACCCGGCCCTCCCGGCCCTAGCGGCTAAGCAACACTGCGGGCACTATACCCGTGAGCACTGGCCCACAGCCAATCAATTTGTTCATCCTACCACCGGTCATTTCCGTCCTCCTCCACAACCCCAGTCCATTGTAAAGACGGACTGGCTCACAACTATCTCGCTGACTCAGATTAGCAGAGATCTCCATCTTTCCGGAAAAACGCATAGACCGCTCACACCATTTGAGGATCTCTGCAATTTGACTCAAACCCCAAGACATACCCTGTCGTACATCTATAAAGATATCCAAACCCGATTGTATGCTACTCTCCCTGCATTCACGGACCACTGGTCTAGGGACCTACATTTAGAGATCTCCCCCGCACAATGGTCCACCTCCTTTACTCATACGCATCAATCCTCCAGGTCAGGGTTTACACAGGAGAAAAATTATAAACTACTCTCGAGGTGGTACAGGGCCCCGGTCTCGGTACACAGATGTTTCCGTCCACCTCTGATGTTTGTTGGCGCTGTCACGGAGCACAGGGATCATATGTTCATATCTGGTGGGAATGTGATGGAATACGCCCTTTTTGGGGTAAGATTTTTATGATTTACAATGATATGTATCAGACCTCTTTGCCTCCATCGCCTTTGTCTGCACTTTTATCCATTCTCCCTGGGTCGGTACGGTCGCAGAAAAGCAATCTTCTGAATTTTTTTCTCACCGCGGCTCGTCACGCCATCTCTCTCTACTGGAAAAAAGATTCCACCCCCCCCGTTTCGGCGTGGGTGGCTATCCTTAATGACACGATGCTCATGGAGGAATTGCAGGCGAAGGCGGATGACGCTTATGAAAGGTTTACCATGTTATGGTCCATTTGGCGACACCACTCGCAGACGGAATCATTCCTTACCAACCTTACGATCTCATGAGCAAGCTGTTTGCCGGGTTCGGTTGGTGGAGGGAGTCATTCTTAGGACCATCTGTGGCCTAGCGGCCAAACCTCAACAACTTGATTAATGCCATCTTTTATACTGAACACTTTTGTTGTAAAGTGAGTGCATAACAATAAGGTGTATTTTGCACGGGTTTGCTTCTATTAATACGAATGCTGTGCTTCTTCTCGTTCTTCCCCATCCTACTCTTCTCCCTTTCAGCTTTTACTGTCTATCTCTACTTCCCCCCCTGCCCCTTCTCTCCTTCTCCCTGGTATACCCGCTTTCTCAGCTTCCCCCCCCCCCCCCTCTTCTTTTTCTTTTCTCTCTTTATTCTGTTTATATTGCAATGCCTTATTCTGTGACCAGGCTACGTATATGATGCAATTGCCTATCTGTAACTGTGTTATTTTTCTATGTTTGGCACGCAATAAAATATATATTCAACCATAAAAATGCCACCGGTGGTAAGAGTACCTTACTTCCACAGGCCAGGAAGGCTAAGGAAGGGCCATCTTGTTCCGCTCATAAACGGCTTTTTCGTCCGCCCAGAGATTCGGCAAAACGTCCCCAGCCTTACAGGACGACCACTGACGGACAAAAACGTCCCTGGAACTGCAAGCCTACCAAGCCCGCGGGGATAAAATTGCTACCGCATGAAGGTTTGCCTCGAGTGGGGGGGTCGCCTTCGGGAGTTTGCAGCCGGGTGGTCCTCTCGGTTATCCGACCAATGGGCCTGCAATCTTTCCTCAGGCTACAAGATAGAGTTTCTCTCTTCAACAGATTCTTCCCCTCCAGCATACCCACATCCCCGGCTCGCTGGGAGGCCCTCTTGGGGTCAGTAAGGGACCTGCTGAGTCACGGGGCAGGTGTACTGGTTCCGGAATTGGAACGTTTCCAGGGATTCTACTCAAACCTGTTTGGACGTACCCCTTCCTTCTTGGGAACTACAATCTTGGACTTAAAAGCCCTCAATCACTTTGTAAAAGTGCAGAGGTTCAGAATGGAATCCGTTTGCTCAGTAGTCGCTGCACTCCATCAAGGGGACTCCCTTGCATCCTTGGACATCCAGGATGCGTACCTACACATACCCATATGTCTTCGGCATCAAAAGTTTCTGCGGTTTGCAGTTGGGGAAGCCCACTACCAGTTTGTGGCTCTTCCTTTTGGTCTGGCATCAGCCCTCGGGGTCTTTACCAAGGTATTGGCTCCAGTCTTGGCATTGCTGCGGCAACGTGGGATCGCGATCATGGGATACCTAGACGATCTCCTGAGGGCATCTTCCGCCTCAGAGTTAGAAGAGGATGTGGCGATCACCATGCAGACCCTGCAAGAATTTGGGTGGCTGTTGAACCTAAAGAAGTCGGTGATTGTACCGACCCAGCGTCTGGAGTACCTAGGGTTGCTGCTGGACTCCATGGAAGTGAAAGTTTTTCTCCCTTCAGACTGTCAGATCCGCGGTAAAACTGCTTATGAGCTGCAAGTGCTCATCGCTCGACTTTTGCATGCGAGTCCTGGGTCTCATGGTAGCCTCCTTCAAGGCAGTACCTTATGCCCAGTTCCACACCAGAGTCCTGCAGAAGGAGATTTTGACAAAATGGGACAACTCTCAGTTGTCCCTGGATCGACAGATCCAGGTGAGCCAGTCAGTCAGAGACTCACTGATCTGGTGGCTGAGGTCCCAGGTGATTCAGTCCGGGAAATCGTTCCTGCCTCTGAAGTGGACAGTGATCACAACAGACGCCAGCCTATCCGGCTGGGGCGGAGTGATAGGGATTCAGTCGCCTCAGGGCCTCTGTTCAACGGAAGAATCCAAGTTGCCGATCAATCTGCTCGAATTGAGAGCGATCAGGCAATGCTTCTCCACATGGTCGATGAGAATTCAGGGACGTCCGATCAGGATCCAGTCAGACAACGCCACGGCTGTGGCATACGTCAATCACCAAGGGGGAACAAGAAGCTCAGTCACTGCACGGGAGGTTGCTCACATACTTCGGTGGGCAGAGGGACACGTACCAGCCCTGTCGGCCATTTACATCCTGGGAGTGGAGAACTGGCAGGCGGACTATCTGAGTCGCCAGATGCTGGACCCAGGAGAATGGGCGTTGCATCCGGAGATATTCAGGTTACTGTGCCTGAGGTGGGGCACACCAGACGTGGATCTTCTGGCCTCCCGTCTCAATCGGAAGGTGCCAAGATTCGTGTCCATGACAAGAGATCCATGGGCAGACGCGTCAGATGTGCTGGTGGCTCCGTGGGATCAGTACCAGCTGATCTACGCCTTTCCTCCACTGAAACTGTTATCATGCCTGCTTCGCAGGGTGGAAGCCGAGGGGATCCCAGTAATACTGGTTGCTCCAGATTGGCCTCAGCGTCCTTGGTACGCAGACCTGGTGCGTCTAGTGGCAGACACTCCCTGGCGACTGCCGTTGTGAGAAGACCTTCTGTCTCAAGGTCCGATTCTCCATACTGCTTTACCATTGGTGGTTTTAGCGGCATGGCTATTGAGCGTCAGGTGTTGAGGAACCGGGGTCTGTCAGACTCGGTGATCCCAACTATGTTGAGAGCACGAAAATCTTCTTCCCGGAAGATATACCATCATGCCTGGAAGGCCTACAACTCCATGTGTGAGGAGTAGGGATGGCATCCGCGCTCCTTTTCTATATCCAGGATCGTTCTGTTTCTTCAGCAAGGAGTAGACCAGAATTGGTGTTAAGCACCATTAAGGGGCAAATTTCAGCCTTGGCTGTCTTTTTTCAGCGACCCCTAATGTCTCACTGATTAGCAAGTACCTTCATTCAGGGGGTACAACATGTAGTCCCTCCGGTGCGTCCACTGTTACCCCCATGGGATTTTAACCTGGTATTATCGGCGCTTCAAAAACCGCCATTTGAAAATATCAGGGAGATTCCCCTGTTGACTCTTTCCCAGAAGGTGGTCTTTCTAGTGGCCATCACATCAGCCAGGAGGATTTCGGAACTGGTGGCCTTTGTTTTGCAAGTCGCCCTATCTGGTTATCCACAAGGATAAGGTGGTGTTGCAGGCACAACCATCTTTTCTACCAAAAGTGGTCTCTGCTTTTCATATTAAAGAGGACATTGTATTACCATCTCTCTGCCCTAAGCCGAAACACCCTAAGGAGGTGGCCCTTCACGCTCTGGACGTAGTTCGGGCTCTGAAGGTGTATTTGTCTACCACTGCTCCCTTTGGAAGTCAGACTCGCTGTTTGTTTCGGTGGCTGGTCCCAAGAAAGGCATGACGGTCTCGTCGGACACCATTTCCAGGTGGATCAGACAGATTGTAGTACAAGCCTACGCCTTGAAGGGGCAGGTGCCCCCCTTTCTGGTCACGGCCCACTCCACAAGGGCCATTGGAACGTCTTGGGCCTTATGACACCAAGCACATGTGCCTCAGGTGTGTAAGGTGGCGACCTGGTCGTCTGTCCACACGTTTACCAAGTTCTAAAAGGTAGACGTCAGTGCATCGGCTGATGCCTGTTTTGGCAGCGAAGTTTTGCAGGCGGCCATATAGTTGCAATTGAATATGCAATATATTCCCTTTTTTCCTGTTTTTTCGTTAAAAATACAGTACAGTTAAGTTAATGCGCTGTTGCATTACATTCCGCAGTTTTTTTTGTGCGGTTGTGGGTAGTCACACCTGTTGATGGTACCCTGTTTTGGTGGTGGATTTCTCCATGCACAGTTGTGTTTTTTGTGGGTAAAGTTTCATTAGTTCCCACTTGCCACGGCGGATGACGTTTTTATGCTGTTTTCCCACCCCTTGTTTGGCAGTGCTTGGGGACGTTCCAATGGCTAGAGAAGAGCTGTGTCGGTCGGTGAATATAAGGCCGCGTACACACGCGCGGACTGTTCGCCCAACTTTGTCCGCTGAACAGTGTTTGGGCGGACAGTCCGCTCGTGTGTGGGCTTTCAGCGGACAGTTTCAGCGGACAGTTTGACGAACAAGGTTTTTCGGAAATTCCGTAAAACTGTCCGCTGAAACCTTGTTTGAGCGAACAGTCCGCCCGTGTGTAGGCTTGTTCGTCAAACTAAGTTCCGCGCATGCTCAGAAAGGATTTACACGCCGAAAGTTATAATGCAGTGTATAGGACGTCGTATTTTTCGTCCCGTCGTACGTGCCGTTCACGTCATCGCGCACGGTTTCAGCAAACTGTTCGTTCGTCGTGTGTGGCCATGTCCGTCCATGCTAATTTTGAGCGGACTGTTTGCCGAAACTGTTTGACGGACAAAGTTGGGCGAACAGTCCCCGCGTGTGTACGCGGCCTAAGAGAAAATAGGATTTTTTTGTACTCACCGTAAAATCCTTTTCTCTGTAATTCACCGACCGAAGCACCCGCCCCTCCTTTTTATCTTTACGTTATACTGCTTGTTGACGTACTGATGACTGCATGGCAGGGTGGAGAGTTGTTGCCCAAGGGACCGCCCCCTGGTTGGAGCTAAGAGTTCTGAGTGTTGTATTACAACTAATGCCTAGTATCTCCTAGTAATAGGGCATAACAACCCAATGGCTAAGAGAGGAGCTGTGTCGGTCGGTGAATTACAGAGAAAAGGATTTTACAGTGAGTACATAAAAACCTTTTATTTTATCCCCTGCAAATTTTGTTAGTTTGCCCACTTACTAAGAAATTAAGGGTTTATAGTTGTTGCTGTAGCACCCTCTACCAATAGGTAGGTGCTAGTATTAGTTTTTTACTAGGTACTGCCAGCACAGGCAAATTTAGGCAGGCCTATGCTGCAAGCTAGGCCTGTCTGTTTTGATCTGGGGGGCTGGGAGTGGTCAGAGTAGCAGTGGGTGTGGCCTACTGTGCTCTAGTTCTGAGACGCCTCCCCTGCTTCCAGGGAGAATGTTCTAGAAGAGGGGCAGGGCCTGGGTCTGGAGTGGCAGGCAGCTTGTGTGGGAGCCCTGACCAATCCCCCATCTGGTATTGGCAGGGGCCTGGCCTCCTATATGAGCTGAGGTAACATGCCACTGGGGAGAGAAGTCGGCTGAGTGAAGTGAGGAATGGAATACTAGGCAGCAGCAGGAGGGCACACCGATCGCAGGAGGAGGCCCAGGGAGACTCTGTGAAGGAACTTTGACCTCTACACGGTCATTGGCATTGTCTTTGTCACTACACAGTCGGTGATGGAGAATTCCTGGAGCAGAGGGGCAGGTGAAGCTGTCGGTCTAGTCAGGTTCCTCATCAAGGACTCAGGGCAGCGAAAGGACAGTGAGTGTTACCACAGTGGATGGCTGGATGTGCCAGGAAGTCTGTGAGGGAACTTGCACACAGTCATTAGCAAAGTCTTCATCATTCACACAGTGAATGGTGAGGAGTCCTGGATCAGAAGAGAGACTGTGGGGATCTGTGTCAAATCAATGTGGCTCGAGGGCACAGGAGTTCCAAGTTGGGCTGGCTGGGAACAGTAGTCCACCGTCCATGAGAAAGCTTTTAAACTACTGGGCTTCCGGGGAGAGGTACTGCAGGCCTCAGGCCCAGTAGCAATGAGCAACCAGAGCCTGCTTAGGGTCTTTTTCAAAGTGGGTCCTTATTGCTCAACAGAAGAAGATGTGATATTACTTTACCTCAGTAACCATAAGTTTTTGCAGGAGGAGAAGAAGTTCTGAGACCATCACTTTTACACGGTCAAAGGCGGTGTCTTCATCCTTCACACAGTGATGGATGGGGAATTCTTAGAAGGAATAGTCTGTGGGAGTTAAGCAGAGGAGGAGCAACAGTCTCCATAGAGATCCAGGAGGAGATTCATACTCAGTAAGAATGCATATCAAATCTTCTTGCTCTAACTATCTGCTTTTGTGCTTAATCTTAAAATATGATGGAAATTAAAGGTTCTATCGGAATCCCATATCCCCTTTCCCCATCCAAGTTGTATCCCCCAATAAAACAACACAAACAAAACCAACAAAACACTGTTCATTGTCTCTGCATGTGATGTATGAAATCTGGCAGTGGGGTGAATTGGGGGATTGCTTGTTTCTAGCGGCAACTACATCGTTACATTATCATCGGTGTATTTATATATGATAGAGACAAAATATTAACCAAAAATACAGAAAAAGCACATGATACAAATGTTATAAATTGAGTTGCAGTTCAGTGAGTAAAATTGTATTTGATCTCCTACCTACCTACCAACCAACAATAATTCTGGCTCCCACAGATTGGCTACAGCATGTGCTCATGTGGTACACAGGTTAGTCCTGTCAATTTAAGAAGGTGCTCCTAACGACAACTCATTATGTGTATAAAAGACACCTGTCCAAAGAATCTTTCTTCCATTCAAACCCACCATCATGGGCAAGACCAAAGAGCTCTCAAAGAATGTCACGGACAATATTGTAGACCTGCACAAGGCTGGAATGGGCTATAAGACCATTAGCAAGAAGCTTGGTGAGAAGGGGGCAACTGTTGGAGCGATTACTTGCAAATGGAAGAAGTACAAAATAACCATCAATTATCCTCAGTCTGGAGCTCCATGCAAGATTTTGCCTTATGGGGTAAGGATGATCATGAGAAAAGTGAGGGATCAGCCCAGAATTACATAAGAGGAGCTTGTGAATGATCTCAAGGCATTTTTATGGCGATAGTCACCAAACAAACCATTGGTAACACAATGCCCCACCATGAATTGAAATCCTGCAGTGCCTGCAAGGTCCCCCTCCTCAAGAAGACCCATGTACAGGCCTGTCTGAAGCTTGCCAATAAACATCTAAATGATTCAGAGAAGGATTAGGAGAAAGTGCTGTGGTCAGATGAGACCAAAATTGAGCTCTTCAGCATTAACTCAACACCATCCCCACAGTCAAGCATGGAGGTGGAAACATTTTGCTTTGGGGCTCTTTCTCTGCTAAAGGTACAGGCTGGCTTTGCCACATTGTGGGTCCAATGGGCGGGGCCATGTATTGTAAAATCTTGAATGAGAATCTTCTTCCCTCAGCCAGAACACTGAAGATGGGTCGTGGATGGGTCTTCTGACATGATAATGACCAAAACATACAAACATGGGCAAAGTAGGGGCTCAAGAAGAAGCACATTAAGGTCATAGAGTGGCCTAGCCAGTCTCCATACCTTAATCCTATAGAAACTTTATGGAGGGGGCTGAAACTTTGAGTTGCCAAGTGACAGCCAAGAAACCTTAAGGATTTAGAGAAAATCTGTAAAGAAGAGTGGAGAGACAGGAGTGCGATTGCAGCCAGGAGCATCTTATAAAAGAGGCTTTACCTGAAACAATTGCATTGCTGGAGGAAGCCTGCCGGAACGAGGAACAATGTATTACACCTTACTGCTCTACCCTTAAAAAAAAAAAAGAGCATTTCAATCATGGTGGCAGGAGGGGTGCCTGCCCTGGGCACTGTGGTATCACATGAGGTGGGAAGGTGCCACAAGGAGATCGGAAGGAGGGGATTTGTGTTGGAAGGGGGAATTTTGGGGGGCAGCGGGGGTTAAGTATTGTTCTAGGAGGGGAAATTTGCTATGGGTAATGCTGAGAGTGGTGATTTCGAGGGATTTGCATGGGGGTGAGGATTTGTGCTAGGAGGGGAATTGGGGGGAAATTGTACCAGGAGGGCGGATTTGAAGTGGGGGGGGGAGAAAATGTCTACTAGGAGGAGAAGTTTTAGAGGTAGTAGATTTGAGCTAGGAGGATTTTTTTTATTTTTTATTGAGGGGTGGTGGCATGCGAATATTTGCGCTGAGAGGGGGGATATTAGCAAGGAGCGGATTTGTTATGGGAAGAGGGGAGATTTATGCTTAGTGGGTAGGCATGCAGATTAGTGCTTAGTGTTTGAGGGGGTATTTTTGCTGACACGTAATGCTCATACATCTAGGGACGTAAAGCACTAAAATGGAGTATTCAGTCGATGGCCAGTGGATCACATGTTGCCCACGGAGCCCTCTGATGTGACTCAGAACCTCGAGCTCTCAGATGGCGGTCAGTAAGCCCAGAGAGGAGGTTGCTGGCCCTCCATCCCGGAGCATCAGAGTGGATGGGACGGGAGGGAGCAGGAGGCACATAAGCCGATGCTTCCTCTGTAGCACTGCCTCCTGTCCCAGATTAAGGTCATTTGGTTTCGCTCTGCCTGGCACACCAACCTTTTTAACAGCCTAGTGTTGGCAGCAGAAGCTTAAGGACAAAAAGGTCAGTTTATTAAACATCAAATAGTTTTGCAATGGGCATATTTGCACTTAAAAAAAAGTTTTTTTTAGGCTGCTTTCACACTGATCCGCAGGTGCAGCACAGTGTACCCCTATGGGTTAGCTGCTCTGAGCCATAGACTTCTATTATATTTTGTGGGTTTGGTGCACTTTTTATGAAGGTCTTCCACACCCGCAACATGTAATAATGGGTAAACATCTGTAGCAATATAAACTACAACCATAAAGTACAGTGCTCCTCCAGTATTTCCATGAATTGCATGTCCTCTAGTGCTTAATATTATCAATTGACATCATATTTGTGGGACAGACAAAAGGGGCTGTGGGATGAGTAATTCCTCAGACTAATATTTGCTTTGCATGATTATGCGCTTGGACTACATATTCCAGGGATCTTTGCTACCATCAGGGAGATTGCTGTGATTAGCTATAAAAGAAGCTCTCTTCCACCTGGGCCTGACGTGAAAGAGAGGCATTGTGGCCTACCACGCAGATTATATCACATTCCAACCTGGATAAGAGGAACCTAGCTTGGTTTGCTGTTCATCTGATATCCATCCAGCACCACTCCGGTTGCCTGCCAACCTGTGTACAGAGCTTCACATTGGGAGATCAATACAGCGGATCCGCTGCATGAGTGTTACTACCTAAGCTACTGCCCAGAAGACATTGTATCGGCCTGGTCATTGGTGAGAGGGCAATTGCCCAACCTTTACAAGGCCTGTTTAACGGTTTGACTGAGAGACTTTGCACAGACATCTCTACCTTAGGAATACTTTACTGAATTTACTTTGAACACTGTGCATAGACACCTTTAGCTTTCCTCATTACAAAAAAACCTACTGCTTGCTACTGAACCCTTTTGAATCAAAGTTAATGAGCTCCTACGTGCCGATGAAGACCATCAGATCTGCAATGGGGACATTACTGCCATCACTGCTATAAAGGGCCCTTATACCATTACCTTTGAGTCAGACCCCTCATTGGGGTAACAGTTAATAGGCTGGCCAAGGTTTCCCTTTTCCATAAGTAGTCAGTATAATCAGTTAGCTGTATTTATCCTTACAGGTTCTAGCAGTACTTTATTGGGGAAGTGTATACAATATACTGTTTTAATTGATAATATCTTGCCTTGTGTTACTTTGGTGAATTCCTTTGCTGAGTCGGCGCTGTTGCCTAAGACTCAGCATATCTCTTATCTCCTCTTTTTGACAAAATCACTTTTAATTTGTTCTATTAAATATTATCAGGATGTAAATACACAGAGTTGTGTGATTTATTACTTTAAGGTGGTGCAAGGATGTCGGAACCCAGAGCGGTCAGGTGGGTTAGAATGTTCATCAGATCATGGCAGTGCAGGTGAACAGGTAATTCCAAGCAGTCCCTTAGGGGATTGTGCTACATTTGGGGCTGGTCCGGGATGCTATTTACACCTGGCCCTAGCCGACTTAGAAAAGAGCCACAATCTGCATGGGAAGCCGCTTCCATGGCCACGGTTGCTTGGGGCAGAAGTCATGGAGCTCCAACAGAGAAATGCAATTTACTGGAGATCTTGGGGAATGAGCATATTGGGAGAGAGATCAGAAGGTGGCTGAGAGCCCTAGCACCAGGACATCAGGCCTACATTGTGGAAACAGAAGCCTCAGTGGAGATGGATCAAGTCAGGGCACTAATAGAATGGCAGGAAGAGGTACCTGTGTGCTTTCAGGAGGAAGAGGTATGTCTGGGTGAAGGAGTGACTGCTAGAGTGTTCCCACTCAAGATGGGGGAAGAACAGACTTAGAAGCAGCTATCGACCAGAAATCAGGAGAAGTTTCCTGTACCTGTAAGAGCTGACTCACAAGGGGCCAGTGCTCCTCCCCTCTTTCTGCACGGATATGAGCTGATTAGTCAATGGCATTTCCAGATCCATTCCTCACCAAGCTATCAAAGACTTAGGTTTTTCTCAGGGCAGTAGCCGACCCCTGTAGGGGAATATGAGTTTGAGACATGCATGAGTCAGGCTCTGCAGGCCATGTAAGAGTGGGGTGTTTCAGAGGCTGTGAAATGACAACGGCTTGGTGAGAGCCTTTGAGGCCCCACGGTTGATGTGATCCATAATCTTAGAAAGGGCAAGAAAACGTGTGTTCCCATGGACTACATAGATGCCCTGTATGCTGTATTTTGGAGGGTTGATACTACTGCTGACCTGATACATAAATTCAACCACACTCATCAACAGAATGGAGAGAGTCTGTCTGAATACATCTCCCGAATAGTATTGACCCCAAAGATGTTGACCAGGCTCGTCTGAACTGGGTCCTGCACAGGGCTCAGCCAAATCATCCTATAGTATTAAAGCTATTACTGAAGAGAACTTAAGTGGTACCCACGTATCCTGGATTGATAAGAGAGGTGCGAGAGGAGGAGGCCCTGTTAGAAGAGAAAAGTCAAAGGTCGAGAGAGTTGAACTACATTACGGGGAACAAAGAGAATGTGGTGGCTCGAGCCGTTCATGCAGAAATTGATTTCTCCAATGAAGATAGTGGAACAGTCTCAACTGGTGCGGTTGGCCCTTCATTAAAACCTGTAGCAGAGCTTGGGCCAACCGAATGGATGGCCCAGGTAGCTCAGGCCCAGACTCGTGTATCATGCTCTGATGTGAGTAATGGAGACCCAAGCGAAGGTCCAGGAACAAGGGACTCGTCAAAGTGAACAAAAACTGTACCAAGGGGAGAGACGAGATGTTATGGGTGCGGAGAGGTTGGACATCCCAAGTCTGGCATTAGCCCTCAATTACTCACCAAGTCCTAAGAGAAGAGTCTTATGAAAATTGCTTTTCCCAAAGATGGCAGGAAACTTCAAGTGACCTCTGCCTGTGAGAAACCTACCCAAGAACTTAGTGGGAGCTTCCCCCATAGTGTTGATACAGGTAGCATCTATACACAAGCCCTACTGGATACTGGAGCCCAGGTGACATTGCTCTATCAAGACTTTTACCACAAGTATTTAAAGCATATTCCTCTGTGTCAGCTTGAGGAGTTGGAGATTTGGGGCATCGGGACCCAGAAGTACCCATACGATGGATACATACCCATCAAGATAACCGTTGACCTTGTCTAGCAGGAAAACCAGAGACCTTTGATACCCTGGCAGTCGTTTGCCCCCAACCTTCTGGGGCAGGCCAAAATTCTGTATTGATGCACCAACACCAACCTAATGAGACTCCTCACTCCTCTGGCCTTGGAGGGTGCTCCAATAGGGAAGAATTATCCTCAGCTGTGGTAGGCATTTCAGAGAGTGTTGCAAGAGAAGAAGGCACCCGCTGAAGGAGTGGGCAGATTGTAGCGACTAGATACTCATGAGAAGGTATTGCAGCCTGGGGAGAGGGCCTGTTTTAAAGCCACAGTCAAACTGTCATGGGACCAGCCGGGTTCATACATGGTGGTAGAAGCTGATTCAGTAGAAGAAGAGGTTGGGATAGAACTGGTCCCGGAGATCGTCCCCACTCTGGCCTTTATAAGGAGTGGGGAGCGAATTCCTGTCAGCCACTAGCTACCCAATCAGCTTAAAGCCTTGGATGGTAATTGGAAAAGTGAGTGCTGCCACTCTGGAATGGGGGTTAGGTAGCTCAGAAGGGAAATGGAAGAAGAACCACTGTCCACTGCCCAAATCTACCCCCTTCATGGAAGAAGAGGATTAAAGCTCAGATAGCTCAATGGGAGAGAATGTTCTCCAAAAGTGACTTTGATGTACCCTGTGCCAAGAGTGCTCAACATTAAATTTGACTGACCAAAGATAAGCCATTTTGAGAAAGGGGTGAGGCAAATCCTTTTGTGTGATCTGGAGGATCTTTGAGAGCAACTGGCTGAGTTAAAGAAGTCAGGGGTCATTAAGGAGTCCAGGAGCCCCTAAGCCTCCCTGATTGTGGTAGTAAGGAAGAAGAATGAGTCTCTTCAGATGTGTATCGATTACCGAACCTTGAACTGAAGGACTATCTCAGAGCAATACACGATCCCTCGCATAGAAGAAGCCCTACAATGCTTATCAGGGGCCAAATGGTTCAGTGTGTTGGATCTAAAGAGTGGGTACTACCAAATCAGATGAGTGATACGAGCTCGGTGGAAGTGTTAGTTTATCTCAATGACATCATTGTGTTTGGCTGAACATTGGAGGAGCATGAAGCTTGGTTGGAGAAAGTTTTCCAGCGACTACATGATGAGAGGTTGAAGCTGTCATTAGCTAAGTGCCAGTTCTACCAGACTTCAGTCATGTACCTAGGGCATGTGGTGTCCGCAGAAGGGATAGCAACTGACCCATCAAAGCTAGAGGCTGTGACTTCCTGGCCTCGCCCAAATTTCTGCTCTTACTATAGAAGATGTGTGAAGAACTTGTCGCAGATTGCCTGGCTGTTGAATGAGCTGTTATAAAAGAAGATGGAAGGGAAAAAGAAGAAAACTCAGATGGGAGGTCCCAGGAAGCCTTGTGAATCTATCCAGGAACAATGGACAGTGACGTGTGAAAGATCTTTCAAACGGCTGAAGGAGAGCCTGGTTGAAGCTCAAGTGGGCCATGGTAGATAAGCTACTTGACTATCTGTACTTTTGTGGTAAAGACTGACAACAACCCCTTGACTTATTTACTATCCACTGCAAGGTTGGACGCCACTGGACATCGGTGGTTAACAGCCCTGTCCGAGTTCCAGTTCAGTTTGAAATACCGACCGGGGTGGGAAACAGAGATGCTGACGTGCTTTCCCAAAGGCCTCACTCCATCCAGGCAGGTCGGAAGAGTTGGGTTCATTTACCTCTAAAGGAGTACAGGCTGTGTTTAAGGGAGTAGAGTATACAGAGGAGCCATAGGGGCCAGAGCAGTGCCCAAGTACGCAGCCAAGAACTGCCTCAGCCAACTAAGGAGGTCATGAGACGGGATCAGCGGGAAGATCCCTTAGGGAGTCTGATAAGAAAATTGTTGTCCGCCCAAGACCCTCAGATATTGGTGAGTAGCCCCATCGGGGGGGAGGGCAAGGTGATTCATAGAGAATGAAAGGGAATGAAGTTGAAAAGGGAATCATATATCGAAGAGGCCCCTCTAAAGAAGCAGGAGATGTAAGCCAGCTGTTCCTCCTTGGGAAACATTGTCTAACTGTGCTAACTGCTCTGGTAGAACCCTGAAGCTGGTCAGGGATCAATTTTACTGGTCGTCCATGAGAACGGAAGTGGAAAGTTACTGCCGCTCTTGTGTCAGATGCATCCAGAGAAAAACTTTACCATGGAGGCCAGCCCCAATGAACCATCTACAGAGTCAAGGACCAATGGAGTTGGTGTGCATTGATTTCTTGTGCCTGAAACCTGATCTGAGTGGACAGGAGTAATGTTCTGGTTTTGACAGATCATTTAACCCGATATGCTCAAGCTTTTCCCACTAAGGCCGCATACACACGGGCGGATTGTCTGCCCAACTAAGTTCGTCAGACAATCCGACAGACAGTCCGTCCAACTTTTGAATGAACGGACTTGACCACACACGATGAACAGACAGTCCGCTGAAAGCTTGCGCGATGACGTGTACAGCACGTACAACGGGACTAGAAATACGACGTCCAATACACTGCAATGCAACCTTCGGCGTGTAAATCCTTTCTGAGCATGCGCCAAACTTAGTCCGTCCAACTTGCCTACACACGAGCGGACTGTCCGCTGAAACCAAGTTTGGACGGACAAAATTACGGAAATTCCGAAAGACTTAGTCCGTCAGACTGTCCGCTGAAAAAGTCAGCTGAAGCCCACACACGAGCGGATTGTCCGCTGAAACACGTTTCAGCGGACTAAGTTGGGCAGACAATCCGCCCGTGTGTACGCGGCCTAAGGATCAACAAGCTAGTACGGTGGCCAAGACTCTAGTGGAGAAGTTCTTCATTCATTATGGGTTGCCTCCTTGCCTACATTCAGACCAAGTTCGGGACTTTGGGAGTAAACTGATCAGAAGACTATGTGAACTCTTGAACATAAAGAAATCCAGGACTACTCTGTACCATCCCCAAGGGGATCCACAATCTGATGCTTCAACTGCACCCTGTTGAACATGTTGGGAACCCTTCCATTAGAGAAGAAACAGCATTGGGAAGATCATATCGATCCTTACAATAGCAAGTCAAATGATTCTACTAGATACGCCCGTTACAGATTAATGTTTGGGAGCAAAACCAATAAATATACGCCTATTGCGATTATTTTTTTTTTTTTTTATTATTTTTTTTTTTTTTTTTTTACCAAAAATATGTACCGTGTTTCCCCGAAAGTAAGACACCCCCGATTGTAAGACGTATCGGGAGTTTCAGAGGGGTCGGCTAATATAAGCCGTACCCCGAAAGTAAGACGTATGTCTTACTTTCGGGGAAACACGGGGGTATTGCTGCCTCCAGTGGCGTACTAAGAGTGGGACGGGGGGTGTGGGCCGCACAGGGTGCCACACCCTGGGGGGGGTGCCAGGCCAGCGCCCTCCCCCTCCGACTGAAGAGACAGCGCCGTTCTGATCAGTCCCGGGCAGCAGCTGTTACTCACAGCCGAGCAGAGTGAAGCCGCCTCCCCCTCCTCTTGTATGGCTACACAGTGCTGTCCATAAAGGAGAAGGAGGGGGAGGCGGCTTCACTGAAGCCGCCTCCCCCTCCTCCTCCTCCTCCATACACAGCACTGTGTAGCCATACAAGAGGATGGGGAGGTGGCTTCACTCTGCTCGGCTGTGAGTGACAGCTGCTGCCCGAGACTGATCAGAACGGCGCGACGCAACCACAGAGAAGGGGATTATTGCGCCAGGTCCCGGATCACTGACGACAGGTGTCACTGGCTCTGTGTCCTCCCGGTACAGGTCAGTGCTGATACAGAGAGAGACCAAGGAGGGGGAGGGGGAGGGGGGGTGTGAAGAGATTCTCTGCAACTCTTACGGTATTACCGGTATGTAACCGCAAGATGCATCTGAGGAGGACTACAAGTCCCAACATACCGGGCTGTGTGGGCTTACAGTTCTCCTCTGCTGAGCATAGCAGCTTTGTATGCTTGGACTTGTAGTCCTCCATAGTGCAGCCTTGCATTCTGGGAATTGTAGTCCTCTGTAATGCAGTGCAGCCTTGCTTGCTGGGACTTGTAGTGAGGTGTTTTTACATTTTAAGGTGGGGGGGGGGGGGGGGGGGGGTGCCAGGCATAGGATGTTAATTTTATGGTTAAAACAAAAAATTCGACAATTTTTTTCCAATATAAGACATACCCCGAAAGTAAGACATAGTGGGGCTTTTGGGGATAAAAAGAAAGTAAGACACTGTCTTACTTTCGGGGAAACACGGTAGAAGACATATAGATCTAAATTGAGGGAAAATTTTTTTTTAATTGTTGGGATATTTATTATAGCAAAAACTACAAAATATTATGTTGTTTTTCAAAACTGTTGCATTTTTTTGTTTATAGTGCAAAAAATAAAAACCACAGAGGTGATCAAATACCACCAAAAGAAAGCTCTATTTGTGGGCGAAAAAAGGACATAAATTTTGTTTGGTTGCAACGTCGCACAACCGCGTAATTGTCAGTTAAAGCATTGCAGTGCCATATTGCAAAAAATGTGGTTAAAAGTGGCTCACGAGAAAGCCAAGGAGGCCTCTACCATCATAAAGCAAAGGAACAATTAAAAATGTGATCTTAGAGTGAGGGTTCAGGATTTGCAACCTGAAGATCAAGTGTTATTGCGCAACCTAGGAGTGCCAGGAAAGCATAAGCTGGCTGATCAATGGCGTTCTCAACTTTACATTGTTTGTAAATGACTACCTGGGCTCCCTGTGTATCAGATCTAGCCTGAAGGGAAGACAGGCCCTCTCAAGACTTGGCATCAAAACCATTTCCTGCCCATATCAGAAGCTGTTCGAGTACCCTCAGCCCCTTGCTTAGAGACATATCAGGCTCCAATGCTGACGCCTAGGTCCAGGAAAACTTGTCCATCCGCACTCCCTGAGGAGGAAAGTGATGATGAGGAATTAACTCTTGATTGGTTGTGGGTTCCTTCTTTGGAATATGATTCCATTGTCCCTAATACTGAGGAAGAAGTCTGTCAAAGGACAGGGTCCCATTTTCTTGACACTGAGACATTCGATTCTCATCCACTCATGGGAGATGAGGAGGTCAAGCTGGAACCCAGTGAAGTGCCTAGTGTGGCTGATTCTCTCATTCCTCCTACTAGCATCACATGGAGAGCGACAGTCCCTGAACAGGGAGTAGAACCTGAGCCTGAAGTAGAACCTGAATTGGTAGCTGGATGCAGTTTTTGGGAAACAGAACAGGAACCAGTCACTGGAAAACATCCACTTCAGGTTGAGACAGAGGATATGCCCTCCAAAAAAACTGACATGATGCCCTTGGAGAAAATTTTTATGAACTTATACCCACTGCTCAATGTTCCAGTGAAGCACTTGCCTCCTTTCTTGAACGTTTAGTAAAGAATGACCTTCAGCTGCCTCCTGACACTATTTGGTGGGCCACTAACTTGTTATTGGCCTGTCATAAAATGAATATTACTTCTTCTGATGATGTATATAATTTGCTGTTAGATCCTTCGTTAGGTCAGGTATTAGCTGTTGCAACTTCTAGTTTGTTAGATGATTAATTATTCAGTTCTTATGATGCAGTGAAGTGATTCCATAGGTTGTGTTCTGTCTTTAGGGACCAAAGACTTTCAAGTGGTGGGGAGGATGTAGCAATATGGACTACAATTGTAAAGTACAGTGCTCATCCAGTATTTCAATGCATTGCATAGTCTTATCAATTGCCATCATATTTGTGAGCCAGACAAAAGTGATTGTGGGATGAGTAGTTCCTCTGACTAATACTTGCTTTGCATGATTATGCACTTGGACTACATATTCCAGGGATCTTTGCTACCATCAAGAGATTGCTAGGAGTAGCTATAAAAGAAGAGAAAGCCTGTGCGGAACTCATTCCTCCTGGGCCTGACGTGAAATGGACCTCTCCGTATACGGAGAGAGGGGTCGCAGCCTACCATGCGGCTATATCACATTCCAACTTGGATAAGAGGGGCCTAGCTTGGTTTGCTGTTCATCTGATATCCATCCAGCACCACTCCGGTCGCCTGCCAACCTGTGTACGGAGGTTCCCATTGGGTGATCGATACACCAGATCCGCTGTATGAAGACATCATATTGGCCTGGTCGTGGGTGAGAGGGAAATTGCTCAACCTTTAAGAGTTCTTTATCACGGTTTGACTGAGAGACTTTGCACAGACATCTCTACCTTAGGAATACTTTAATGAATTTACTTTGAACACTGTGCCTAGACACCTTTAGCTTTCCTCCTTACAAGAAAACTTACTGCTTGCTACTACACCTTATTGGATCAAAGTTAATGAGCTACTATGTGCTGATGAAGACCATCAGATCTGCAACAGGGACATTTCTGTCATCACTGCTATAAAGGGCCCTTGTACCATTACCTTTTACGTCAGACCCCTCATTAGAGTAACAGTTAATAGGCTGGCGAAGGTTTCCCTTTTCCAGAAGTAGTCAGTATAATCAGTTAGCTATATTTATCCTTACAGGTTCTAGCAGTACTTTATTGGAGGAAGCGTATATAATATACTGTTTTACTTGATAATATCTTGCCTTGTATTACCTGGGGGAATTCCTTTGCGGAGTCGGCGCTGTTGCCTAAGACTCAGCAGATCTATTACCTCCTCTTTTTTGACAACATCCCTGATTGGCTCTAATCAGGTGCCTCATAAACACCCCTCGCGCGCAGCTGGAATTTAGGCACCTGGCATCCGAAAAGGGGCCGAATGCCTGAATAGGAGTTGGCTACAGTGGCTATGGATAGATTTATGCAGTAGCTGGAGAGAGGGGGCCCTTAATGGTTGCACCGCCACTGGCTGAAAGACAACTCCCACTCTGAGAAGTGGAAAAGCCCCATCACTGGAAAGGACCATTAGGACCAGACTTGGCTAGTTTGGAAGGCCATATCCTAGGAAAGTACATACCTCCCTTAGATTTGGAACTGGAAGAGTGTGTGGGACAAAAGAAACCTTTCTTTCTTGACCCTATGAATAGGGGCAGCACAGTGGCTAAGGGGCACCTCCACCTAACAGCACTAGGGTTGTTTGTTCGAATCCCAAACACTGCACTACCTGCCCAGAGTCTGCATGTTTTCCCTGGGTACTTTGGTTTCCTGCTACACTTGAAGGACATGCTCTACTATGGGGGAGATTTCCTAAAACTGGAGCACTCAGAATCTGGTGCAGCTGTGCATGGTAGCCAATCAGTTTCTAACTTCAGCTCGTTCAATTAAGCTCTGACAATAAAACCTGGAAGCTGATTGGTTTCTATGCAGAGCTGCACCAGATTTTCCACTCTCCATTTTTCGGAACCCCCCTGTGTGTATGTGAGTTAGGGACCCTGGATTGTAAGTTCCTTGAGGGGAGGGACTGATGTAAATGTAATGTAAAATATATATATATATATATATATATATATATATATATATATATATATATAGAACTGTGTGCATTGATAGCACAATAGAAGTACCTGTAATAATAAGAATAGAAGATCTACTAGTGGAAGTGAAAGCCTTCTTTTTCTGAGGAAGTACAACACTGTTATGCCTTGTACACACGGTTGGAAATTCTGACGGAAAAGGTCTGGTCGGATTATATTGTTGGAAAATCAGATCTTGTGTGGGCTCTATCGGACTTTCTCCATTGGAAATTCCGATGGAAAAAATTTGAGAGCAGGATCTCAAATTTTACATCAAAAAAATCTGATTGAACTTTTTCCGATCGTTTGTAGAGAATTCCGATTGGACGAAGTGCCGCACAAGCTCAGATTAAATGACGAGACCAAAGCTATTTGCTACTAGCCTCAACGTAGTCCTGTCATAATTAACGAACTTCATCACATACCAAACAAACGTATTTTCTGACAACTTTGTCCGACCGTGTGTATGCAACACCAGTTTAGGACAAAATCCGTCTGAAAAAATCTGATGGATTTTGTGGTTGGAATGCCCGACCGTGTGTACAAGGCATAACTCTCTGTAAGTTCCTTGGTGTACATATCCAAGAGGTACCAAACAAGCATTCACCTTCAAAGGGTACCTGCTCAAATTGCTTTTTGCATGGAAGCTCAGCTGACCAGCATTTAAAGTGTATTTTGACTTTTGTTTTCAAATTGTTACAGCAGTGTTCAAATCTAGTTTACAACTGATTATGAGAGGTTTAATTGTGGACAACACAGCTCCTCAGTCCCCTCATAAACAGAAAAGTAGAATTATTCAGTGTTGGAGTTATCAAAGTGCATTATAATTGGTAATCATCAATTTTTAAATATTTTATGCATGTAACAAAGATATATTAGGTCTCATCGCAATTTGGCTACAAAACCGGAAATAGACTTACAGGCAAATAATCCTGACCATATGGACGGAGAGAAGACTCATCCTTACGAAGTGTGTCAACCAAGCCATTCACACAGTAGCGTAAGGCTGTAAGTAAATGGTCTAATGTCCTGTACACACGATTGGAAATTCAGCCAGCAAAAGCCAGATGAGAGCTTTTGGTCGGAAAATGCAACCGTGTGTATGCTCCATAGGACTTTTGCTGGCCGAATTCCCCTCAGCAAAAGATTGAGGGTTCTCAATTTTTTGGTCAGAAAAATTCCGGAAATTCTGATCGTCTGTACAAATTCCGACACATAAAATTCCTAGGCATGCTTGGAAACAATTTGACGCATACTCGGAAGCATTGAACCTCATTTTCATGGCTCGTTGTAGTGTTGTACATCACCGCGTTCTTGACAGTCGAAAGATCACCAAACTTTTGTGTGACCGTGTGTATGCCAAGCTTGAGCAGAAAATCCGCTCGTCTGTACGGGGCATTACTGATTATGGACTGAGGCATCTGTTAGGATGGACGTAGGATCTTGGGCCATTCTCTTAGTCCAGAAAGCAATGGTCTGGTATAGAAGCAACCACAGAAGTAACGTGGAATTATCCTCTACAGAAGTCACATCGTTTTGTTAGGACAGGAAATTACAGGATCTACAGTGGGTATAGAAAAGATTCACCTCCCCTTTTAAAATAATCTTATTTTGCTGAAATGAACACAGACACGTTTTTTTTTTTTTTTTATCCAGCTGTATTTACTCAGTGCAACTTAATAAATCCAAGTGAAAGATATAACACCAACATGTCAGAAAAACAAACAAACTGATTCACTGAGTTGGAAAAAGGATCACCCCCTTGTGTCAGTATTTTGTTGAACCACATTTTGTTTTAATTCTAGCCTTTAGTGTGTTGGTATATGTCTCTACTAACTTTGCATATATAGACTTTGCAATATTTGCCCACTCTTCTTTTCAAAACTGCTCATGTTCAGTTAAATTATTTTTGTTTGTGGACTGTAGTCTGCAAGTTATTCCACAGATTTTCAATGGGGTTTAAGCCTGGACTCTGAGGCCGCGTACACACGCGGGGACTGTTCGCCCAACTTTGTCCGTCAAACAGTTTCGGCAAACAGTCCGCTCAAAATTTGCATGGACGGACATGGCCACACACGACGGACGAACAGTTTGCTGAAACCGTGCGCGATGACGTGAACGGCACGTACGACGGGACGAAAAATACGACGTCCTATACACTGCATTATAACTTTCGGCGTGTAAATCCTTTCTGAGCATGCGCGGAACTTAGTTTGACGAACAAGCCTACACACGAGGGGACTGTTCGCTGAAACAAAGTTTCAGCGGACAGTTTTTCGGAATTTCCGAAAAACCTTGTTCAGCGGACTGTTCGCTGAAACTGTCCGCTGAAAGCCCACACACGAGCGGACTGTTTGCCGAAACACTGTTCAGCGGACAAAGTTGGGCGAACAGTCCCCGCGTGTGTACGCGGCCTGACAAGGCCATGCAAGGACATTCACCTTTCTCTCCTTCAACTATCGTGTGGTCATTTTTGCTGTGTGCTTTGGGTCATTCTCATGTTGAAAGGCAGCAATGAGCAGCAGATTGTCCTCAAGAATTTGAAGGTATTTTTCCCCATCCATTTCACCTTCTATCCTGACAAGTGCTCCAGTCACTACTGCAGAGGAACACCCCCATAACAGGATATTACCACCCCCATGCTTAACTGTAAGAATGGTGTTATTTGGATGGCTTTCCGCCAGACATATTGTTTAGTGTTGAGGCCAAATCATTACATTTAGTCTCATCTGACCATAACACCTTTTTCCATGTGGCTTCAGAATCTTCAAGGTGCATTTTGGCCAAGCTCAGTTGTGACTACATGTGGGTTTTCTTGAGGAGTGGCTTTCTTTCTTGCAACCCCTCCATACAAGTCACATTTTGGAGAATTTGTGATATTGTTGTTACATGCACACCCTTTGTCATAAATTCCTGTGACTGATTCAGAGTTGTTGAGGCCTCTTGGTAGCCTCTCTCACCAGTTTCCTCCTGGCTCTTTCATCCAGTTTTGAGCGACGTCCTGATCCAGGGAGGGTCTGCGTTTTGCCAAATACCTTCCACTTCTTAATAATAGACTTCACTGAGCTTCTAGGCATTGATGTAGCCGTTGTATCCATCTTCTGACTTGTGCCTGTCCACAACTTTACCCTGGTGACAGTGCCTTGCCACCCGTAGTTGATTGTTTGCCTCGATGGCAGTACTGAGGACTGAAACGCTCCAGGAAAGCTATTTGCATGCTGAGCTGATAAAAATTACCATAGTTGTTCACAGTTGAAAGTCACATGGCTTTCTGAGCAATTCAGAAGTTGATTAGCTATACCTGATTGAGTTTACGAGTAATTTTTAGGAGGTGGTTGATCCTTTTTCCAACTCAGTGATTCCGTTTTTTAAATGTTAGCATTATATCTTTTCACTTGGATTTTATAAGTACTGAGTAAATACAGCTGGATAAAAAAAAAACTGTCTGTCTTCACTTCAGGCTAAAAATCAACAAAATGTGATTATTTTAAAGGGGGTGATTCTTTTCTATACCCACTGTACCTCAGGAAGTGCCCACTTTTGCAGGAAAAATTGAACCCAGCTCAGCAAAGCGTTTGGGGGAGTAAAAATCTACTCCAGATGAGGCCAGTCTCCGTATAGGACAGTCCCTAGTAGCGATTGAATCAAGCAAAATAGGCAAAATAAGGGACCCCTTGTTGATTATATTGTGGTAAGCAGGCTTAGGCTGTTCTAACCCTATGCAAGAGCATACAGTGTCAAAAAGGGTATCTATGTTATATACCAGTGATATTCAATTAGCGGACCTCCAGCTGTTGCAGAACTACAAATCCCATGAGGCATAGCAAGACTCTGACAGCCACAAGCTTGACACACAGAGGCAGAGGCCTGATGGGACTAGTAGTTTTGCACCAACTGGAGGTCCGCTAATTGCATATCCCTGGTATATACTAATGCTTGGATACAATCACCGCTACAGTTATCCCGATTCAATGCCTCAGAAGTAAAGGGGTTATCTTATACTACCTCCTCCTTTGACACTGACACTATTTCTTGTGATTTCATCCACAAAATCCTGGGGTAAATTCACTAAGAGTTAAATAACGACTTTAAAATGCTGTAAAATAACGTATGCGGTAAATCTTTTTCAAGTGAGTAATTCACTAAGAATTTTACAGTAAATAACTCATGTGGTAAAGTTTTGATGATGTGGTAATTACCACATATTTTCATGTTGTAATTATTGCACAGTAGCTGGTTGTTAAGGAGTGGGCGAGAATCTGGCCGTCGCATCCTTAAGACCCCTTTCAAACTGAAGGAGTTTTCAGGCGCTTTAGTGATAAAAATAACACCTTTAAAGCGCCTGAAAAATGCCTCATCTGCAATCCCAGTGTGAAAGCCTGAGTGCTTTCACACTGGAAATCTGGGCTGGCAGGACATCAAAAAAAGTCGTGCAAGCAGCTTCTTTGAGGCACGTTTTTAACCCTTTATTTGGCCACTAGCGGGGGTAAAAAGCACCATGCTAGTGGCTGAAAAGTGCCTCTAAAACGACTGTAAAGCGCCACTAAAACCAGAAGCGCTTTGCCACGACGACCCCTCGCTGTCAGTGTGAAAGAGCTCTAACAGATCATCATCTGCCAGCGGGTCTCCTGCTGACCAGAATCTTTTCAGCACCATAACAGACCAGAAAAGGGAGGGGACGAGCAAGGGACAGGGACCCGCTGATCATTCGAGGCACAGGCAGAACAGCGATCTGCCTATGTAGGCAAGGCAGATTGCCGTCCTGTGACAAGGGAAGGCAGTGATCTTGTGTTTCTGCTAAGTAGAAACACGGATCTCTGCCTTGCCACAGTACAAACACCCCCATACAGTTAGCAAGCACTCCCTAGGAACACATTTAATCCTTTGATCACCCCTGATGTTAACCCCTTCCCTGCCTGTGCCATTAGTACAGTGACAGTGCATATTTTTTAGCACATATCACTGTATTATGCCGCGTACACACGATCAAACAATCAGGTGGAAAAGTCCGGCAAACTCAAGTCCGCCAAACAGTCCCCCCGTGTGTAGCCTCCGGCATACTTTTTTGACCCGACAGTACGGCGGACTTAGAATTTCGGTTTTTCCAAAATTCTGTCCGTCGGACTCGCATTTCGGCGGACAATCCGGCCGTGTGTATGCCAGTCCGCCGTACTTTAGAAATGAGCGGACTTTTCCCGCCCGGAGAAAAGTCCGCTCATTTCGAGCGGGTCTCCAGGTAGGCCAACATCTCCAGGAGAAGAAGGAGAAGAAGAAGAAGAAGAACGAAAGGCGGCGGCGGCGGCGGCGACAGAAGACCGGGCCACCGCCTGTAAAAGAGCTATAAGAAGGCGCGGTGGCCCGGCAGAAGAACCGAAGAGGGGGACAAGACCCCTGAAGTCGGGAGAAGAGGCCGGCGGCGAGGAAGAAAGCCGGACTCCTCCGCTAGCAAAAGAGCTACAAGAAGATAGCGGAGGAGTCCGGCGAGAAGACCCCCGAAGACGGAAGACCCCCGGAGCTGTGCAATAAATTATTTTATCTTGTGTGTTGTGTTTTTTTTTTTGTACTTTTATTTTACAGGTGAATGGGTAGGGGTACATTGTACTCCATACTCATTCACATAGGGTGGGGGGCCGGTATCCGGGGGCCCCCTTATTAAAGGGGGCTCCCGGATTCCGATAAGCCCCTCGCCCGCAGACCCCGACAACCAACGGCCAGGGTTGTCGGGAAGAGGCCCTTGTCCTCATCAACATGGGGACAAGGTGCTTTGGGGTGGAGGGGCCGCGGGGCCCCCCCTTCCCCAAGGCACCCCCCCATGTTGAGGGCACGCGGCCTGGTACGGCTCAGGAGGGGGGGGGGGGCGCTCGCTCACCCCCCCTATCCTGGCCGGCCGGGTAGCGTGCTCGGACAAGGGTCTGTTGTGGACTTTGGGGGACCCCCACGCCGATTTTTTTCGGCGTTGGGGTTCTCCTTTAAGTCCATACCAGGCGGCGGGGCCAGCGACGTCTCCTTCGCGGGCCCCGCCTACCTGGAGACGCGCTCGAAATGAGCGGACTTTCCTCCGCGTGTGTGGGCGAGTCCGTTCATTTCGAAAGTATGGCGGAGTTAGTACGGCGGACTTAGTACGCCGTATTAGTCCGCTGAAAAAGTGCCGTGTGTGGGCAAGTAGCCCGTTCGGAAATTTCGACGGACAGTCTGGCGGACGTCCGCCAGACTAAGTACGTCGGACAGACGGCTACGTGTGTACGCGGCTTTAGTGTTACTGGTCCCTCAAAAGTCTAATTTAGTGTCGGAGTTGTCCGCCGCAATATCGCAGTCCCGCAATAAGTCGCTGATCGCTGCTATTACTGGTAAAAAAATATGATTTATTAAAATTCCAAAAATATATGTACAATGTTTGTACACGCTATAACTTTTGCGCAAACCAATCCAATATATGCTTATTGGGATTCTTTTTACCAAAAATATGTAGTAGAATACATAGTGGCCTAAATTGATGAAGAAATTTGAGTTTTTACCTTTTTTTATTGGGTATGTTTTATAGCAGAAAGTACAAAAATATTGTTTTTTTTCACAATTGTCAGCCTTTTTTGTTTATAGCACAAAAAATAAAAACCGCAGAGGTGATCAAATTCCACCAAAAGAAAGCTCTATTTGTGGGGAAAAAAAGTCAATTTTATTTGGGTATAGCTTTGTATGACCGCAGTGCCGTATCGGAAAAAATGGCCTGGTCATGAAGGGGAGTAAACCTTCCAGAGCTGAAGTAGTTAAAGGGATAGCACATGGACAAACATGCATGTATTGTAGAGATGCAATGCAAATAGATATATAATATATGCTGTATATGAATATATTTTTCTATTTTGCCCTGACATATACTTTAAGCCAGCAGAAAAAGGAAAAATCTCTCCCTGGAACTTTACATGAGGTGGGCACCGCTAAGCCAATAAAAGTAAAGATAGTAAATACTAGACATGTGCGTTTAGTTTTGTACGAAACAAAAATTCGTACGAATTTCCGAAAATTCGTACATTCGTACGAATCCTAAATACAAATTTTTATGCATACGAATTCCATACGAAATACGAAATTTCATTTACGAATTTCGGATCCAAATTCATAACGAAAATTCGTAATTGTTACGAAAAGTTAACAAACCTAAAAGTCAAAAACCCAGTAAGTCAGCACAGGGATGGTGGGAACGCTATGGGAATTTCTATGCTTACGAATTTCATATGAAATTTCTTTAACAAATTTCAGAATTTCGGATCCAAATTAACAGAAACATGAATGGTGTTTTGTTCACCAATCAGAGGAAGTCAGCACAGCACAGAGATGGTGGGAACTCCTCATAATGGGCACAGCGGGGGTACACTCAGACCCTGGAACTCAGCGCAGGGATGGTGGGAACCCCTCATAATGGACACACAGCAGGTGTACAGGCCTGAGAACTCAGCACAGGGATGGTGGGAACCCTATGGGAATTTCTATGCTTACGGATTTCATACAAAATACAAAATTTATTTAACGAATTTTCGGATCCAAATTAACAAAAACATAATTGGTGTTTTGTTCACCAATCAGAGGAAGTCAGCACAGCACAGGGATGGTGGGAACCCCTCATAATGGACACAGCAGGTGTACAGACCTGGGAACTCAGCACAGAGGTGGTAGGGACCCCTCATAATGATAAATTCATCATAACAGACATTCGTAATTGTTTCGAAAAGTTAACAAACCTTAAAAGTTAAAAACCCAGGAAGTCAGCACAGCACAGTGCTGATAAATGATAAATTCATCATAACGAACTTTCGTTATTTTAACGAAAAGTTTACGAATCTAAAGAAAATCCGAATTGAATTTCGTACACGAATTACGAAATACGATTTTTTTTTTCTTACGGAACGAAACAAAACGAAACAAAATTTTTGGACGGCGCCCATGTCTAGTAAATACAGTATATATTTATTCAGTAAAAGTAATACATGCATTAATATCATCAGAAAAAGCCAATTCATACAGAGTACATATAAATGAGTGCAATAAAAATAATAAGAGTAAGCTGGCAGAAAGTCCAGTTTCCTGACAGACTCCATGGCAGCAACGTGTGGGGTTAAGTCCCGCCTCCACTACCCTATAGGACACCACTCCCATAAATCTTTGCTCCCTGCCCATGGCCGTGTTCTTTTTTTGCCCTCCTCCGTAGGACCAGACGTTATGGTCTTTCTACCTGAAGATTGCTCCCACACGGTTCCATTGTTGGTTTGGCCGAATTGCGACTGGATGGAATTGTCGCATGACTCCGCTAAGCCCTAGCTACTAGCGGGGTATGGAGTGGGCATTGGATATAAGCGCTGGAGGAAGCCAGAAACCTAGCCACTGGCAGGCAGGCTGCGCATTTGGTCGGATAGCCCAGCTAAATAGCAGGCGACCTATTTTGCCCTGAGAAGTCCGGTATGTATGGTGCTTACCTTCGGCCTGGAGACGATCGTGTGGGAGCGGTAAGATTGTTCCTCTTTTCCATGGCAGCAGTTTGTGTTTGTTTTTTGCAGTTTCTCCTTCATTTTCCGTTCGTATTCTATGTCTGTGTATGTGGGTATAGGCATGACGGTCGGATTAGCCTGCGTTCCAGACCGGCGCTCACTTCCGGGTCTTCGTCGGTACGTTCGTTCTGCGCATGCGCGTGTGCGGCACAGGACCGAGGCATGGTTCGCGCGGGCGCGGTGGCGGCGGGATGACGCTATTCGCGCATGCGCTGTAGCGGTACACAGGTCGCGGTGATGACGTCATTAAGGCGCTTTATTTAAACTTAGAAAATAGCCTGCAGGCTTTGGGAATGCTTGCAGGTTATTTCGTGACTTCCCCTTGTCCAGGTTTTCTGCTGTGGAGGTAGGTGGCCTTCTGGGAGAAGGGGGTGGGCGTGTGTGTGTTTGATTCCCTCAGCCTTACTTATATGTCTTTGCAGCATTTATGGAAACCCCTAGAGATATGGACTCACCTCCGCCGGTATGTGGCCAGCCCTCTCATAATAGGTACTGTCTGGGGAGGAAGTAAGGGGGGGGAGTGGTCCGGTATTAGTCAGTGTGTTTTCTTTCCTTATCTGTATGTCTCTTCTATCTCTGTCTTAGCCCATCTAGATCAGAACAGCAACGCAGCTCAACGCATAGAGGAAGCAATTCTTCTAAGTCTTACCACCGGCATTCATATTCTAAGTCTAAACATCACGGCTCACCCTCAAGATCTGGGCGCCGTAGCGAGGATCGATCTCGCTCCTCCAAGGCTCATCCTGCCGTTCAGTTATTAATACTTGCTGGGGATGCAGATCGCAAGTTCTTACTGGGAAATCCCTGTGTGACCTCTGCTTTTCCAAAGCCTCTAGTGAGAGAGGGGGTACGGACCAGCATCTAAGGTCCCTTGTGGAAAATGTGGTGAAGAATCCCTCAAGGGGATCGGTGCCAGTCAGGCTCCTGTGCCTCAGTCAGAAGTCACCTCAGTCTCCAGTCAGGGAGTCGCATGCTCAGGAGCTTCTGAGGAAGATAGTACCTGTGTGGGGTTTGACTTTGCCTTACTCTCCCCCTTGGTGAAGGCTATCAGAGAGGCTGTGAACTTGGCTAATCCTTCCAAACAAAGGAAGTATTTTAAGCATCTTAAAAGGGAGCGTCTTAACTTTCCATTCCTGTCTGAACTTGGTGAGGTCATCACGGATGAATGGACTAAAAGTTGAGAAAAAGAATAGTATGCTCTCAAAAGTCCTAAGGTTATATCCCTTTAAGGAGGATGAGGTCAAGTATCTGGTTTCAGCTCCTCTCGTGGATGCAGCAGTGATGAGACTAGTAAAACATGTAACCCTTCCATTGGAAGATACAGTTTCATTTAAGGATGCCTTAGATAGGCGGATTGATTCCGATTTAAAAAGAGTCTACCTCACTGCTGGTTTGGCATGCAAGCCAGCATTGGCTTTAGCGGCAATGTCCAAGGCCATGGAAGTCTGGACGGACAGGGTGGATGATACCCTCAGAAACATTTCGGATGAAGTCGCAAAACTCTCCTATCCAGGAGTTACGGCTTGTATCGGCTTTTCTGGGGCAGGCTTCGATTGACATCATCCGCTTGGTGTCTCGGGTTATGCTTTCAGCTGTAACCGCCAAACGGGCTCTTGGGCTCCGTCCCTGGCTGGCTGATCCAGCATCTAAACAGGTGTAGTGCCATATCCCTTTCGAGGGTTCTTCCCTTTTTGGGAATGAGTCGGATAATGCCATAACCCGGGCCTCTGGTGGGAAGTCGGGGTTTCTCCCTCAGGATAGACGTTTAGAAAGCCAGACGAGATTTTTTCCTAAAAAGCAATATCAAGAGCAGGCCAGGGAGGCCCGTAGCTATAGACCGGGTCAAAAATATTCCAGGTCATGGAAGTCAAGGCAGTCCTCCTTTCAAGAAATCCGCCAAGAGCAGTGCGACAGGAGAGAGGGAACCAAGCAAATCTTTTTGAGATTGGGCCCGCTCAGATAGGCCAGGTGGGGGCTCATCTTCTACTTTTTCGGCATGTCTGGGCAGCCTCAGTCCAGGACTTCTGAACCGTCAGAACGGTCTCTTCAGGTCATTCTTGGACCTTTAGCAGGTCCCCAGGACTAAAGTATGTTCCCACCTCCCTTCCGACCTCAGAAGAAAAAAAGGCAGATCCTGTTGGCCTACGTGAAATCTTTACTGGCTCAAGGCGCTGCCGTTCCCGTGCCAGATGATCAACGAGGGAGAGGAATTTATTCTCCTCTTTTTATGGTCCAAAAGAAAAACGGTTCTTGGAGGCCAGTCATAGACCTTACACATCTGAATCATTTTATCAAAAAGGAAAAGGTTCAAGATAGAAACCTTGTCAACAATACAACAGTCAGGCGTCTGGATGTTTTCAATAAACCGTCCTTTTTCAAGGACCTAGGACGCTTACTTTCATGTCTCTGTGGCAGAAGATTTTCAGCAGTTTCTGCGATTTTCAGTAGGAAAACCACATCTTCAGTTCGTATGTCTCCCGTTCGGGCTTTCAACATCCCCCCGAGTCTTTCAAAGGTGTTGTTGGCCGTAGTGGCTCTATTGAGATCCAAGGGGATTCGTCTTCACCACTATTTGGACGATCTTCTGCTGCTAGTCCAGGACAGAGACCGTCTGTTATTGCACAAGGATCAGGTTATTTCCACTCTTCAAGAATTCGGTTGGATCCTGAATCTAGAAAAGAGTCAGTTAATTCCTTCCCAGTCTCGTGTGTTCCTAGGCGCACTCTTCAACACAGTGAAGGGCTCCATCTCATTACCCGAAGAGAAAGTAGCGGTAATTCGGGACAGAATTCGTCCGGCCCTCTCAGCCTCCCATCTCCCGGCTCTTCAGTGCCTGAGAATTATTGGCACTATGGTGGCCACCATTCCAATGGCGAAGTGGGCCCAATGGAAGATGAGACCATTCCAAAAAGGGTTTCTTCACCAATGGTTAGGCGACAAGACTCAACTTATCCGGATCACATCTTCAATGAGAATCTCTCTGCCCTGGTGGCTTCGGAAGGAGAATCTATTCAGTTGTCATTCCATTCTCCCCATCTCATGGATATCAATAACTTTGGATGCCAGCAACAGGGGCTGGGGCGCCCACTGTTTGACGGAAGTAGCACAAGGCACCTGGGACTTCCCTTCCAGGGGGATGGTGTCGAATATTCTAGAATTAAAGACAGCCTTCCGGGCGCTCCTAGCCTTTCGTCATCTGATCTCAGGAACTTCGGTTCTTCTCGGACTAGACAACACAACAGCAGTGGCATATATAGGGTGACAAGGAGGTACTCGGAGTCTGTCCCTTCTTCAGGGGGTAAAGCCAATCATGTCTTGGGCTCAGAAGAACCTGGTCAGCATTACAGCAACTTATGTTCCAGGAACGCAGAACGTCCAAGCGGACTTCCTGTCTTGAGTCAATCTGGACAACAACGAATGGTCTCTTCACGAGGAAGTTTTCAGGCGGATTCTAACGTTATGTTTCTCCCCAGAGGTTGACCTATTTGCCTCTCCTTGCAACAAGAAACTGGCAAGGTATTATTCCAGGTTTCGGGATCCTCAGGCTTACGGAGTGGATGCACTGACGGATCGATGGCGGTTCAACAAAGCTTACGCCTTTCCTCCGATTCCTATTATTCTACAGTTCCTGCGGAGACTCAAATCAGAAGCAGTAGAGGTGATAGCTGTAATACCTCTTTGGCCCAACAGGCCATGGTTTCCGCTTCTAATGCTCCTCAGCGTCAGAGATCCGATTCCCTTACCTCTCAGACCCGATCTTCTATCCCAGGGCTCGAAGCTCCATCCCTGTCCGGCCCATCTATGTCTGAGGGTCTGGTTTTTGAGAGGGGAAGATTAGAGGCTCTGGGTTGTCCCAAGGAGGCCTTTTCTACTCTCATGAGGGCAAGGAGGAAAAGTACCAACCAAGTGTATGAGAGGATTTGGTCTAGATTCACAAGTCACTTGTCTTCCAAGTCTTGCTCTAATGGTAATCTGACGGTTCAGGATGTTTTGACTCTCTTACAGTCCAGACTAGACATTCCCCTATCTGTCAGCGCTCTTCGTGTACAAGTCTCTGGAGTATCCTGGGCTAAACATCCCTTGGTTCAGCAATTCTTTAAAGGAGCAATTAGACTTAGACCACAGAGGAAACCTAGATTCCCCAAGTGGATTTACCGCTGGTTCTCGTCTTCTTTTCACAACTGGACTGAACACTTTCAATCAAAGAATTGTCCCTAATGACATCTTTTTTGGTAGCCATATCTTCAGCAAAAGGAGTCTCTGAGTTTCAGTCTTTAGGATCAAAGGATCCTTTCCTCACATTTTTTCCTGACAGAGTGGTCCTAGTGCCAATACTGGGGTCGAATCCATAGGTTACCTCAGTCTTCCACAAAATTCAGGATATTACTCTTCCTACCTTTAATTCGGCTGGGAGTCAGGATCTTCATCCTCTCGACATGGGAATTATTCTGAAACGATACTTGGAGGCAACAGCTTCTTTCCGGCAATCAGATTATCTTTTTGTTCTTTTTCACTGTAAAAACAAAGGCCTTTGGGCTTTGGTCAGATCCATCGCCACGTGGGTGGTTCAGGCGATCCAGTGGGCTTTTAAAGAGAAGGGCTTGGCTCCTCCTGAGGCGGTTACGGCACATTCCACGAGAAGTCTCTCTACTTCTTGGGCAGCTTCACGTCATGTGGCTCCTGAGTTTATCTGCAAGGCTGCCTCTTGGCCATCCATTCATGGCTCACTATTGTGTCGAACCTACCAGTTTATCTTCCATTGATTTTGGTTTAAAGGTGCTGTCGGTTGACAGTGTTACATACATTTTTGTTCAGCATTTTTGCCCTCCCGAGTGTGTTTGGCGAGTTATTTCCCACACGTTGCTGCCATGGAGTCTGTCAGGAAAACGGAAAATTCCTATCAAAATACTTACCGTAATTTTCCTTTCCTGATGGACTCCATGGCAGCAGGAGTTCCCTCCCAAAATGGCTGGAGTAGGCTAGTTACCGAACACGGCCATGGGCAGGGAGCAAAGATTTATGGGAGTGGTGTCCTATAGGGTAGTGGAGGCGGGACTTAACCCCACACGTTGCTGCCATGGAGTCCATCAGGAAAGGAAAATTACGGTAAGTATTTTGATAGGAATTTTCCGTTTTCTTACAAAAAAGTCAAATGTTTGTGGCATATTTTCACAGAATTTAGACAATAAATGTAGCACACTTCCTCTTCTTCCGAAGGAACACCTGTGCTTGCCTCTGCATACTATTATATTCCCGAATCCTTGCATTGTATTATTCACAGATGTGAGAAAAACACTTGACAGGTAACACTTACACAGTTAAATTAAACCAGCAAGCTTTCACAATGAGACTTCAGTTTTCAAGGATAATTGTTGTTGCATGTCCATTTGACTTTGTGGGGACATGAATTTATGTGGGGTAGTCATTTAGTTAGAAGTTTATCGAGTTCTCAAAATAGACCTATGAGGTCAGAGAAAGGCAAAGTGAAATGTGTCAGTTTGATGGCAGATAAAAATCTGCAGACAGTTTCTAAGCATTTTACAATGTTCCTCTCTGAATTCAGTGTTACAGAGAGAAGAAATCTGACATCCAAATCGTGTTCGTTGGTTTAATTATGTCTCAGCTGTCACATCCTTCAAGACTGTAAATAAATAAAAACACCCAAAACAAAGGCATGCCTTTATACCTTATTACAGTCAAATGCAGTCAGTTTTTAAATATATTAAACATAACACACTTTTATCAATACAGTTATGATAATTTGGATAAATCCATAGTATAAGCCATCTGGTTAATGTAGTCTGGAGCACTGTAGGCAGTACTCTTTGCACTGCCTTAAAAGACGATAGACCCTTCCATGGAATGTCAGCCTCTTAAGGCTAGATTACAGCAGACACAGTCTCTATTTAGAGAGATCCTAGACCAGCCATTCTCAGCCAGGGTTCTGTGGATTTATTGGGTTCCTCCAGAGATTGCTAAGGGTCCCCTGAGCTGTGACTAATTGACCTCCCATCTGAAGGTGCCTGCATAGTTCCAGGGTCAACGCCACCTGAAAGAACCAGTGGCATGGCACCAATAATCGTTCTGCGTAGCCATTCCTAACCAGGGTTCCCTGAAACCCTAGGATTCCTCCAGAGGTTGCCTCTCATTCATAGTTCAAGGCCAAAACCACTTGGCAGAACCAGCTACTTGACATCAATGATCTATAACCGTAACATTGTGATGAACACTCTAATGGGGGACATTCTTCCCATTAGCCACAAATTTAAGGAGAATTTTTCCCACTGACCTCCAATGAATTGGTTTTAGCAAGAGTTCCCCTAGACAAGAAAATCATTTCAAGGGTTCCTCTGGGGTAAAAAAGTTGAGAAATGCTGCCCTAGGTTATTACAAGGCTTGGGCACCTATTGCTAATGTGCTACATACAATGCTGTGAGAAAGTATTTGCCCCCTTTCTGACTTTTTATTTTTTTACACATTTTTCACACTTAAACGACTCAGATCATCAAACAAATTTTATTATTAGACACAAGGGGAGAGGCGCCTCTGGGTGTAGATATAGGACAAGTTTAACATACAATAAAAATACACAGGCATCTCACATTTGTGAAGTCATAATAAGCATTGGTCCCAGCATAGGGGTATCATCAGTGTAGTCAGTCCATTCCTGCTTTATGGGCACTCTTGGCTTGCCACAGACACTCGCCTCAATTCTCGTTCTGAGTAAACCTCCACTGCGGCCGGCCAATGACCATCCAGCGGCTTCACCCTATATGGTCCATGGACTTTTTAAATAACCATAAGACTGGACTTTTGTTATGTTATCTTTTCTGTGCATATATTAATATGCCAATACAGCACATTACCTAATGATGTGGGATACTTACTGCTCTAGTTCTTTGCGCCTTTACTTGTAAATTTTATTATTACACAAAGATAACCCTAGTAAATACAAAATGCAGTTTTTAAATGATGGTTTAATTTATTAAGGCAAAAAAAAAACTGTCCAAGCCTGCCTGGCTGTATGTGAAAAAGTAATTGCCCCCTAAACCTAATAACTGGTTATGCCACTAATAACTTGACGGCAGCAACTGCAATCAAGCTTTTGCCATAACTGCCAATGAGTCTTTCACATTGCTGTGGAGCAATTTTGGCCCACTCTTCTTTGCAGAATTGTTTTCATTCAGCCACATTGAAGGGTTTTTCAGCATGAACGGCCTGTGTAAGGTCATGATACAGCATCTCAATTGGATTTAAGTCTGGGCTTTGACTTGGCCAAAAAAATTTATACTACTACATATCTTTGGTAAAAATAAGTACAAATTGGTGGATATTATTTGGTCTTCGTGAAAGTTATAGAGTCCACAATCTATGGTGCCAATATCAGAAAAATTGATCACACCTGAAGTACTGACTAATTTCTTGAGACCCTAACATGCCAGAAAAGTACTAATACCCCCCAAATGACCCCTTTTTGGAAAGAAAACATTCCAAGGTAATTAGTAAGAGGCATGATGAGTTTTTTGAAGTTGTAATTTTTTCTCACAATTCTTTGCAAATTCAAGATTTGTTTTTTCTTCACAAAATTGTCATATTATCAGGTTATTTCTCACACACAGCATATGCATACCACAAATTACACCCCAAAACACATTCTGCTATTACTCCCGAGTATGACGATACCACATGTGTGAGACTTTTACACAGTGTGGCCACATACAGAGGCCCAACATGCAGGGAGCACCATCAGGCGTTCTGGAACACTATGGGCTATGGGCCAGTTGTTAAGTGGTTAAAATAAAATGTTTTTTTTTACTTGCACATTTGACATACAGTATCTTATTGAGCTTATATGTATATGTTATAGCAAGATAGGGATGAGCCAAACAGCCCCCCGTTTTCTTTGCAGCAGAACATGCAAAAAAATAATTTGCACACGCGAACACCATTATGGTCTATGGGACACAAATGTGAAAAATTTTAAAGGCTTATATGCAAGTTATTGCCGTAAAAAGTGTTTGGGGACCCGGGTCCTGCCCCAGAGGACATGTATTACTGCAAAAAAAGTTATAAAAACTGACGTTTTTTTCGGGAGCAATGATTTTAATAATGCTTAAAGTGAAACAATAAAAAATAAATATTCCTTTAAATATTGTGTATATTTATATATATATATATATATATATATATATATATATATATATAATATACTATACAGTCTGCCCTATATACTACAGAAAATTGTACCTTTGGTGTTGGTGGTACTAGAACACTGTAAGCCTTCACAGTTACTCTTGGTGGGTGCAGGAACCCGCACTGCTATGAAATACCATATTAAAATGTGTAATTACATGCTCCTGTTAAACAGGGGCAGAAAAATTGGGCCTTTGATGGTGGTGGTACCAAAACACTGTAAGCCCTCATAGTTACTCTTGGTGGGCGCAGGAACATGCCCTGCTGTGAAATATTATATCAAGAATTGTAATTATATTCCCCTGTTAAACAGGGGCAGAAAAATTGGGCCTTTGGTGGTGGTGGTGCCCTAAACCAAAAATATTGTTGGAAGCTAACATCATCAAGATTGAGGAGGAATAGGATAGTCAGCATAGGCAGGCTTCAAGGGATCCCACATCCATAGCAAATTCAATCAATTACATTAGCATCAGGTGCTTGATAGTTGCTGATCCAAGACTCATTTTTATGACTGAGAGCCTATCAATGGAGTCTGTGGACAGGCACACTCTTTTATCCTTTATAAACCGTCCAGCAGCACTGAATGTGTATTCAGAAATCACACTGGATGCAGGACAGGCCAGTAGCTCAACTGCATATTGAGCAAGTTCTGGCCAGTGGTCCATCCTCAAGACCCAGTAACCCAGTGGATGCTCTGTTGGAAAGGTCTCCAAGTCTGCTCTTGCCCCTAGATATTTCTGAACCATGTAATGTAAATGCTGACGATGGTTGCTTAAACCAATCAGGCCTTGGAGCTGAGGACTGAAAAATTGTTTAAAGGCATTGGTCAGCTGGCCACCTTCTCCACCATTCTTCCTCTGACTGAACGGAACCTTAGCAACTCGTTGTGCAGCACCAGGATATTGTAACCTCCCAGGGTCTGGAAATACATTGCACAAACCTTTCTTCAAGGCCTCCTAAAGATGTTTCATCCTCTGCTCCCTCTGCGAAGGCAGGATGAGTTCTGCAACCTTACCCTTGTAACGTGGATCAAAAAGGGTTGCCAGCCAGTAATGATCCCTCTCCTAGATACCACGAATCCTAGGGTCCTTTTGCAGGCTTTGCAGAATCAGGGAGGCCGTGCAGCATAAGTTTGCAGAGGCATTCGATTCTGAGTCCTCTGGGTCACTAAGGATCACATGATCCGTAACAACCTCCTCTTAGCCAAGTACAACTCCTTGGGTTTCTGGGGACTGAAAACTCCTCCTCTTCTTCCTGTGTGTTTGGAGGGCCCGCAGGATTCTATCTGGATAAAGGGGGCCTTGAGAGGTAAGGAAGACCTCCTCTTCCTCCCGCTATTCTGCCTCAAGTGCCCTGTCCATAATTCAAAAAGCATGTGCTCCAACAGGAAGACTAGAGGGACAGTGCCACTGATGCATTATTATCGCTGCTCACCATCCTTGTGGCCTCCTCAAATGGTGACAGGACAGTGCATACATCCTTGATCAGTAGCCACCGGCATGGCAAAAAGAAGCCAAGCTCCCCTGACCCTGTCCTGGTGCCATACTCACACAGGTACTCATTGATGGCCCTCTGCTGTGTGGGCAGCCACTGCAGCATTGCCAACGTTGGGTTCCACCTGGTGGGCATGTCACAAATGAGGTGGACAGCTTGCATTCCCTTTGAATGTCAGCCAGCCGAGCATTGGCATTGTGTGACCGGCAGAAACGACCACCGACTTTTCTGGCCTGCCTCAGGAGATCCTGTAAGCCTGGGTACCTGCTCAAGAACTGCTGCACCACCAAATTCAGGACATGTGCCAAACATGAAACATTCGTCAAGTTTCCCTGTCGGAGGGCAGAGAGAAGGTTGGTGCCATTGTCGCACACAACCATTCTTGCCTGAAGCATCAACCACCTCTGAGCCTGCCCCTGCAGAGCTGACAGAATCTCTGCCCCAGTCTGGCTCCTGTCCCTCAGGCAGACCAACTCAAGCACCGCATGGCATCTTTTAGCCTGACTGCTTGTGTAGCCCCTTGAACGCTTACGGAGCACCGCCGGTTCAGAGGACAAATCTGCAGAAGAGGCCACAGAGGAAGAAGAAGAGAAGGGGTGGAGGACAGAGCTGTGGCAGAATCACCACTAGATTTTTGGAGGTGTAGTGGTGGAACAAGGTCCAAAAATACTGAACCCTGTCCTGCATCCTTCCCAGCTGCCAGCAGTTACCCAGTGTGCCATGAAGGAAAGGTAACGTCCCTGCCCATGCCTGCTGGAACATGAATCGGTGGTAATATGCACCTTACTGGTGACCGCCCTGTCCAACAAGGCCAAAACATTGCCTTCCACATGCCGGTAGAGAGCTGGAATGGCCTTCCGTGAAAAGAAATTGCGTTTTGGAACCTGGCACTGAGGTACAGCACATTCCACAAATTCAGGAAAGGGGGCAGTCTACCAGCTGAAAAGGCAAACGTTGCAATACTAGCAATATGGCCAAGCTAGCATTTCGACGCTGAGCATGTGGATGGCTGGGACCAAATTTATTTTTACAGTTTAGCAACCGGGGTAGGGAAATTTGCCCGCTAAAATCAGATGGTGGTGTACAGCTAGCAGATTGGCTGTAAGTACTTGGGACACCTATTGCTGTACCTTCATTCCTCTCATTGCAGGTTTTTGAGAGGACTGGAGGTATAGTAGGGTTGGAGATCCCAGATGAGGAGCAAGGAGAAAAACGCCTTTTTCTTTGATGTGGGTCTTTCAAGTGCTGTTGCCAATGGACTGCATGGCAGGTCGTCATATGTCTGGTCAAGCATGTGGTGCCCAAGCGGCTGCTGTTCTGGCCACTCTTGATCCTCTTCAGACATAGGTTGCAAACAGCAATGGTGCAATCTGCTGCACACGTGTTGAAAAAGGCCCACACCAAGGAACTTTTAAAAGTCGGCTGGGAGTCTGCAGCGCCCTGCAAATGTGGAGCTCTGCAGTGTTAGGGAATAGGGTGGCTGCCCTTAAGCTGCCCCCTAGAAGACATCCTGCCTCATTGGAGTTGTGCCTCCTCCTCTTCCTCTCAGGCACCCAAGTACAGTCAGTGACCTCATCACCCACTCCCTGCTCGTCACTAGAACAAGCTTGTCAGTATGCTGCAACTGGGGTGCCAGTTTCTTGTTCTTCTTGGGCACCCCCTCTCTCTAGGCTCATGTTACTCCCTTCCTCAACCTGGGAACCAGCATGTACCTGACATTGTGGTTGAATAATTCTGGGGACTCCTCTGTGCATGATGGTGGGGCTATGGGAGGAGTGACTGTGGACAAGGAGCAGGTGGAATAGAGCGCTTTGGCAGCTGCATTGGAAGGCAAACTAGCCTGTGTGACAGAGGATGAGGACAGCTCTGTTATCCACTCCACCAACTCTTCTGCATGTTCTTAATAGAAAAGAAAAAGGACAGAAAAAAAAGGACAAGCGTGCCCCACGACCACCTGCAGAGGATGCGCCATGTCCATGACCAGCACTGTTGACTGTAGAAGCAGAGATTGCTAGCCCTCTTTGATGGCCTTCCGGACATGATGTATATTTAGTTTTGCAACACCGCACTACACTGTATTAGATACTGTGTACACCACCAGAAGTGTAGTAGAAACTGTACACACTGTATTAGATACTGTGTACAACGCCCGCACTGTATTAGCAACTGTACTACTGCTGCACTGTATTTTATACTGTGTACACCACCAGAAGTGTAGTAGACACTGTACACAATGTATTAGATGCTGTGTACATCGCCTGAAGTGTATTAGAAAAAGTACACCACGGAATGCACTGTAGATATAGGCTAAACTGGATGCAAAGTATATAAAGTATCTCACAAAAGTGAGTACCCCCATTACATTTCTGTAAATATATTATATATTTTCATGTGACAACACTGAAGAAATGTCACTTTGCTACAATATAATGTAGTGAGTGTATAGCTTGTATAAGTGTAAATTTGTGGTCCCCTCAAAATAACAACACAGCCATTAATGTCTAAACAACTGGCAACAATATTGAATACACCCCTAAGTGAAAATGTCTAAATAGGGCCCAATTAGCCATTTTTCCTCCCCAGTGTCATGTGATTTATTAGTGTTACTGGGTCTTAGGTGTGAATGGGGAGCAAGTGTGTTAAATTCGGGGTCATTGCTCTCACTCTCTGGTCACTGGAAGTTCAACATGGCACCTCATGGCAAAGAACTATCTGAGCATCTGAAAAAAAGGATTGTTGCTCTACATAAAGATGGCCTAGGCTATAAGAAGATTGCCAAGACCCCGAAACTGAGCTGCAGCATGGTGGTCAAGACCATACTGCGGTTTAGCAGGACAGGTTGCACTCAGAACAGGCCTCGCCATGGTCGACCAAAGAAATTAAGTGCACGTACTCAGTCATATCCAGAGATTGTCTTTAAGAAATAGATGTATGAGTGCTGCCAGTGTTGAAGGGATGGGGGGTCAGCCTGTCCGTGAACAGGCCATACGCCGCCCACTGCATTAAATTGGTCTGCATGGCTGTTGTCCCAGAAGGAAGCCTCTTCTAAAGATGATTCACAAGAAAGCCCACAAACAGTATGCTGAAGACAAGCAGACTAAGGACAAGGATTACTGGAACCACGCCCTGTGGTCTGATGAGACCAAGATAAACTTATTTGGTTAAGATGGTGTCAAGCGTGTGTGGTAGCAACCAGGTGAGGAGTACAAAGACAAGTGTGTCTTGCCTACAGTTAAACATGGTTGTAGGAGTGTCATGGTTTGGGGCGGCATGAGTGCTGCCAGCACTAAGGAGCAACAGTTCATTGAGGGAACCATGAATGACAACATTTACTGTGACATACTGAAGCAGAGCATGATCCCTTCCCTTCGGAGACTTGAACGCAGGGCAGTATTCGAACATAACAACCCCAAACACACCTCCAAGACGACCACTCACTTGCTAAAAAAGCTGAAGGTAAAGGTGATGGACTGGTCAAGCATGTCTCCAGACCTAAACCCTATCTGTGGGGCATCCTCAAATGGAAAGGTGGAGGAGCGCAAGGTCTCTAACATCCACGAGTTCCGTGATGTTGTCATGGAAGAGGACTCCAGTGGCAACCTGTGAAGCTCTGGTGAACTCTATGCCCAATAGGGTTAAGGCAGTGCTGGAAATTAATGGTGGCCACACAAAATATTGAAACTTTGGACCCAATTTGGAGATTTTCAGGGATGTACTCACTTTTGTTGCCAGTGGTTATGACATTAATAGCTGTGTGTTGAGTTATTTTGAGGAGACCGCAAATTGACACTCACTGTTATACAAGCTATACACTCACTACTTTACATTGTAGCAAAGTGTAATTTCTTCAGTGTTGTCACATGAAAAGATATAATAAAATATTTACATAAATGTGAGGGGTGTACTTTTGTGAGATACTGTGTGTGTGTGTGTGTATGTATATATATATATATATGTGTATATATATATATATATATATATATATATATATATATATATATATATATATATATATATATATATATATATACACACACAGTAGACTGACTATATTTATATATATCAAATACATTGCCACTAACTGAATAACCTGCCTGCTTAATGGAAATCAAGCTATCTCTCTGTCCACACCAACAACACTACACACGGCCAACATGTAAGCAGCCTTATATAGTGTGGGGCGTGGACTAGTCTCCTTGAGCCATGATTGGCCAAAGGCACCCTGCCTTTGGCCAATTATGACTCTCTTAGCAGAGGGTGCTGCGATTGGCCAAAGAATGCAGGTCAGGTGCATGCTTTGGCCAATCATCATACAGCAATGCACTGCAATCTCGCAGTGCATTATGGGGCGTTCTGTGGCGCTCGAATTTGCCATGAATGCTCCATAATGTTCGCTCTTCAGCGAACACCCGATGTTCGAGTCGAACTTATGTTTGCATTATTGTGGTATTTATGATTTAATGTAGCGTAACACTTTTTAAATTATTGATAAGTTTAATGTGGGGATTTTAGTGCATTGGGGGTATTTTTCTGGTAATTTGGAGTAATTATTACACATGGGAGGTTGCACAGATTTTTTAATTTTTTATAATCTACCAATTGTCCCCTCCCCCCTTATGTAATAATGATGAAGAGGTAAACACATGTTTGTAGACGATATCAGGAGGGCAGCCTAGGGTGACAACCATTGCATCCTCCATAGATACAGTGGAGGAGTGAAGAAGATACCCAGGGACAGAAAGTGGGTTATTTGCAGGATTACCTGGTGAAAATAAGAAAATAAAGAAAAATAAGCTTGGAAAAAATAAAACAAATGCAGCCACCACCACACAAGGACTAGCAAGCTGCAATATATTATTTTTTTTGTTTTAAGATACACTTTACAGTAAAGAGCTTTTCCATTTTAAATAAGAATGAATTATATATGTATATGTGATCATCAAAAGTATTTATTTTTGCACATGATTGGATGAAGGAAATCAGTACAGCTTTACCTGACTAAGCTATGGGAAAATTCTCTTTTAAAGTGAACAGCTTTGCCTTTAGTAAACCAACCCCATAGTGTTAGTGTTTTTATATCATATAGATTCTTCAAGCACAATTGCAGCAGAAAATTTTAGAAGAAAAAAAAAAAAGCACATAAAAGTAGTCTTAACAATTTTTATTAATAGAAAATGTTACTTTCTGTCACACAGTTTAACAGTTTTGTTGGAACAGTATACATACAATTAACATTACATTTCAAAGTCCGGTTTACTTGGGTGCCATTTTGATTCTTGTTCCCTAGTGTGTTTCTCTGTGTATGTTTTTTTTTTTTTTTAAGCTTCAAAATGCAATCAGTATATATATATATTTTTGCACCCACAGACCTCTTTATTTTTAGTCCAAAACTGAGAGACCCAGACAAACACTTTAACTATGGTTTCTCCAACAAAATCACAAGACAATATACTAGAATGAAATGATCAATAAAGAGAAAACAAACATCCTTAAAAGAATTTGTATGTTCAAAGAAATGTTGTCCATTGCCGTCTCGATAAAAAGTCCCTGACTTTTATTTATTGTGTTGTTGTCATATTCCCTTTATTCACAGTTTATTGATGGAAACAAATCTGCAATTGTTGAGATGCTTTTTAGCATATTTTTATGGTATAAGCTCTAAATCTGTACACTAAAGGTATGATTTACTGACGCAGATAAGGGTTATGCTTTGAACAACCAATAAGACTGACTACCGTTAACCTCAGTTTGTAGTTTATAGCAACTACAGATTAATACATTTTTAGCTAGGAAGCTTTCTGTACTTCAAGCAACCAGTAGAAGGGACTTGAGTAGCAAACCAAACAGAATGTTACGTACTTAGTCTAACTATGAGTATACATTTTACCTTAAATTTAACTTACCATTGCTACACTGATGAAACATCAGAACCCAAACCTAAAACAACCACTTCAAATGTAAGTTCCATAACTTTGATGACCAACTATTCCCTGCCTGCCACAACCAGGCAAAGCTATCTGGAAAAAGTTCCTGTTTTGGCCCATAAGTTAGGAAACCCAGTTTCAAACCCTACACTCATACACACAATCTCTTACATGAACACTACTGCAAGTCTACACTAACACTTGCCAAATTTGTGCATTAGCTTCGACTTCAAGGCCCATTGGAAAAATATCTGGTTAGTTAAGTGGCATTGCAGAGAAGGCACCTCAAAAACAAATTTGATTAGTATTAAAAGTATTTTACAGGAGAATCCCAGGAAAAGAGTTTAAATAGGGGCACGTAGATAAGTCAGATTTACATTTCAGAGCCCCCATCGTTTTTTGTCTAATCCTTTTTACTTGGTTCATTTTGCAGTGCAACAGATGACTCCAGGACAAACCTTTTGTGTGTTTGCATAGAATGGGGATGGTTTAGAACCCCTATCAGGTTTAACTGCAGTCTTTCCTTGTTGGGGGGGATTTCCCTCACTTTGTATTCCATTAAGAGGGTCACCAAGATGAGCAGTAAAGAGAAATCACACCACTGGGGACTGAGTCATCCAATTAAAACCAAAACAAGATGTTCCAATCCTTCTCCACACTACTAAAAAGTTTGGGCTTGAGTTAAACTTCAAAATGAGGCAGTGCAAAGGTGTACATTGTATAGTAATCCATTAAAGGCAGTAAATTTAACCTGATCCCCTATTTTTGCTCAGTCCTGCTGCCTGAATGACTTCACAAGTACTAATACTTGTACAAACAGGATGTTTTTCAATTAAAATATATTGCAAATGACATACCAATGTGAGCTTTTCGGTAAAAAAAAAAAAACACCCAAAAGTACACAACCAATCACATGGGCACAACCAATATCTATGACAGGGCAGCCTGAACATTTACTACACTCTGTGGAATACTGGAATGAATCAAAAACGGCTACATAAAGTACTGTTATTATGTAGTAAATTATATTTGGAAGAAAATAGATCGCTCAGACAGGTATTTTTGTTTTTAAAGTACACCAAATTCAAGCCACATCTAATGCCAAGATTATAGCACCGGGAAAAGTACAGCCCAACTCTATTTATTTATTTTTTAAATAGTACACCAATTGTAAAAAAAAAAGTTTATTTTTGCTCTCCAGGACTGACCAGCACAGACTCATTCAATCTGTGATCCATCAGTGGTTTTCTTGCAGACTGAATGTCATTTAACACATTTCCTGGAGTGCAGGGCATCAATTCACCCCCTTCCCCCCCGACTCACCTTGGGACCCAGCACTCAATAGTAGATTGATGCAAAGTCCTGGGCTTTAACATCATAGTAATACTTGCATCATGCAGCATTTTATCCCAGAGGAAGCTGCAAAACTTTGTAGGAAGGTGTAGCCTTTATCAGCTGAGGAACTGCTATTGCCTCATTTAGCTTAAATTCTTTAACTGTAGAGGAGACAACTGACAGTGCAAAATTCACCGATTTGACAGCCTGGTCTAATTGAAAGTGCCTCAAAGAACAACCTCTACTGCACGGATTTGAGCCCCTTTAAACTTGTGCTTATGTTTACACATGCACGTCATACACATGAACTGTCTGAGACCAAGATGGTTCCTTGATTCCTGTGAAATTCTGCAATTTAACAGCAATGCCACCCTTGAAAAGTCACCCCCTTTCATTTCTTTGGGTTATACATTTTTTTATGATTATTAATTCTGAGCCCTAAACTTGTTTGTTTTGAAATTGTTTAGGTTCATAGGGGATATGTGCCTTTTAAGCTGGAGATTTTCTCCAGGGAAATCAACATTTCTAAGTGCTTTATGTCTAAGTGCTTTTGTTTATTAAAGTATGAAGTGTCTATGAATGCCAAGGGAATATACACTTTTGTAAGGAATCAATGTACCACCCTATACATTTAAACAAGCCTACTGCAAGGCCAATCCATTGTGGCCATTCTTACTACAAAGCTAGTCTAGTCATAATTTTGATGCTATAAAGTCAATACAAATAAAAACATAGGGGGTTATTTACGAAAGGCAAAGCACAGAACTTGAAATTGCACTAAAAGTGTACTTGGAAGTGCAGTCGCTGTAAATCATGTGCAAGCTAAAATGCTGTTTATTTTCCTTGCATGTCCCCCTCGTATATACAGCGACAGCACTTCCAAGTGCGCTTTCAGTGCAATTTCCAGTGCACTTTTCACTTGTAGTGCAAAGTGGATTTGCCTTTAGTAAATAACCCCCATAGTGTGTATTTTAATACAGCATCATATTTGTCAGGCAAGCTCTAGGTTAAAAAAAAGTAACATATTTGATTTTAGATTGCCAAAAGGATCTGACCTCCAGTCTATAGAGATTATTTGGTTATTTTGAAAAAGCAATATATAAACTGGAGTTGTGGCTTCCAAACTACAAGTGAAGACTGGAAGAACAAACATACAACACCAGGAAATTCATATTTTACAGCATAAAGGCAAAAGGGATTGCTAAAGGCTGATCAATAGATGTGTATATATACACAATTATTTTTCCTTTATAGTGAGAGACTGGCATGCTAGAAGCCAACAAATTTACAAAAATAATTTATTAGAATTTGCGTGCAACAGCAAAGCAACAGAAGGAGTGCACAGACATTACTATATAACACTGAGATGATTCTGTAAATTAAAGAATCAAATTTCAGGTTTGCAATCATTCCACGTCAACAACAAAGCTTTTTAAGGAACAGGTTTATAAGATTAAGTTCTTTACCACACATTTGACTACATTTCAAGTACTCCATATTACATTAATATTACTTTAATGTAATTCATGTATTTGTTCTCTTACATTTTATAACCAATACCAATTAGGAGCTGCAAGGAAAAAAGACATAACAGACATGACTGCCTGCATGGCAATATTATTTTACTTCAGTTGAGCTATGAAGCAGGAGAGAGAGAGAGCGAGAGAGAGAGAGAGAGAGAGAGTCTGTACTATAAAAAAACTAAATAAATTAGGAAGCAGAATCTCGTAGCTCATATATAGAATACAAATACAGACTGTATCTATGGATGGACAGCTAGAATAACCTATCTATGCAGAGCTGAAACTGGTTACATTATTCATATTACTAATTTAACTTATATTAGTTTTCTACTGATGACTAGATAACATATGTTCAGTTTTATTTTTTCTTGTTGGGGGCTTAAGCTGGATTCCCAAAGATAAACTAGCCATGCATGCTGCAACATATGTAGCAATATTGTACATAAGGCCTGATACTATCCCCCCCCCCCCATTTCTAATAGGTATAATAGCAAATGATACCATAAATCAGACATGCAATACAGCAACGGCAGAAGATAATCACGCATGTCCACGACTAGTCTTAGTACACTGCCATATTTCAAAAGGGAAAACAGACCTCTATTTAAAAGATCTAACCACTGCATTTTACCAGAATGTTGCTTACATTTTCTATGCATGCAGGACCAGTAATCATCAAGACGAGGAATAAAACTCACACATTTGTTAAGGTTTTCTTAAACCAAATATTAGTTAATTTTTTTGTGTTACTTTATTGCTGCACGGATATTTAGAGCCTTTAGACACTGTTTGCACTAAATACCTAATCTACTGGGCATGTCCATTAAACACAAAAACCCCCAAAATATTATACTTTCTAAAGCATCATAAAAAATAAATATAAAGCCATGCAGGGAAAATCCACCATTCAATCTATGTTGCCCATATGTATGGACCCACAGTGTTTAATGGTAAATTTCAACCCTTAACATCATACAGCTATCTGCTGTAGTACATTTTGGAAAATAATGTTTGCGCTATCCTAAAGCATAACCTGCCCAGTTGTATAGCAGCCCTTACAGCATTAGACAACTAATAATCTGCTCTGTCTTTCCAGATAATCCTTGGTTGAAATGTAAACATGTACTAACTAAAGACTATCATAAAGCAAACTCACAACCCTTTTTGGCCCATTTAAGTGCTTCTTGTTAAAAAAAAAAAAAAAATGAAATAACGTTATTCTCCTACAATTATGCAGGTCTGTATCTAATAAGTGCATTCAATTGATAAATACTATAAGTATTATCTATATCTTGTAAGCAGTTAATTACTTGGATGTAAACTAGCTTTTACTGCTACAGAAATCTTAGTTATAAATATTTTCAACAGACAGACAAAATATTTTACATTATTAACTAAAGAGACAGTAAGCATCATAAGTTACAAAAGGGTAGGGTTTTCAAGCCATGCCCATCTATGCACTAAATTTCTAGAAATTATGCTAATCTACTGAACAAATTGGCACAGCTAGCCAGGATGATCAATGTATGAAGCCAAATATCTGGCTTCCACGTTTTCCTCAACAATGTATTACATGGAAATGAAACATAACATACTTTTATCGCCAAGTTCCTGTGCCTTTTTAAATGCTACATTTCTAAACTGCCCCTCTACAATGGTAATGTTTAGCTCAATGCTGAAATTAGAAGGCCCCTATCATGCTCAGCAAAACAGGAACATTGTAAGCTATTACAAGGCCACAGGATGATCTCTAGGTTGGTGGGTTTGGATAAAACAGAGTAATGCATTAACCTAAATCTTTTTGAATCCTTTTTGCAATCATAAAAACTAGGCAACAATTTCTACTGAGGAAGCCAACTCAGTACCTACTTACTTGACCTCTCTACTATACGTTTCCATTTGAATCAGTTGAGTGGTACCTTTATGCGTACATTAATAGTCTAAGCAACCTTTAATATGCATACTGCCACAACTCACTTGAAGCATTTGTCACAAAGTCTGCAACCTAGCACTGCACCTAATCTAGAATCAGTAGTAGGGCAAACAGTTGCAAGACAGCAAAGGAACATCTAGAAACCACGGTTATACAATTAAGAGTAAATTAAATAGATACAAAACTCCTCTAGCTGTTTTTTTTTTCCCCGTATGTACAAACTGTTAAAAAATGGCACTTGTAAGTTGTCCACTTATTTGATTTCATTCTTGTTGCAGAAAGCCTGAGAGCTGTCAATGAGAAAACTTAAGAGAAAGAGAGGGAGCTGGAGTTGTGGTCAGTGTTCAAGACAAAATTTACAGCAAGTAGAGATCTCATGGAAATAGGTCAAGAATTTACACTAAATGTAAGAAAGTGAATGCTTGGCAAAAATATCAACCAATAAAACACAATTTAAATAAGAACAAAATACAAAAGCCTAATAAAGAAACAGTACATATAACAAATAGAAGAAATGGTCTGAATGCTAAAACTTCAAGGTGGAGTTATAATTACTTTAAATACATTGTTAAAAGAACACTGCTGGATCATGTTAAAGTAATCATTTTCATCCTTGCTCTATTTTTGTTTTTGTTGTTCACTATATTGAGAATGGTCATTCTTTTCTCAGTATTCAGCCACTCCTAAGGCTTCCATCCCCAGTACGCTGCCGCCGAGCTTTGATAGTGTCTTTGGAGACTTTCTTGCAGTCACTGGCAAGGCCCAAGTAGCACATTAAATCTATAAACAATGTAGTGAAATTGTATTTGATTCCAAACTCACTGCTAGAATAGTCATAAGGGAATGTGTGATGATAATTATGAAAGCCTTCACCTAGAAGAAGATCAAAAATGGTAATCAGAATTCAGAATCTTTGGAGCTAACATTTTAAATACTAGGTCATTTTACACAAAATGTAATTTACATATACATGTCATTGTTGTTTTATATTAGATTACACATTAGAATTAATCACACAGGTGCAGGAGATGCTGTTGTCTTAACCAAGTATGATACTGTAAGTGCATCATAAATACTGTAAGTGTCACCAAAATGATAATTTATATCTGTGGTAAATTAGGGCGTCAGTACTTCTGTGTATGTATAAAAGATGTATATACAGCATTCACAATAGTGCAAGGCCTGAAACATCAGTGCCAAGTACATTTATTCACTTGTATGGCAGGCTGTTGTAGAACCTGTGGCTCCCTGGACGTGGGAGAGCTCCTGGAATTTTATGCTGGAAATAATTTCAGCCTCTCACCATCTATGTGCACAAAGCCTAAAATATTACCGCTAGATATATTCCAATGTGCTGGAAAATCCCTATGAGCATTTTTTCTCTATTTTTCCACTGATAAGTGAATGATCCTTTACTACATGTGTTTGCATCCAAATGTCTTTGGACTTGTGGTGTGCCCAGATACTGCATGATCCAGATAAGAACAAGCTAAACTCTTACCATAGGTAATTGTAGTGAGATGTCTCTTACCTAATCTCATCTTAACAAGCATGCCTATCTATGGCCATACAAATGATGAAAACCACAGTGCTATGCCTATTTCTCTACATAGAAGAGAGGCCTGTCTATGAGGCTGGGTTCACACTAATGCTAATTGGATGGGGGTTCCACCCACCCAATTCGCATGACAGGAGAGTGTGACCAGAGCTGGTTCACACATCTCAGGGGCGGCTGTGGAGTGCACTGTCCGTCTTTAGCTCTGTTTCAGGTCTGAATTCAGGCAAAAATTTATTTTGTAACATGTTAGATCCATTTTCAGGATGTAACATGTAACAAACAGACTGCACCCCCCCCCCCCCCCCGACAGCTAGTGGGGATTCTTCACCCTCGCTAGCTGTCACAATTTAAAAAAAGACGCAACCAAGCGAGGCTCCGCCCACCTGGCCACATCACTCATGCACAGTCCTCTGTGAATGGAAAAGTCCCGATAACCTTGTCACTTTCAATGAACTACCACGGCGCTGTGGAGCACTGTGGTAGATCACTGAGTCTTCCTGTCAGATTGTATCTGCTTGGCCATACGATGTACTGGCACACAGATACACTGACAGGTCTGCAGGAGATGTGCATTTATTATTTTTTCTTAAAAGGTGAACTTATCCTTTAACCACTTAGACCCCTTTCCCACCAAGGGCGTTTTGCAGGTGCTATAGCATTAGAAATAGCGCCTGCAATCCGCCCTAAAACAGCTGCACCATTGTCTGTAGTGTGAAAGCCCCGAGGGCTTTCACACTGTAGTGGTGTGCTGGCAGGACGTCAGGAAAAGTCCTGCCAGCAGCTTCTTTGGAGCGGTGGAGAGGTGTGTTTACTGCTCCTCCACCGCTACCCCCCTTGAAATCAATGGGGCAGCGCTGTAATACCGCCGGCAAAACGCCGCTATTGCGGCGTATTGCCGGCGGTTTTAACCCTTTCTCTGCCACTAGCGGGGGTAAAAGCACCCGCTAGCGGCCAAAATGCTAAAAATAGCAGCGTTTTACCACCGATGCTATGGGCGGCGTGGTGTGAAAGGGGATTTCAGGACAGAGCCTCATTTTGAGATATGGTGTTTACTGGTTTAACCACTTGCCCACCAGGCCAATTCTCTCCTACATGTAAACATTTTTGTGAGAAAATTACATAGAACTCCCAAACAAAAAAAATCTGTTTACATAGGCATCTCCCCGTTCTGCCTCTCCATGTCACGATCGCGGGTCACCAGCAGACATCGAGTCCGCAGGACCCACGGCATGCTCCTGTGGTGGTCGATCACTTGCTAGCCGCCAATGACAGAGTGACGTACGGGTACGATGTTTTGCGCACCCGTGCCACTTTGCCAACGTCTATCGGCGTGAGCCAGTCGGAAAGTGATTAGGTGAGGAGAGAAAATAAAAAAAAACACTCTCCTTACCCATTTCACTTTTCCAAGTCTTTCTCTAGTTATTTGTATAGAAGGACCTCATTGTTCTTCATAGCCCTATGGGCTGTTTCATGACAACTTTCAAGTGTTAACATGTATCACAATGAGTTTTAGTCTCAAATTCCATTTGACCTGAATGGAAAAATGTAAGTTATGCACCATGCACACTGCCTTAAAAATCGCTGCTTATACAGGAGTTCTGTGTTTTGCCTGTAGAAGCAGTTCAATGTTATCCTATGTGTCCATGCACATTAGGACGATGACAGGCATATTTTGAGCTCAAGATTTAGAGGCGGTGGAAAAAAAAAAACCTTCTGGTTCGCGTTTCTGATTGGAGCTTTCTGGCAGGGAAAAAAAAACGCAAAACTCGCCTACGATTTTCTTTCACTTTCACTCTCAATGATAACGATAAACAGGACAAATATAAAAAGAGTGAATCCCCCTAATGGGCACAGGTGGTTGAAAAACCTGAGAAGTGTTCTATTCCCTCTTCACTCTATCCAAAACAAAAAAAATGGCCTTTGTTTATACTTTAATGTGCCAAATAGTTGCATGACTTTTTTCAATGCACTGCAATACCGCACTTAGACATGAACAATCCCCTCTGAACACTGTACTTTTTCATGTGACCAATGCATTTTGATTGCATTGGAAAAAGGCATCCGGTGTGAATGAGCTGCCTATAGTGGAAATGTTTGTACAAGAATGAATAAAATCAACAACTACTTTGGATTTGTATGGCTACTGTATAGCAGCAAAGATTAGAGGAACAAGTGATACAGGAACTGATAGCTAAGCAAACATGGTCTGGGAACCGAGGTCATGGGTTGAATGGAATGCAATTACAAGTCTAGTCTCTTCTCCAAAAGAAACACAGAAAAAAAGTAAGCAGAAATCTGATAATACCAAAAGCAGCATTTTCTTTCAGGTAAAGCTGGTGTTCTTTCGAATAGTGCCTCCCATCGAAAAATGTCTCCAATGGGTCAGTGCATGCGCAGTACCAAACGTCACTCCAGCTGATATGTTGATCAGCTGGCAGGACCTGAACACAGCCCATGCGCAGATCGTCTGCTGCATTATCCGACGATATGCAAGCAGCGGAGGGAGAACGTACTTGTCAGATTATGCCTTGCTGTTGTGGGGCGTGTTTTGAATGTGTTGCACAGCGGCTTCAGTGTGTTGAATGACAGGTTTTGTGTGTGTTGCAATACGCCCTTAGACACAGGCAAAACCAGCAGCTCAACACACTGAAGCCACCCTGCAACACACAAAACACGCCTCGCAACAGCTCCCTCCGATGCTGCAGACAATCTGCGTATGTGTTGTGTTCAGGTCCTGCCAGCTGATCAACATATCAGCTGGAGTGACGTTTGGTACTGTACATGCGCTGACCCATCGCAGGAATTTTTAGATGGGAGGAACTATTTGACAGAACCCCAGTCATAGATGGAGATTTTTCTTTCCTGCAACTGTGGGTCAGTAAGTGCTGATGGGGGAAATCCTTCCACTAAGCTATTGTGTTCTCCCGATGGAGGGGGACGCAGGGAGCCATCCCAGCAGCAGAGAGAACACAAAGTGATTATTGCTAGCGGCTATAGCCAGGCATGAAAAATCGATCACCTTGGATACAATCAGCCCATCCATACATGACTCGAATCTCAGCCTGTTCCTGCTCAATCAGGCTGAGATTTGAACCGTCCATGATCAGCTTAAGTAGCAGCACAGACCCACACATACAATATACTGTACAGTATAATACAAGTTTATAGTATAAAACAATTAAGATGAAGACTGCCTGACATGGAGTGAATGTATCATTGCTGGTCTGACTCAATATATACGTTTAAACTGTGTATAACATAAAATATCATAACATTTAAAAAATAACTATTTCAATTGTTTTGAGTATTAACATGTACAAATTTCAGTATTTTTGGTCAGAAATGACAAATTATAAAAAATAATAAAAACATATAAGGTGATCTCAGTGAGAACTGCTGTTTGTTACGACTCCTTAGTCGTGTGTAAAGTAGATCGTTGGCTTAATAATGGTTAAAGACAGGTCACAATACAGCCTTGTGTAAAAGATATTTTTTTATGGAGATCACTGAGGTATGTGAAATTTTTAATGTAAGGTTTACAACATCACTTTCACCTGTCCCTTAATCATAAGTGTATGTACGTACAGTACATATTTTCAATGAAATTAAGCTCTGATAGAACTGATGAGTAAATGCTATGCTATAATACCTAAAGTGTTGGGTAATATACACTTACCAGCCACTTTATTAGGTACACCTGTCCAACTGCTTGGTAACACAAATTGCTAATCAGCCAATCATACGGCAGCAACTCAATGCATTTAGGCATCTAGACATGGTGAAGATGACTTGCTGAATTTCAAACCAAGCATCAGAATGGGGAAAGAAAGGGGACATAAGTAACTTTGAATGTGGCATGGTTGTTGGTGCCAGACGGGCTGGTCTGAGAATTTCAAAAACTGGTGATCTACTGGGATTTTCACACACAACCATCTCTAGGGTTTACAGAGAATGGCCCAAAAAAGAGAAAATATCCAGTGAGCGGCAGCTGCGTGGACGAAAATGCTTGGTTGATGTCAGAGGTCAGAGGAAAAAAGGGCAGACTGGTTTGAGATGATAGAAGGCAACAGTAATTTACATAGCCAATCATTACAACCAAGGTATGCAGAATACCATCTCTGAATACGCAACACATTGAAGCTTGAAGCAGATGGGCTACAGCAACAGAAGCACACACTGGGTCCCACTTCTGTCAGCTAAGAACAGGATACTGAGGCTATAATTTGAACAGGCTCAACAAAATTGGACAAAAGATTGGAAAAAACGTTGCCCGGTCTGATTTCAGCTGCGACATTCAGATGGAGGGTCAAAATTTGGTGGAAACATCATAAAAAGCATGGATCCATCCTGCCTTGTATCAACGGTTCAGGCTGATGGTGGTGGTTGTAATGGTGTGGGGGATATTTTTTTGGCACATATTGAGCCCTTTAGTACCAACGGAGCATTGTTTAAATGCCGCGGCCTACCTCAGTATTGTTGCTGACCATGTCCATCCCTTTATGACTACAGTATCCCCATCTTCTGATGACTACTTCCAGCAGGATAATACACCATTTCACAAAGCTCAAATCATCTCACCACTGGTTTCTTGAACATGACAATGAGGTCACTGTACTCTGATGGCCTCCACAGTCACCAGATCTCAATCCAATAGAGCACCTTTGGGATGTGGTGGAATGGGAGAATTGCAGCTGACAAATCTCAAGCAATTGCGTGATGCTATCATGTCAATATGGACCAAAATGTCTAAAGAATGTTTCCAACCCTTTTTTGAATGTATGCCATGAATAATTAAGGCAGTTCTGAAGGAAAAAGGAGGTCCAACCTGGTACTAGCAAGGTGTACCTAATAAAGTGGCCGGTGAGTGTATTCTCAGAGGTAACAATTGCATTTCAGCTCACAGTTTAATTTATAAATTTAACAAAGCTTCATAATCATCAAAGACAATAAATACTTACCAATTGCTCCTATAGCAACAAATCTATTCTCCCTTGGGTTGATGTTCTTGTCATATGGTCGGTTTCCAAACATATGAGCTGCACTGTTCACAAGCCATGTTGCATTAAGCACCAAAGCATAGCGCAATAGACAGGGTACATATATTGAATTGTAAAGCGATTCACCCCAGAAATACCAAGGGACCACAGTGGGAAAGATAAAGCACATCAGTAGAATGAGTTTCTTGTAATGCCTGGTAAAAAGAAGCAGATAAAGAAATGAATATATAGTGATGTCAGAGTGAAATAATGGCTAAAATATCAGATAACATATGTTGCTAGTGTATGGCAAACCTACAGTATGTTTTAGATATGGATTACAAGAATAGAGATTTTTAGGAACCTAGTCCCCTATCAAGGTTCAGTAAAGGCGAGGGAGCAAGTGGACATATGGATTACAGGTATTCTTCTCATCGTGCTGCTCTATGATTCCTCCAGTGCTATACAAATGAGCAAAAGTCTAAGCATTTGGCTTGTTAGCCCTGATGAAGACAAGGATAAGGTTTTAGATTGTCTCATCAGTCTACTGATTGACTTCTGTACAACCACCCTGTCAGATTTTAGCTGCTCCAACAGCACTGCAGGCTACAGACAGCAACACAAATCAGTGTATTCCGATAGCAGTCACTCCACTGTCAGAATACAATAGCTCGGCGGGGAAGATTCCCCCATCCACCTTGAATGTGTCGATGGGAGAATGGGGTCTGCATTTTTTCCCTTTCAACCCTCAGATTGAACGAAAAAACTAAACTGACTAATGTATGGGCAGCTTAAAGCCTCATACACACGGTACGATTGTTGGAAGGGGATTATCTGTTGACAGACTGTTGTCCTAAATTCCTTAACGTTAGTACGCTCCTTTTGACAATTGTCCAATTTTCCGCCAACAAATGTTGGATGACAGGCTAGTACATTTTCGGCGGACAACGGCTCCATGCCTGATTTTCATATGGTCAGTACACAAATGTCGAAAGTACAAATATGCAAGCTCGGAATCAGCGCTCACCAAACACTAAATAGCAGAACGGGACCAAAGGGTGGTGCTCAAGAGCTGAAACTCCTCGTAGTACATCATTACGTGCGTGTTGTCGAACAACAATTTGTGTACCGTTAGTATGCAAGACAAGATCCTGGCACATGTCCTTTTGACAAAAATCAGACGCTCGGTTGGCCAACAATCGAACCATGTGTACGAGGCTTTAGGCTGTTAAAGTGGACGTAAACCCGATTCATGAAATTTGAGCTGAGCACATATATCTGCAGTGCTTTCTTATCTCTCTCCAAAGCATGAAGTCCCAGCTGGGGCTTTCTCCTACTCCGTTCTCCTGTTATTAGCATGATAACTTCTGACAAGTTCTCTGACACGTGATAAAACCAGCCTGAAATTTGTGCTATAAATAGATTAGCAGAAGGCTGCTTTACTCACGGGACAGCTCTGCAGTTCTCTGCCTATCTGGAGGGGGGCATGTGCCTTTCCTTCAATTAGCTGTCTTCCACTGTAATCCAAGACTTCTCTCACAGTGCGGAATGCGGACGTGAAAATTCTAATACGATCTGCACTTTCTAAAGAATATATAAAGCTGAAGACAGCAGATATACATGTAAAACTTATATAGGGAGATTTGTTTCATCCCTGTGTATCATCTGAGGCTGTTCACTTCACTGGGTATATGTGAGGGTTTACATCCACTTTAACTTAAAGTGGAACTTAAATCAGAAAATGAAAGCCCCTTTTGCAGGTATAGCTATGTAAAACATTAAAAATAAGTGCCTTTACTGTTTAAAATCCAGTAATACATTGTTTCATGCTGCTCTGCACATGCTCAGTTGCTCTCTATTTTTAGGCATTTTTAGGCACTCACTAATTTGCAGAGGCCAATCTTCTGACAGCCTTAAGGCGGAATTAAACACTCCTATCCTTTACAGAAAGGAAAGCTGCTTCTGTTTGATCTGTTCAGGATTTAGTTCCGCTTTATGCTGCTGAGCTCTGAGGAAGAAGGGATGTTCCCTTCAAAATGCGTCAGCTGGCAGTGATCTCTGTGAGTTCCTTTGTGACCCTTGGAGATTTCCATTCATCTTAGACTGAATGCTGCTACTTGATGACTATTCATATTGCAAGAATTATTACAACTGTTTGTGAGTAGTTTTCTTTTTATCGTTTTTAATAAATATATATCCAAAGGATAATGCACAAGGCTGGTGCGCCTCTTTTTTTCCTTTTATATCCTAGTTCCGCTTTATGATTTACTGCTGTTCAGGGGCTCTGGGCTTCAGCAAGATGGCAGCCTCCAGCAAAAAAGAAACCGAGCAATGCTGGAGGCAATTTACAGCACACACTAATTTTGGTAACATTATTATTAATGTGGAAGGTATGTTTATTGCAAACAAACGTTCTTTTTTTATTGTTGTTGTGAGTAAAGTTCCAATTTAATTTATAGTAGTGTATGTTGAGGGAGTTATTTTTGCAATATTTTACTGAAATTAATTTTTGATGTGATTTTCAGGTTTACATACTTGCTGCTTCAAATTTCCATGACTAGGTCATGCAGTTTACAACCTGATTGAGCATTCTCATTTAGATTACCCAACAACTATGTAGTACAAGTGCACAACTGACTGGATATAAATCGATTGGTTTTTGAGGTAGGCCAATGCACGATGTAGCTGTTGGTAAATCAAAAGGAGAATGTAGAACGATTACACTCCCAGACTACAGCAAACCTCACTTCATCTTCATAACATAAAGGGGAGACTATGAGGTTGATTTACTAAAACTGGACAGTGCAAAATGTGGTGCAGCTCTGCACGGTAGCCAATCAGCTTCTAACTATATCTTGGTCAATTAGGCTTTGACAATAAAACCTGGAAGCTGATTGGTTTCTATACAGAGCTGAACAAAATGTTGTACTCTCCAGTTTTAGAAAAGTCAACCCCACTGTGTGGTCCAGCAGAGGAAAACTCAGGCATTGGGATTTCAGTGAAGCAGAAGCAGCGTTGTCAGCTCTCTACAGGATGTTAGGGGCTCACTGGAATTTTAGCCAGATCAACAGGTATTTTTCTGTGCTGGTAGTGGTTTTATATACATCAGGAAATGTGCTTTTATTGTAGAGATGTACTTTTTTTTATTTTGTCTAAACATACAGGGTGCATCACAAGGTTTATGATTCTTTCCTTTACCCTACCTTGCCCCATGTTACAGTGCTTAGACCTGGAAACATGTCTCCCAGACACTGCACAGTTTATTGTAGAATGCTGGGTACATTTATCCCCATACTCAGAAGTTCAGGTCTTCCTCAGGGCTCCACCAGCAGATCAGAGAAGAGTAGGAATACAACAAAGGTAGAGGTGTGCAGCCTTTGTTAGTTTCCCTTGTGTGTGAAAATGCAGTGCATCCCGAAAGCATTCACAGTGCTTCACTTTTTCCAAATTGTTATGTTACAGCCTTATTCAAAAATGGATTCAATTCATTATTTTCCTCAAAATTCTACAAGTACCCCATAATGACAACGTGAATAAGTATTTACAGCCCATGACACAAAAAATTGAGCTGAGGTGCATTCTGTTTCCACTGATCATCCTTGAGATGTTTCTACAACTTGATTGGAGTGTTAAATTCAGTTGATTGGATATGATTTGGAAAGGCACACACCTGTCTATATAAGATCCCATAGTTAACAGTGCATGTCAGAGCACAAACCAAGCCATAAAGTCTCTGAGACAGAATTGTATCGAGGAACAGATTTGGGGAAGGGTATTTTGATACCACAACACACTATTCATTCTCCTGCACTGTGCAGGTGGCCTTACTGCATATATACGTTTTTTTTCCTGACACATCTAGGTGGATACAACACACCCCGCTGCCCTCCAAAGACTGGGGAAGTCTGATAACACTGGGAATATCGAAGAAAATAAAAAGGCACGCGGGCCTAGTGCATTATCCTTAACGAATGCCTTTGATAAGTAAAACAGAGGTAAGACTCATACTCACAAACAAATGCTATAGTCATTGCATAACATAAAATTAATTTGCTGATGTCCATGTAGAACTTATCAACATTACATAGGAGTATCTTGCAGAAGCATAGGCTAATGCGTTTTGAGGTTTCCCTCTTCTTCAGAGCCCTCTGAAGCATGAGCATGATTTTTACCTCTGTTTTACTTATTAAAGGCATTCGTTGAGGATAATACATTAGGTCCAAATGTCTTCTATTTTCTTCTACATTCACAGAAACATTTCTGTAGCACTGAAGGCCCCAATGAGCACATAACCTGCATCATCCATAAATGGAAAAAGTTTGGAACCACCAGGACGCTTCCTAGAGCAGGTTGCCCAGCCAAACTGAGCAATTGGGGGAGAAGGGCCTTAGTCAGGGAGCTGATTAAGAACCCAATGGTCACTCTGACAGAGCTCCAATGTTTCTCTGTGGAGAAAGGAGAACCTTCCAGAAAAACAACCATCTCTGCAGCACTCCACTAATCTGGCTTGTATGGTAGAGTGGCCAGATCAAAGCCTCAGTAAAAAGCGCATGACAGCCCATCTGAAATCTGCCAAAAGGCACCTAAAGGACTCTCAGACTATGAGAAAGAAAATTCTCTGGTCTGATGACACAAAGATTGAACTCTTTGACCTAAATGGCAAGTGCCATGGAGGAAACCAGGCACTGTTCATTACCTGACCAATATCATCCCTACAGTGAAGCATGTTGGCGGCAGTATCAAGCTGTGGGGATGTTTTTCATCAGCAAGAACTGGAGGACTAGTCAGGAATGAGGGAAAGATTAATGCTGCAATTTACAGTTACATCCCTGAGGAAAATGAGTTCCAGAGCGCTCTGGACCTCAGACTGGGATGAAGGTTAATTTCCAAACAGGACAACGACCCTAAGCACACAGCCCTAAGACCCTAAGAACACAAAGGAGTGGCTACGGGACAACTCTGAATGCCCTTCAGTGGCCCAGCCAGAGATCAGACTTGAACCCGATTGAACATCTCTGGAGAGATCTGAAAATGACTGTGCACCGCTGCTCCCCATCCAAAGGGATGGACCATGAGAGATCCTGCAAAGAAGAATGAGAGACACTGCCCAAAAATAGGTGTGCCAAGCTTGTAGCATCATACTCAAAAAGACTTGAGGCTGTAATTGGTACCAAAGGAGCTTCACCAAAGTACTGAGCAAAGGCTGTTAATACTTATGCACATGTGATTTTTTTTTCCTTTTTTATTTTTAATAAATTTGCAAAGATTTCAAAGAAACTTCTTTAATTTTGTCATTATTAGGTATTTTCAGAAAAATAATTAAGTTAATCAATTTTAGAATAAGGCTGTAACATAACAAAATGAGGAAAAAGTGAATACTTTCCGCATGCACTGAAAAAAAGGCTGATAGTTCTGATGATGTTTATAGACCGTAGCGGTGTTCTGCTTCATTTATTTCTATAATAGTTGGGAATGATTAAGAAAGAACAATGCAATGGTTTGCTGTATAATTAATAATGTTTGCTTCTTTACTAATGGTTCAGAACATTAAATGTACTAGCACTGATTATAATGCACATCAGTTGTCTACGGACTCTGCCACTGCATATATACACTGCAATACATATCGTCAACATTGGAGTCGCATCTTAGATCTTAGAAAACTCACCTTCTCTGAAACATCACCACTTTGTCTGCATTGAGGTCGCTTAAATCAAGCTTTTTGCCCTTTTCTATTACATCTGGGTGTTTTCGCATTAGAAGCCAACCAATATGTGCAAAGAAGAAGCCTCTCATTGCATTATGAGGGTCTGCATTTGTTTCAGAGTATTTGTGATGCGCCCGGTGGTCTCGTGCCCATTCATATATGTCATTCTAAAACAAAGTAAAAAAAAAAAAAAGCTGTACTTACCAGAATCTTTCTAAAGTATGTTATTTTAATTACTTAATAAAGCACACATTACAGCAGTACCTAATCACACACCAAGTTACTTAAAAGAGAAGTTTCAACTAAACATATACTCACCTTGGTGGCTGATGCATCGATCTATACTGCATGTCCCCCGCCGGCTCTGCAGTGAGGACTGAGCAAGCACCGCTGATCGCCCAGTTCTGGCCCTCTGCTCGGAGCAGAGAGCCAGGATCACTGAGAGGCTGAGCCAGCTGTCAGTGCACGCTCCTGGGCGGATCCAGACCATATGGTCACAATCTTTTCAGAGCCTGGACTGGGTCTGGGAGGTCAGCCGACAGCCAACTTTAGCCTGCTGTAGGCTGAAAATGGATGACAGGAGTACAAAACGAACCGTACTCCTTGATCCATAGGAGAAGTACAGGCAAAAAAGCTTTGGCCCTACTTCTCCTTTAACTAAATGCAGTGTTTTTTTAAAGAGTTAATATTACATCTATTGAATAGTACCACAAAGTAAAACATTTTCTTAGTGCTCGCTATTTTAAGGGTTAAGACAGAAAGATTGCAACATTTTGGGCCCCTGTTTACTTTTGCTCTTAAAAAGTGGGATGTTTTTAGTTTAATGTTTTATACACTGCAGTGCGTTTTGATGTTTTCTTTTATGGGGAGAGAGAGAAGAAAACCTCCTGTGCATATAGTGCATTTTGCCACTCTTTTACATGGGATGATATTCAACTCTACGATAGGTACAGCTAAGCTAAACTGATCTAAAGGTTTTTAAACCCACAGTAGCAAAACAGATAGCTGGAAACAGTACCTTTGCTTTCTTTTTTTCTCTATTGATAATTGTTTTATTATTTTTAGCAGTTTTATAGACTGCCTGTGTTCTTGACATTCATTTTGCTAAATGACAGAACAAGGGTTACAATTTAACCTTTTTATTGGAAATCCTAGGAATTTAGTATTGTAGCCAACCCTTACAGAATTGTTAATGTATTTTTTTGAAAAAATAAATAAATAAATAAATATAAACACACACACACATATATACATATAGACACACACACTGTATATTCCTTGTTCCTTATATTTTTCTAAGCTTGGACTAAATACCTGACAAAAGAGTTTTAGTTTTAAAACTGCTGGAAAATCGAGGTCTGCTATGGACATATTCACAAATAAGTTACAGTTCATTTTTGGGCACCAGTTCACAAAAAGGATATCGGGGAACTGGAGAAAGTGGAGAAAAGGGCAACCAAACTGATTAGAGGCATGGAGGAGCTCAGCTATGAGGAAAGGTGAGAGGAGCTTAATGTATTCTCTTATGAGAAGAGGAGATTAAGGGGGGTATGATGGACATGTATAAATATATAAGGGGTCCATATTGTGAACTTGGTGTTGGGTTATTAACTTTATAGAGGAAGTAAACCCATCATTTGATTCCTTGCAAAGGTAAAGCATAATGGACTACTATGCATCGTATAGTAGTCCATTATGTATCACTTACCTGACACAGAAGCCACCGCTGTCCCCTGTAGTCCGGAGCCTCCATCTTCTTGGTGGGTCTCGCTGCTCCGGCGCTGTCATTCGTCGGAGCCGTGGTGACGTCACTCCCGTGCATGCGCACGGGAGCCGCCACTCGCGGCATATCGCCGTCAACTGCGACGCACTCATGCGCCATAGACAGCGGTGCCTGTCTCTCGGCAAAATATCTCCTAAACCGTGTAGGTTTAGGAGATATTTCTTAAGCCGCGTACACATGGGCGGACTGTCTGTCCAACTTAGTCCGCCGAAACACATTTCAGCGGACAGTCCGCTCGTGTGTGGGCTTCAGCGGACTTTTTCAGCGTGCAGTCTGGCGGACTAAGTATTTCGGAATTTCCGTAATATTGTCCGTCCAACTTTGGTTTCAGCGGACAGTCCGCTCGTGAGTAGGCTAGTTGGACGGACTAAGTATGGCGCATGCTCAGAAAGGATTTACACGGCGGAAGGTTGCATTGCTGTGTATTGGACGTCCTATTTCTAGTCCCGTCGTACGTGCTGTACACGTCATCGTGCAAGCTTTCAACGGACTGTTTGTTCATCGTGTGTGGTCAAGTCCGTTCATTCGAAAGTAGGACGGACTGTCCGTCGGATTGTCTGACGGACTTAGTTGGCCAGACAGTCCGCGGCTTTAGACCTACAGGTAAGCCTTAATCTAGGCTTACCTGTAGGTCAAAGTGGTTTGGAAGGGATTACAACCACTTTAAAGGTCATCACAGAGGACAAGGGGGAACTCTACATCTGGAGGAAAAAAAAAATGTAATCTCCAAATACTGAAAGGGTTCTTCACAGTAAGAGCTGCAAAAATGTGGAAAAGACTCCCTCAAGAGCTGGTTCTGGCAAGCTCAGTATATTGCATTAAAAAAAGGCCTGGATTATTTTCTAGGTGTACATAATATAACTGGGTACTATTATTTATAAGTAAAGTTGATCCAAGGAATATCTGTGCCTCTCGGGGGATCAAGAAGGAATTTTTTCCCTTGTTGGAGCAAACAGGATCATGCTTTATAGGGTATAGGATTATGTATATTTGATTGTATGGTTTTTTTCTTTCTTTTATTGGTTGAACTATATGGACTTTTGTCTTTTTTTAACCAGACTATGTAACTATATTGTTCATATGGCCTGACCACATGAATTTAGAGTATTAAACAATTTTCCCATGATGATATCTTCAAGAATGGCAGCAGTGACTACACAGAAGTCAAAATATTGTAGATGTCACAAAATGTTCTAAAGCTTAACCACATCCTGCGTGGCCTATAGCAAAATGACAGCCGGACGGCGGCTCTCCCCTTTTGACTGGCTGTCATATGACGTCCTTCAGAACAAGCAGCTCGTGCGCACCCCCAGGGGGTCGCATTGCGGCGATCAGTAGTGTTGTGTGTCCGATCACTGAAAGCTGAAAATTGGCCTGGGCAGGAAGGGGTTGAAAATGCCCTGTATTGAAGTTGTTAAAGTGGTTTGAAATTGAAAAGGTTTTTTTTTTACCTTAATGCATTCCTTGTATTAGGGTAAAAAACCTTCCACTACCCGTTTCCCCACCCCCCCCTCCCTAAACACACACTTGACTCCTCCATCGATCAAACACTGTGCCCGTCTACAGTGCTGCTGCTTCCTTTTCCTGGTCTCACAAGACACGCTGAGAGTAGCAGGAGATATAGACTATTGCTGCTCTCAGTTAATTTCTGGGAGGAGGGAGCAGGGGGTGTGGCCAAGCCCAGCTGTGTGTCTATGGATGCACACGGCTTGACTTAGAAGCATGACCCTATAGTACAAATCTTGCTATTGGGGCACCCAGAAAAAAGAAGGAAGAAGGGCCAGACAGTGAGAGCGGGGGACTCCACAACAGGAGATAAAGGACTTCCCAATGTGTTGCACAGAGCAGGTAAGTATAACATCTGCACATTGACAATATAAAATGTTTACCTGAAATGCCATTGTATTTGAAACTGCCAGAAGTATCCTCAGGGGGAGCTTGGCTTTGTAGGATCTGTGACTCCAGAGGCGGTGGGCACCAGCAGTAACTCCAAGGGCACTCAGCATAAAGCACAATAGAGCTGTGAAATAATGACACTGATCAGTTAGATCTGTGGATACATCTTCAACATTCTAAATCTTCATCGAGAGAAGTAATTCAAGGCAATATAATTATTGGGTTCTATGAAAACTCAGCTTTTATATACATGTGCCACTGCAGTGCCAAATATGTACTTTAACTTTCAAGTTTATCTTCACACTTTGTTAAAAATGACCTGCCTTTGATAAAACATGGTAAACAGATAAAAACCTTACTCCAGCATTTGTTTTAGATTCATTGGCATTTTAAAAATCCAGCAGCCCTGCCCTTCTTTGTGGAAGCTCAAACTGGACTGCTACAGACATAATTTGTGTAAATGTTAAACATCCAGTATGCATACTTCTGACACGGCTATATCTTGCTTTTTTTTTTTGCTTGACCACATTCATTTTATTGTAACAGGCTTGTAAATGCAGTGTTTTGGGATGAGAGGCAGGGAGCAGGAATGTGCAGTCAGAGCCTCACCTGCCATGAACATAAAAAAAATAAAACAAAACACATTGAGCTACGTAGCTCAGTTAAGTAGCCGAAGTCCTACCCCACCGCTGGTCAACATTTGGGGCTCCTAGCACCCATGGTTCCGGAGATACGGGGCTCCTTGTGCAGCCTGTCAGAAGCTACATACAGCTTTAATACAAGCTGGCATACACTGTTTGCAGCAGACTGAGAGGATGAGCTCACAGTGCCTCTCCTCACTTCTTGTCAGAGGCACTGAGCTCAATGGACAGCTTGGAGCCTTGGACCAATGGTAAAGCAAGCTGTCCAGTAAAAATGCTGCAGTGGAGGCTCTCCTCTCACTACAGTGTCATAGAAGGGGGCATGTGTCTAAAAGACAAATGTTCCCATCCAGCCCAGCCCTCTTAACTACAACGAAAAAACATAGGTTTATGGGTATAAGGTTTAACCATAACCCCATGTTTTTCTTAAACGGTTAAAGAGGTGTTCCACCTGCAATTTATTTATTTTTTTTAAGTCAGTAGCTATAAACACTGTGATTGCTGACTTTTAAGGACATTTACCTGTCCAGGGAGCCCATGATGTCGGCCCCCCGAGGCCGATCAATCCATCGGATCAGGTTCAGGCGCCCCCATTCTGACTAAGGAAAACCAGCAGTGGAGCCTTGCGGCTTCACTGTCCGTTTCCTTCTGCTCATGCACGAGTCGCGCCGCGCTTTGTGAATGGACAGCTGTCTTCTGGGACACACAGGTCCAAGAAGACAAACGGGGGGCTGGCCCCACAAAAAGGATATGATCACTGACCGGATGGATCGGAAGTACACTATGTACGTCATAAAAAGGTATGTTAGAAGGGGGAAAAAAAAAGTTTAATATCCAAAAATGAGGGGTGGTCTTTCGTTTAAGACCACCTCTCAAAAGTGGGTGGAACTCTGTTTAAAGCGAAGTTCCACCCATTTAAAAGTCAGCAGCTACAAAAAGTGTAGCTGCTGACTTTTAATAAAAAGACACTCACCTGTCCCACGGTTCAGCGATGCGGCCGTCTGAAGCCTTGCTGCTCTCCACCTCTTCGCCGGCATTGCAAGTGTGGGCGCCCAGCTGTGGTTTCACAGCCGGGTGCGCACTGCGCATTATGAATGGCTGGGCAATCTTCTGGGACCTGTGACATGTCCCAGAAGATTGCAGGGAGGGAGGGGGGAAAAGTGAACTTCCTTCCAGTGCCCAGGCACCAGGAGAGGAAGTGGGAGCTGGGTACCTGTGAAAACTAGGTACCCCCTCTTCCACACAAAAAAAAATTACATGCCAAATGTGGCATGTCAGGGAGTCACAATTAAAGTGGAAGTTTAATTTTTGGGTGGAACTCTTTAAGATGGAGAATCTGCTGCTGCTAAAAAGGTACTTTTTAAATCAAGCTAAATAATATATTATTATGCTATATGTTATAGCGTACATTTATTATTTACCTACTTACTGTGAAATTACTGGTTTGTTTGAAGTTATAACTTCAAACTTCAGTAATCTCTCTGTTAAGCCACCTATATAGTAAATTACCTTAAAAACAATATATAATAATTATTTGTATATTACTTACTTATGGTAATAAACCCCTTGCTATCCAGGTCAATTCTGACACTTCCCTCCTACATGTAAAAATCATAATTGTTTTTGCTAGAAAATTACTCAGAACCCCCAAACATTATTTATATATTTTTTAGCAGACTCCCTAGGGAATAAAATGGTGGTTGTTGTAACCTTTTATGTCACATGGTATTTGCGCAGCAATTTTACAAACTTGTTTTTTGGGTTAAAAAAAAAAAAAAAACTGTTTCATTAATAGAAAAAGAAAAAATAATAGTTATCCTGATTTTCTTTTATATAATGTGAAAGATGATGTTACGCCAAGTAAATAGATACCCAACATGTCATGCTTTAAAATTGCACATGTTGAGGGCATGTGGCCTGGTTTTGTCCGGGGGGAAAAGTCCCGACCTTCTGAGCTGGGTGTTCGGATAAGGGTCCGGTATGGATCTCGGAGGGGAGGGGAACCTCACTCAAAATTTTGGCAGGGTTCTCCTATTAGATTCTCAGCAGGCTCATCTTGATCTGACTTCTGGTGAGACTTCTATTCAAATCAATGGGCTCCCATAGGGAATCACTGATTTTGAATAGAGACACGCCGGACGAGGCTTAACGCTGTGTTTACAGCGTTAAGCCTCATTAAATCACATTTAACACCCTTTACCCGCATCTGGCGTTTTTAAAGCTCTAACGCAGTAGCCTCAGAACACAATGGTCCCGAGTTATTTTTGGAGCTTAAAAACGCCTATGCCACCTACAACTCCTAAACGTCTTGATGGGCATGAGGCCATAGGCTAACATGGAGAAGCATTTTTAAGCTGTGAAAAACGCTTCCAAGAGCGGCTGTAAAAACGTCCGTGGGCATGAGGCCTTAAAAGACAGCACCTACAAATACTGTAGCTGCAGACATTTACTATAAAGACACTTACCTTTCCAGGAATCCCGCAATGTCGCCCCCCCAAAGCCGATTCATCCATCGGCTCGGGTGCAGGCATCGGCATTGCAACTAAGGGAAACTGGCAGTAAGGCCTTCAGGCTCCACAGCCGGTTTCCTACTCTGCATGCGTGAGTTGCGCTGTGCCTTCTGAATGGCCCTGTCTTCTTCTGGGACACACATAGGTCCCAGAATGTATCGGGGGTGGGGAGGGGCCAATGATGACATACATACATCGCCTGGGGGGGTAGGACAGAAGTCCTGCAGGAAACAAAAACAAAAAAAAGGTTCAAAGCAGCAAAAAAAAAAAAAAACAGAAAAAAAATAATATCCAAAAACGAGGGGGGGCTTAATTGATTAAGACCTACCGTAGTTTCAATTTAGCCTAGAACTACGCTTTAAGCTGTCCTTACTGTCACTAACATGATAAGTATAAAACACTTAGGTGTCCTTTTATGAAACTGATCAGTGGTCATCCCAAGGATCACCACTGGTCACAGTCCATTAACAGTTTAAAGCGGGAGTTCCGCCATTTTTTGTTTTTAAAAGTCAGCAGCTTCAAATACTGCAGCTGCTGACTTTTAAAATAAGGACACTTACCCGCCCAGTGCGCCCGCAATGTCGGCACCCGAAGCTGATCGAGAGATCGGCTCTAGGGTGCTGCTGCCGCCATCTTGGGTATGGGAATCAGGAAGTGAAGCCTTGCGGCTTCACTTCCCGGTTCCCTACTGCACTTTCGCGAGTCGCGCTGCGCAATAAGGATGGTCCCCGCTGTCTCTGGGATCCGTGTGATTCCCAGCAGACAGCAGGGAACTCACAGGAAGTGCCGTAAATACCCGCAGATTCTGCGGATATCTATGCCGGAAGTGGGTGCAAATACCTGTACTATACAGGTATCTGCACCCCCCTCCCCCCTGAAAGGTGCCAATTGTAGCACTGGAGGGGGGGGGGGGGTTCCAATGAGCGGAAGTTTCACTTAAGGGTGGAGCTCCGCTTTAAGAAACAGAGATGATCGGGGAGAATCTCTCGTCTCCTCCAATAAGCTCCACACACTGATTATCTGTGATCGACTAACACAGAAACGCCCAGTTTATGAAGCTGCAATTTCAGCACTTCACTGGCGATCTGTATCAGAATTCACACTCCCTGATTCACCAGCTCAGAGGTGGAGAATCGGTGGACTGTCTCCTCTGAGAATGTCCGTGTACTGAGCAGTGATAATTTATCACTGCTTAATAAAACGGACATCTTTGTTTCAATTAATTTCTGGTACTGTAATCTCAAAGTCTCACGAGATTCAAGTATCATGGGCCATTCTCCACTATTCTAAGCATTTGTAGATCGCTTCACTCATCCAAAGGAGAAGTGATCTACACCGCTTCATAAACTGGCATCCAAACGAACACCTCTGTGAATGCCGGAGAATGGAGCAGTGAAAAATTTTCACTGCTTCATAAATGGACACCTAAACCCGTGGCCGAACCTTTAACCTAACCCCTAAAAGAAGCCCTTAACTCCTAGTCTAACCTAAAAAATGTAACCTCAAACCTTGATCTAATCCCTATATTTTAATCCCCACACTACATGTTACGCCCTAACCCTTCACCCTAACCAAAGTCTACTTCATCATCAACTGTCCTAAAATCCAAACCCCTAAACCTTAACTAAGAGAAACCATTACTATTACAAATGCCACTTTAACCTCCCTGGCGGTACCATTATTTCGGATTTTAGGTGCTAAAAGCGGTACCATTATTTTGCATGAAAATTTGGCGTTTTATATTGTAGTCCTGCAATTCTTAGGAATAACTCTCTTAAATCTGTCCAAACCAGAGTCTAGCAGACATCCCAGGTATGATAAAGTTTGAAAAATTAAATCATAAATTATAATATAATAAATAATTATAAATAATTGTACCAAATAATAATATAACAATAATAAAAATTATTCAATAATGTAATCTAATCAAAAACACTGAAATTTGCTGAGTTGCAGAATTGTCACTGTCATTACTTTTCAGTATTTGATGACGGATCTCCCCACAAATCGCTATCGCTCAATTCTGCGAGTCATTCTAATTTATTATCGCTGTTTTCTAGCTGGTCTAAAATCATTTTTGATGTACAGTGACAGTTTTGGTTGCTATGGACAATCTCCAGTTTCCAGGCATAAAGAACAGTTTTTACAATATAAAACTGCATGCAGGACACTGGGCAGACCACTAGGGACAAAGGGGATGTGAAATATTTACATACAGCAATGTAATCTGTAAGATTACATTATACTGTATGTATACTGTTTATTTCACTTTTTGAATTTGGCGCCGATCTCCGTGCCCGTGCGTCGCAACGCTCGCAGGGCACGGAGATCGCCGATGTGATAGATCGAGCGAGGCACGGCTCGCTCGTACAGCGGGGAGACATCGCTGGATTCGAAGGAGAAGGTAAGGAAACCTCCTCCTGGATCCAGCGACGCTGTCCCGAGTCTGACTCGGGGATACCGCTTTTGGTATAAAAAATCCACCCCGAGTCAGACTCGGGAATACCGTCAGGGGGGTTAATAAAGAAAAAAAAAAAAGCTGCTGACAAGTATAAAGTGGTGCTTGCACATACCTGAATACAGCGCTATTTAGATAAAAAAAAAAAAAACTGGCACTTCCTGGTACTGGCAAAGCATTTAGCATTAAAACAAAGAAAGCAAATTTGATTTATAACTCAGCAAATGATGCATTGGCAACTGCATGATGATATTTGGGTGAGCCTTCATCTCTTTACAAATAAACCCATTGGGTCAGTTACATGGCCCTTCTCAGGAATTAAAAAAAAAGATGTTCTTGTGGCGTCAGTGATTGCTACAAAACTGCTGCACCAATTATATACAGTAGTTACAACCTGAGACATATCTTCCCATGAGAACTTGAGTATGATCTCAGTGCAATTATCTGCTTTAGATTAAATTATAGATTTTCATAATATGAGCAACAATATGCTAGTGATAAATGAATACCTGTAGATGAAGCATTCTCAAGAGACATTGCTATAAAATGTACACACTGCTTGTTCGAGAACTTTAAATAAACACATTTATTAACAAGCAGAGAGCAAACTTGTTTTTTTTTGTTTTTTTTTCAAATGAGACAAATGCTTGTACCATTAGTGAAATTGATGGTTTGCCTGCTGACTGGAGGCTCATACATTTTCCCACTACACAGAAATGCTTTCACATTTGTTCAGGAAGGGCTGAATAATTGAATTAGCAGAATAAAGCCCTGAACAATTGAGATCCCATAAAAATGCACTGCGTTAGTTCTTTATGAAGAGTGACTTTATGACCTTCTGGATGATTGTTAAATGTACTATGACTTTATCAAAATTGTGTCTGTGTAGTCTACCACTAAAATTTTTAACATTTTCCAGAGAGTGGAGAATGTGCGTATAGCATGGCGAATAAGTATTGTAATTAACTTTAAAATGGCATGGTAAAAAAAGGAATTGCTAATTATACCCATTTTTCAGCTCAGACTGCAGTGGTGTAACATGGGTTTTGCAGAGGCAGTGAAGGCTATTCAATCAGTTTCCTTAGCTTAGCTAGAATTCTGACAAGTAACGTAATGGCAATGAACCCTGTTGCGTTAAAACCAAATAACTAACTGCAGGTAAAGCCTGTATATACATAACCTATCATGATCTATGAATAAGGCACCATGCCTAATGCATAAACATTGTTCTGTTGCTGCACCTACTGCTGTTACTTCACCACCTAATCAACACCATAAAATGCAGAGTAATTGTGACAAAGCGAGCAGAAATGGGAAAATGTATATAGAATTTGAAGGCTAAGTTCATCTTTTGTACCATGTTATATCAGTATTTAGGGTGTGCCATGTAACATAGTGCAAATGAGTCCTTTCCCACCCTTAACTGTAGATCTAAAACTTGGGGAGGGAGGGGCGCTACTCATTGCCAATCAGGGCTCTGTCAGACAAACACTGAACACTTTTACAGAAAGGGAGGGGCACAGGGATAACCTAACTTTTATAGGTCTGCTGGCCATTTGTTGTCAAGCCATAGGCTGGGGTGGGTCCTTGTCCATTCTGATTTGTATACCTGCAATGTAATTTGTTGGAAGGGATTGCATACCTGTCTGTGCTGTCCGGTGGGGATGCATAGATCACACAATTAGCTGAAGAGAATCAGAAATCATTTGATAGGTATACCATTTTATGTGTATTTTAACTGAAGTTGGTGTTCAACTTAACATTTACACAAACAGTGTACAGTTTTATGTTGTGTCCTGCATGCATCTCTACGGTGCAATGCCAAGCACTACCAACAGAGGAACAACCCTTCCTGCCAATTTATAAACTGTCAATAAAGATTCTAACAGTCAATAATGCATTTGGTTCAGCAACTGTGCATGCACATGGACCAAAAGTTAGCAGATGTATGAATCCGTGCCAATTCTTTCTGCTAAATAAAAGATGTGCAATTTATTATCCATTACATACAATGTGCTCAGTCAATAAATCCAATTGTCTAATCCACTTAGAAAAGATGGGCGGAATCAATTCTGCTGAACAGCATATTGTAATGACTTAAACTGTCGTTTTTGGTGTTTCCTTTGTGTACTGATAGGCGTTCTGATGCCTGATGATGCTTATTTTTATTTTTTATGTGTTTTTGACTTTCGAATTTTGGAGTGGACACGGTTAACAGCAATTAATAAAGCCTTGTTAATATTGGTTGCTGTTTGATGCACTGCCATCAAGTCTCCCAATCCACTAGTACAGAAAAAAAGGAAACATTCCCTATTTTTAAATAGGCCTTGCAGCACTGAGATACGGCGCTGAGCAGGTGGATTGCACGGATCCACCCTGTGTGAAAGGGGCCTTACATATACCCAGTGAAGTCACTGGCCTCAGGTGATACGCAGAAATGAAACAAATCACCCTACATCAGTTGTACCTGTTTATCTGCAGTATTCTCTTCTTTGCATCTGTTCAGAGTGCACAATTATAACGCTTTATTAAAGGAAAGTCACACTCTGCAGAGTTCAGTGAGGAGAGCACTGAGAGCTGATTGGATGAAAGGGACCCCCCCCCCCCTTCCACACAGGAATAGAGCTGAGGCTGTCAATAAGCTAGAGATCCACCCATGTCATCATTTTTCTCTTGGTGTCACAGATGATTCATGCTGATAGCAGAGGAATGGGGCAGCAGAAAGAAATTACACTTAGGGGTTGATTTACTAAAACTGGAGAGTGCAGTTGTGCATGGTAGCTAATCAGCTTCTAGCAGCTTGTTTAATTAAGCTTGGACAAAAAACCTGGAAGCGGATTCATTTCTGTGCATATCTGCACCAGATATTGCATGCTCCAGTTTTAGTGAATCAACCCCTAAGTGCTCTTAATTGAGACAAGTACACACTATAGAGATAGATATGCTTTGTTCATATTTCATGTCTGAGGTTTACAACCGCTATCAGCTTTGAATGAACAATTTTCTTAGTTGTCATGCACAGCTGTTGCTGATTCTGCTTGCTCCAGTATTAGTAAATTCCCTTCACTATCTTTACTATGTGGAACCCTGATACATGTGTTTTAGCGAGTCAGAATACGTGCATTTAAACACAACAGTATAAATTGGTGCAATGTATTGTTCAGAAAAAAGACTGAAAACTAAACTTGCTCAAAATCCTATTATCCTATTATCCTGTATCCAAATTATAACAAAATATCAGAAAACAAAAATCTGCAGACCTATGTTATAGGGCAGGGGTCTCAAACTGGTGGCCCTCCAGCTGTTGCGAAACTACAAGTCCCATCATGCTTCTGCCTGTGGGAGTCATGCTTGTAACGGTCATCCTTGCCATGCCTCATGGGACTTGTAGTTTCAAGCAGCTGGAGGGCCCTTTTATATGGGCTCATTCACATCACAATGTGCAAAAAAATGCATATAACGCATTTTACTGCATGGTGAACTTTATTTCTATATGCATTCTTCATGTACAGGCCACAATAAAGCTCAAACTTCAGACCCAGCAAAAGAGCAGAAGATAGTGGAGAGAGAGAAGAACCGGAGAGGGGAGAAGACCCAGCAAAAGAGCAGAAGATAGTGGAGAGAGAGAAGAACCGGAGAGGGGAGAAGACCCAGCAAAAGAGCAGAAGATAGCGGAGAGAGAGAAGAACCGGAGAGGGGAGAAGACCCAGCAAAAGAGCAGAAGATAGCGGAGAGAGAGAAGAGCTGCAACTGCTTTAATAAAAAACTTTAAAAACCTCTGTAGTGTGTTTATTTTTGACACTTTTCTTATTTAGGTAAATGGGTAGGGGTACGATGTACCCCATACTTATTCACCTAGGGTGGGTGGGCCGTGATCTGGAGGACCCTTTGTTAAAGGGGCCTTCCAGATAACGATAAGTCCCCACCCGCAGACCCCAACAACCACTAGGCAAGGGTTGTCCTGAAGAGGCCCTTGTCCATATCAACATGGGGACAGGGTGCTTTGGGGTGGGGGGGGCGCAGGGGCCCCCTCTGTCCCAAAGTACTCACCCCCCCCCCCATGTTGAGGTCACGTGGCCTGGTATGGCCCAGGAGGGGGGCGCTCGACCCCCCCCCCTTCCTGACCCGCCGGCCTGTGTGCTCGGATAAGGGTCTGGTATTGATCTTGTGGGGGACCTCAGGCCAATTTTTGTCGGGGTTCCCCTTCAAGCTTAAGCTTGGAGCTTAAAAACGCCTATGCCACTTACAGCTCAAAAACGCCATGGTGGGCACGAGGCCATAGGCTAACATGGAGAGGCGTTTTTAAGCTGCAAAAAATGCTCAAAAAAGTGGCTGTAAAAATGTCCGTGGCCATGAGGCCAAAGTGGACAAAATTTGTACGACCCTAAGAAAGATCTGTTAATTGGTTTTAATAATCAATTGAAACACCTTTGCTGCTGACCATTTGAAGATTCAGGTTCTGGCGCTGTCATCACCATCATTGCTTTATTATACAGTGGGGTTGATTTACTAGAACTGGAGAGTGAAGCTGTGTATGGTAGCCAATCAGCTTCCAACTTCAGCTCATTCAATTATGCCGTGTACGCACACGACCGGACTTTCCGTTGGAATTAACTCTTCTTTTTCAACGGAGTTCCGATGGCGTTCCGCTGAAACAGACTTGCCTACACACGATCAAACCAAAGTCCGATCGTTTAAAATGATGACGTACAACAGGACTAGAAAAAGAAGATCAATAACCATCAGCCAATAGCTGCCCTTGCGCCGTTGTTGGTCCGTCGGACCTGCATACAGACGAACAGTCTCGATAGGAACGGGTTCCAGTGGAAAGATTTGAAACGTTCTATTTCTAAAGTCCGTCAGATTTATCGACAGAAAGGGTCCGATGAAGCCCACACACAATCGAATTGTCAGACGGATTTGTTCCGTCTGAACTTTGCTGTCGAAAAAAACAAACAAACAGGAAGTGGATTGATTGCTATGCAGGGCTGCACCAGATTTGCTTTTTGTTTTAGTAAATCATCCCAAGTGAGTCTCTGACCTTGAACAAGCTGTTCTGACATGACATCTGATATTATTGAACATAAAGAGTGTAATGTCTTACCCCAAACCAAGGTAGCAGGCTTTGTTGCTGGTATAAGAAAAATCCCATATACTGCTGCGGCATGTAGTAAAGTCATCAGTATGACATTTCTCCATACTATTTTCATGGGAGGTCTGGGACCTTTCTGCTCTTGATACGAAGGGTCAAATATATCATCCGTCATTTCACGATGTGCTCCAATATCCTCAGCAGTTACACTGGGATTTTCCACACATGTACCCACAGTCTGACTCCCTCGATACATGATGTCAACAGAAGAAATCTGCAAAACAAAATAAATATTATAATTCTTAAAGAGACTAAGGTAAGCACAACTAAGTATATCCATGCTACACAAAATGTGTAATGGAAACAGTGTAGTGTTAAAGTTTTACTAAACCCAGGACACTGCATTCACTATATCTGCCCCCCCCCCCCCCCCCCCCCCACACAGTACACTGAACATGGAAATGAAATATTTTTAGTAAATATGAACTGCTAAATACCTTTTCTAATCAGCAATATATATCAGTCTTGTGACTTAAGTGTCTGGTTAAAGCTTGTAGGAGTTTTCATTCTCCTCTGAATTTCCTATAAGGCTACATGACCCCTGACCCTATGTTTGGACAGTGTTGATTGGCTCTGTGCTGATCACATGCACCCTCCCACAAAAAAAACAAAAAAAAAACTCTAGCAATATACACCAAACTGAGCATGTGCAGAATGCCCCCAAGTCTCCATACTATCAGGAGATGGTTAGGGGACAGTAAAAGAAGAGGAAGATCAGAGAACAAAGGATCAGAGCCTTTTTTTTTTACACAATACTGGAGATTAACCCCTTAGGTTCCACAGTGAGTATAACAAGCATGTTTTACTGCATATCCACTTGCTGACCATGTGACGCAGATATATTGTGGTACAATGGCTCTCCTGGGTGAAATCCTTTACAGCCTACCCTTTTTCGGCCACCAGAGGGCGCACACCCGCCGTCAGAGGCACGTGCCTGCTGCAGGGCAGGGGGACCAAATGTTTGCGTGTACGAGCGCCAGCACTGCTGTCAGAGGAGAGGAGCCATATTGTTTGTTCCTACCAAGTAGGAAAAACGATACGGCTCCTCTCTTAGTCAATCCTATCCCCATACAGTGAGGGCACATACAATTAACCCCTTGATCAATCCTAGTGTAAACCCCTTCCCTGCCAGTGACATTTACACAATAATCAGTGCATTTTTATAGCACTGAACGCTGTATAATTGACAATGGTCCCAAAAAAGTGTCAAAAATCTCCAATCTATCCGTCGCAGTACCGCTAAAAATCGCAGATCACTGCCATTACTAGTAAAAAAAAAAAAAGAAAAGCCATAAATCTTTCCCATAGTTTGCAGACGCTATAACTTTTGCGCAAACCGATTAATATACGCTTATTGCGATTTCTTTTTCCAAAAATATGTATAAGAATATATACTGGCCTAAACTGATGAAGACATTGGAGATATGTTATTATAGCAAAGATCAAAAATATTGTTTATTTTTTCAAAATGGTCGCTCTTTTTTTGTTTATAGCACAAAAAATAAAAACCGCAGAGGTGACCAAATACCACCAATTTGTGGGAAAAATGTTGTTTGGGTACAGCCTCCAACGACCGCGCAATTGTCAGTTAAAGCAACACAGTGCCAAATTGTAAAAAGTGTTCTGGTCAGGAAGGGGGTAAAATCTTCCGGGGTTGAAGCAGATATACAGACTGATTTTACTGTTGTGGGTTTAGTAACACGTTACAGCTGACCTTCAGAAAAATATACTACAAGCTGTATAAGTTTCTTAATTTGAGCTAATATCAGCCTCTGTACAGCAGAACTCAGACTGCTGCAGTGCTCATATAGTAAAAAAGGACTTGCTGGAGAAGGGACAACACCTGTACATGTTCCCGAACTGTAGCAGAGAAAACCAGGTAGGCCAGTGATATGTGGGAGATCTATGTAAGTTTAGACAGAAACACAAACGTATAAAACAGCTCCTGACTGGAGCTGGAATTATTTAAAATATCCACTTCTACTGATTTTACTTTGGTATGCAGTTAGATCCATATATATTTGGATACAGGCATAATTTTGTATTTTTTTCAGATATTTATCAAAACATATTCAAGCTATAGTTGTATAATGGATATGGGATGAAAGTGCACACTCCCATGTTTAATATGAGGGTATGTACATCCAAATCAGAGGAAGGGTTTAGGAATTACGATTACGACTCTTAAGTATAGTCACCCCCCCCTTTTCAAGGGACCATAAGAAATTGGACAGTTAAATCAAAAGCTGTTTCATGGCTAGGTATGGGCTACTCCTTTATTATTTCTTCATCAATTAAGCAGGTAAAAGGTCTGGAGTTGATTATAAGTGTGGTATTTGCATTTGGAATCTATTGCTGTGAAGCTATATCATGCCTTCAAATGAGCTGTTCATGCAAATGAAAAAATGAAATAGGCCATTGCAAGGTTTCAACAATGAAACAAATCCATCAGAGAGATAGCAGCAACATAAGGAGTGGCCAAATCAACAGTTTGGTACATTCTGAGGAAGAAGAACGCATCGGGGAACTCAGCAACATAAAAAGGTCTGGATGTCCACGGAAGACAACAGTGGTGGACAATCGCAGGATCCTTTCTATGGTAAAGGAAAACACCATTCACAACATCCAAGCAATTGAAGGGCTTTCTCCAGGTCAACGTATCACTGTCAAAGTCTACAATCAAGGGAAGGCTTTACCAGAGCAAATGCAGAGGATTCATCACAAGGTGCAAATCATTTATAAGCCTGAAGAATAGAAAAGCCAGATTAGCCAAAAAACATCTAAAAATATCCAGACCAGTTCTGGAAAAGCATTCTTCAGACGGATGAAACTAAGATTAAATGTAGCTTGATGTACCAGAATGACGGGAAGAAAAAAGTGTGGAGAAGGCTTGGAACAGCTCATGATCCAAAGCACACAACGTCATCTGTAAAACATGGTGGAGGCAGTGTGATGACATGGGCATGCATGGCTTCCAGTGGCACTGGGTCATTGGCGATTATTGAAGATGTGATAGAGCAGTGGTCATCAACCCTGTCCTCAGGGCCCACTAACAGGCCAGGTTTGCAAGATAACTGAAATAAATCACAGGTGATATCATTTTCTGCTCAGTGATTGCAGTATTCTAGTCTGCATCTCCCCAAGGTAATACATAAATCCTGGCCTGTTAGTGGGCCCTGAGGACAGGGTTGATGACCACTGTGATAGAAGACAGAAGCAGCCAGATGAATTCTATAGTGTTTAGAGATATACTGTCAGCCCAGATTCAGCAAAGTTGATTGGACAGCACTTCACAGTATAGATGGACAATGATCCAAAACACACTGCAAAAGCAACTCAGGAGCTTTTGAAGCAAAGGAAGTGGAATATTCTGCACTGGCCAAGACAATCATCTGGTCTCACCTCAATTGAGCATGCATTTCACTTGCTAAAGGCAAAACTAAAGGCAGAAAGACCCACAAACAAATAACAACTAAAAAAGCATCAGAAAGGAGGAAACCCAATCTCTGGTAATGTCCATTGCGATTTGACAGCGCTGAAGTGTGAGTGACAAAACGCGGAACTCGCATTTGAGATGCCATTCAGTTGAATGACACTTCAAATTGTGGTGCATGTCTGGTGCGAAACATGCTGCAGTCACGACAACCCACATCGCGGGACGCATGTTGCCCAAAAGTAGCTCCTGAACTATTTTTGGGCAACATGCATCCCGTGATGCTGGTTGCAGCGATTGCAGCACGTTTTATCGCGTGACAATCGCGGCAGACCTGCACAGCGATTTTTTTTTATATCCAGAAAAAACTTTATTCAATAGTATACACATACAGTCCGAATAAATACAGTCCGTGCAGAACAATGCAGTACAGTACACAAGTAGCCCGAGAACATACAGTACATGAGAACAGACAAGTCCCCTCCACCCCCTCCAATCTATAACACAGTGATGTTAATAATCGGTACATACATCAAAACTTCAGTCCGTAGCTATGCAGATAGAAATAAATGTAAATTGCAGCGCCCAGGGCACCCCCGGTCCGAGCAGCCGGTCCATAACTAAATCATCCGGGGCAAGACCCGGAGTATCCAGCCACGGCCCCCATAGCTTTTCAAACTTTTAAGGGCAACCTCTTTGTTGATAGACAATTTTTTCCATTCTCAGCGTATTACCAACAGTGGCGGTCCACTCCCGGACCGATGGAGGCGAGTCCGATTTCCAGCGGAGCATTATCAACTTGCGGGCAATAAAGAGCGCCCTGGTCAGGGCCTCTCTAGTGTGCGATTCCCAGTCCAACTCATCCAGCAAATTCAAAATGCAACACAGAGGATCCCAGGGGACGGACACCCGAAACACCGTGCTCAGAGTGCCCATCACCCCCCTCCAATAAACATGAAGTTTGGGGCATCGCCACAGCATAGGTATTAAATCACCGTGATCACTTTCACATCTGGTACACATCAGTGTCGGTGCAAGGCCCATAGAGTGTAGCCTATGGGGAGTATAGTAAATTCTCAGTATGGTGTACAGTTGAGTAAGTCTGTGCGTCACATTCAGTGAGCAGACTGCCACCGACTGCAACACCTCCTCCCACTGCTCATCCTCCAGGGGCCTGCACAGCGATTTGAGGTGTCATTCAAATGAATGCCATCTCAAATGCGAGTTCCGTGTTTTGTCATTCACACATCAACACTGTCACATTGCAGGCAGATCCGCATAAGATTCAAAATGCTGTACTGTGAATGTAGCTTTAAAGCTGAAAGTCTGCACTTCAAATTCATTTGAATTTCTTTGTTTTTATTTTATTCTGGTGGCATACAGAGCTAAAAGTATGAAAATTGTGCCTGCGTCCAAATATATATGGATCTAACTGCATATAGTATAATTTTATGACGATCCAAAAAAGAGTATGTGCAATAATTTTCTGGCTGTATGGCCAAGTTAAAGTTCTGCACCAAATTCATAAAAGACGTGCAACAAGTTTCTTGATATGTCCAATGCATGCAACAGATTCCATTAGTTCCTATGTCCAATACTTTTACATTCTCCTGCTATGCTTGTGTCAAATTAATTGCGAAAAACTGATAAGGAAAGAGAAGGTAAATAATACCTCATACATACCCTTTCTAGAGCCAATTTAGACAGGAGCCAATTAACTTACCAGCATGTCTTTGGAGTGTGGAAGAAAACCGTAGTAACCAACGCAGACACAGGGAGAACATGCAGGTAGGTAGTGTCGTGTTTGGGTTTCAAACCAGCGGCTCTTTTGCTGCTAGGTGAAAGTGCTAACCACTACACCATTGTGCTGGCCACATGGCATGCTGACACCTTAAGAGTTACCTTTACTAGAACTAAGGAGCCAAGCCTAACCCCTGAAACAAAAAACAACTCCACACCATAAACACCCTCCACCAAATGGTTTAGACCAGTGCACAAAGCAAGGTCCATAAAGACATGGAAGAGTGAGTTTGGCATGGAGGAACTTGACTGTCCTGATCTCAATCCGATAGAACACCTTTGGAATGAATTAGAGCAGAGACTGCGAGCCAGGCCTTCTTGTCCACATCAGCATCTGACCTCACAAATGCGCTTCTGAAAGAATGGTCAAACATTCCCATAGACACACTCCTAAACCTTGTGGACAGCCTTCCTAGAAGAGTTGAAGCTGTTACAGCTGCAAAGGGTGGGCCAACTTAATATTGAACCCTATGGACAAAGACTGGGATGTCATTACATTTCATGTGCTTGTAAAGGCAGATTTCCCAATACTTTAGACAATATAGTGTATATTTGATCAGTCCTGATGTTCTAACGGCCTATGGACAGGAGGATGCAAACAGGCTTGTGCAGCCATGATCCTGGTATAACCGCTTTCTGCCCAGGCTGTATATATACGTAACCAGAGTGAATCATAAAAGCGACACACATCTCTATATACATAAACTCCTACAGATATTATCTCAATGACCTTTCCATTTGCTAGGGCCCAACAATAAATGTTGTGTACTGGTTGCTATGTGTTAGTAGGCTTTATATATAAGAACTTCTTTTGCACTGTTTTAACAAAAGTATACTGTCGTTAAACAAGATTCTTAATCTTGTTCAAGTGACTTACTTGTAGAATATCTCAAAGTTTCATCTTATGCATTCATCTGGTGCTGTACCCACTAACAGAGTTCACTCTTGCTATCTGCTTTTGAGAGCTGCCAATTGTAGTTCTGAGAGTGGAAGGTGGCACGGTGCAGAGTTGTATGACAAGAGTCTGCAATGCAATTTTACAGATCTCAACATCACGGTACACTTACTACTCACATTTAAAAGATAAACTGTTGCATATGTGACATTAGCATAGATGAATACTATGAGAAGTAATAATTTTTCCTGTTGCCTGTTTGCAAAAAAGGTAGGACAACCCCCCTCCCCAAAAAGAATTAATTATATTAATAGTAAAAAGGTCAACTCTAGGCATGTAGGTCCTTTACAAGATAATTTAGAGGTGATGACTAAGGAGAATGAGAAGGTACATTTGTTAACCCCTTTCCTACCTTCCATCCCCTTAAACGGTGTGTAAAGTCTCATTTTTTTTTTAACCTCCCTGGTGGTATTCCCGAGTCTGGCTCAGGGTAAGGTTTCATTACCATAAGTGGTATTCCCGAGCCAGCCTCGGGATTGCATCGCTGGATCCATGGAGGGGGTTACTTACCTTGTCCCCTGGATCCAGCGATGTCTCTGCAATGTGATCAGCGAGCCGCCGTGTCTCGCTCGATCTGTCACAGTGCCGAGCTCCGTTCCCTGTGAGCGTTGCGACACACGGGGGGGGGGGAGTTCGGCGCCAAATTCAAAAAGTAAAAAACACAGTATAGATACAGTATACTGGAATCTTACAGATTTGTCCCTAGTGGTTTGTTCAGAGTCCTGCATGCAGTTTTATATTATAAATACTGTTCTTCATGCCAGGAAACTGGAGATTGTCCATAGCAATCAAAAAGTGTCAGTTTACATCAAAAGTGGTTATAGACCAGCTAGAAAACAGTGATAATAAATTAGAATCACTCACAGAATTGAGTGATAGTAATTTGTGGTGAAAATCGTCATCAAACACTAAAAGTAATGACAGCGACAATTCTGCAACTCGATTTGATTACATTATTGAATAAAACATTTTTTATTATATTATTATTTGTTATAATTATTTATATTATATATATATATATATATATATATATATATATATATATAAAATTATATTATATTATAATTTATGATTTCATATTTCAAATTGTATTATACCCGGGATGTCTATTAGACTCTTGTTTGGATGGATTTAAGTGAATTATTTCTAAGAATTACAGGCCTACAATATAAAACGCCAAATTTCCATGCAAAATAATGGTACCGCTTTCAGCACCTAAAATCTGAAATAATCATACCGCCAGGGAGATTAAATAACACACGTCATACTTACCTCCACTGTGCAGTTGGGTCCCGATCACTGTCTTCTGGGGTCCCCCAGCGTCTCCTCCCCACATTGTTAAACCCTCTAGGAGAAGTGCTCTCCCGGGGGGTTACCTTGCGGGTGAGCTCCCAAGTCCAGCGCGCTGCTATCGATCTAGCCAATCAAGAACCGAGAACCCCGGGCAGAGAGGAAGAGGGATCCAAGGGCTCAGTTGAGTAAAACAGGGGCGCTAGGGGGCCGGTCAATGTCAGAAGTTTCTTCACTTTAATGCATAGGATGCATTAAGGTAAAAAAACATGAGGGTTTACAACCCCTTTAACTTGGTACCCCTTCATTACTGTGCTGGGAGCACCATTAAGTGGTTAAATACCTATTTCAGCTCTGTGTATACCAAAGAAAATGTCAGTGCTTAACCTCCCTGGCGGTATGATTATTTCTGATTTTAGATGCTGAAAGCAGTACAATTATTTTGTATGGAAATTTGGCGTTTTATATTGTAGGCCTGTAATTCTTAGGAATAACCCACTTAAATCTGTTTAAACCAAAGTCTAGTAGACATCCCGGGTATGGTAAAGTTTATAATATAATAAATAATGATAATAAATAATAATAAAAATTATTCAATAATGTAATCAAATCCAAAAACACTGAAATTTGCTCATTCGCTGTCATTAGATTTAGTGTTTGATGACGGATCTCCCCACAAATCACTATCGCTCAATTCTGCAAGTGATTATAATTTATTATGGCTGTTTTCTAGTTGGTCTAAAATCACTTTTGACATAAACAGTCACTTTTTGGTTGCTATGGACAATCTCCAAATTGCAGGCAGAAAAAAACTGTCTTTATAATATAAAACTACATGCAGGTCACTTGACAGACCACTAGGGACAAAGGGGGTGTGTAATTTTTTTATACTTGTAATGTAATCTGTAAGATTACAGTACTGTATGTGTTTTGTGTATTTTTACTTTTTTGAATTTGGCGCCGATCTCCGCTCCCATGCGTCGTAACGTCGCAGGGAACGGAGCTCGGCGGCACTCGGCCACTGTGTGAATCGAGCGGAGGACAGCTCGCACACACAGCGTGTAGGACATCGCTGGATCCAGGGGACAAGGAAAGTAACCTCTCCCTGTATCCAGCGATGCGATCCCGAGTCTGGCTCGGGGTTACCGCTCGTGGTACTGAAACTGCAGCCCGAGCCAGACTCGGGATTACCGCTAGGGAGGTTAAAGTGGAAGTCCAGTCAAAAATTTAAAATTTTCTATTAATTATATGTAAAATATCTTTATCTTTGACATTATTCATTTTCTGTATAGCTGATTGGGAAGGTTAGAAAAAGTCTAATCAAAGCCTCTTTCTGTTCTTCAGGGACAACCTTACTTCCTTATTTCTGAATTCTGCATGGGGGCCTCTCACTTCCTGAAAACTTTGTCCTTCTCTTCTACACAGGCATGCCTATTGTTCATTCTAACCACCCTTGTCTTGCCCAGCCCCACCCCCATCCCTCCTCCGGTCTTCATAGCCTTGTTTTGGCCAGCAGTTTCTCCTGAGACAGAGAGAGGGGGGCAAGCTTGGAAGTATATTCTGTTTGTTAGAAACTGTAAGAGATTACAATGCAACATGCTGCAGATTTTCTATAGTGTACAACCATGTGGTTGTTTCTGCATGGCACTGTGGTGGGCACTGTCTGCATGGTGTGGCACACGCCCAGCTGAGGAAGTTACATGTGAGTAATGAGTTTAAGGCTTCGTTTCCACTGGTGCGACTTTGGAAACAAAGTCGCATGACAAGTCACAGCCCATTGATTTCAAAAGGTGTCTGCACTACTTTGATCAAAGCTGCATTCAAAGTTGCACTCTAAATCACACAGCTTTGGAGTCGCACTAGTAAAAATGTAGACCAAGCCATGACAATTCATACTAGTGGAAACAAAGCCTTAGTCTATGTTTCCACTATTGGGACCCTAAAGTCGCACAATTTAAAGTGTGACTTTAATGCAACTTTGAATGCAGCTTTGATCCAACTTTACACGATCTGGATCAAAGCATTGCAGGTACCTTTTCAAAGTCGCTGATTTTCAAAGTCGCATAGATGGGAACGGGTGACATTGAAATCAATTGGCTGAGACTAGTCATGTGACTTTATGTGTCCAAAATCGCATAACAACTTGCAGTACTGGAAACAGAGCCCTAGCGTGGTGTCCTGTACTACAACCATTGTAGACTGAGCTGAAACCCCAGAGCACTTCCAGCTACACTGGCAGACCCCCTCCCCCCCTATATGTGCACTGCACCTCCCATCCCGGGTTATTTTTATTTCCTAATTTTCTTATAAATTAGGATGTACAATGAGAGAACACTGGGCAGGAACCTATGATCAGCTCCTCCCATCCTTTATATGCCCACTGGCTACACAGGAACAGTGTCTCTCCCAGGAAGTGATGTCACCAACTTTCAGTAACCACACCCACTGGCTGATTTTAGTCTCAGAAGGAAGAATTGAAGTCATGTGACGGCACTGGATACTGCAAAATAAATGTAGAAAAACTGGGATTTTTAATTTTGAGACATAAGGCTGAACTTTTAATGATTGCAGGGGAGAATTTAAGTATTAGGGTGGACTTCCACTTTAAGCTTATAATGGGGATAATACTGACATATCCCCTAAAGAACCACAGTTGCCCAAAAGAAATATGATCCAGAAACATTTAGGCAAATTAAAAAGATGAATAAAGCACCAGGAGCCATATTGGATACACCCAAAGAGTCCTCAAAGAGTTGAGTTCCATTATTTCAAAAATGTGTACATTCTAAAGATTCTTTAACTACTTCCTTTCCGTCCACTGCACATAAACGGCTGGGTGGTCCTTTCCTCGTTTTGAGTGGTAGTTCAGGAATGTCCCTCAGAACGAGCGTGGCCATGAGGCACACTGCGGCTCGATCTTGTGATCATTCCGATTACAGGATCCAGCTGAACAGAGATCAGGATATGGGCGTTGTGATTGGCCCTCCTGATCACCTGATGGCTGTGTCCAATAACAGCCATCACAATGTAAACAGAGACACATGTCTCTGTGACAGGTCTCCCCGCCAAGCTCAGTGGGGGGGGGGGGGGGGGTATCTGCATATCTGTGACAGCTCTCTGTGTGAGGATGATTTTACAAAGAGGGCCGTTACAGATCACCATGCAAAAGTACACCAAGCACCACTGATATATCCCTGTCCCTACACACATTTATTGTCCCAATAAAAAAATCTGTCTGCCAACATAAAATAAACACTGATTTGGGTTATTTTTACCAAAGAAATGTTTTTTTTTTTTGGAAAACTTTTGTTTTTTTATTTGTAGCATAAAAAAAATAAAAACCCCAGTGGTGATTAAATACCACCAAAAAAAAAGCTCTATTTGTGTGAAAAAAGTTAATTTGAGTGCAGTGATACATGACCTCGCAATTGTCATTCAAAGTACTGAGTGCTGAAAGCTGAAAATTGGTCTGGGAAGGAAGGGGGTTAAAGTGCCCAGTATTGAAGTGGTTAACCACTTGACCTCCAGATTTGCCCCCTTCATGATCAGGCCATTTTTCAGGGCTCCTGAAGAGCGCACGCTAGGTTTTTGTAAATTTATTTTTTCCTAAGACCATTTTTGGGTCTTAGGGTTCATTTCAGTAAATTATGGTTTTGGCATCAGTTTAGCTGGACTGTACTATGTTCTGCCTGGTCATAGGTGTAGGTATCATCTTTGACAGGCATTGGAACGCAGTCTGGTTGGGTACCAATCTCTCTCTCTGAGCCAATCAGTAGGTGTGTATTCCAGGAGAGGGTACTTAAGGTGCTGAGATCACGTAGTTCTGGGTTCCGGTCCAGAAGTATGTTCTGACTCATTGGTCCTGGTCCTCCTGACCAGCCCACAGAGGCCTTCATGGCATGGGGACCGGATCCATCTGTTTCCAAGTCTCGGGGCTGGCTAGCCTAAGGCACAGTAACTGGAAGAAGGGTTCCAAGGTGGTCTGGTGCCGTCTCGGGTTTGGAGAGGCCCAGCAACTGAAAACGCATCCAGGGGAGGGCCACGCACGAGGCTGGCTGCTCGGTAAGAGCCTGGAAGCTAAGCTGATAGGACACCAAGTGAATCCGCATTCTTATGGTATCGCCGGACCGGCTGCAAGACACTGGTACCATAAGAGAGTTCCTAATTTCATCCTTGGGTTACAACTAAGTTCTGTGAGAGACTTTCTTGTTCTATTCTAAAGTTCTACAACCAAGTCTGTGGCGGAGACTTTGCTAAGTTTAAATCACCTGTCGGTTGCTAAATTCACTAAAGGGGTTTTATCCGATAGGTGAAATATCCAGTTGCGAATGGCTATTCCCTGGATCATTTAGAGAAAGACTGAGTTCTGTTCAACGTTTTTTTGCAAATAAAAATTCCCAAAGGGATTCAAATGTCGGTCTCTTCAGTTTATTGGTCCATCAACCTTGGGAACCCCTAGACGAGCAACGAGGTGGAGACGGTAACGGTAAGCCCAGCAAAACCAGCCTCTCCTTTGGGGGTCAATGCTACATACCAACAGTGAGGCACTATTCCTCCTAATAATACCAATGATGTGGCATTACATACTCCCACTGATGCCAGGGCATCACTGGCAGCAGTCCGACCCCTCCCAAAGCTTGAAGGACTTTTATCTTGCCCTTTGTTTAGAAAGTTTGGATACCCCTGTTGTAGGCAATAGTCTGCATAGATTCACGAAAAGATCAAAGTTGTCAAACAAACCTGCTTTTCTTCCTTTCTTTCTTTTTCTTATGAGGAGGTAAGCAAAAACATAGACAAAGGAGTGGTTGTGGATAGAGCATACTTGGACTATTGAGCATTTGACACAGTTCCCCACACACACAGCTAATGTGTAAGCAAAAATATATAGGCTTATACTGGTTCATATAATGAACTTGGTGCAGAGTTATTTACTTTACGGTCATTACAAAGGACAAGGGGTATTCTTTTTGCCTGTACAATGAGATTAAACCACCACATACAGAAAGGCTTCCTCACAGTAAGAGCTGTAAATTTGGAATAGACTCCCTCAAGAAACAGTTCATCCCAACTCGGTAGATTGTTTTAAAAAAAAAGTATGTTATGCATTCCTAAATGCACCAAATATAACTGGATATTAACATTTATATGTAAACACATCAAAGATTGTTGATCCAGGGAATATCTGATTTCTTTCAAGGGATCAGGAAGGAGCATTTTCTCCCCCGCTGGAGCAAATTGGACCATGCCTTATAAGGCTTTATTTGACTAGAGTCACTAGATTTTGTACCTGTTTGTACCTGACATAGAGGAAATATTTTTCAGTTGAATGACAGATATAAAAATAAGAAAATAGAAACACTTACTATCATAGATCTAGCCATTCATGTCCAGACCATAACAGAATGAATCATTTTCGACAGGATGTGAGTGGTGTGCACTAATAACTTGCAGGAAGTACCTGAAAATGTATCTATTCTTGCAAAGAAAGGAATCAAAAATACTGTATGTATATCATAAATGTTACCTGAATAACTACCTAAAAGCCCCAAGAAAGGATTTTTTTTTTTTTTTTTTTAAGAGGAGCTCTAGTCTGGAAAAAAAAAAAATTAAAGTCAGCAGCTATAAATAATGTAGCTGCTGACTTTTAATCTGAGGACATTTACCTGTCCAGCGATGTCAGCACCCTGAGCCGATTCATCAATTGGCTTTGGGTGCAAGCGCCAGCATTGTAAGTAAGGAAAACCAGCAGTGGAGCCTTCTGACTGCGCTTTCTGGATGGGGGGGGGGGGAGTAGGGGCCGGAAATGCTCGTAGATCACTGCGGCGATCTTACGAAGTCGAAGCGGGTACCTGTCAAAACCAGGTATCTGCTACCCCCAAAAAAGTGGCAAATGTGGAAGTGGAGGGTGGGGCAGTATGCGAACAAGCGGAGCTTCCCATTTTGGGTAGAGCTCCGCTTTAATAGAGAATTAACAATAAAGGATATAAATTATTTATGAATAAAGCACCTATTTTAGTGGGGATATTTACTAAAGGAAAATCCACTTTGCACTGCAAGTGCACTTTGAAGTAAAGTTGCTGTGGATCCGAGGGGGACATGCAAGGAAAATAAAAAACAGTATTTTAGCTTGCACATGATTGGATGATAAAATCAGCAGAGCTTCCACTCATTTCAGATCTACCCCTTAGATTTACAGCGATTGCACTACCAAGTGCACTTGCAGTGCAAAGGGGATTTGCCTTTCGTAAATAACCCCCAATGTCACCTAGATGTAAAAATGTATCTTTTAAGCAACAATTCAAATGCTACTGAGGAAAAAAACAGATAAATATATACTTAAATATAGTGAAAAAATCAACCAGCGCTAAAAAATTGAAACAGTAAAAGTAAATATAGAAAGAAAAATGCAGCTAGAATACTGTAGGTCAAATTACCAAATCCCACATATCAAAATAAAATATCTCAGTACAGCGCAAATACATAAAACTCTTTACAGTGAAATGCTAAATGCATAAATAAAAGTCCATATTAGTGAATGATACAATATACAGTGATCAGGAAAGATCAAAAAGAGTCCACTTGTGCAGTGTGTCTTTAATCAATATATCCAGTGACGATGTGATCCCTTCACCAATGAACTAGTTGGACTCTCACCTCATCGAATGGACCCCTGATAAATCAGATAGGTCAAAAACACATGTTCCCATCAAGGGTGAAGTATAAGGCTACAGCAAACCAAACGGAAGTATTTCCAGATAGAATCTCCTCAATGTCATCAGGTCAGGAAAATGTCATATATGAAAAAGAACAAGCAGATCTAGTGCTCTCCGTTTGATAACGATTTATTAAAATAAATAAATAAAAACAAATTTTCCACTCACATTTCTAGGCACTGATCTCCAGTGCCGAGTGCAAAGCAGGAAATAACATGCATGGATCAGTGTGTCAGCCGGCGGATGACGTCACGACGCGAGTCACGTGGTCCGTACGCGTTGCGTCCCAGGGAGTGGGCGGGACTTCATCAGCGGTGACGGAATGACGTCGGACGGCCGCTTTATACCAACACACTAAATTTAAACCAATAAACGGCGGAGTTATGCGCAAGGCAAGTGCCGCTACTAGCGTGACACCGGAACATACATCTGTGATCGTTCCATACACAGGGGGAGAGGAAAGGGCATATAGAAAACTTTATGAGCGCCAAAAAAAACATATTTAAAACAAAATTAAAATCAACACCAGAGAGAAGCGCACGTCAAGTCCGCTGATTGACAACAGAAAATCACCCACTAAAAGTTCTCGCATAAAACATGCAGAGAAACGAATGAGACGTTGCCCAAACGGACAGCAGAAAGCCTTAAGCGAATCTCCCGGTAGGAGAGACACATATCATATCTTGAACAAAGATCCTATGTTACAGTATAAGGATGAATTACATTGGCTAATAGAAGAAGGGAAACATAAAAATATTCTCAATAAAAAAGAGGGATCTTATCTTGACCCATTATTTTGCCGTACCCCCATTATATACAGCCTGCCAAAAATCCATAAGGATTGTGTTAATCCGCCTGGCAGGCCTATTGTTAACGGTATTGACTCTATCTCCTCTAGAGTGGGTCAGTACATTGACACTTTTCTACAACCCCTGGTATTTAAAACCAAAGCATTCCTTAAAGACACTAAACACATTATTCAAACTCTTGAGTCATTGGATATCACTGCCTCCTGTTTTCTTGCGACTGCCGATGTCGGCTCACTGTATACTATTATAGGACACAGTGATGCGCGAGCCTCAGTTCAGTGGGCTATGTCCACCTACTCCGATCTATCGGAGTGTCATAAAAAATATATTCTCAAATGCTTGAATTTCTGTTTATCTAGGAATTATTTTTGGTTCAATCATCAGTTTTATTTACAAGTAAGGGGGGTTGCCATGGGGGCTAAGTTTGCTCCCAGTGTGGCCAATTTATTTATGGCCCACTGGGAGGAGGAAGTTGTTTTTCGGAATCGCCCCAAGGAATTAATCTGCTACAATAGATTCATTGATGATCTCATTTTAATATGGGATGGTGATCGGCGAGGATTGGATGAATTTGTCAGTACTATGAATGTTAACGACAAAAACATCCAGTTATCGTGGAATATCAGCCAAGAACGGTTGGTGTTTCTTGACCTAGAGATCACCAAAGTAAATGATGGGCTAGTATTGAAAAATCACTTTAAGCCAACTGATCGGAATTCGTACATTCCCCTGGGGAGTTGCCACCATAAGTCTTGGTTGTGCAATATCCCCAGGGGACAGTACGTTAGACTAAGGCGTAATTGTTCCTATATGGATGATTTTGTGGATCAGGCCCACACTTTGTCCTCTAGGTTCCGGGAAAAGGGTTATGATCCATCTACTCTTGAACATGAAATATCTAGGGTTCAGCAGATGGATAGGTCCCTTCTGATTAAAGATAAGGCAAAAGAATCAGGTGTGGAAGGGGTTAAATTTCGAATGGTCCTTGATTATAACGTACAGTATAAAAAATTTGAAAAAGTTGTGGCCAAAAACTGGTTTATACTGAAACAAGATCGAGTGCTGGGTCCATTGTTACCCGCACGTCCTTCTTTCATATATAAAAAGGCTCCATCATTGCGTGACCAAATAGCACCGAGTGTTATTGATCCCCCTGTACAAACTGAAAGCAGGCTTTTCTCTTTTCTATCCGGCTTTTATGCGTGTGGTAGATGTACGGCATGTAGGCACTCTAGATGCAATATGAAAAGGAGAAAATCCTTCATAGCCACTAGTAATAATAAGGAATACAAGATCGATAAACTTATCACTTGTTCCACTATAGGGGTGGTATATATGTTACAATGTGGATGTGGTCTCCAATATATCGGTAGAACCTCCAGACCCCTACATGTGAGATTGGGTGAACACGTAAATAATATTAAAAAGGGCCTGAAGACTCATAATGTGTCTCGCCATTTTAAATTGGTGCATTCCCAGAATCCCAGGAGTTTGAGCTTTTGGGGGATTGAGAAGGTCACCAAGCATTGGCGTGGAGGTAACTTCATACGCCAATTAAGCAAACGTGAATCCTATTGGATCCATGAAACACGGGTTCTTGCCCCGGGCGGTTTAAATGTGGAATTTGATTTAAATTGTTTCATTTCGGACAGATAATTGTTTTACTTTATAGTATCTGATTTTTTAATTATTCATTGTGATATTTTTTATTTATATTTATTTTTTGTATATATTTTTTGATTTTTTCCTTACATGTATGGTATATGTTTAAGTTTAATTATAGTTATGTTTGTTTTTTTATTCTTCATGTATGGATCAGTGTAGCTTTCTGATGACGTCAGCGACATTTGCGGGTATATTCGTTAGTTCTTATCATTGGTCATGCGACCTACCGGGAGATTCGCTTAAGGCTTTCTGCTGTCCGTTTGGGCAACGTCTCATTCGTTTCTCTGCATGTTTTATGCGAGAACTTTTAGTGGGTGATTTTCTGTTGTCAATCAGCGGACTTGACGTGCGCTTCTCTCTGGTGTTGATTTTAATTTTGTTTTAAATATGTTTTTTTTGGCGCTCATAAAGTTTTCTATATGCCCTTTCCTCTCCCCCTGTGTATGGAACGATCACAGATGTATGTTCCGGTGTCACGCTAGTAGCGGCACTTGCCTTGCGCATAACTCCGCCGTTTATTGGTTTAAATTTAGTGTGTTGGTATAAAGCGGCCGTCCGACGTCATTCCGTCACCGCTGATGAAGTCCCGCCCACTCCCTGGGACGCAACGCGTACGGACCACGTGACTCGCGTCGTGACGTCATCCGCCGGCTGACACACTGATCCATGCATGTTATTTCCTGCTTTGCACTCGGCACTGGAGATCAGTGCCTAGAAATGTGAGTGGAAAATTTGTTTTTATTTATTTATTTTAATAAATCGTTATCAAACGGAGAGCACTAGATCTGCTTGTTCTTTTTCATATATGACATTTTCCTGACCTGATGACATTGAGGAGATTCTATCTGGAAATACTTCCGTTTGGTTTGCTGTAGCCTTATACTTCACCCTTGATGGGAACATGTGTTTTTGACCTATCTGATTTATCAGGGGTCCATTCGATGAGGTGAGAGTCCAACTAGTTCATTGGTGAAGGGATCACATCGTCACTGGATATATTGATTAAAGACACACTGCACAAGTGGACTCTTTTTGATCTTTCCTGATCACTGTATATTGTATCATTCACTAATATGGACTTTTATTTATGCATTTAGCATTTCACTGTAAAGAGTTTTATGTATTTGCGCTGTACTGAAATATATACTTAAAGCATGGAGTTAATAAAAAAAAAATGTGGGGTTGGGCTGTCAGTGTTTAGTGACCTATAATGTTCCTCCCTTTAACACTAATGGTAAGAGGTGGGTGGCTTATAAAATTACCACTACAGGGTTCCTTTTCATACCCTTTACACTTAAAATTGGTGACCACGGAAACTGAACAATTACAAGCTGTAGACAGGTCTTTTGAATGGGTCACTCCATGGTCCACAGGTTCAGGGTGGGCTAATAGAGACTCCATATCATGAGCCACTGCTGTGCTGAGCCTGTGTTGTGTATCAAGGAAGAGGATCTTCCACCAAAACGAATAGCTCAGTTAGGAGGCTCAACGTGCAGATAAGATACAGCAAGAAGTAGGCGATTCTCAGTTCCTGCCACCAATCATTACTGAGAAGGGGAAGATGATGAATTCATAAGGCCTCATGTACACTGCTGCTGCTAAACTGACGTTTAGGAGCAGTTGGGTATTTTTTTCAACTGCCCCTGAACTCTCCTCTATGTTATATTATCAGTACACACACGTACACAGGGTCGTTTATGGTCATTTCTAGGCAGTTGTGTTTAGAGGCCTTTTCTGGAAAGCAAAAAAAATTAGTTCAGATGCTGAGTTTAGAGGCATTTCAAGTGCCAAACGCTTCTAAGCGTGGTAACCCGCGTTTAGCCGCATTGCGTTTACAGGCGTTTTTCATTTTTGGCTATTTAGAAAAAAGAAAAAAAAAACATTTTTTTTTTTTCAAAAGCTTGTAAAATGCAAACATGGCATGTAAATGCAGCAGAACTGATGTTTTAAACATGGGTTACTAGCTGTCAAGTTAAATCGTTCAGGAGAGGTTGTGAAAACGTCCCGTGTACATTAAGCCTTATGTTCTTTCACAATCCATCCTTTTTTACCTTATGATGATGATGTAACAATTTGCTTGCAACACAGTAAACATTCTATTGCCACTACAAGCTGTTTTCTTCCTACTATTATAGCTATTAATTCTTTCACAATATTAAATTTATATCTACTGAAAAAGCACTGTAGTTAATATATTTAAAATTTCTATGAAGCCTTATCAAGTTTTTCTTTTCTCGGTCACATTATATGTGACAGACCTAATATACTAAATACTAAAATGCCCTTTTACATGAAAGACAGATCTCAAGACAGACAGGTTTCCCTAGAGAACTATAAAATAAACAGACTGTTCTAAGTATACAGACTGTACATGTAAAAGATGGAAGCTGCCGTCAGACATAGAGATGTCTGGGTTCCGAATGATTATCTGAGCAGAACATCTAGTCTGCTGATGACCATCTTCCAGGCCTATCTTGATACAGATAACTGTGCCTTAGTATTAACCATTTTTATGCAATAATTTATAAACTGGTTGCCAAGTTACCAATATTTTATAGTGGCACGACTCATTGCCAATGCTATAAATAGGCAAGAGACATAACAAAGACATTTCAGAGACCCATTTTTCCAAAAATGGAAGAGCCATTATTTTACTTATGACATAATACTGTAGATTATTGTGATAATGATGCTATAGTGAAGGATAAAGAATTCTTGGACAAAAATGTCAAAATGATTTTATCTATATTACCTATAGCAATGGCAGTCTTTTCTATTGAGTGCGAAGTCTTATTTACTTGAGCTCATACAACCAATAAGGATGAGCCATGTTCTTTCCTCCTCACTGGCAAACTGATGCCTGCTTAATCACATTTTCTCAGAAAGTCCGTGCCTGGTGAACAATCTCTGTCATGATCACTTGAACAATAAGTAAAGCAGGCCTAAGATGCACTGATCAGGCCCTATTGAGTACTGCTAGGAGCCAATATTGATATTAAATGTGCTAGCTATTCATGGAGATTTTTATAATTTGTTGGAAAATCTCTGTTTAAACTGGCCGATAGTTCCCTCTTCTTCGTGAAAAGAAAGGAGAAACAATAACTACATTGTGAGTTGCTTCAGACCACCAGGCAAGCCACACAACAAACAACGGTCCTAGTGCAAAAGACGATAGGCAGTTTTCTCCCCAATCATTCCATCTCAGAGAGGCATCTGCTTGCCTGGAGCTGGCTGAAGCCACAAATTCTTCATCCTAAACATAGCTTCATCCTGCACAAGGTCCTTATACGTTTTAGACTTGTTGGAAGCAGTTGGTGAACATAAAAAGAAAATTGTATACATTTTGTAAATAAATTCAAAATATATAAAGATGCCCTCTCTACGGATTTCAGCACAGCTACGCTTTTCAAACTGCACATAATGAAAGTGAGAGTAATTCATTATATGATATATCATTATATACGTATATCAGATATCCTGCAAGCATGTGTGTGGATTACAGATGAGGTTTAGGCTGAATAGTTAGTAACTGCAACATGAAGAAAATGGAAGGCATCTGGCTGAAGGCTAATTCAGGCATATCTTCATGGGCATGTATGTGCACAAGCAGTGGACAGTTTAATGAATATTAATGAAGCTTAAATGGAACCTTTTGTCAGAATTAGATTTTAGATTAATTTGCCCTCCTTCCCCTACATTCTTCATATTATAAGCTAAATAGAGCACCCAAACACTTACCTGTGATCTGGCACAGTCTCCCTCTGGGTCCTACAAGCTGCAGAGTCCCCTTTGTTTCCAGTCTAAAGCCAGAGACTTCAGAAACAGAAAATGTCAGAGGCATTGCCTTTGTATGAGCAGTCCCAGACCAAATGGAAAGTATTTGGATGCTCATTTTATCAAAGTGGCTCAAAAGTTTAGACTTCAGGTCCACATTATAGTTAAAGTGCACAGGCAGGCAGAAGGTGTTTTATCGTAATGCATTGAATGCATTAGGATAAAAAAAAAAAAACTTCTGTGTGTAGCAGCCCCCCTAACCCTTACCTGAACCCCATCTCGATCCAACGATGTCCACTAGTGCCTTGGTCATCTAGGACTCTCCCTTCTGATTGGCTGAGACACAGCAGCGGCGCCATTGGCTCCCGCTGCTGTCAATCAAGGTCCGAATGGACACAACTCGGGTGCACTCAGCGGGGGGGGGGGCGACCTGAGAAAAGGAGGACCTATGCTGTTCTGTGCAAACCCACTGCACAAAGTAGGTCAATTTAACATGTTTGTTATTTAAAAAAAAAAAAAGAAAAACAAGACTTTATTATTACTTTAGGAGAAAATGCTGATTTAGTGATATTTCATTTCCATAAACTGGAAACGTGCGGCATTTCTGTCCTACTTGGAACCCCACTGATCTAATTTATCAGTACTGCTAAGTAGGGGTGCACTGAATGGGTTTTTTGGTGCCGAAACCGATAGCGAAAATGAAAAACACACTAGGTCGAAAACCAAAACCGAAATATATTTAAAAAAATATATTTTTATACAGGAGATGGTCAGAGACTGGGGACATGGTACAGGAGATGGTCAGAGACTGGGGACATGGTACAGGAGATGGTCAGAGACTGGCGACATGGTACAGGAGATGGCCAGACTGGGGACATGGTACAGGAGATGGTCAGAGACAGAGGACGTGGTACAGGAGATGGTCAGAGACAGAGGACGTGGTACAGGAGATGGTCAGAGACAGAGGACGTGGTACAGGAGATGGTCAGAGACAGAGGACGTGGTACAGGAGATGGTCAGAGACAGAGGACATGGTACAGGAGATGGAAAGCTTGAGAGATTAAAATGAAAGCTGTGATGTTCCCGGCGCTGTGATCAAACAGGCGGCGGAGGCGGCTCTCCTGCACTATAGCATGATATAGCTTTTCATGATGGGCGGCACCAGGGACGGGGCCCCGCCCCAACCCAGGCCACACCCCATTTTCGGCTCCATTATCGGCAGTTTTTCTCTTTTGGCAAATTGCTGAAAAGGGCCAATATGTTTCAGCGGCCGAAATTTCGGTGCATCCCTACCGCTAAGTAGCTCTGAGGCTTCTACAATTTTTGGCTGCTTAACTTTCTGTGTTTTCAATGGGGTTTTCAGGCTGGACCAATCAGGCATGGAGCAGCCCACTCCAAAAACAGGGCTGGGTGACCTCCTACTGAAATGAAATAAGCAGCCCTCCAGATGGTGTTAGTTGTTTTACAACACTGTCAAAAAATCTGATCAACTAGTTTCCAAGAAAGGAGTACCATGACAGTAGTATTACGTTTTTCAAATATAAATATAAATGAAATGCTTCTGACAAAAAAAAAAAAAAAAAAAAAAAACATGAAATACTAGATGACAATTATCATTTTTTTCAAGAAAACTTGTGCTAAAAGAGATATGCAGGTTTCCATTTTGCAGGTTTCCTTCTAAATTGCTAGTTGTTTGGCTTTCTCTAACTTCAAAATTTGAGTCATTGACCCACAACAAGTATTGTACCAGCCTTCTATTTCTACAGCTACTTTAATCTGAAGTAAAGTTAAACCCCCCTATTTTGTGCTTTTTCCAGGTTGGCGACTTAAAGCACCAAAGTTACTTGATCAGAATTATCGCCAGGCAAGTAGCATTTTCAGATGAAGAGTTCAGCAATGACAGCCTACATTTTATTAGCACAGATTTCCATTACAGCCCATCTTCTGGAAGATATAACAGATCAACATTTAATCCAGTTATGTGTTACTAAAAAAAAAGTGAATGGGTTTGTAAACCCTCATGTTTTTTCACCTGAATGCACAGGCTCCCCAGCCCCCGTTTTACTTACCTGAGCCCCTTCATCTCTTTGCTGGGGACGCGCTGTCCCTCTCTCCACGGGGTCCCGAATCTTGATTGGATAGATTGATAGCAGCACAGTCATTGGCTCCTGCTGCTGTCAATCAAATCCCATGACGTGGGTGCCGGGGGTGGGGCCAAATCCGGCATTTGTGTCTGTGGACGCAAATGCTGGACTCGGGAGCATGCCCACAAGGTAACCCCCTGGGAGAGCACTTCTCCTAGGGGGTTATCTGATGTGCGGAGGAGCTGCGAGAGCCGCCAGGGGACCCCAGAAGAGGATGGTTGGGGGTCACTCTGGGCAAAACAAGCTACACAGTGGAGGTAAGTATGACATGTTTGTTATTTAAAAAAATAAAAATAAAAAAAAGACCCTTTACAAAACACTTTAAATGTATTTTGCATACAGCATGTACAGTATTAGCACCTACAATAAGTTTTGTCTTAGCATCCTATAATGCCCTGCACGGCAATGTGCAGACTGGGAGTAGCGGTACTGCAAACCAATCCAGATCCACTGCACTACACAGCGTTGTCAATCTAACACTGAAAGCTTGCTGACAGGAGAGAGTTAAGTGAGAGAGACGTGTTATGGCCCCTTTCACACTACCGTGACCTGAAAGTCACGATTTTGCCACGACTTTGCTGCCGCAAATTCTGGGAATGCCTGTGTAATCTTGAGGTCTATGGACCTCAAGTCGCTCAAAGTCAGACCAAAGTAGCACAGGGACTACTTAGAAGTTGGTGTGACTTGAAGTTGCACACATATGAGTGGTTATCATTGGGAATAATGGAGTACGACTTGTCTAAAGTCACAGGAAAAGTCACATAAGTGTGAAAGGAGCCTATATTGCCATAATTTGTTCACATAAATAATTACTTTATTTCCGCAGCACTGTTGTGTGGTCATATAATTTTTTCCCTGTTTTTTGGCATCTGCCGGGAAAGATCTTTGGGAGGGGCCTCTATTACTCTGCTGATGTATGCCCTCTACTGTGTGAGTCTGTCTGGCCAACCTTGATTGGTGTTGTGCCAGTCACATGAACAGTTTCAGAACAGCAATTCAAATTACAGGCATACCCCAGTTTTAAGTACACAATGGGGTTTATTTACTAAAGCTGAAAGTGCAAAATCAGGCTCACTTCTGCCTAAAAAACAATGAGCTTCTAACCTCGGCTTGTTCAATTAAGCGTTTTTAATAAAACCTGGAAGCTCATTGGTTTCTATGCAGAAGTGAGCCTGATTTTAGTAAATAAACCCCATTGTGTACTTAAAACTGGGGTATGCCTGTAAATCATAAGATATCAAATAACAGTTTTATAGCTTCCTATAGATCTTTATTGAACATCAAATGCTTATTTTTTATGAATTAATATGGTGCAGGTAGAGTCAAAGATGATTGATACTATCTTTTCAAATAGCATCTGCATCCAAGGCTCTTTTTTTTTTACTTTAGGCCCCTTTCACACATGCGGACATTATGTCCATATTTCATCCATCCATTTTGCGGATGAAATATGGACATACATGCATCCCTATGGGATAGCGGGTGTTTGCGGATGAACATCCGCAGACACCCGCTATTGTCCGCCTCCGCTACTGTCCGATTCTGCAGACGGAGGAAAATCCTATTTTTCTATCCGCCTGCAGAGCGGATCGGATGAACACGGACAGACGGTCCGTGCTCATCCGATCCCCCATAGAGGAGAGCGGAGCTCTGACAGGGCGGTCCCTGCACAGTGTGCGGAGACCGCCCTGTCCGCCGCCGGCTCAGCGGGGACAACGGAGCGATCCCCGCTGAGCGAGCGGATCATCACCGATCCGCCCCGTGTGAAAGGGGCCTTACAGGTAATAGCAATTACAGTAGATATATTTAATACTGATTTATATTAAACAAAGCTTTTTTGTGATTGTCTTAGTGAATTTAATCAATCAGCATACTATATCCCACCCGCATAGTGTTTAGCAATAGGACATGGAAGGGGAGGGAGGGAGGAGGAGTGTTATTTACCACTATATATACACCCACATGTGTGACTCTAGTCATGTGGGCTGTACAGATAAGGCAAAAGAGGAAATGAAGAGCTTAGAAGGGAAGTGAAATATGAGCATGCTCAGTAGAGGACACCAGCTGGTCTACACAATCTCTGGGAACACAGAGAAGATGGGAGGGACAGCTGAAGGCAGGATCAACCAGGTATATTTCACTCTACACAAAACAAATGCTTTAACAGTTTTGTGAATATGAACACTCTGCTGTCAGTCAAACTCCTGTGAGGAGAGAGTCAGGAAGCGGCTTACCGACACTGTGGGTGTCTATGGACACACACAGCCTGTATTGTGAATGCACCCAGACTGTAAACCACCATTGCACACGGCTCGCTAAGGAAGCACACAGAGGAAGGAGAAGCAGACAGCGCAAGTGAGCAACTGCCAAAGAGGAGGCAAGGGACTATCATTGCACAAAGCAGGTTAGTAAAACTTATTTTTTCATTTTAAGAAAAAAATAAAAATAACCTTGAATATCACTTTAACTTCTTGCATGGAGTTTTGGTTCCAAATAAATTGCAGGAATGTACACTCACTGGCCACTTTATTAGATAAACCTGTTCAATTTCTTGGTTACACAAACTATTAATCAGCCAATCACGTGGCAGCAACTTAATGCATTTAGACTTGCTGAAATGCAAACTGAGTATCAGAATGGGGAAGAAAGGGAATTTAAGTGACTTTGAACATGGCATGGTTGTTGTGCCAGGTGGGCTGGTCTGAGTATTTTAAAAACTGAGGAGAATGGGGAGACTGGTTCAAGATGATAGAAAGGTAACAGAAACTCAAATAACCACTTATTACAACCAAGATGTGTAGAATGCCATCTCTGAACACAACACATCAAACTTTGAAGCAGATGGGCTACAGCAGCAGAAGACCACACCAGGTGCTTCTTATGTCAGCTAAGAACAGGAGACTGAAGCTACAATTTGCACTAAAATTGGACACTAGAAGATTGGGAAAACGTTACCTTGTCTGATGAGTCTCAAATTCAGCTGCGACATTCAGATGGTAGGGTCAGAATTTGGCGTAAACAACATGAAAGCATGGATCCGTCCTGCCTTGTATCAACGGTTCTGGCTGGTGGTGTAATGGTGTGGGGTATTTTTCTTGGCACACTTTGGGCCCCTTAGTACTGACATTGTTTGAACACCACGGCCTACCAAAGTATTGTTGCTGACCATGTCCATCCCTTTATGACTACAGTGTACCCATCTTAGGATGGCTACTTCCAGCAGGATACTAAACCATGTCACAAAGATCAAATCATCTCAAACTGGTTTCTTGAACATGACAATGAGGTCACTCCAATGGCCTCCACAGTCACCAGATCTCAATCCAATAGAGCATCTTTGGGATGTGGTGAAACAGGAGATTCACATTATGGATGTGCAGCCGACAAATCTGCAGCAACTGCGTGATGCCATCATCTCAATATGGACCAAAATTTCTGAGGAATGTTTCCAACACCTTGTTGAATCCATGGCACGAAAGGATTAAGGAGGTTCTGAAGGAAAAGGGGGGTCCAACCCAGTACTACCTGGTACTAGCAAGATGTACTTAAAGCGGTTGTATACAGTTTTTTTTTAACTTTTACCTACAGGTAAGCCTATAAAAAAATGATCTCCTAAACCGTACAGGTTTAGGAGATATTCCCCTCGCAATGCGCCGCTGACTGCAGAGGTGCATGCGCCTAGGGGATTTTTGGCAGAAAGCCCGACTACGCCGGAAAGGAATCCCCCGCGCGCATGCGCTGGAGTGATGATAGCGCGGCTCCGGCCACTCACAGCGCCGGAGCCACGATACCCGGAAGACACGCCGAGGGAGCTGACATGTGGATCGTCTGAGATATCGGGGCTTCGTTATAAGGTAAGTATTTCATAATGAGCTAGTATACGGTGCATACTAGCTCATTATGCCTTTTCCCTGGCAGGTCAGGAAAAAATAAAAATTCAGCGGGTTTACTACCGCTTTAATAAAGTGGCCAGTGAGTGTATTTTACCTAAATGATGTACAACTACGTTCCCAAAATAATTATACCCTGATCCGCAGATGGAAATAAATATATTCTATATGACTTTAATGAATTTGCAGGTCAAGTAAAGCCTCATACACACTATCAGATTTTCTGATGATTTTTTCCTTCAGATTTACCAAAACCATATAATATGGGGTCAAACCTTAGGAGTTTCAATTTGTATTCAATCAGGCAGGCCCTTCTACTTCATGGTTTTGGTAAATCTGAAGGAAATAATCAGCAGACAATCTGATAGTGTGTATGGGGCTTAAATCAGAGTACGGCATCCCTGCTATGTTCCCAAAAATCAATGGCCAGCAAGAGAGCCTAAAATCTTAACACAACAATCTTATTGAATGTGAATGAACGTATTTCCAACCATTCCATCCACATGTTGTCTATTTTAATAAATCAGGAGAAGGCAGCTCTTCCTGCATCGCTAGAGATGGGTGGCCCAGCAAGCGAGCTTACAATCGCAGTGGATCTGGCCCTCTCAGTGATGTGTGATGTTGGCCACTGTAATCCTGACACACCACATTGCATCAGAGCTGTTATTACACATGTGAAAAAAAAAAAAAAAAAAAAAAATGACTGCAGCACCTAAATGTGTCTGAGCAAAGGCCTGTATGACGCTCGCTGCGTTTCACCATAAACATGGTTTCCAGATGAATGTACAACAAGGGATCAGGTGAACTATATACACATACAAACAAAAGATGACGGCTGCAACAGAACTTTCCTGAAATATGGCATTGTTTCTTGTAAACGGCAAGCCTGCACATCCCTCTTTCCATTCAGTCAATAAGAAAGGCAGTATTGCTGTTGTCATGCGGATGTAGAGAAAAAAAAGAAGGCAGAATAGATCATCAAAGCCTATGGAAGGCGAGGGAATAGGGCTGTGAAATGACAATTTGTTCTGTTAGGCTTAACGTCGCTATAAATAGACCTGAAAGTGGCGTTCTCTGCTACATTTTCATTAACCTAGAATGAATCAGCTCCATCACATCCTAAGCGCAGTGTGCCCTATATAGACCACCCCCCCTTTCCTTCCCCTCCCCTCCATGAATATCACCCCAGTCATGGAGCCTTCTCATGGATGCCCAGATACATCATCACCCCACACAGGGGACATACAGGATATACCCATCCCATGTCAAAGACATCCAATGTAGATAATTGCATGAATAAAAATAAAAATAAAAAAAATAAATAAAAATAATATTTTTTTTTTTTTTTTTGAAAGTCCTATGGAATCAATGGGGCAGACTAGGTAATTGCTCGGTGTACATGACAAGTGCATGTATACATGAAGAGAGCAGAGAAAAGGGGGTTCATCCACCATGTCATGTCGTCATTCCTCTGCAGGAGCAGACAGAGTAATAATGAGGGGAGTATTAGGAGTAGCTGGGGAGGGGGCAGTAATGTGAGTGTACCTGGTGTGTGTAGGTGAGGATAGGGCTTCTTCCTCCAGCTGTAGAGGACAATGGTCGGCTTGTTGTCCTGTAGTTGGGTGGTGAAGAGATGTCAGTAGCTCCTGTCTCCTCTGATCCCCAGCACAGCTCTGCTCTCTCTGCTCTCCTCTCTGCTGCTGCTGGTGACGGGGAAATGATAATACAGCCTGCAAATTTATTCCAGGAACAGCGCCGCCGCCTATTGGCTCAGAGAAATTTGGTGCCACACGATGCAGGCACGTCCATTGGCCGCCAGCAATCTGCTGACTGCGAGTCTGCTGCACTACAAGTGCGCTGTGTGTGAATGACAGGCAGAGCCCCGGGGGATTCACCGACCATTCACTCCCGGAGAAGAGGAGGAGGAGGAGGAGGAGGAGGAGGAGGAGACCTATAGTTACCTACGCAGCGCTCTCATCGCCTGATTCTACGTGTAGATGAACAGTCATACATACCGGTCTACGTGCTGAGACGTTACGTGGATGTGGTCGCTCTTGCTGACCCCTGGCTGCTATAATGTCTCCATAGACCCGACCAATCCCTCTCATCACCCGCCTCCTCCCTCCAGCCACCCTGCGCTCACCTCCTTATACATTCTAACATCGTTCTTACTGATCTAAATACAGCCCATTGTTTGTAATGGTCCTGTATACACACACATGTACAGAAACTTGCGTGTAGATCACTAAAGCCCCAGTGGTGGCTGGTGCTCAAAATTTTTGGGCGCAAACAAACTAAAAAATTCAGAAAAATATTGAAAAAAACCCCCATCAAATGCAGCCACTGTGCCCTTCAAATGCAGCCACTGTGCCCTTCAAATGCAGCCACTGTGCCCATAAAATGCCACCACTGTGCCCCTCAAATGCAGCCACTGTGCACATCAAATGCAGCCACTGTGCCCATCAAATGCCGCCACTGTGCACATCAAATGCAGCCACTGTGCCCATCAAATGCCGCCACTGTGCCCATCAAATGCCGCCACTGTGCCCATCAAATGCCGCCACTGTGCACATCAAATGCAGCCACTGTGCCCATCAAATGCCGCCACTGTGCCCATCAAATGCCGCCACTGTGCACATCAAATGCAGCCACTGTGCCCATCAAATGCAGCCACTGTGCACATCAAATGCAGCCACTGTGCCCATCAAATGCAGCCACTGTGCACATCAAATGCAGCCACTGTGCCCATCAAATGCAGCCACTGTGCACATCAAATGCAGCCACTGTGCACATCAAATGCCGCCACTGTGCCCATCAAATGCCGCCACTGTGCACATCAAATGCAGCCACTGTGCACATCAAATGCAGCCACTGTGCACATCAAATGCAGCCACTGTGCCCATCAAATGCAGCCACTGTGCACATCAAATGCAGCCACTGTGCCCATCAAATGCAGCCACTGTGCACATCAAATGCAGCCACTGTGCACATCAAATGCCGCCACTGTGCCCATCAAATGCCGCCACTGTGCACATCAAATGCAGCCACTGTGCACATCAAATGCAGCCACTGTGCACATCAAATGCAGCCACTGTGCCCATCAAATGCCGCCACTGTGCCCATCAAATGCCGCCACTGTGCACATCAAATGCAGCCACTGTGCCCATCAAATGCAGCCACTGTGCCCATCAAATGCAGCCACTGTGCACATCAAATGCAGCCACTGTGCCCATCAAATGCAGCCACTGTGCACATCAAATGCAGCCACTGTGCACATCAAATGCCGCCACTGTGCCCATCAAATGCAGCCACTGTGCACATCAAATGCAGCCACTGTGCACATCAAATGCAGCCACTGTGCCCGCCAAATGCAGCCACAGTGCCCATCATATGCAGCCGTGTGTGCCCCATCAAATGCAGCCACTTGTACTCCATCAGATGCAGCCACTTGTGCCCATCAAATGTAGCCACTTGTGCCCATCAGATGCAGCCACTTGTGCCCATCAAATGCCGCCACTGTGCCCATCATATGCAGCCACTTGTGCCCATCAGATGCAGCCACTTGTGCCCATCAGATGCAGCTACTTGTGCCCATCAGATGCAGCCACTTGTGCCCGTCAAATGCAGCCACTGTGCCTGTCAAATGCAGCCACTGGGAAGTGGATAACAACAACATCAATAATAATAATAACAGCAACAACAGAGATTCACTGAGAATCATTACTTCAGTAAATCAGTTAAGAACACAATCAGCTATTTGCAAATTGTTCCTGTAAACAGCGTTCCTCTCAGTGAAGTCCAGGCTAGCTCTGATAACAGCAGTGAACAGCTGAAGGGATCCTGGACCCAGGGCTAAAGAGCCACTCCACTGGAACCTCAGAGAATTACCCCCCTTTTCTCCACCATCAATTTATGAGAATTATCCCCTATTCACCACCAGCTATTGACCTTACCCCAGAGTATTACCCCATTAACAACCAGAAGTTCACCTAAACTCAGAGTATTTCCCTCTATAAACCACCAGCAATTCACCTTACCTTAGAGCATTACCCCCTATTCACCACATCTCAGAAAATTACCCCCTATTCACCACCAGCAATTCACCTTATCTCAGAAAATGACACCCTATTCACAACCAGTGATTCACATTACATCTCCTTCACCACCAGCAGTTCACCTTACCTCAGAGTATTACCACTCCTACACTACCAGCAGCTTCCTATACCCTCAAAGTATTACACCTCTTTCACAACCAGAAGGTCCTCTTATTTAGAGAGCGCCCCCTCCCCAGCAATTCACCTTACCTCAGAATGGTACCCCCTTTTCACAGCCAGCAATTCACCTTACCTCAGAGTATTACCCCCTTTTTACAGCCAGCAATTTACCTTACCTCAGAGTATTACCCCCTATTCACCACCTGAAATCCACCTTACCTGAGAATATTACCTCCTATTCACAACCAGCAATTCACCTTACCTCAGCGTATTACCCCTCCTTCACGACCAGAAGATTCTCTTATTTTAGAGAGCGCCCCCTTCCGCTTTACTACCAGCAATTCCTTATACCTCAGTGTATTACCACACTTTCACTTCCAGCAGCTTCCTTTACTTCAGTGTATTACCCCATCTACACTGCTAACAGTTTTTCTTACCTCAGTGAATTACCCTACCTTTACCACCTGCAATTCCCCTTACTTCAGAGTATTTCCCCTATTTACAACCAGCAATTCGCCTTACCTCATAGTATTGCCCCTATTTACAACCAGAAATTCACCTTACCTCAGAGTATTGCCCCTGTTCTGCCGTATAGTGTCCGGCCATCAAATAGTGTCCGCCCCGTACTGCGCATGCGCAGTACGGAGCAGACGAAGCTTCGGAAAATCTCCGAAGCTGAACGGCGCCTGAGCCGTGAGTGGAGGTGGTAGCCCCAGCATCCAAGCGGACATAGGGTTGTGAATATTAGAGGGCCCCTGGTGGGCGAGCTTCGCTCGCCATGCTTCGGGCTCGGCCTCGCTGCACTAGGCTCTTTTTTATTCCTACTCTATGTCAACTTGGATAGTAGGGATAGAACCTGGACTCACGGCGCAGGCGCCGTTCATCCTCGGCAATTTTCGGAATCTGTGTTGCTGTGTACTGCGCATGCTACTACTACTGCGGATAGTGTCTGCATGCGCAGTACGCAGCGGACACTATCGGATGGAGGACGTTATATGACAAGACAACCCTATTTACAACCAGCAATTCACCTTACCTCAGAGTATTGCCCCTATTTACAACCAGAAATTCACCTTACCTCAGAGTATTGCCCTTATTTACAACCAGCAATTAACCATACCTCAGACACCGGGCAGGGGTAGTAAACCGCGGCTCTCCAGCTGTTTTGAAACTACAAGTCCCATGAGACATTGCAAGATCCTAACAATCACAGGCATGACTCCTAGAGGCAGAAGCATGATGGGATTTGTAGTTTCAAAAAAACAGGAGAGTCAGGGTTCACTACCCCTGCCTCAGAGTATCAACCATCCTTCACCACCAGCAGATCTTCTTACTTTAGAGTATTACCCCTCCTTTACTTCAAGAAGTTTGCCTTAGAGCCGGTTCACACAGCGGGCGATGCGAGGCGACACGACTCGCCTCGCCTCGCTCTCGCAAGTCGCCCCCGTTCTGTACAATGGAACCGTTCTGAGAGGAGCGACTCGAGTCGCTCCGACTCAGAAAAAAGGTTCCTGTACTACTTTTGGGCGACCTCGGGGCGACTTGCATTGACTTCTATACAGAAGTCATCTGCAAGTTGCCGCTGAGGTCGCGGCAGGTCGCGGCGAGGCAAGTCGGAGTCGCCTCGCCTCGCCTGCAGTGTAAACCGGCCCTTACTCCATTACATTACCTCTTCCTACACTGGCAGCAGCTGTTCGTAACTCAGTATTACCCGTCGCCATCAGTATTACCCGTCGCCATCAGAACCAGCAATTCCCTTTTCCTCAGTGTGTTACCTCTCCTTTACTACCAACAGATTCCCTTACCTCAGTGTGCCACTCCATCACTACCTTCTGTTCTCCTTGGAGTTTAACACCTTCTACCTACCAGCAGCTCCCCTTATAGGATTGTAACAGAAAAAGGGGGGGAAAAGCCTATTTATAGGCCCCTCCTTTCCTCATGGGATCTGAGGCAGCAATAATTGTCTTAAATATATCCCAATAGTTTTGAAAGTGGGATAAATGCATAGGCTAGCATAAGTTATTCAATAAAATTATATCATTTTTATTTTTAGGATAGGTCAGTTAAAAATCAGTTAACCTGCCAATGAATGCATGCGTACTGCAAAATACCCTATAAATAGGGGCTACTGGTTATGGACCATTGACAGTTGCCAGAAGAAAGTGAAGAGGACAGCTCACCACCCTCCTCTCCCTTGTCGCAGCTTTTTTATGTGGTTCAGATCTTTGTCTTTGGGATAAATTTGTTTTGATTACTCAGAAGAGAGAATATTATTAAGCCTGAGCCGTAGTGGCTGGGTTTATTTATTTATTTATCTATATTTTTAAGTGATATGATAAAATTATTTGTAAATATTTTCGAAAATGTATTAAACCAATAAAAACAGCCGCGGCCAAAATATTTATCCAATAAAATATTTTATTTCAAATGAATTGCTTGTCTGGATTTGAATTTATTATATATACAATGTAAAATGCCTGCTGCCTTCTATCCCATGTCACCCATCTGCTTAGGATGAGCCATGCGTACCACTTCATTTAATGGCTGATATTCTTTTGTCCTGTGCCATGGCACACCCCCTTTGGCTCCAACTCGGCAGCCGCAGCAGTTGGTTTGCTAGAGTGAGTCCTTGTGCTCCCACTTAATGCGTAAGACCCCTTTCACATATGTGGAATGTTCGTTTCATCAGTTTAGTCCCTTTTTTTTCAAAGAAAAAAATGGATGAAGTCTGCATAAGTTTGTCATGAGTTTTGCATCCATTTTTACATTAGTTTTTTTTACATCTGCCAGCTAGTATCCTTGAAGGGTAAGTTCACCTTTACAGAAAAATCTGTAAGGTGAACTTACACAGGAACCACCCCCCGCCCCCTGTCCCGCTGACCTGCATGGCGGCGATCGCCTGCTCTGAGCCCCGGTATAACTGCCTCGCGGCTCCAGGGCTTAGAAATCCCCGGAGCTTAATCTCCTAAATATATCCTGTCAGGAGGTACGTTTAGGAACATTCTAATTGGTCGGCACCATCACATGGGTGGCACAGACCAATCAGAAGCCACGTAGCCCACCCTCTCAGTGGGAAAGAGAAAGAAGAAAGTAAGCTGAGAGGATTTTTAAGCACGGAAGCCGTGAGGCGGCTATACCGTGGCTCAGAACAGGGTGATTGCCACTATGCAGATTAGCAGGACTGGGGGGGGGGGGCGAGGTGGGGGTCCCATGTAAGTTCACCTTATAGATTTTTCTGTAAAGGTGAACTTACACTTTAACCACTTGAGTCCTGGAGCCATTTTTTCGGCCAAAAATGGACTTTATACCCGTTTACATATGTTTTTGATCCATTCCAAAAAATGGATGTTGACGGAAATGCATGTAATCAGATGTAAATGGATGTAATTTAACCACTTGCTTACTGGGCACTTAAACACCATTCTGCCCAGACCAATTTTCAGCTTTCGGTGCTCTCACACTTTGAATGACAATTACTCAGTCATGCAACACTGTACCCAAATTAATTTTGTGTCCTTTTTTTCCCACAAATAGAGCTTTCTTTTGGTGGTATTTGATCACCTCTGGGGTTTTTATTTTTTGCGCTATAAATGAAAAAAGACCGAAAATTTTGAAAAAAAACGCATATTTCTTTGTTTCTGTGACAGAATTATGCAAATTATTAATTTTTCTTCATAAATTTTGGCCACAATTTATACTGCTACATATCTTTGGTAAAAATAACCCAAATTAGTGGATATTATTTGGTCTTTGTGAAAGTTAGAGAGTCTACAAGCTGTGGTGCGAATCGCACAAAATTGATCACATCTGATGTACTAGTGGACTATCTCGCTTCTTGTGACCCGAACAAGTCAGGAAAGTACAAATACCCCCCAAATGACCCCTTTTTGGAAAGTAGACATTCCAAGGTATTTAGTAAGAGGCATAGTGAGCTTTTTGATGTTGTCATTTTTTTCCCACAATTCTTTGCAAAATTAAGATTTTTCATTATTTTTTTTTTCTCCACAAAATTGTCATTGTAATAGGTTATTTCTCTCACGTGGCATGTGTATACCACAAATGACACCCCCCAAAAAATTCTGCTACTCCTCCTGAGTATTACAATACCACATGTGTGGGACTTTTTCACAGCCTGGCCACATAGAGAGGCCCAACATGCAGGTAGCGCCATCATGTGTTCTAGGAACATAAATTACACATCTAACTTGTTGACTATTTATTACACTTTTGAAGCACCAGGACAATGACACGTGACACTGATGACAGATGGCACTGATACGTGGCAATGATGACACTTATACGTGGCACTGATGACAGGTGGCACTGATGACAGATGGCACTGATGACAGATGGCACTAATATGTGGCACTGATGACACGTGGCACTTATACGTGGCACTGATGACACGTGGCACTTATACATGGCACTGAAGACACGTGGCACTAATACGTGCCACCGATGACAGATGGCACTAATACGTGGCACTAATACGTGCCACCGATGACAGATGCCACTAATACATGGCACCGATGACGCGTGACACTGATGACAGATGGCACTGATAAGTGGCATTGATGACACGTGACACTGACAACAGATGGCACGTGACACTGACAGGTGGCACTGGTGACAAATGGCACTGATACGTGGCACTGATGACAGATGGCACTATGTGGCACTGATGACAGGTGGCACTGACGACAGGCGGCACTGATGACAGGTGGCACTGACGGCAGGTGGCACTGGGGGCAGGTGGCACTGGGGGCAGGTAGCACTGGGGTGGATGGCACTGGGGGCAGGTAGCACTGGGGTGGATGGCACTGGGGGCAGGTAGCACTGGGGTGGATGGAACTGGGGTGGATGGCACTGGGGTGGATGGCACTGGGGCAGATGGCACTGGGGCAGATGGCACTGGGGCGGATGGCACTGGGGCGGATGGCACTGGGGCGGATGGCACTTTTTATTTTATTTTTTTCCTTTTTTTTTTTTTTCCTTACTACAAGCAGAACGGCTGCCGCTGCAGCTGTTCATCTCTCTCCTCTCACACTGTCTGTGCGAGGAGGGAGAGCGGCGCTGCGAGATGATCTCATATGTTTACATATGAGATCATCTCCCATTGGACACGCCGATCACGCTGTAAACGGCCGCTGTGATTGGCCGTTTACAGCGATCTGTGTTTGCCTGTCCCCGGGGGACACGGCGAACACAGAACTTCCGCAATGCGCGGCGGCGCGCATTGCGGAAGTAAACATCAGGCCGTCCATTCGGCTATAGGGCGGGCGCGAGGTGGTTAATGTCTGTTTTTCAGCCGTCAACGGACAGATGAAAAACAGACAAACGGTCCGCATGTGTGAAAGGGGCGGAAGGCTGCCCATAGCCGATAACATTTAACTTGGATGGATCAATCAACTTGGGTACAATCAGCCTGCCCATACATGGTTCAAACCTCAGCCGGCCCCTGCTGAACCAGCCGAGATTTCAACCATCTATGGCCGGCTTAAAGCGTCATCTGTACAAGTGTAAGGTTGTTCGTCTGAAACAACTCGAGTACTATTTTGATAGAAGTATAGAACAGAAGTCGAATAGAAGTCTCCTTAAAGTAGTACAGGAACATTTTCTAAAGTTGGAGCGACTTCAGTAGTGCTAATTAACCTCCCTGGCAGTATGATTAGTTCAGATTTTAGGTGCTGAAAGCGGAAAAAATTATTTTGCATGGAAATCTTGCGTTTTATATTGTAGACCTGTAATTCTTAGGAATAACTCACTTAAATCTGTCCAAACCAAAGTCTAGTAGACATCCCGGGTATGATAAAGTTTAAAAAATGAAATCATAAATTATAATATAATAAATAACTATAAATAATTATACCAAATAATAATATAATAATAATAACAATTATTCAATAATGTAATCAAATCAAAAACACTGAAATTTGCTCAGTTGCAGAATTGTCACTGTCATTACTTTTCAGTATTTGATGACGGATCTCCCCACAAATCGCTATCCCTCAATTCTGAGAATGATTCTAATTTATTATTGGTGTTTTCTAGCTGGTCTAAAACCATTTTTGATGTAAAGGGACAGTTTTGGTTGCTATGGACAATCTCCAGTTTCCAGGCAGAAAGAACAGTTTTTATATTATAAAACTGCATGCAGGGCACTGGACAAACCACTAGGGACAAAGGGGATGTGAAATAATTACATACAGCAATGTAATCTGTAAGATTACATTATACTGTATGTAATGTGTGTGTTTCACTTTTTAAATTTGGTGCCGTTCTCCGTCCCCGTGCGTTGCAACCCTCGCAGGGAACGGAGCTCGGCTCCCTGATAGATCGAGCAGAGGACGAGCTGCTCACACTGTGGGGAGACATCGCTGGATCCAGGGTATAAGGCAAGTAAGCGCATCCTGGATCCAGCGATACGATCTGGCTTGGGGTTACCGCTAATGGTACTGAATTTTCACCCCAAGCCAGACTCAGGAATACCGCCAGGGGGGTTAAGACAGCTGTCATTGACTAACATTGAATTTGACATGTCATGCGACTTGGGGTCTCACAAGTCAGATGCCCAGTTGTGGTAGTGTGAACCGAGCCTAACACTTGTTAGGCACGCATTTAACCCCTTGATTACCCTGAGATGTTGACCTAGGGTTGCCACTTTTTCCACAAGCCAAACCCGAACACTTTCGTGGTGCACAGCAAAACATTTTTTTTTTTAACAGACACTATAGGATTGTGGCATACCTGGGACATCTTTAGGTGCTCTAAAGAGAACAGTAATTTGGCGTGCATAGTGCTCCCTCACCCACTTATCAGGCCCTTTTCTGAGCCACATTCCTGTCTGAATATTGTGTCAGGGTTTAAGGCAGACTGAAACCCGGACAAATGATTCAAAACCCAGGCTGTCCGGGTGAATCCCGAACAGGTGGCAACCCCCTTCCGAGTCAGTGTCATTAATACAGTGACAGTGTATAGTATTATCATTGATCACTGGTAATGTCAGTGTGAGTTAAACATTTCCTAACCAGTGTCAGTTAGTGTCAGATTGTCCGACGCACTAATTGCAGTCCCACTATAAGTCACTGATCACCACCATTACTAGTAATTAAAAAAATATAAATAAAATTTTTAGTATATATACCATAGTTTGTAGGCACTATAACTTTCACACAAACCGAAACATGTACAATTATAGGGATTTTTTTTTTATACCAAAGACATGTAGCAGAATACATTTTGGCCTACAGTTATGAAGACATTTTTTTTTTATTGGATATGTGTTGTAGCAAAAAAAACTTTTTTTCAAAATCAATGGTGTTGTTTAATTTATATAATAAAAAATAATAAACCCTGTGGTGATCGGATCCCCCCAAAAGAAAGCTCAATTTATGTAAAAAAAACATAATATATACAGTATTATATAATATACATTTTTTTGGTCACTGTGTTGCATGACCACACAATTACCAGTTAAAGTAGCGCACTGCTAAATAGCAAAAAATTCCCAGGTCACGAAGAAGGTAAAACCTTCCAGAACTCAAGTGGTTAAAGTGTTTTTAATCACAATTGAATTTGTTGTATTTTCACTTAATTGCCTATTGGACTTATAACAGCAAAACACATTGGGGTTGATTTACTAAATCTGGAAAGTGCAAAATCCAGTGTAGCTTTGCATTGTAGCCAATCAGCTTCTAACTTCAGCTTGTTCAATTAAGCTTTGACAAAAAGAAAAAAAAAAAAAAGAAAAAAAAGCTGCGTGCTTTCTATGCAGAGCTGTACCAGATTTTGCACTCTCCAGTTTTAGTGAATCAATCCCTGGGTTTCTTTATGTTGAAAGTTGATATTGGGTATCCAGATATCAGTGAGTGCTGCTGTTATCACTATATTTTCATATGTTAAGGTTGCATTCACAACTGAGTGCTTTCAGCTCATAAAACACTCGTAAAACGCCCCAAAAAAAACGCCCAACAAGTAAAATCCCATTCATTTCAATGGCACTTGTTCACATCTGAGCATTTTGTCACCTGAAGCAAAATGCCTGAAAAAAATGCCTGAAAAACCTCAAAAAAGAACACAAGCTTCTTCGGGGCAGATTACATAAAGCATTTTTCTGCCTTCTACATTGGTGCCTGAACAAAATTGCGGCTAAATCACAGTAAAATGAGCAACTTTGAAACACTCAGGTGTGAATGCAGCCTAAAGGAGAAGTCCAGCCTGAACTTGTTTAGCTGGGCTTTTCGTGCAATTCGTTTTGCACTCCTGTGACCCATTTTGAGCAGAGAGCATGCTGAAGTCCGCTCTCCACTGATGTCACATAGCTCAGTCCAGCAGGAGAGCTAATGACTGACAGTCAGCAGCTCTCTGCTCAGGTGTTCGACGGCTCAGTTCTCACTGAAGAGGCGCCGATGCTGCGTCCACCTAGGTAAGTATAAAACAGCAACAACAAAAAAAATATCATGTTTCTCTTTTCATTTTAGTTTGTTTTTTTCACCAAGCATGGTTAGGAAATTTGCCTCTATTTCTGTGCTTGCAGGGGCATCACATTTGAGGAAACTGGTCACCCCAGTTGGCCATTGGTGTTGCAAGTAATGAGTCTTCTTAACACCCCCATTAGTTCTGCTGGGCACACCTATTTCACAATGGGATTGATTTACTAAAGGCAAATAGACTGTGCAATTTACAAAGTGCAATTTCTCCAGAGCTTAGTAAATGAGCAGAAGGTCTGCTGACTTCCATCATCTAATCATGTGCAAGCAAAAATGCCGTTTTGAAAAATTTCCTTGCACGTGATTGAGTATATTTTGCAAAGTGAAGCTTTACCTAATTTACTAAGCTCTAGCGCAAGGGGTAGGCAACCTTAATGAGATGGAGATCTACCAGAACAAAATGGGAGGAGTCAAAGATCACCGAGCACAGTGTCGTTTCCTGCAGGAAAGCTGCAGGTACACTGCACTGCATTCGGGTGTGGGCAAACCGCAGCGCATCAGAGTGAAAGCATCCTTATACTATTATGCCCAGTGTGTTGCTTCACACTGAAGATCTCTTCTTTCCTGCTGCTGGCACCACTCTGGAGACCGCTAGATGGGATAAGAGATGGAGTGCAGTTGGTATCACTCCGCATGGGACAGAAGGCATCACTACAGAGGACTATGTATCACTCTATTGTATAACTTGGTTTACTCTAACTGTTGGGGATTAGAGAGGCCCCAGATCATATTGGCAAACTACTGTTATAATTGTTTTATATTATGAACTTTATTTGTTTTATGTATCATTACCATGTATGAATCGAATTGGATTTCAGTATATTATTACCATAATATACCTTGGTCCATTCATCTAATTACTTGCACCCGCATGCTCCATTTAAAGTCCCATCCCCCCCTTTCCCCCCTTTTTTTACATTGACAGGGATGGAGGTATGTGACCTCAACAGGCCTGTAAGTACCCTGTAAGTAACATGCCTTAGGGGATTTTTATATCCATCCCATTGCTGCCTTCTATCAATTATGCCTAAATTTTTTTAGGAAACTACAATATCACAATTTTTATCTATCTTTGATCTACATCACGTGCTTCGCTCCTGACGATTGGCCTAAGCCATGACACGCGTTAAGCTACAGATGCCATGTTTTATTAAATATATCCATTCTAACATTTTATGCATACTACCCTGATATTGGGTTCCATGGGTATTTATATCAATTGCTTATAGGATGGTTGCTTTTTATCATTTTTTATCGACTTACTATCAATGATAGGAATCAGTGAGGCTTCAGACATATTGGGCATTACTATGTTAAATCTGTGTGTGTATATACACAACCCTCAAAAATTTCACTTGTATCTTCTCATTTTGCGAGTGGATTTTGAGGGCTGGCAAGCTATTGGCTGCCTGGGAGTGGGGGAAGAGCACCGCTACCAGCCTGGGTTTAATGGGAGTCCTTCCTCCCATTCAACCCATACTTTAATGGGAGTCCAGCGATTGCGGAGGGGAAGAGAAAGGAGAGCCACCTGGATGATCAGAGCAAGGAACACAGCTATAACAGCTTTCATTTCAATTGCTGTGTTCCCTGCTGCTCGCTTTTACATATAGACCCTCCTCCTGGTCCCGGGACTTTGACAAGTCCAATCCCAGGACGGGCGATCTGTCAATCAAAGTTCCCCGGCCAGGGGGCGGGGCTATATGTGATGTTGAGCGGTGGGAACACAGCAATTGAAATTAAAGCTGTTATCGCTGTCTTCCATCATCCGGGTGGCTCTCCTGTCCCTCTGCTCCCCTGCACAGGTAGGCTGCATGGTGGGCACAGGCTGCATGATGCTGCATGGTGGGCACAGGCTGCATGGTGGGCACAGGCTGCAATAGGCTGCATGGTGGAAAAAAGGCTGCCTGAGGCTGCATGGTGGGCACAGGCTGCATGGTGGGCACATGCTGCATGGTGGGCACAGGCTGCATTGGTGGACACAGGCTGCATGGTAGACACATCATTGGGAGTAGTAATCGCTGTCATGCAGTGGTAGCCCATCCCCCCACAGTTAGAATCACTTCCTAGGAGACACTTAACCCCTTGATCACCTCCTAGTATTTAACCCCCTTCCCGTCAGTGTTATTTATATAGTAATCAGTGGCTATTTATACAATCGCTGTATAAATGACAATGGTATCAAAAATGGTCAAAAGTGTCCGATGTGTCCACCATAATGTCGCAGTCCCGATAAAAATTGCATATTGCCACCATTACTAGTAAAAAAAAAGAATAACATTAAAAAAGCCATAAATCTATCTCCTATTTTGTAGACGCTATAACTTTTACACAAACCAATCAATATACGCCTATTGAGATTTTTTTTTACCAAAAATATGTAGAAGAATACACATCGGCCTAAAGAGAAAAGAGAGAGCGCTTGGCAGCAGCTAGGAATGCCTGGGAGTAGTGACATCACCCATAGGCTCCCATGTCCCAGCTGTTGTTGGTGCTCCCTCCTCTACCCTACAACCGCCATTGGCTCACACAAGAGATCACAAGACCAGACTGGAGCGGGCTGAGAATACATAAGTATATGCATCATTTTTACACAGGTTAGTGAGTGCTGGAGGAAGAAGGGCATTTTTAGGTCTAATGTACAAATAAAAGTCTTTATGTGCTCCAATGTACAGTCTATAACAGATTTGATTCAGGTCATATCGGAATGTTGGTAAAAGCTTAGGTGTCTAGTGCAGCTGCCCACCACTTATGAAGAAATGGATACATAAGCTAAAAGGAAAAAAAGCAGCGCTCTAGACAAACCTATAAATAAGGCATACCGTAGTTCAAAAGAATAGTCATTTATTGAATGCTCTAAAAACAATGTTCAACCAAGAAACTTGTCCACAATTGTCAATATGACAAGATATTCATAACATGCTGTATCAGTCATTATATAAACTGAGGATCTGGCGAACTGGCGGTATCGTATATAACTTATGTTGAAGTGCCTCAGTTTACTTAGTTCACTTAGGGGATAATTATTGGTAATTCTGGGTAACTGCATTTAAAAACGTATGCACACGGTAGGAAATTCAGACGGAAAAAGTCAGATCGGATTATGTTGTTGGAAAATCCGATCGCGTGTGGGCTCTATCAGACTTTTTTTGTCGGAATTTCGGACGATAAAAGTTTGAGAGCTGGATCTAAAATTTTCTGACAACAAGATCCGATCAGACTTTTTCCAATCGTGTGAAGAGAATTCCGACGCACACAAGTGCCACGCATGCTGAGAAATCATTTGGAGATGAAAGCTATTGGCTACTGGCCTCTACATAGTCCCGTCGTATGTTTTTTACGTCACCGCGTTCTGAACGATGAGATTTTCTGACAACTTTGTGCGACCGTGTGTATGCAAGATAAGTTTCAGCCAAAATATGCCGGAAAAAATCTGACAGATTTTGTGGTTGGAATGTCCGACCGTGTGTTCAGTGCATAAGGATTCTTTACTAAATCATGTCAAATCTTTTGTTTTGTAACAGCACCACAGATGGGAAGTGTTTGTTACACCTACAGTCATATTTCTGTTGAGTTTACAAATTCTATCACAACTGATGGATTCAAAAGGACATGTTGATTATGTTACTTCTACTCTCAAGAACTTTGATCAGGAAATGTAAATTAAAATTTGGATGGTTGATTCTAGCATATGTCAAGATAAATTGAGCTGATGAAAAGGCGCTGTAATGTTTTTTCAAGCAGCAGATGTTTGGAGACTGATATAACCTGCTTCATTGGTGTTCTCCATATTTCCCTCCCTTGTTGGTTTAGGTACTAGTGTGAATGTCTATACAACTACTGTAGATAGATAGAGTATCTCACAAAAGTGAGTACACCCCTCACATTTTTGTAAATATTTTATTATATCTTTTCATGTGACAACACTGAAGAAATGACACTTTGCTACAATGTAAAATAGTGAGTGTCCAGTTTGTATAATGGTGTAAATTTGCTGTCCCCTCAAAATAACTCAACACACAGCCAGTAATGTCTAAACTGCTGGCAACAAAAGTGAGTACACCCCTAAGTGAAAATGTCCAAATTGGACCCAATTAGCCATTTTCCTTCCCCGGTGTCATGTGACTCATTAGTGTTACAAGGTCTCAGATGTGAATGGGGAGCAGGTGTGTTAAATTTGGTGTTATTGCTTTCACTCTCTCATACTGGAAGTTCAATATGGCACCTCATGGCAAAAAACGCTCTGAGGATCTGAAAAAAATGGTTGCTCTACATCAGGGATATGCAATTAGCGGACCTCCAGCTGTTGCAGAACTACAAGTCCCATGAGGCATAGCAAGACACTGACAGCCACCAGCATGACACCCAGAGGCAGAGACATGATGGGACTTGTAGTTTTGCAACAGCTGGAGGTCCGCTAATTGCATATCCCTGCTCTACATAAAGATGTCCTAGGCCAGTGATGGCGAACCTTGGCACCCCAGATGTTTTGGAACTACATTTCCCATGATACTCATGTACTCTGCAGTGTATCTGAGCATCATGGGAAATGTAGTTCCAAAACATCTGGGGTGCCAAGGTTTGCCATCACTGTCCTAGGCTATACCCTGAAACTGAGCTGCAACTCTGTGCAGAATGGGGATTGCTTATGACAATTGTAAATGTATTGTAAAATGTTAAGTGACTGGTATGATGAAAAATTCATTATGATAAAAAGTTGCATAAAAACTGACCAGTAGAATACACTAAACTTATAAATAGAAGCTAACTTTGCTACTTAATAAAACATCCCTGTTTAACTGTGCCTATCCCAAATGCCATTTCTTGATGACCTTTTCTTCTTTTGTTACTTTTTTGAATTTGGTTGACATTTTAAAAGGGGAGATAAACTCAAAAAGAACAGAATGTATGTAATGTGATCTTTCAGTAGCTCACTGCTGCCATTAGATGCATTGAGACTGTTCACACAAAAAAAATAAAAAAAGAGTGAAGATTTACTTATTCCAATTATGTGAACAGCAAATTCTGGTTTATGTAGTTCAACAATGCATAATTGGATACATGAAGTAAATCTCCACTCTTTTTTTGTTTGAAAATTTTAAACTGTTTTAGTAAATCAGCCTCATCTTTATTGATTTTAGCCTTGTGCAACTTTTACCTCCACTCTGAACTATTATATATTATTTCTAACAAGGACAAGAAGCAGAGGCACAGTTGAGTAACACACCCACTTCTATGGGCGTCTCAGCACACAGGACAGGTCTCGGCACCCATCCGAATGAGCCGTATGACACCTAGCTATAGTATACCTGTATACTAAACTACACTGTATACTAGCACTTGGTACATTTTCATCTACCTGCAGCTCTCTGATATTAGCATTTGATTTTTGTTTGTTTGAATCTAAAACATTTTTAGATGTGAAAGTTAGCACTTATGTGCACCTGTGCACTGTTCAGTTGCCAGTAAGCGGAAGTCACTTATAGACCAAAGAACCAGTGAAGTGGCTGATAATTGTTTAATTACGTTTTCAGAATGCAGTCCTAAGATCCTGACATTTATAGTATTAGAGAAAGACAAACACTTTTTGCATCACAGATTCATTCAAATACACATGATGTGACACTTGATGTACACTCAGAAGGAATCGAAATTGTGAGATTCTAGATATATGAACTTTATTGACTTATTTCTCAACCAGTTAAAGATGCCAAGATTACAGTGGAGTGGATGAAAAAATACAAAAGACCAGCACCCAGCCTACAAAATGTGCAATCTGCAATCTGTTCTCCGAGGTTGAAAAAAAAAACACAGTAATTTACCAACTGCTAGTAAGACAGCTTGGCTACTGTGGAGCTCCAATAACCTCATTAGGCCTCATTTACATTGCTGTCCAGGGCCGTATGCCACCCAGATCAATGTATTTCTGTGGTGGGTATGACCAGGTGCCCATTGCTCATGATGACATCTACTTAAAGATGATATATGATTGTAACTTTGGTTTTACAATTCTGTGTAGAATGCGGAAGGAGGGAGGACACATCATCCTCTGCATTCCTCTTGCCGTTGCTTGTCTTGGAAAAGTGTTCACAGCCAAGAAAAGCTGCAGCTATGAATCAACGTAATTTACCAACTGGCGGGAAGAAAGCTTGGCTACTGTGGAGCTCCAATAACCTCATTAGGCCTCATTCACATTGCTGTCCAGGGCCGTATACCACCCAGATCAACGTATTTCTGTGGTGGGTATAACCAGGTGCCCTTTGGTCATGGTGACATCTGCTTAACCACTTAAGCCCTGGACCATTTTGCAGCTAAAGGACCAGGCCCCTTTTTGCGATTCTGCACTGCGTTGCTTTAACTGACAATTACGCAGTCGTGCGACGTGGCTCCCAAACAAAATTGGTGTCCTTTTTTCCCCACATATAGAGCTTTCTTTAGGTGGTATTTGATCACCTCTGCGGTTTTTATTTTTTGCGCTATAAACAAAAACAGAGCGACAATTTTGAAAAAAATGCAATATTTTTTACTTTTTGCTATAATAAATATCCCCCAAAAATATATAAAAAAAATATTTTTTCCTCAGTGTAGGCCGATACGTATTCTTCTACATATTTTTGGTAAAAAAAAAAAAAATCACAATAAGCATTTATTGATTGGTTTGTGCAAAAGTTATAGCGTCTACAAAATAGGGGATAGTTTTATGGCATTTTTATTAATAATTTTTTTATTTACTAGTAATGGCAGCGATCAGTGATTTTTATTGTGAATGTGACATTATGGCGGACACGTCGGACAATTTTGACACATTTTTGGGACCATTGGCATTAATACATCGATCAGTGCGATTAAAAATGCACTGATTACTGTAAAAATGTCACTGGCAGTGAAGGGGTTAACCACTAGGGGGCAGTCTATGCGTTAAGGGTGTGTTTTTTTTTTTTTACTGAAGGGGGTGTGGCTTGGCGTGTGACGTCACTGATCATCTTTCCCTATGACATTGAGCAGACCAGTGACAGGCTCACTAGGAAGCACGAGGAGAGGTTTGTTTACACTTACCATGGTCACGGAGCTCAAGACCAGGTTGCGGGTGCGTCGTAGGCGGCGCATGCGACCCACGGCTGGGCACTTAAAGGGCAATGTACCTGTACGTGCTTGTGCCCAGTCGTGCCATTCTGACAATGTATATCGGCGTGAGGCGGTCCTTAACCACTTTCAGACCATACCATTTTGCTGGCTTAAGACCAGACCACCTTTTGCAATTCGGCACTGCATCATTTTAACTGACAATTGCACGGTCGTGCGACGTGGCTCCCAAACAAAATTGACGTCCTTTTTTTCCCACAAATAGAGCTTTGTTTTGGTGGTATTTAATCACCCCTGCGGTTTTTATTTTTTGTGCTATAAACAAAAATAGAACGTCAATTTTGAAAAAAATGCATTATTTTTAACTTTTTGCTATAATAAATATCCCCAAAAATATATAAAAAAATATTTTTTTCCTCAGTTTGGGCCAATACGTATTCTTCTACATATTATTGGTAAAAAAAAAATCGGAATAAGCGATTATTTATTGGTTTTCGCAAAATTTATAGCGTTTACAAAATAGGGGATATGGCATTTTTATTAATCATTTTTTTTTTTTACTAGTAATGGCAGCGATCAGCGATTTTTATTGTGACTGCAACATTATGGCAGACACATCGAACATTTTTGACACATTTTTGGGACCATTGTCATTTATACAGCAATCAGTGCTATACAAATGCACTAATTCCTTTGTAAATTACACTGGCAGTGAAGGGGTTAATCAGGGGGTGGCAGTGTAGGGGTTATGTGTATCCTAGGGGTGTGTTACTAACTGTGGGGTGCATGGCTGTGTGTTGGTGAACACTGATCTCTGCTCCAATCACAGGGAGCAGAGCTCAGTGTCACTTGTTGCTAGGCATAACGGGGAGATGCTGTTTACATCGGCATCTCCCCGTTCAGCCTTCCCGTGAGGTGATCATGGGTATCCCCGGCGTGCACACGATGGCAGGGCGGCAATTACAAATGGACGTACCTGTATGCCAATTTGCCTGCCCATGCCATTCTGCTGACGTACATCGTTGTGCGCCGGTCGGGAAGTGGTTAAGCGGTTAAAGATGATCTATCATTGTAACTTTAACTTTACAATTCTGTGTAGGATGCGGAAGGAGGGGAGGGGGGCACATCATCCTCTGCATTCCTCTTGCCGTTGCTTGTCTTGGACAAGTGCTCACAGCCAAGAAAAGCTGCAGCTATGAATCATATTTCTGCAATGGGTAGAACCAGGTGTCTTTTGGTCTTTGTGTCAGCTACTTAAAGTACCGTATTTATCTGCGTATAACATGCACTTTTTTGCCCTTAAAATCAGGGGAAAATCTTAGGTGCGTATTATACGCTGATCTCCTGACGATTGTGAGCCTCTGGGCAACTTTCGGCCATTCTCTGAGGCTTTTGGCGGCTTTCGGCCTTTCTCGGCAGCTTTTGCCCTTTCTCGACGACCGAGTGCGGCTGAAAGCCGCCGAGAGTGGCCGAAAGCTGCCGAGAACGGCCGAGAGCTACCAAGCGCCGAGATACACAGGACATCTGGCTCTGTATCTCGGTGGTGCCATTTTTAAACGCCAAAGCCGAAAATGACACTGACAAGGCTGCATATGACACTGACAAGACTGCAAGACAAGGCTGCATAACAAGGCTGCAAATGACACTGACAAGGCTGAAAATTACACTGATAAGGCTGCATTGATGGGCATTTAAATGTATGTTTTTTTTCCTTAAACTTCCCTCCTAAAATAATTTTCCTTAAAAATTCCCTCCTAAATTTGGGGTGCGTGTTATATGCCGACACGTGTTATACACCGATAAATACGGTAATACTAAACACTATTTAACCACTTCCCGACCAGCGCACGACGATGTACGTCGACAGAATGGCACGGGCAGGCATATTGGCGTACAGGTACGTCCAATATTCAATGCCGCCCTGCCATCGGGAAAGCGCCGCTGGCGGCGCGCTCCCGCGCTGGTCGGGACCCCCCTGAGTCCGGTTTGCGGGACCTCCCCGCGATCGTCTCACGGAGCGGCCGAATGGAGGAAATGCTGTGTAAACAACATTTCTCCATTCTGCCTAGCAACTAGTGACGCTGATCTCTGCTCCATGTGGAGCAGAGATCAGTGTTCACTAAATGAAAGCCCAACCCCCCCACAGTTAGTAACACACCCCTAGGAACACTTAACCCCTACACTGCCACCCACTGGTTAACCCTTTCACTGCCAGTGTCATTTACACAGGAATCACTGCATTTATATAGCAGTGATTACTGTATAAATGACAATGGTCCCAAAAATGTGTCAAAAATGTCTGATGGGTCCCCCACAATGTCGCAGTCACAATAAAAATCGCAGATCGCCGCCATTACTAGTAAAAAAAAAAATAATAAAAAAAATTAATAAAAATGCTATAAAACTATCCCTATTTTGTAAACGCTATAACTTTTGCGCAAACCAATCAATAATCGCTTATTGCGATTTTTTTTACCAAAAATATGTAGAAGAATACGTATCAGCCTAAACTGAGGGAAAAAAAAGTTTTTTTATATATTTTTGGGGGATATTTATTATAACAAAAAGTAAAAAATAATGCGTTTTTTTCAAAATTGTCGCTCTATTTTTGTTTATAGCGCAAAAAATAAAAACCGCAGGGGTGATCAAATACCACCTAAAGAAAGCTCTATTTGTGGAAAAAAAAGGACGTCAATTTTGTTTGGGAGCCACGTCGCACGACCGCGCAATTGTCAGTTAAAGCGACGCAGTGCCGAATCGCAAAAAGTGGTCTGGTCTTTGACCAGCAAAATGGTCCGGTCTGCAAGTGGTTAATTTACATTGAACTGGCTATTTCTGTATGTGGATGATGGCACTGTAATTATTTTAATAAAAAAGATCTAAGTACCTTTTTCATAATCGATATACAACTGTCATATGGCCCAGATCTTTCCCAGCATGTCTGCAGGGAAACATAAGCAGGAGGCTCTTCTAGTCCTCTGCAGCTGGTCACATGTTCAAAATAATAAAGATAACAACCATTGAAATACAGAGTAAAAATAAATAATAAACTGTTTTAAATTGACATACAAATATATATTTGAAATCAAATTATTGTTTTGTAGGAATAATATGGTGTGGGCAGATTTCTGCCAGTCATAGGCCCTCCAGCCTATGTCTTAGAATAAGAGGAAAGTGAAGCCTCCATTATTCTACATGTAATATCCCGCCCCCCATTGTGTTTAGCTGGCTAATGGGTATGGAGGGGGAGGGAGGGAGTGAGCTGTCATTTACCATGGTGTATACGCCCATATGTGGGAATATATAGTAACATGGGCTGCTCTAATGTGATGGGGAGGAAAATACTCAGCATAGAAACTCACTGAAAACTGAGCATGTGCAGATTTGCCACCACAGCTGCAAAATGCCTAGCTGAATTGGGGACATGAAAAGAAGGTGTAGCTAGAGAGCAGTAGGATCAAGTTTTTGCAGAATACAGAAAACAAATCTCATAGTGACTGAGTGAACAGCATGTAATACAGAGAGATTTTTATGATGTGTGTTTAGTGACACTTTCATACCTCCCAAATTTTGGAGATGGCAACGAGTGACACCTATTAGCAAAAGTATGTAGGCATAGGACATACCCTGCCACGCCCCCCTTAAAGGAGGATTATACAAAGAAAAATGATTAAAGTGGAGGGCCACCCTGAAAGAAAAAAATCATTAAAAAAAATGAAATATTTTTTTTTTAACTTACCAGAAATGCCTGTTGCTAGGCACATCATCCTAATCTGCCTCTTCCTCCTCTGTGGAGATCTTCTTTCTTCTCTCCTCCGTGCGGCGTCTTCTGGGTAATGGGTCGCGCTGTGTTCTGGGAACTGTGTGTCCCAGAACACAGCGCGCCCCATTCACAAAGCGCTGCACGACTCGCGCATGCGCAGTAGGAAACGGGCAGTGAAGCCACAAGGCTCCACTGCCTGTTTCCCTTAGATAGAATGGCAGCGCCGGGACCCGAGAGCCGAGGGACGGGTCGGCCTCGGGCAGCCGACATCGCGGGCACCGTGGACAGGTAAGTATGGTTATTAAGTCAGCAGCTACAGTGTTTGCAGCTGCTGACTTTTAATTTTGTTTTTTTTAAACCGGCCCTCCTCTTTAAACCCACAAGTACTTTTTTTTGCCACTACTATTCCTTTATACTGGCTTTTGAAATTTACAAATGCAGCAATTTAGAATTTGGATGAAAGGCTTAGTAGTGCTTTTTATATTCAAATATATAGATCAGACCAAAATTAGGAATAAATGAGGAGAAGAGAGGGACAGAGGGACTTTATTTCAAATCAGGGACAGTCCCTCAAAATCAGGAACCTCAACCTGCTGCTGCCTCTGGGATGCATGTGATGGGGAGCATTCTACTGCATACGTGTCATCAGGGGGCCAGCTTGAAAACCAGGAAGAGACAGCTGGCATCCTGATGAAGTCAAATAGGAAGATGGCAGGACCGGCAATGATTAGCAAAATCGCAGGTTATTGCAGAGCACTGTTAAAGTGTTACTAAACCCACAACAGTAAAAACAGCCCATATCTGCAGTAAACCATGCTTGTTATACTCACTGTGGAACCCAAGGGGTTAATCCTTTGCATTTCATAAAAAGGCTGCTTGATCCTGTATGCACAGATCCTCCCCTTCTTGCACTGACTTCAAAACATGTACGGATAAGACAGAGTTACTGGAGTCAGGCTGCACATGCTCAGATTGGAGTGTATTGCTAGAGAGTTTTTTTTCCCTGGGAGAGTGCATGTGATCAGCACAGGACTAATCAGCACTGTCCAGACAGAGAGCCAGGGGTCCTGCAAAATAAAAACCGCAGGGGTGATCAAATACCACCAAAAGAAAGCTCCATTTGTGGGAATAAAGGACATCAATTTTGCTTGGGAGCCACGTCGCACGACCGCGCAATTGTCAGTTAAAGCGACACAGTGCCAAATCACAAAAAGTGCTCTGGTCAGGAAGGAGGTAAAATCTTCCGGGGCTGAAGCAGTTAAGGTGAAAAAATACCTGGCAGTCACCAGCCCCCCAGCACCCCGTTTTACTTACCCGAGGCCCTTCATCTCCTCGGCGGGGACGCGCTGTCCCTCTCTCCACAGGGTCCCAGCTCTTAATTGGATAGCATGATAGCAGCTCAGCCATTGGCTCCCGTTGCTGTCAATCAAATCCAATGACCCGGGACCAGGGCAGAGTCCGGCACTCATGTCTGTGGATGCAAATGCTGTACTCAGCAAGGTAACCTCCTCGGGAGGGCGCTTCTCCTAGGGGGTTATCTAATGCGGGGGAGGAGCCGTGAGAGCCGCCGGGAGACCCCAGAGGACGATGTTCGGGGCCACTCTGTGCAAAAGGAGCTGCACAGTGGAGGTAAGTATGATATGTATGTTATTTAAAAAAAAAAAAAAACAATGTTTTACAATCACATTAAACCCACCAGGCTCTCTCAAGCCTGGTACACACTATAAGTCCCAGTTCACACTGGTGCGCAGTGCAAATCACATGCAATATATGTGTGATGCAAATTCAGCCATACAGGTTGTATGGCTAAATTTGCACCGCATTTCGACCAAAGTCGTCCAGGACCCTTTTTTTGGTCGGCACCAACATTCTGATAACTTCCATCAACCAATCATATGAAACCAAAAATGCAGGTTTTTTTTTTCCCCCTTGCATGAGATTATTCTTTGCAGAGTGAAACTTCACTTCATTTACTATGCATTGGAGCAGGGGTAGGCAACCAGTAGCCCTCCAGCCGTTGTGGAACTATATTTCCCATGCAAAGCTGGCAGTTACAATTATTCCCAGAGGCATGATGGCAACAGCTGGAAGGCCCCAGGTTGCCTACCCCTGCTCTGGAGCAACTGCACTTGCAAAGTGCACAGTCTATTTGCCTTTAGTGAATCAACCCCTATACCGTTGCCTAACGCCTATGATAATTGCTCTAGAGTCAAATCTTAGAAAAACGACATTTGCCCAAATGGTCAACAAAATGCTGAATATTAGATTCAAATTAAAATACACATGGTCAAGCTTGAAATCTAAGTATAGCTACAATATTCTTGCAGGCATTTTTGTTAGATGCCCACATCAGTAGAACAGCACACTGTAAAGTAAGATGATCGCTTTAACAGACAGATTGTGAGATACAGTTAGGTAGAATTATTTTAAGGTTTTATCAGATTATTGTATTAAGAATACAGTACAAAATATTTGCTGTAGTTGATGCAGGTTGATGAAAGTCTGCTGTACTTACCAGGTTAGTGAAAGTCTTGAAGCAAATCAATGAGATGTGTACCAGGGACTGGAGATATCTCTATAGCAGATTCAGATAGGGAGACAGCGATCCCATCTCCAGCTTTATACCCACAACTACATGTGCCTTATCTAGAAGTCCATCCTCCTGGCATAGATGAAACATCTGATCACAATGACCTTGCCAGTGACTCAATAACAGATGTGTCATGAACATTCCAAAGCTTCACTGAATAACAAAAGCAAACTATGATGAAATGAGATAATAAAAAAAGCACAATTGTATGATATTTATATTAATACTATATGTATTGCTATTTTCATTATTTAATCAAATATTATAGAGGAATAAATGTATGAAGCACGGGGGTTCTCCAAACTTTTTAAATAAAGGCCAATTTACCGTCCATCACACTGTTTGGGGGGGTCAGACAGTAGTCAGTGGGAATATAAAATACTTCTACATTAGTGGTGAATGGGAGGTAAAAATGCCCTTATGTCAGTGGTCAGTGGGCGTAAAAATGCCCCTGTGTTGCTGGTCAGTAGGTCATGTGTTACCCCGAGAAGAACTTTAGAACATAAATTAGTTAGTTGTTGGCCCAGGGTCTAAGTGGATGTGACACTGATCTTTATACAGGATGGCTCAATACTTTTGGTAATGGCAAGTTATGCATAGCTCCCAACTGTCCCTGATTTCGAGGGACTGTCCCTGATTTAGAGCAATTTCCCTCTGTCCCTCTTCCCCCCTCATTTGTCCCTAACTTTGGTCTGATCTATATGGTTGTATATTAAATGCACTTTTTATCCTTCAAAAAGTGTTTCCTAGTGCTAAACCTTTTATCCAAATTCTACATTTCTGCATTTTTAAATTTCAAAAGCAAATATAAAGGCATAGTAGTGGTAAAAAAAAAGCCCTTGTGGATTTGACTAAACTTTTTTTTGGTTAATTCTCCTTTAAGGGGGTGTGGCAGGGGGTGTGCCCTATGCCTACATACGTTTGGTAGTGGGTGTCCCTCATTCCCATCTCAAAATGTTGGGAGGTATGGGTATTTATGGATTTAAAGGGACTAACTTAGTGCTGTGGTTAGGTTTTAGGGTGTTAAGTGTTATCTTAAAGTGTAAGTAAACCCCCCTATCGTTTTCAGCCAAGGAAGCTGCCATCTTTGCCTCTGTTTAATCCACAACTGCCATGATGCTGCACATGTGATCAGTTATGACTCCAACCATTGGATGGTTTGACAGTTTGGTTGAGAGCACAACCAATGGGAGTGTTACATTTCCAGCATGTGCCCGGAAATGAAACTGTTTTATGGATGGGTTTACTTCCACTTTAACTGCTTCAACCCTGGAAGATTCTACCCCCTTCCTGACCAGAGCACGTTTTACAATTTGCCACTGCGACACTTTAACTGACAATTGCGCAGTCATTTGACGATGTACCCAAACAAAAATTGTGTTCCTTTTTTCCCACAAATAGAGCTTTCTTTTGGTGGTATTTGATCACCCCTACGGCTGTTATTTTTTGCACTATAAACAAAAAGAGAGCGACAATTTTGAAAAAAAAAATACAACTTTTTTTACTTTTTGCTATAATAAATATCCCCAAATTTAAAAAAAACTAATTTCTTCATCAGTTTAGGTCAATATATATTCTTCTACATATTTTTGGTAAAAAAAAAATCTCAATAAGTGCATATTGATTGGTTTGCGCAAAAGTTATAGCGTCTACAAACTATGGGAAAGATTTATGGCATTTTTATTATTATTATAATCTATGATTCTTAGTGGTATTGCGACATTGCAACAGACACATTGGACATTTTTGACACATTTTTTGGGACCACTGACATTTATACAGCGATCAGTGCTATAAAAATGCACTGATTACTTTGTAAATGACACTTGTAGGGAAGGGGTTATCACTAGGAGGCGATCAAGGGGTTAAATGTGTTCCCTCAGTGTGTTCTAACTGTATAGGGGTAGGACTGAGTAGGAGTGGGGACATTTCGCTGTTCCTATTTAGTAGGAACAAACGACATGCCTCCTCTCCTCTGACAGCACAGGCATTTGTGTGTTTACACACATAAATCCCCGTGCTGGCACTCGCAACCACCGGCCATGTGCATCGGTTCCTCTGCCGTGCAGCAGGCTCTGGCGGTTCTTAAAGGGACCCTGTACCTGTAGGGGGTTTTGCGCAGGGGAGCCATTCTTCCCCCGTATATGTATGCAAGCTGGTCGGGAACCAGTTAAAGTGTATGTGAACCCTAACAATGAACTTCTCTTATTTACTCTCTTTTGGTCCGTTAAATATACAGCTGAAAGCTTTATATACAGCTGAAAGCATTAAAGCATCTTGTTATATGGAAACATAGAAGAGTGATGGCAGGAAAATTACCCATTGAGTCTGCCCCATTTTTTTTCTTGATTTATATATATGTTTTGTGTTTTTCTGTTTTGAGTATAGATCTATGTTTGGCTCAAGCAGTGGCGTAGCGTGGGGGGTGCGGGGGGTGCCGTGGCCCTGGGCGCGACATTTATGGGGGTGCAATTTCGTGCCAGTAGAGTCACTACTGGCTGCCTCCTCCTAAATTTAATTTCCCGTGTCCCCGGCGCTCCGGGCTGCCATGTACAGTGTTCAGCACCCTGTGATTGGAGGTATGGGTGTCATGTGCGGTGTGGGGACTGAAGTCCCGCCTCTGCACGTGACCCCCATACGCCCAATCACAGTGCGCCGGACACTGTACATGGCGGCCAGAACAGTAATGACAAGCTGCCGCCATCTTCTCCTCCTCCTCCCCTGCCTCTAAACCCATGCAGCACAAGCAGGTGAGGAGGAACACGGACTGGGGAAAGGCAGAGAGAGGCAGAAGAGAGAGAGGAGAGAGGCATAGAGCAGGAGAGACAGAGGCAGAGAGAGAGAGAGACAGGCAGAGAGAGAGAGGGGGGCACAGGGTGGGAGAGACAGAGGCAGAGAGAGAGAGGGACAGAGAGAGAGAGGCAGAAAGCGGGAGAGGCAGAGAAAGAGAAAGAGAGGGACAGAGACAGAGGCAGAGAGCGGGAGAGGCAGAGAGAGAGGGACAGAGAGAGAGAAGGAAAGAGAGAGAGAGGGAGACAGAGAGAGACAAAGAGAGAGACAGAGGCAGAGAGAGAGGTGGAGAGAGAGAGAGAGAGAGACGGAGAGAGAAGCAGAGAGAGAGGAGGAAAGAGAGAGGTAGAGAGAGAGAAGGAAAGAGAGTAGGCTTGTGCAATTTGTTTCGTAACGAATCGAAATTCGGCCGAATTTTGCATCTTTCGGACATTCGGATGCATCCGAATGTCCGAATAAAAAAATAACAAATTACAACGAATACGAAAGAAATATAACGAATGAATTTGAATGAATTCGACATGATTCGAAATTATTTCAACCGCATTCGAAATTATTTCAACATGATTCGACATTATTTCAACTGCATTCGAAATTATTTCAACATGATTCAACATTATTTCAACCGCATTCGAAAATATTTTGTGACCCGACTTTAGGGCCATGTATCTCGGGGTCACCTGGTGCTAGACACTTCAAATTTGGATATATTGTAGAGCTAGAAGGAAAGAGAGCGAGGCAGAGAGAGAGAGATAGAGAGCGAGAGAGAGAGGCAGAGAGAGAGAGAGATAGAGAGCGAGAGAGAGAGGCAGAGAGAGACGGAGAGAGAGACACAGAGAGAGAGAGAGAGAGAGAGAGAGACAGAGGCAGAGGCAGAGAGAGACAGGCAGAGAGAGAGACAGGCAGAGGCAGAGAGAGACAGAAGGAGAGAGAGAGTTACTGTAGTCAGGACAGTATAGTGGTCAGTTTAGTGTAGTGTAGAGTATAGTGGTCAGCGTATTGTAGTGGACAGTATAGTATAGTGGTCAGCGTAGTGTACTGGACAGAATAGTATAGTGGTCAGTGTAGTGTAGTGGACAGTATAGTATAGTGGTCAGTGTAGTGTAGTGGGCTCCAACGACATGCAGGTAGGTTAATTGGCTTCTGTCCACAAATTGGCCCTAGACTATGAATGGGGACCTTGGATTGTGGGCTCCTTGAGGGTAGGGACCGATGTGAGTGTGCAATGTACAGGGATAGGGACAATTGTAGACACTCAGGTGGAACTGGATGGACTGGTGTCTTTATTCAACCTTACTAACTAACTATCATCATGGACAGTATAGTGTACAGTGGTCAGTGTAGTGTGTAGTATAGTGGTCAATATAGATAGTGGTTAGTGTAGTGGACAGTATAGTGGTCAGTGTAGTGGACACTATAGTATAGTGGTCAGTGTAGTGGACAGTATAGTATAGTAGGTTAGTGTAGTGGTCAGTATAGGAAGTGCTAAAAGTCCACAGGTTAGGGGGCGCAAATTACTTGCCTTGCCCCGGGTGCTGACAACCTACACTACGCCACTGGGCCCAAGCATGTTTGAATCTACAAAAGCTGGCCATACACTATGCAATCTGAGTGTACAATCTCTGTACAATTTATTTTAGGTTTATCTAAACTATGGAATAGGAGGACTCACCTGAACAATCTTCTATTCAATATTTATCAAATCAAGCAGGCCCCTGCACTACATAGTTGATGGTAGAGCTAAAGGAGACTGTACAGTCAGATTGTACAGTATATGGCCAACTCACACCAGAAACATTGGGGCTGATTTAGTAAAGGCAAATAGTCTGTGTACTTTGCAAAGTGCAGTTTCACTTTGCAAGAGCAGTTGCTCCAAAGCTTTGTAAATGAGCAGAAGCTCTGGTGACTTTCCTCATCCAATCATGTGCAAGCAATAATGCTGTTTTTTCCCCCCTTGCACGTGATTGGGTATTCTTTGCAAAGTGAAGGTTTACCTCATTTACTATGCTCTCTAGTGACTGCACTTTACAAAGTGCACAGTCTATTTGCATTTGGTAAATCAATCCCATTGCGTTCCTGTGCAGTTACTGTGCCTTCACCTGCAGTGCGCTTTTCAGCACCAAAAAACTACTTTTGAAAAAACACCCCACCCAAAATCACATGGTGCTGCAGTACCATACAATCTGCATTTGATATTTCTGTTTGGGGTGCTGTTAACAATGTATTAGCACCCACAGCAAAGCACAAAGGCAGTGTGTTTAAAACACGGTGTGAGAAAAGCACACAAAGCGTGCCTTTCCAGCACCTCATTCTGGTGTCAACTGGTCTTTACTGTTGACTGACTCACTACCTCTGCTGGAAGTAGCATCAACTACACTTTTAGTAAAACAATACTTTCTAAAGCTGGTCATACATGATACAATTTTTTTGTACAATTTTCCTTTAGATTTACCAAACTCATACAATATCATAGCTCCCAACTGTCCCTGATTTTGAAGGATTGTGCCTGATTTGGAGCAATGACCCTCTGTCCCTCATTGTCCCTCATTTTGGTCTGATCTATATAGTTGTATATAAAATGCCCTTTTTATCTATCAAAATGTGTTTTCCAGCGCTAAACCTTTCATCCAATTTCTAAATTGCTGCATTTGTAAATTCCAAAAGCCAATATAATGGAATAGTAGTGCTAAAAAAAGCACTTGTGGGTTCAACCAACTTTTTTTTTTTTGTACAATTCTCCTTTAAGGGGGGTGGCAAGGGGTGTGTCCTATGCCTGCATACTTTTGCTGATAGGTGTTCCTCATTCCCATCTCGAAAACTTGGGAGGTATGCAATATGAGGTCACACCTAAGCACTTTCAATTAAGGCAGGCCCTTGTACTATATAGTTGAAGGTAAATCTAAAGGAAATTAAACAAGAAAACAATCTATGGCCAGCTTAAGATTTTAAGATTCGTTTTGAACTTTCCCCTTGCTAGTTTGAGGACATGTCCTCATATTCTTGATCTTGGTTTCATATATCGCCATCCTAGTCTCCCCTTTCCCTTCATTCCTCAAGGCTATTTATTACGTTTCTGAAGTCTGTCCTGATATGTGTTATCCCTCAGACCTTTTTTGTTTCTGGACTCTTATCAATATCTTTTTTGTAAGTGAGGTCTCCAGAACTGGACACAGCATTCAAAATTAGGCCTAAATAAAGATCTAATGCAGGCATGTCCAAAGTCCGGCCTGCGGGTCAAATGTGGCCCCCCTGGTAATTTGGATATATATATCTTTTGTGGCCCCCAGATCATATTTATCGGTGCTACCTCGGAGGGGACAGGGAGGGGGCGGGACAAGCGCCCTCAGATTACATAAAGGAGAATCTCCCGTTTACTCGGCGGCATCTATAATAGGAAGTCCCATCTCCTGGGCTGGCATTGGACGACTGTTCTGTCTATCATAGGAGGCGGGACTTTGTGTTAAAGAGGCCACTGAGTAAACAGAAGATTCTTCTGTATGTAATCTGTTGGCACTCTTCCCGTCCCCTCCCTGTCCCCTCCGAGGCTGCAGATGGGCATCGATCAGGTTGCACTGATGGCAGTGGTAAGGCTGCATTCATGTAAATGGTGAGGCTACATTCATGGCAATGGTAAGGCTGCATTCATAGCAATGGCAAGGCTGCATTCATGGCAATGGTGAGGCTGCATTCATGGCAATGGTAAGGCTGCATTCATGCCAATGGTGAGGCTCCATTCAGGGCAATGGTAAGGCTACATTCATGGGAATGGTGAGGCTGCATTCATGGCAATGGTGAGGCTGCATTCATGGCAATAGTGAGGCTGCATTCATGGCAATGGTGAGGCTGCATTCATGGCAATGGTGAGGCTGCATTCATGGCAATGGTGAGGCTGCATTCATGGCAATAGTGAGGCTGCATTCATGGCAATGATAAGGCTGCATTGATTGCAACGATAAGGCTGCATTGATTGTAATGGTAAGGCTGCAATCATGGCAATGATAAGGCTGCGTTCATGGTAATGGTGAGGCTGCAGATGGGCACTGACCCTTATTTTGCTTCACAGTTCCTTATTTAAAATTGCAGTTTTTCCTGAAACTTTCCTCTTAAAGTGAAGGTGCGTGTTATACACCAATAAATATGGTATATCCAAATAACACGCCCAAGCTCATCCTTAGTCCTGAGCGGTGCTCTGGTATTCGTATTAGTGCTCGGACAAACAAAGTTAGAAGGAATTTTAATGGTGCAAAGAATGTGAGGCAAAATGGTTGGCCCTCACACATGTTCACTTCTTCAAATCTGCTCCTCTTTGAAAAAAGTTTGGACACCCCTGATCTACTGTATATAGATATGCACAGAGTAAACTCTACAGAATTGCTACTCTTAAATGCCACTCTAATTAGGCACTAGTTAGGATAAAAGCTAGGGTTGCCACTTTTTCTTCAAGTCAAACCCGAACACTTTAGCGGCGAACAGTAAATTTTCCTGTCTGAACAATGTGTCCGGGTTTCAGGTTGGCTGAAACCCGGACACATGATCCAAAACCCGGACTGTCCGGGTGAATCCCAGACAGGTGGCAACCCTAATAACAGCTCACCTCTCTTACATATGTTAATTTGAACACAAATACCTCTTTGATAGTGATCTTGTAAGAAATTCAGAGCTGCCCTGCGTTCTGTGCACACCTAGTGTGTTATCTCAAGGAAAGTAATGAACCCTCCTAGTTCTTATCTTGGGACTACAGAATGATTAGCCTGTATGTTGTAGAGATAGAACCATAGAGGGGTTTGAGTAGTTTAGTAACCACTGTTTGACAGCACACAGGGGTTGATTTACCAAAACTGGAGAGTGCACAATCTGGTGCAGCTCGGCATAGAAACCGATCAGCTTCCATTTTATTTTTTGTCAAAGCTTAATTGAACAAGCTGATGGAGTTAGAAGTTGATTGGCTACCATGCACAGCTGCACCAGATTTTGCACACTCCAGTTTTAGAAAATCAACCCAATAGTCCACAAAAATGCTGTGCGTCATCAACCCTTAAAGCAGAGCTCCACCCAAAAGGGGAAGCTCCACTTGTTTGCTTGTCCCTCCTCCGCTGCCATCATATTTGGCATCTTTCCATTTTGACAGGTACCTCTCCCCACTTCCAGGAGACCTCACCATGGACCTCTCCGCAGGAAGTTTGCCCCCCCCCTCCTCCTTCCCCTGCCATCAGGCCATTTGTGTCCAATCACAGCTGGTCACAGAATGTAAACAAACCACGGTAACGATATGTTACCTCCTCCTCCTCCTCACACACCGATCGTGTGTGAGAAGGAGATTGCGGTAACATATCGTTGCCGCTTACAGTACACACCAACACACACTGATTGCCCCCCTAATAAAGAGTACCTGTCATCACCCATCAAAGTACCTGTCACAACCCATCTAAGTACCCGAGTACCTGAGTACCTGTTACAGCCCATCTGAGTACCTGAGTACTTGAGTATCTGTCACAGTATATCTGAGTACCTGAGTACCTGTCACAGCCGATCTGAGTACCCGAGTATCTGTCACAGTATATCTGAGTACCTGTCACAGTTCATTTGAGTACGTGAGTACCTGTCACAGTCCATCTGAGTACCCGGGTACCTGTCACAGGCCACCTGAGTACCCGAGTACCTGTCACAGTTCATTTGAGTACCCGATTACCTGTCACAGTCCATCTGTGTACCCGAGTACCTGTCAGTGCATCAGGTGTGATCACGTGTGATCAATTTTCAATGATTTGCACCATAGCTTGTAGACTCTATTGCCGCATACACATGACCGGACTTTTCGACGGACTAGGTCCGACTGACTTTCCGACCGATTTTTGGTGCAGGTCCAACAGACTTTCCAAATGAGCTGACCTGCATACACACGAACAGACTTCCCAATGGACTTTCAAGATTTATGGACGTGCCCATCCGTTCGTTTTGAACGTGACTCCAGGTACAACAGGACTAGAAAGGGAAGTCAATCTCGCAGCTTTCATCGGTGAGATTGACACCTTGTGAGCCCCGTCGCCTGGTATGGGTTTTTAGGGGAACCCCCTACGCCGAAAAAACGTACCAGACCCTTATCCAGACCCTTATCCGAGCACGCAGCCCGGCCGGTCAGGAAAGGGAGTGGGGACGAGCGAGCGCCCCCCTCCTCCTGAGCCATACCAGGCCAACATGGGGGGTGCTTTGGGGAAGGGGGGCCACTAGGTGGCCCGGTCTTCTATCGCCACCGCCGCCGCCTTCTCTTCTTCTTCTTGTTCTTCTTCTTCTTCCTTGAGATGTTGACTCGATGCTCTCTCGACTGTGACATCATAATGGGCGGGAACATCACCCGGTGACCCTGCCCATTGTCCCTATATAAGTCGCTGTGCAAACCGCCCCTGTCATTAAGGCCAGAGACAGCGTTGAGTCAACATCTCAAGGAAGAAGAAGAGAAGAACAGAAGATGGCGAAGACAGCGGCGACAGAAGACCGGGCCACTGCCAGTAAAAGAGCTGGAAGAAGGAGCGGAGGCCTGGCAAGAAGAACCGAAGAGGGGGACAAGACCCCCAAAGTCGGAAGAAGACCCCTGTGGCCCCCCCACCCCAAAGCATCTTGTCCCCATGTTGATGAGGACAAGGGCCTCTTCCCGACAACCCTGGCCGTTGGTTTCAGGGTCTACGGGCGGGGGGGCTTATCGGAGTCCAGGAGCCCCTTTTAATAAGGGGGCCCCCAGATCCCGGCCCCCCATCCTATGTGAATGAGTATGGGGTACATCATAACCCTACCCATTCACCTGGGGGAAAAAGTGTCAATTAAAAAAACACACTACACGGGTTTTTAAAGTAGTTTATTAGGCAGCTCCAGGGGTCTTCTTCCGACTTCGGGGTCTTCTTCCAACTTCTCTTCTCGCCAGGCTCCTCCGCTATCTTCTGCTCTTTTTCCGCTCTTTTGCTAGCGGTGGCCCGGCTTTCTCCTTCGTTGTCATCGTCGCAGTCTTCTTCTTCCTTCTGTTCTTCCGATGTTGGCACAACGCTCTCTCCCGCTGTATTGCCGTGGACAAGGTGTGCGGCAACATATATAGGCATAAGGCATAAGGGTCACCTGGCGACCCCGCCCCTTATGACATCACATTCCCAGCATGCCCCGGGACTGTGACATCATAAGGTGCGGGTTCACCAGGTGACATCACCCGGTGACCCCCGCCACTTATGCCTATATAAGTCGCGGCGCACCGTGTCCACGGCATTACAGTGGGAGAGAGCGTCATGTCAACATTGGAAGAACAGAAGAAGGAAGAAGAAGAAGACAGCATCAATGACGAAGGAGAAAGCCGGGCCACCGCTAGCAAAAGAGCAGAAGATAGCGGAGGAGCCCGGCAAGAAGAACCGGAAAGAGCGGAGAAGTCGGAAGAAGACCCCCGAAGTCGGAAGAAAACCACCAAAGATCCCCGGAGCTGCCTAATAAACTACTTTAAAAACCTGTGTAGTGTGTTTTTTTATTGACAATTTTCCCCCCAGGTAAATGGGTAGGGGTACGATGTACCCCATACTCATTCACATAGGGTTGGGGGCTGAGATTTGGGGAAGGGGGCTTCCGAATTTTGATAAGCCCCCCGCCCGCAAACCCCGACAACCAACGACCATTGTTGCTGGGAAGAGGCCCTTGTCCTCATCAACATGGGGACAAGGTGCTTTGGGGTGGGGGGCCGCAGGGCGCCCCCACTTCCCCAAAGCACCCACTCCCCATGTTGAGGGCATGCGGCCTGGTATGGTTCAGGGGGGGTGCTCGCTCATCCCCATCCCCTTTCCTGACCGGCCCGGGCTGCGTGCTCGGATAAGGGTCTGGTATAGATTTTTCGGTTCCCCGTAAAATCCATACCAGACCTAAGGGCCTGGTGTACAGTATCCTGTAGCCGAGAACCAGCACGATCGCGGGCAGGTGCTGTAGCTGCCCTTGCATCGTATTTGGTCCGTTGGACCAGCATACAAATGAACGGGCTTCCCAATAGGAACTTGGTCCGGCGGACCAAGATTTAAAACATATTCTATTTCTAGGTCCGTCAGACTTTTGAGAAGAAAAAGTTTGACGGAGCCCACACACAATCGAATTGTCCGATGGATTCTGGTCCGCCAGACCAAGTCTGACGGAAAGTCCGATAATGTGTACGCGGCATAAAACTTTCAGAGACTAAATAATATACACTAATTTGGGTTATTTTTACCAAAGAGATGTAGCCGTATACATTTTGGCCCAAATTTATGAACAGAAATTACTTATTTGCTAAATTTTATCATAGAAACAAAAAAAAAGTGTTTTTTTTTTGCTCTTTTTTCACTTATGTCGCAAAAATACAACCCAGTGGTGATTAAATACAACCAAAAGAAAGCACTATTTGTATGGAAAAAAATGATAAAAATTTGTTTGGGTACAGTGTTGCATGACTGAGTAATTGGCATTCATAGTGTGAGAGCGCTGAAAGCTAAAAATTGGTTTGGGAAGGAAGGGTCTATAAATGTCCTGGACTGAAGTGGTTAAGCAAACTAGATGCCATTCAGTTAGGGTTTAGATCTACTTTAAGTGTTTATTTTTAGGTCTGTGTAAATGTTTTGAGGGGAAAGGTTGACCTCCCTGGTGGTATGATTATATCAGATTTTTGTGTCTCAAAGTAGTTCAATGTTTTGCATAGAAATTTGGCGTTTTATATTGTAGGCCTGTAATTCTTAGCAATAACTCACTTAAATCTGTCCAAACAAGAGTCTAATGCTGCGTACACACGATCAGACTATCCGGCGGACTTAGTCTGACGCACAAACCGCCAGAAAGTCCGCCGGACTTTCAGAACGAGTGGACCTGCCCACACACGACTTTTCCGGCGGACTACTCTGTTGGACTATGGCAGGAGTCCGCCGTACTTTTGGAATGAACGGACTTGACCACACATGGAAGAAAGTCCGTTCATTTTGAATGCGGCTCCACATGTTGAGGGCACGCGGCCTGGTACGGCTTAGGGGGCTGGGCGCTCGCTCGTCCCCACCCCCTTTCCTGACCGGCCCGGTAGCGTGCTTGGATAAGGGTCTGATATGGACCTGGGGGGGACCCCCACACCGTTTTTTCGGCGTAGGGCTTCCCCTTTAAGTCCACACCAGGTGACGGGGCCAGCGACGTGTCGGCCCCTTTTGACTTCCTTCGCTAGTCCCGGCTACCTGGAGCCGCATTCAAAATGAACGGACTTTCCTCCATGTGCGGGAAAGTCCATTCATTTCAAAAGTCCGGCGGACTAGCACACACACGGCCGCATTGTCCGCCGGACAATTTTTGAGTCAAAACTACTTTCTAAGTCCGCTGGACTTTTGGGGAAAAAAGTCTGCCGGAGCCCACACACGGGCGGATTGTCCACCGGACCAAGTCCGCCAGATAGTTTGATCGTGTGTACGCGGCATAATAGACATGCTGGGTATGATAAAGTTTGAAACACAAAATCATAAATTATAATATAATAAATAACTATAAATAAATCTCAATAATAATAATAAAATGTATTCAATAATATAATCAAATCAAAAACACTGAAATTTGCTCAGTCACAGAATTGTCGCTGTCGTCACTTTCAGTGTCTGATGACAAATTTCCCTACGTTTCACTATCGCTCAATTCTGCGAGTGATTCTAATTTACTATGGCTGTTTTCTAGCTGGTCAAAAAACACTTTTGACTTAAAGGGATGCTTTTTGGATTGCATGGACGTTCTCAAGTTTCCAGGCAGAAAGAATGGTATATACGGTATATTATAAAAGTGCACTGGACAAAGCACTAGGGACAAAGGAGGTGAAATGATTGGATACAGTAATGTAACCTTACAGATTAAAGCAGGGGTAGGCAACCTTTTGAGCACAGTGTGCCTAAAAATGTTTTCAAAGAAATTGAGCGTGCCGATTTTATAACAAAAAATGTCAACTTCACACTCTCAATCACGAAAAGGATTTTTTATAAAGTAAATGCTGTAAACTACTTTAGTAGTGAGAAATTAACATCCTGCACTCTCATGCCTCGGATCAGCCGCAATTTATGCACCTTCAAGCCTGAGATCATTGTACCCCCCTGCTCATCTACCCTACCACTGTAACCCCCGCTCATCTGCCCCACCACTGTAACCCCCTGCACATCTACCCCATCACCCCGCTGCTCATCTGCCCCACCACTATAACCCCTGATCATCTGCCCCACCACTGTAACCCCCTGCTCATCTGTCCCATCACTGTACTACCCTGCTCATCTGCCCCATCACTGTACTACCCTGCACATCTGCCCCATCACTGTAACGCCCTGCTCATCTGCCCCATCACTGTAATCCCCTGCTCATTTGCCCCACCATTGTACCCTCCCAATCATCTGCCCCACAACTGTAACCCCCTGCTCATCTGCCCCACCACTGTAACCCCCTGCTTATCTGCTCCACCACTGTATTACCATGCACATCTTCCCCACCACTGTAGTACCCTGCACATCTGCCCCACCACTGTTCTAACCTGCACATCTGCCCCACCACTGTACTACCTTGCACATCTGCCCCAACACTGTAACCCCCTGCTCATCTGCTCCACCACTGTACTACCCTACACATCTGCCCCACCACTGTACTACCCTGCACATCTGCCTCACCACTGTTCTAACCTGCACATCTGCCCCACCACTGTACTACCCTGCACATCTGCCCCATCACTGTAACCCCCTGCTCATCTGCCCCACCACTGTAACCCCCTGCTCATCTGTCCCACCACTGCAATACCCTGCACATCTGCCCCACCACTGTACTACCCTGCACATCTGCCCCACCACTGTTCTAACCTGCACATCTGCCCCACCACTGTACTACCCTGCACATCTGCCCCATCACTGTAACACCCTGCTCATCTTTCCCACCGCTGTAACCTACTGCTCATCTTCCCCACCACTTTACTACCTTGCACATCTGCCACACCACTGTTCTAACCTGTACATCTGCCCCACCACTGTACTACCCTGCACCTCTGCCCCAAAACTGTACCCCCCTGCTCATCTGCCCCACTACTGTAACCCCCTGCTCATCTGCCCCACCACTGTACTACCCTGCACCTCCGCCCCACCACTATAATCCCCGGCTCATCTGCCCCACCGCTGTACCATCCTGCTCATCTGCCCCACCAATGTACCCCCTTTTTCATCTGCCCCACCAATGTACCCCCTTTTTCATCTCCCCCACCACTGTACCCCCCCGCCTCATCTGCCCCACCAATGTCCCCCCTTTCTCATCTGCCCCATCATTGTACCTCCCTGCACATCTGCTCCACTGCCGTAACCCCATGCTCTCTTATCTCACCGCTGAACCATCTTCTCATCTGTCTGGACACTGAACCCCTCTGCCCCACCACTGTGACCCGCTTTCTCATCTGCCTCACCAATGTACCTCCTGCACATCTGCCTCACCTCTGTACACCCCTGCTCTTCTGCCCCACCTCTGTTCTCCCTGCTCCCCTGCCCCACCACTGTTCCCCCTGCTCTCCAGCCCCCCCAATATACCTCCTTCCACATCTGCCCCACTACTCTACCCCCCTGCTTTTCTGTCCCACCACTGAACCACCTTCTCATCTGGCCCAACACTGGACCCCCCTGCTCATCTGCCCCACCACTGTACTTTCTGCACATCTGTCCCACCACTGTACCCCATGCTTATTTGCCCCACCGCTGTAATCCCCTGCTCACCTGTCCCACCAATGTACCTCCTTTCTCCTCTGCCCCACCACTGTATCCTGTGCCGGGGGTTGCCTACCCCTGATTTACAGTGTACTGTATGTGTTTTGTTTTTTGCCCTTTTTGAATTTGCCACCAGGCTCCACCCCCAATGCGTCGAGACGCTCGCAGGGAACGGAGCCCGGCACACAGTGCATCAGGCGGAAGACACAGCCCGCGGACACAGCAGGAGGACATCGCAGGATCCTGAATCCAGCACTGCAATCCTGAGTGTAGTGAAAATTCAGCCCGAGCCACACTCGGGAATACTGCTAGGAAGGTTAAAGTATATGTAAACTAAAACTTGGGACACAGCTAGTAAAAGTAAACTGACAGGTGTTTAAATGTTAAAGTGTATGTTAGGTCGTAAAGATTAAAAATAGGGTTTCCCCGATACTGTTTTTTTATCGGCGGGTGCGAATACCAATACTTTCATCAACTACTCACCGATACCAAGTACAGATACTTTGCGGTGCGATTTGCATCAATACAAAAGAAAATGGTGCAAATCCCACTTCAAAGAATCACATGTGATTTGAGCAGGAATGCAATGCGATTCCTGTCTAAATCAAATGGGATTTCACCCACTGCTCCTGTGTGTATAGAAAGAGAAAAGCCCCATCTAGTGGGCAGTTTATGAAAAATGTTAGAACTCACAGTACATATCTGGCCAAATGCAAAATAATATACATAGGTGTCCTGGTACCACCGATGATAGCAAATCACAGCAGCTGGAGGTGTTCACAGGGCTGGAGGAGAAGTTCCAGGACCCCGTGGGTATAGGGGTAAAAGTGATGACATCTTGGGGGCGGACCACCTCTAAATCTCCCCCAGCCCTGTGAGTGCCTCCAACGCCTGTGGTTTGCTATCATAGGTGGGACCGGGACACCTACAGTGGGTGCCGCTGATATTGTGTCAATCTCGCCGCTATTAGCGGCGAGATTGACACCCGCGAGCCCTGTCGCGGGAGCCAGCGCCGATCTATGCCGCTCCTCCCGCTTGCCACCCCCAATACATTCCTATAGATGCGAGGCATCTCCTAGGGGCGGCGAGCACGAGAAGCACAGCTCGCATCGGTGATTTCCAGCGCAATCCCATCCCGCTGGAAACACAATATTGGCGGCGCCTACTGTGTGTAGATTTTTTTTTGCATTTGGCCAGCTATGTACCGAGTTCTAACATTTTTAAAAAACTGCCCACTAGATGGCGATTTTTCCCTTCTATATATATACACACACACACAGGAGTGGAACATGTGATTCTTGTTCAAATTGTATGCGATTCTTTACACTGTGTTTTTCACCCATTCATTTTATACTGACATAAATCGCACCGCAAAGTATCGGTTTTGGTAATGGGAGCATTTGCGCGACTACCAATACCAGCATCTGTGCATCTCTAATTAAAACCCCTGTTAGATTTTTTTATGCTATACAAAGTTCCATTAGAGAGAATTAACCTCACTTCACCACTGCTGACAACATTTTACCACATAGGACGTGAGATGAACTCCCTGTGAGTTTTTTTTTTTTTTGTAGAAGAGAGGAAGGCTAGAATCCTGTCCCTGTTGCAGATTGTCTCCTGCTTCCTGCCAGGTAAAGCTATTAATGGCAGGAGAGAAAGTCCAGAAAATATTTTTAACAGAGCCCTGGATAGCAGTAAAAGCCAGATAGGGGTTCTAGTCCTTTCCACTCTATCCAAACCAAAAAAAAAAAAAGTTTTTAGCTTGAAGTGCACTTTAACAAACAGTTTTATCATTATGTTTAGATAAAGGGAACCAGGGGTCAGGCTAGGACTGGGGTGTAGACTTCTCTCTTTGGTATCAAAAAGCATATGCAGAGAAATACTTGGCATAGATTTCTTAGCACCCCAACATTGCTCTTTATAAGATCAGTATTTCTCTGCCTGCCAACCTATCCAGACAAAGAGTTTAAGAGGCCAATGGTAATGATGAAAATAAATGCATTAACCATTGTTACAACACACCAGTTCATAGAGTCTCTGTGTTCTCATCGTGTACTAAGGTAACAGTCAAGACTTCTGTTGCAAGATATGTAAATTCTAATGAGCCAGTAAGGGCAGGATGACATAGTGGGTTGTCAGAATATATTTCAAAGTTCATCAGTATACACCCGATGGTCGCCTGATAGCACAAAAGTTTAAATCGAGGACTAATTTTCAATATTAGCACGGTAAGCATCATATGCTTAACATATAATGAGGAGGTATACATGACTACATGGGGAAAGTTATTGTGAACCCAGAGATATCATCATGCCGTGCCACTTTATAACCCATTATATTAAATCAAGTGGCACAGACATACTTTGTTTTTTTTTTTTGTTTTTTTGTAAAGCATTGCAGTATGGGATAGGATTTACTAAAGGATCTTTCTAATATTTACAGTACATAGTGGTTGGTTTTACCAGTGGTGGATTTACTGGTGCTTATGTTTATATAATTTTATTACAAAGTATTTGAAAAAATAAGAAAAGAATAGGTTAAAACCTAATCATTACAGTAAAATAAAAATGACTATATGGCCCTCTACAATTTATTTTCTTTTTCAGAGACCCCCCGGCTCATTTTTGTACCGCTCTCCAGTTCAATTTTAGCACATATTCCATTCACAGCTGGCATCAACTCCTGCCAGTTTTTACAAAGAAACATAGCAACAATTATGTCAAAAATAATATAAAGTAATACTAAAGTCTTTTTTTTTATGGGTTTTTTTTCTAACAAAATAGGTTTTAGTTAAAAATAACAAACATGGTATACTTATGCAGTTGGTTTTGCACAGAGCAGCCATAATCCTCCTATTCTCAGGTCCCTTTTTGGCTCTCCTATCCCCTTCCTCCTGTTGAGTGCCTCCACAGCAAGCAGCTTGCTATGGGGGCACCCAAGCCACAGCTTTGTGTGTCTATTCAGACACGGAGCTGCATCCTGGCGGGAGACAATGGCGCCACGCTGCTGTCTCAGCTAATGTGGTGGTGGTGGTGGGGGGGGGGGGTGGTTGGTGTAGTCCCAGGCAGCTAAGACATTCCTGCAACATCGCTGGATCTAGATAGGCCCAGGTAAGTATTAGGAGGGCTGCTGCACACAGAAGGCTTTTTAGTTTTAGTAATTTTTATTAGAAGCTTTTCATCATAACAGAGAAGGTGAACATTCAATGAAACAAAAAGAATCATCCACATTTTCATAAATATAGACAGTGGAGGCAAGCAAAGACAGAGCCATTGACATCCCGGAACGTAATATTCCCAGTTACCATTAACTAGTTCGGTAAACCGATCTTAAAGTCGTGTACCCGTGTCATTTAATCTACTCCTCTAATGGGAATATGCCCGGCTAAAGTACACAGGCCCCTGGCACCCCAAATGGGATCCTGCTGCTGACCAGGGGCTGGAGCCGCCTACTTCCACCAGGTAACTCCTACCACGCCCCACTAGAGTTACACAGCCCGAGATGCCGGTAAACAACTAGAGCAACTAACTTGCCTGTACTGTGTCTGCTGTCTCGCAAATCAACCCAATAGGGTATCATCACACTGCACCAAGGGAGGTGTCAAAGCAGGAAAGAAGGAAAACGTGTGAGGGGGAGAGAGAGCAGAATATGCTGTTCCAGTGCTAATGGCCCCAGGAGGCCAGACTATCAGGTTGCACCCCAGGTATAAGGGAAATATTACACATTGTGGCCCATGGCTCCCAGACCGCCTGAAATCTCTCAGTTTTGTCGTTCAGTTTAGCCACCACTTGTTCTTGCACCATAATCTATGAGACCTTTGTTCTAAACATCTTAAAGGAAACAGCATGTTTGTTCCAGGCCTTGGCTATTGTGATTTTGGCCCCAAGAAAAATAAAAAACGCCAACTTCTGAGAAACTTTGGGTAGTTCCGGGATTATATGGTTGAGTAGGGCCTCACTGGTGTGTGGCAAAATGGTGACTCCCGTCAGGGAACTGGCCGTGCGAAAGACTTTCCGCCAAAAATAGCGGATGCGCGGACAGGACCACCAGATATGGAACATGTTACCTTCTAGTCCACAACCCCTGAAACATGTTGGCGAGGATCCCGGGAAAATTCTAACCAGCCTGGAAGGAACATAGTACCACCTAAAGAGAACATTGAGGCCGGCCTCGATTAGAGAAACATTAAGAATACCTTAATGAGCTCTCATCGAGGCTCGAAACCATTGTGTAGAGTCCCAAGTGTAGTCCAAGTCAGCCTCCCATGCTCGAGCATATGAGGGCTTGTTATCCTTCGTCATGAGAGCTGTATAGATCAGGGAGATGCCCCCCTCTGGTCCACTGCATTCACACACCACTGTTCATATTGTGTTATAGAAGGGGGAAGTGGTTTAGTGGTCCAGATGGAATTAAAGTAGTGAGAGATTTGTGTAAATCTTTAAAACTCTGAGTCAGGCACAGAGGCGTAACTAGAAACCTCAGGGCCCCGATGCAAGAAATCAGGAAGGGCCCCCCCCCCCCCCCCCGAAAAGCATGATTTTGATACTATATTTTTTTCCACTGTAGAACAAAGTAAAACATTTCTGTGCAGCCTGTGTCCCGAGTGAAACCTGTGTCACCAGTGCAGTGGTGGTACTGGAGGGGGGTGGCAGTGGTACTGGAGGGGGATGGTGGTCCTGGAGGTGGGTGGCGGTGGTGGTCCTGGAGAGGGGTGGCAGTGGTACTGGAGGTGGTGGCAGTGGTACTGGAGGTGGGTGGTGGTGGTGGTACTGGAGGGGGGCTGATGGTGGTACTGGAGGTGGGTGGCGGTGGTGGTACTGAAGGTGGTAGCGGTCCTGGAGAGGGGTGGCGGTGGTACCGGAGGTGGGTGGCGGTGGTACTGGAGGCTGGGTGGTGGTACTGGAGGAGGGTGGTGATGGTACTGGAGAGGCATGATGGTCCTGGAGAGGGGTGGCGGTGGTACTGGAGGTGGGTGGCATGGTGGTGGTACTGGAGAGGGGGTGGCGGTGGTACTGGAGGTGGGTGGCGGTGGTGGTACTGAAGGGGGGTGGCGGTCCTGGAGAGGGGTGGCGGTGGTACCGGAGGGTGGGTGGTGGTACTGGAGGAGGGTGGCGATGGTACTGGAGAGGCATGGTTGTCCTGGAGGTGGGTGGCGGTGGTACTGGAGGTGGGTGGCATGGTGGTGGTACTGGAGAGGGGGTGGCGGTGGTACTAGAGTGGGTGGTGATGGCACAGTCTGGAGGGGTGGTGGCAGTCTGGAGGGAGGGTGGTGGGCTGGTGGTACTGGAGGGGGGTGGTGGCACTGGAGAGGGGATGGTGGCATTGGAGGGAGGGGTGGCACTGGAGGGGGGTGGTGGAACAGTCTGGGGGGGGTGGTGGTGGTGGCACAGTCTGGAGGAGTGGTGGTGGTGGCACAGTCTGGAGGAGTGGTGGTGGTGGCACAGTCTGGAGGAGTGGTGGTGGTGGCACAGTCTGGAGGGGGGGATGGTGGCATTGGAGGGAGGGGTGGCGGCAGTCTGGAGGGGTGGTGGTGGTGGCACAGTCTGGAGGGATGGTGGTGGTGGCACAGTCTGGAAGGGTGGTGGTGGTGGCACAGTCTGGAAGGGTGGTGGCACAGTCTGGAGGGGTCTGGAGGGGTGGTGGTGGCACTAGAGGGGGCTAGTGGCAGTCTGGAGGGGTGGTGGAGGCACTAGAGGGGGGTGGTGGTGGCACAGTCTGGAGGGGTGGTGTTGGCAGTCTGGAGGAGGGGTGGTGGGCTGGTGGTACTGGAGGGGGGGTGGTGGCACTGGAGGGGGGATGGTGGCATTGGAGGGGGGGGGTGGCACTGGAGGGCGGTGGTGGCAGTCTGGAGGGAGGGTGGTGGAACAGTCCTGGAGGGGTGGTGGTGGTGTCACAGTCTGGAGGGGGGTGGTGGTGTCACAGTCTGGAGGGGGGGGTGGTGGTGTCACAGTCTGGAGGGGGGGTGGTGGTGGCACAGTCTGGAGGGGGGGTGGAGGGCTGGTGGCACTGGAGGGCGGGTGGTGGCACTGGAGGGGTGGTGGCACAGTCTGGAGGGGTGGTGGCACTGGAAGGGGGTGGTGGGCTAGTGGCACTCGAGGGGTGGTGGTGGCACAGTCTGGAGGGGGGTGGTGGCACTGGAGGGAGGTGGGGGTAGCGGCACTGGAGGGGGGTGGTGGTGGCACTGGAGGGGGGTGGCACAGTCTGGAGGGGTGGTGGTGGCACAGGAGGGGGGGGGGGTGGTGGGCTGGTGGCACTATGGTAGCACTGGAGGCTTGGTGATGGCATTGGTGTGGGTGGTGGTGGCACAGTCTGGAGGGGTGGTGGCAGTCTGGAGGGAGGGTGGTGGGCTGGTGGCACAGTCTGGAAGGGTGGTGGCACAGTCTGGAGGGGTCTGGAGGGGTGGTGGTGGCACTAGAGGGGGCTAGTGGCAGTCTGGAGGGGTGGTGGAGGCACTAGAGGGGGGTGGTGGTGGCACAGTCTGGAGGGGTGGTGTTGGCAGTCTGGAGGGGGGTGGTGGCTGGTGGTACTGGAGGGGGGTGGTGGCACTGGAGGGGGGATGGTGGCATTGGAGGGGGGGGTGGCACTGGAGGGCGGTGGTGGCAGTCTGGAGGGAGGGTGGTGGAACAGTCTGGAGGGGTGGTGGTGGTGTCACAGTCTGGAGGGGGGGTGGTGGTGTCACAGTCTGGAGGGGGGGTGGTGGTGTCACAGTCTGGAGGGGGGTGGTGGTGGCACAGTCTGGAGGGGGGGTGGAGGGCTGGTGGCACTGGAGGGCGGGTGGTGGCACTGGAGGGGTGGTGGCACAGTCTGGAGGGGTGGTGGCACTGGAAGGGGGTGGTGGGCTAGTGGCACTCGAGGGGTGGTGGTGGCACAGTCTGGAGGGGGGGTGGTGGCACTGGAGGGAGGTGGGGGTAGCGGCACTGGAGGGGGGTGGTGGTGGCACTGGAGGGGGGTGGCACAGTCTGGAGGGGTGGTGGTGGCACAGGAGGGGGGGTGGTGGGCTGGTGGCACTATGGTAGCACTGGAGGGGTGGTGGTGGCATTGGAGTGGGTGGTGGTGGCACAGTCTGGAGGGGTGGTGGCAGTCTGGAGGGAGGGTGGTGGGCTGGTGGTACTGGAGGGGGGGTGGTGGCACTGGAGAGGGGATGGTGGCATTGGAGGGAGGGGTGGCACTGGAGGGGGGTGGTGGAACAGTCTGGGGGGGGTGGTGGTGGTGGCACAGTCTGGAGAGTGGTGGTGGTGGCACAGTCTGGAGGAGTGGTGGTGGTGGCACAGTCTGGAGGAGTGGTGGTGGTGGCACAGTCTGGAGGAGTGGTGGTGGTGGCACAGTCTGGAGGGGGGGATGGTGGCATTGGAGGGAGGGGTGGCGGCAGTCTGGAGGGGTGGTGGTGGTGGCACAGTCTGGAGGGATGGTGGTGGTGGCACAGTCTGGAAGGGTGGTGGCACTAGAGGGGTGGTGGTGGCACTAGAGGGGGCTAGTGGCAGTCTGGAGGGGTGGTGGAGGCACCAGAGGGGGGGTGGTGGTGGCACAGTCTGGAGGGGTGGTGTTGGCAGTCTGGAGGGGGGGTGGTGGGCTGGTGGTACTGGAGGGGGGGTGGTGGCACTGGAGGGGGGATGGTGGCATTGGAGGGAGGGGTGGCACTGGAGGGCGGTGGTGGCAGTCTGGAGGGGGGGTGGTGGTGTCACAGTCTGGAGGGGGGGTGGTGGTGGCACAGTCTGGAGGGGGGGTGGAGGGCTGGTGGCACTGGAGGGCGGGTGGTGGCACTGGAGGGGTGGTGGCACAGTCTGGAGGGGTGGTGGCACTGGAAGGGGGTGGTGGGCTAGTGGCACTCGAGGGGTGGTGGTGGCACAGTCTGGAGGGGGGGTGGTGGCACTGGAGGGAGGTGGGGGTAGCGGCACTGGAGGGGGGCGGTGGTGGCACTGGAGGGGGGTGGCACAGTCTGGAGGGGTGGTGGTGGCACAGGAGGGGGGGGGTGGTGGGCTGGTGGCACTATGGTAGCACTGGAGGGGTGGTGGTGGCATTGGAGGGAGGGGTGGCACAGTCTGGAGGGGCGGTGGTGGCAGTCTGGAGGGGGGTGGTGAAACAGTCTGGAGGGGTGGTGATGGCACTGGAGGGCGGGGGGCACAGTCTGGAGGGGTGGTGGTGGCACTGGAGGAGGTTGTGGGCTGTTGGCACTGGAGGGGGGTGGTGGCACTGGAGAGGGGGTGGTGGGCTGGTGGCACTGGAGGGGGGTGGTGGTGGCACAGTCTGGAGGGGGGGTGGTGGTGGCACAGTCTGGAGGGGGGGTGGAGGGCTGGTGGCACTGGAGGGCGGGTGGTGGCACTGGAGGGGTGGTGGCACAGTCTGGAGGGGTGGTGGCACTGGAAGGGGGTGGTGGTGGCACTGGAAGGGGGTGGTGGGCTAGTGGCACTCGAGGGGTGGTGGTGGCACAGTCTGGAGGGGGGGTGGTGGCACTGGAGGGAGGTGGGGGTAGCGGCACTGGAGGGGGGTGGTGGTGGCACAGGAGGGGGGTGGCACAGTCTGGAGGGATGGTGGTGGCACAGGAGGGGGGGTGGTGGGCTGGTGGCACTATGGTGGCACTGGAGGGGTGGTGGTGGCATTGGAGGGAGGGGTGGCACTGCAGGGAGGTGGTGGCACAGTCTGGAGGGGCGGTGGTGGCAGTCTGGAGGGGGGGTGGTGGTGGAACAGTCTGGAGGGGGGGTGGTGGTGGCACAGTCTGGAGGGGGGGTTGGAGGGCTGGTGGCACTGGAGGGCGGGTGGTGGCACTGGAGGGGTGGTGGCACAGTCTGGAGGGGTGGTGGCACTGGAGGGGGGTGGTGGTGGCACTGGAAGGGGGTGGTGGGCTAGTGGCACTCGAGGGGTGGTGGTGGCACAGTCTGGAGGGGGGGTGGTGGCACTGGAGGGAGGTGGGGGTAGCGGCACTGGAGGGGGGTGGTGGTGGCACTGGAGGGGGGTGGTGGCACAGGAGGGGGGGTGGTGGAACAGTCTGGAGGGGGGGTGGTGGAACAGTCTGGAGGGGGGGTGGTGGTGGCACAGTCTGGAGGGGGGGTTGGAGGGCTGGTGGCACTGGAGGGCGGGTGGTGGCACTGGAGGGGTGGTGGCACAGTCTGGAGGGGTGGTGGCACTGGAAGGGGGTGGTGGTGGCACTGGAAGGGGGTGGTGGGCTAGTGGCACTCGAGGGGTGGTGGTGGCACAGTCTGGAGGGGGGGTGGTGGCACTGGAGGGAGGTGGGGGTAGCGGCACTGGAGGGGGGTGGTGGTGGCACTGGAGGGGGGTGGTGGCACAGGAGGGGGGGTGGTGGGCTGGTGGCACTATGGTGGCACTGGAGGGGTGGTGGTGGCATTGGAGGGAGGGGTGGCACTGCAGGGAGGTGGTGGCACAGTCTGGAGGGGCGGTGGTGGCAGTCTGGAGGGGGGTGGTGAAACAGTCTGGAGGGGTGGTGATGGCACTGGAGGGTGGGTGGCACAGTCTGGAGGGGTGGTGGTGGCACTGAAGGAGGTTGTGGGCTGGTGGCACTGGAGGGGGGTGGTGGCACTGGAGAGGGGGTGGTGGGCTGGTGGCACTGGAGGGGGGGTGGTGGCACTGGAGGGAGGTGGTGGCACAGTCTGGAGGGGTGGTGGTGGCACTGGAGGGGGTTGTGGGCTGGTGGCACTGGAGGGGGGTGGTGGCACTGGAGAGGGGGTGGTGGGCTGGTGGCACTGGAGGGGGGGTGGTGGCACTGGAGGGAGGTGGTGGCACAGTCTGCAGGGGCGGTGGTGGCGAACAGTCTGGAGGGGGATGGGGTGGAACAGTCTGGAGGAGGGGATGGGGTGGAACAGTCTGGAGGAGGGGATGGGGTGGGACAGTCGGGGGGGGGGATGGGGTGGAACAGTCTGGAGGAGGGGATGGGGTGGAACAGTCTGGAGGGGGGGATGGGGTGGGACAGTCGGGGGGGGGGGGATGGGGTGGGACAGTCGGGGGGGGGTGGGGTGGAACAGTCTGGGGGGGGTGGGGTGGAACAGTCGGGGGGTGTGGTAGAACAGTCTGGAGGGGGGGTGGTGGTGGCACAGTCTGGAGGGGGGGTGGAGGGCTGGTGGCACTGGAGGGCGGGTGGTGGCACTGGAGGGGTGGTGGCACAGTCTGGAGGGGTGGTGGCACTGGAAGGGGGTGGTGGTGGCACTGGAAGGGGGTGGTGGGCTAGTGGCACTCAAGGGGTGGTGGTGGCACAGTCTGGAGGGGGGGTGGTGGCACTGGAGGGAGGTGGGGGTAGCGGCACTGGAGGGGGGTGGTGGTGGCACTGGAGGGGGGTGGTGGCAGAGGAGGGGGGGTGGTGGGCTGGTGGCACTATGGTGGCACTGGAGGGGTGGTGGTGGCATTGGAGGGAGGGGTGGCACTGCAGGGAGGTGGTGGCACAGTCTGGAGGGGCGGTGGTGGCAGTCTGGAGGGGGGTGGTGAAACAGTCTGGAGGGGTGGTGATGGCACTGGAGGGCGGGTGGCACAGTCTGGAGGGGTGGTGGTGGCACTGGAGGGGGTTGTGGGCTGGTGGCACTGGAGGGGGTGGTGGCACTGGAGAGGGGGTGGTGGGCTGGTGGCACTGGAGGGGGGGTGGTGGCACTGGAGGGAGGGGGTGGCACAGTCTGGAGGGGCGGTGGTGGCGAACAGTCTGGAGGGGGATGGGGTGGAACAGTCTGGAGGGGGGGATGGGGTGGGACAGTCGGGGGGGGGGGGGGTGGAACAGTCTGGAGGAGGGGATGGGGTGGAACAGTCTGGAGGGGGGGATGGGGTGGAACAGTCTGGGGGGGGGGATGGGGTGGAACAGTCTGGGGGGGGGGATGGGGTAGAACAGTCTGGAGGGGGGGGGCTGGTGACACTGGAGGGGGGGGTAGTGGGCTGGTGGCACTGGAGGGCAGGAGGTGGCACAGTCTGGAGGGGTGGTACTGGAGGGGCGATGGTGGGCTGGTGGCAATGGAGGGCAGGTGGTGGCACTGGAGGGGGGTGGCGGGCTGGCACAATCTGGAGGGGGGGTGGTGACTTACCGCCAATCAGTCGATGATGATGATCGATTCCCCCTCGATTCCCCCTCCTCAGAATCCTGCAGAGTGAATCCTGCAGAGTGGCGTAAAGTTCCTCCACGACGCGTGCCTCCGCTGCTCCTTGCTTCAGAGAGTGCCTTCACTGCATTGGCTGAAGGTTTTTTTGTGTCGCAGAGTCGCAAGTGCGACTGGGCCCTGTAATTTTCGCCCACTTCAGGGGGCCCACCGGCAGCCCGCCCGCCGCCCGAGGGGCCCACCTGACTGTCCGGCCGGGGGTGTGCGCGTGTGCGGTGTTATTAATGTCAGGTAAGGTTCATGCCGTCCTTCACCAGCGTGAGAGAAGTGCTCGGTTGGCTCCGCCCCCGCCTCCCTTACAGTCGCTCTGGATAGGCGGGGGCGGAGCCAACCGAGCACTTCTCTCACGCTGGTGAAGGACGGCATGAACCTTACCTGACATTAATAACACCGCACACGCGCACACCCCCGGCCGGACAGTCAGGTGGGCCCCTCGGGCGGCGGGCGGGCTGCCGGTGGGCCCCCTGAAGTGGCCGAGAATTACAGGGCCCAGTCGCACTTGCGACTGTTGCGACCCTGATAATTCCGCCACTGGTCAGGCATATCTAGTTTCTTTCTGCAGTGTGTCAAAGAGAGAGGGCCTGCGAAGAGAAAAGAAGTGTCCAATTCTGTATAAACCCTTGTCTGTCCACCATTTAAAGGCTTCTATATTTTTCCCCGGGAGGAAATCCTCATTATGAAAAATATGTGTTAGAGGTCTAAGTGGGGAGATCAGGGAGAAGGTTAGAGCTTAGCGCCATTGAGTGTGAAAGGGTGGGAGCCATAATCGCATGTCTGCGTTTAGGATCGCATCCCATCAAGAAATCTATTGTATGTTTCGCGTTACCGGAGAAAGCCATGGAAATTTGGGACAATTGTGCCGCCTGATAATAGCTCCAGAGGTTGGGGAGGCCCAATCCGCCCTGTGATCTCAAACAATAAAGTGTGTCTGAGGAGTATCTGTAACCTTTTTTCCCCCATACGAACCGTAAAATGTCCGATTGTATTTTGTTCAGGAATATTTTGGGGACCGGGATTGGTAGGGAACAAAATAAATATAATAACCTCGGCAAGAGTGTCATTTTCACCGCATGAATCCTACCCAGCCAGGAAATACCGCATCCAGACCAGCGATTCATATCTGTTCTACATTTATTCGCAATGTTGGGATAGTTGGCTTGGAATAGTGTGTGTATGTCCGACGTTAATTTGATTCCTAGATACGGAAGCTGAGAATGCGTCCACGAGAAGGTAAAATTATTCGAAAGTTGTGAGAGTGTGTCCGTGGGGATCATAACATTCAGAGCTAAGGATTTATCCATATTAACCCGAAGTCCCGAGATCCTATTGAAGTCCAGTAGAGTCTGGTTAATTATGGGCATGGAGGTTAAGGGCGAGGTAACAAAGAGGAGGATATCATCCGCATAAAGAGCGCATTTGTGTTCTCGAGACCCGCATACCACCCCCCTAATGTCAGGATTAGAACGTAAGGCAATGGCTAAGGTTTCTATGGCCAAGGCAAAAAGGAGCAGCTATAAGGGGCAGCCCTGCCTGGTCCCCCTACCAATGTGAAAGGAGTTAGAATATCTGCCCAACAGACGCACCTGAGCGGTAGGGTTAGAATAGAGGGATTAGATAAGGTTAAGAAAATTCTTCCCGCATCCCCATCTCCCCAGGATATCGGTCAGGTATGTCCAATCTACCGAATCGAAAGCCTTATGCTCGTATATCCCGTTATGCGGGTTGTAGGGGTGCTCTGTACGCTCCGGTGGTCAGAACAGGGCTGCGGTGGAGCGGAGCTCTAGATTCTGGCGGCCATCTAGGGAGCTTCCGCGCATTATCCTAATGCACTGAATGTATTAAGATACTTGACATAAGAGCTAGCATTTAGGCTCCTTTCACACTAGCCAATATTGATGCGACTTTGACGTGACTTTGATAAGACCATATGGGCTTGTTTTACTGGATTAAAAAGTAATGGAGTATTGTACCTTGTTAGCCATTAATTAGAACAGAAAGTGTGAAGTTTAAATTATGCATTTTATTAGCTAACTTAAAGTGCAACTTTACCCAAAAAGGGAAGTTCTACTTTTCCTCCTCGTCCACCCTTCCACATTTGGAATGCATTTTTTTTGGGGGGGGGGGGGAGCGGGTACCTGATTTTGACAGTTTGATTTTGACTCACTCCAATCTCAAGGAGGTTGTTACCCCCCTCCACTGCAGCCTCTTAGGTAAAGTTCCAGGTCGCAGGAGACTGTGGGAGCATTTAGGTGATGCAGCGCGGCTCGTGCATGCGCAGTGGGCAGGCGGCTGTGAAACAGCAAGGAGTCACAGTCGGCTACCCACAGTTAAGCTGTTGGCACCCGAAGACAAGACAGCAAAAATCCGGGTTGGGTGGGGACATTGCTGGATCCTGGGACAAGTAAGTGTGTTTTTTTTTTTTTTTAACGTCAGCAACTACAGTATTTGTAACTGCTGACTGTTACATTTTTGTTTACAGGGTAAATATCCTCTTTAAGTTGTTGAGCATGCAAGCTTGTAAGATAACATAGCTCCCTTCTTCAGGCTCGATACAATTTCCTAGATAAAGGGTCTAAATTACTGTATCTCCGAACCTTGCATCTTTTGAAAGTGTTGAAAATCTGTAAGGTGACCTTACATGGGACCCCCCCCCCCTCCCCAGTCCCACTGTTCCAGAGACCCCACAATCCCCCACTGTCAGACAGCTTCACTGATCTGAGGATTCAAAATCCCCATGGCTTAACCTCCTATCCATACCTCTCAGCATGTACAGATAGGAAGCATTCTAATTGGTCAGCACTGTCACATGGGTGGCGCTGACTAATCAGAATCCGCCTAGTCCATCCTGTCAGTGCTGGAAGAGAGGAGAGAAAGCCAGGAGAAATTAAAATCCCCAGACCAGTAATGTGACGCCCCAGGTGCCTGATATTATGGGGATCGTGGTACTACGGTACAGTGGGGTGGGGGGATGGGGAGGGGGTCCAGTGTAAGTTCACCTTACATATTTTCTGTAAAGGTGAACTTACCATTTATAGCAAACCTTTCCCCCCTTTCACTAAAAATCACATGAGCATATGGCTCTGCACTCGATGAAATCATATTAGAAAAAATAGTTAAACACATTTTTTGCTTTTACTTACAGTTACAGTTTTTCTACTTCACAGATGCATCTCGGAAAGTTCCTGTTGCATGTTCCAGACCCAGAATGTAGGCAAAGTTTCAGGAAGGATTCATCTGCCCTTATAAAAAATGGCCACCATGAGAAGAATAGGGGGGAAAAGAAAAAAAGGTTTAAAAAGAATAAAACGCCTGCAATTATCTATTAGTATCTGTTTGTAGATTGCCATTACTTAAAATTTCTAAAGGTGCCCTATTGTATTTTTCATGATAAGCATGAAATTCCACTTTAAGGCCTCATGTACACTGCTGCTGGTAAAAGGACGTTTAGGAGCTGTTGGGCGTATTTTTCAGCTGCCCCTGAACTCTCCTCTATGTTATCTTTATCAGTACATGTACACAGGGTCGTTGATAGTCGTTTCTAGCAGTTGAGTTTAGAAGCATTTTTTTAAATGGAATGCATTCAGGACGGATGTTGAGAGACATTTGAAATGACAAATGCCTGTAACAGCTTGTAAACGCTATATCTCGCATTTAGCCGCATTTCGCTTACAGGCGTTTTTCATTTTTTGCTATTTGAAATATTTTTTTTAAAAACACTTCTAAACGCTACATGTGTTACTTACGCTACTTAAGTTTTAAACGTCGATTACTATCTGTCAAGAAATTATAAATCTTTCAGGAGAGGTTTTAAAAAATGTCCAGTGTCCATGAAGCCTAACATGCACACTGGCTTAAAAATCGCTGCTTCTACAGGAGTTTTGTGTTCTGCCTGTAGAAGCGACTTAATATTATCCTTTGTGTCTATGCACATTAGGGCATTTTAGGAGCTTTAAAACATAAACCGCTCCTAAACGCCCGTTATCTCATGCACACTGGTTGTGTGTTCTGCCTGTAGTAGCAGATCAATGTTCTCCTATGTGTCCAAGCACATTAGGACATTTAAAAGCAGGAAGAAAAAACCTTCTGGTTTGCGTTTCTGATTAGGGCTTACTGGCAGAAAAATGTAAAACTCTTCTAAACTTTGTACAAAAATTACTCTATATGAGCGTTTTTTACTCCAAAGAGAACAGACTTTTTTTTAAGCCCAGTGTGCATGGAGTCTGAGCCTCCATGCACACTAGAAGCAGAATGTCAGAGGTTAAGCTTTAAAAACGTGGCATAAAAGATGCAAATTGAGAGCATATTGTACAAAGTTGAGGCGAGTCTATGAGAGTTTAAGAGCATTTTAGTTTATAGGCGTTTTTGCACTACACTCCCCTCAAAAGTTTTACTCCTGAAATAAGCATTTCACTGCCTTTTTTTTCTGGCTGCCATTTTGGACAAAAAGAGCAAAGGATATTTTGAGCAGAGATTCCTGAGCCATCAAGAGCCATGCCACTCTATTCTTCAATTCTACTCTTCCGAATACTCAGGGTACTCCAGTTCACGCTATCTCCTCCAAAGATGAATGTTTTATAGTTCTATCTTTATAGCCTGGGTGAGATTTATCCCAGAGGTTGGCATGTCCTTGCACAGCTGCAATCAACTAATGTTGTGTGACCTCCCTCCTGGTCATGTCCGAATGTGTGGCTCTCTCATAGAAAGATAGAAACGATAGACAGGGTCAAAAGATACTTCCTGTAAAGGCAGGAAATGATGTACAGTGACAACACGCCTTTTTTTTTTACTAAAAAAAAACGTTGAAACTTGGCGCGATAGAGAAGGGTTTTTTCTCCTGCCTCTGAACGTCCCTGACAGAAAACACCTGTAGTAGTCATAATGTGCAAAGACACATATACTGTAACACAATAGAAGTGCTTCTAGAGGCAGGTGCCTGTAGAATCAATGTTTTTTAAGTCCAGTGTGCTTGGAATCTGAACGTAAAGTTTCAACTTTTCCAGAGGGGATTGTTGTTAAGTGCAAAAAACACCTGTAAACTCAAATGCTCATAAACTTGCCTAAACTTTGTAGAATATGTTCTCAATTTTGTGTTTTTTATGCCACGTTTTTCCAGCTAAAACTTTGATTTTTTTCCATTCCTAGTGTGCATGGAGCTTAAGTTAGCCAATAATGCAAGCCATACATAATACATTTTATTGTTCAACCAGCGTGTTGATTAGGGATGAGCCGAACACTAGTGATGGACGAACTTCCGACGGGACGTTTCGCGAACGCGAAACGCGAACGGACACAAACGTTCGCGAAAACGACCGTTCGCCGCGGGCTCCATTGACTTCAATGGGAGGTGAATTTCGCAAACCTTTAGGTCGAATTTGCGGCCACGGGGTAATTATTAGGGGGTAGCACGTAGTCCCACCACCTGGACAATAGCATAATACATGTATGAGGTGAATTTGGGATCGATAACTACAAGCATTTTTTTTTTATTTGGGAAATTGTTCTGACAATTCAGGACTATGGAGCTAATGAAGGCAATGGAGGAGAGGGAAGGTCAGGGACCAGGGTAGGCAAACAAGAGGGTGCAGGAGATACAGAGCACTGACAGCAGCACCGTAATACAGAGCACTGACATCAGCACCGTGACATACAGCGCTGACAGCAGCTCCGTGACATACAGCGCTGACAGCAGCTCCGTGACATACAGCGCTGACAGCAGCTCCGTGACATACAGCGCTGACAGCAGCTCCGTGACATACAGCGCTGACAGCAGCTCCGTGACATACAGCGCTGACAGCAGCACCGTGACATACAGCGCTGACAGCAGCTCCGTGACATACAGCGCTGACAGCAGCTCCGTGACATACAGCGCTGACAGCAGCTCCGTGACATACAGCGCTGACAGCAGCTCCGTGACATACAGCGCTGACAGCAGCTCCGTGACATACAGCGCTGACAGCAGCACCGTGACATACAGCGCTGACAGCAGCTCCGTGACATACAGCGCTGACAGCAGCTCCGTGACATACAGCGCTGACAGCAGCTCCGTGACATACAGCGCTGACAGCAGCTCCGTGACATACAGCGCTGACAGCAGCTCCGTGACATACAGCGCTGACAGCAGCTCCGTGACATACAGCGCTGACAGCAGCTCCGTGACATACAGCGCTGACAGCAGCTCCGTGACATACAGCGCTGACAGCAGCTCCGTGACATACAGCGCTGACAGCAGCTCCGTGACATACAGCGCTGACAGCAGCTCCGTGACATACAGCGCTGACAGCAGCTCCGTGACATACAGCGCTGACAGCAGCTCCGTGACATACAGCGCTGACAGCAGCACCGTAAGCAGCCCCAGGAGGAAGTCAGCACAGCACAGGGATGGTGTGATCCCCTCATAATAAGAACCCCCAGGAGGAAGTCAGCACAGCACAGGGATGGTGGGAGCCCCTCATAATAAGAACACCCAGGAGGAAGTCAGCACAGCACAGGGATGGTGGGAACCCCTCATAATAAGCAGCCCCAGTAGAAATATGACACCGCTCAACCTCTTCAAAGAGGAGGGTAGGGGCATATAGTACGGTGTGCTTTTTTGGGTCAGGGAAGTGAGCCAAATGAATTAAGAAGGTCTGTGTGCTTGATTCCAAAAATTGTTTATAGACATATACATGGTCTACTGATCACATGTGTTGAATTCCTCCGAGATCCATGCCTCATTCATTTTTAGAAATGTGAGGTAGTTAACACTGTGGTGAGCTAGGCGAGTACGCTTATCGGTCACAATCCCCCCTGCTGCGCTGAACGTCCTTTCGGACAGGACACTGGATGAGGGGCAAGCCAACAGTTCGATTGCAAATTGGGCAAGCTCTGGCCAGAGGTCAAGCCTGCCCACCCAGTAGTCTAGGGGTTCATCACTCCTCAGAGCGTCCACATCGGCCGTTAACCCAATGTAGTCGGACACCTGACGGTCTAGGCGTTCCCTGATGCTGGATCCGGATGACACCTGTCGATGGGTCGGCTGAAAGAATGACCTCATATCCGAAGTCACCAACACATCTTCAAACCGGCCTCTTCTTGCAGGCGCTGTTGGATTGGTACCCGCAAATCCTTCTCTGGGAGTGGGAATTGCTCCTCTGCCAGCGCACGCAAAAGCAGAATGCAGCATTTCTCGAAGCAAGGCCTGGAAGTGCTGCATTCTGACAGCCCTCTGCGACGGCGGTAACATTTCCGCCATTTTGTGTTTGTACCGGGGGTCTAAGTACGTTGCCACCCAGTACTGGTCCTTGACCCTCATGCTTTTTATACGGGGGTCCCTATTAAAACACTGGAGCATGAAGGCCCCCATTTGCACTAAAGTGGAAGCGGTGTGGTGGCCTGGCTCCTGCTCATCATCCAGGATAATGTCGTCCTCTTCATTCTCCTCTCCCCATCCTCGCACAACAGGGATCCCAGAAAGGTTTAAAGCATGCTCTTCTTGCTCCTGCTCATCCGCCCCGGCACCATCCTCCTCTGACTCCTCATCAGACTCCTGTTGTTGACTTGTCTCAGATAGAGTAGCCCCCCCTGGGAATTCATCCAGCATTGCGACTTCCTCATCTTCCCGCTCCTGCTCCTCCACAGCCTGATCAATGACACGACGCAATGCACGCTCCAGAAAGAAGGCATAAGGTACCATGTCACTGATGGCGCCATGGCTGCGACTGACCAGTTTGGTGATCTCCTCAAATGGCCGCAGAAGTCTGCATGTGTCGCGCATGAGCAGCCACTGGCGCGGTGAAAAAAAACCCAGCTCCCCAGAACCGTTTCTTTCGCAGAGTTCATACAGGTAGACGTTAACTGCACGTTTCTGCTGGAGCAGCCTATCAAGCATATAGAAGGTTGAGTTCCATCGCGTCGGGCAATCGCAAATAAGACGTCTGACCGGCAGATGGTGTCGCCGCTGAATGTCAGCAAGGCGAGCCATGGCCGTGTAAGATCTTCTGAAATGGGCCGAGATTTTCCTTGCCTGCCGCAAGATGTCCTGGACCCCAGGGTATTTGACAAGGAATCGCTGCACGACCAAGTTTAAGACGTGTGCCATGCACGGCACGTGCGTGATTTTGCCCTGTTTCAATGCGCTAAGCAGATTGGCACCGTTGTCACACACCACTTTACCAACTGTCAAATTGAGCGGTGTTAGCCACTCATCTGCCTGTGAACGCAAAGCTGAAAGGAGTGCCGGGCCAGTGTGGCTCTTTGCTTCCAGGCACAACAGACGCAGCACGGCATGGCAACGTCTCACCTGGCATGTGGAATAGGTTCTGGGGAGCTTGGGCGGTGCAGTGGAAGAGACGCTAGCAGCGGAAAAGGAGGAGGCAGCTGAGGAGGAGAGGGAGGAGGATGGAGTAGGAGGAGGAGAAGAAGAGTCAGGCCTGCATGCAATCCGTGGCGGTAAAACCAAATCTACACGGGTGCCACGGGTTACATGCTTGACGGCCGTCAGAAGGTTCACCCAGTGGGCAGTAAAACTGATATACCTTCCCTGCCCGTGTTTGCTAGACCACGTGTCTGTGGTCAGATGTATCTTGGCACCGACACTGTGTGCCAGAGATACATTCACTTGCCGCTGAACATGGCCATATAGCTCTGGGATGCCCTTCTCTGAGAAATACTTCCTTCCTGGGACCTTCCATTGTGGTGTTCCAATGGCCACAAATTTGCGAAAGGCCTCCGAGTCCACCAGTTTATATGGCAGTAGTTGGCGGGCTATGAGTTCTGACAAGCCAGCCGCCAACCGTTGGGCAAGAGGGTTATCCGGCGTCATCATTTTTTTACGCTCAAACATTAGGCCCACGGAAGCCTGCCTTTTTGCAGAAAAATGTGAGCTTGGCGTGATGGAAGGTGGAGTGGAGGACAATTGTGAGGAGAGAGGAGAAGGAGAAGTAGAAGACGAGGCTGGACGGTGAGAGCCTGCAGTGTGGCTTTGTGTGTTCCGTTGCTCCCACTGGGCTCGGTGATGGCTGCTCATGTGCCTTCTTAAGGCGGTCGTCCCTAGGTGAGTATTGGGCTTACCGCGACTAACGCGTTGACTGCAAAGATTGCAGATGGCAACGCTATTGTCAGCAGCGGACACGTTAAAAAAAGCCCACACTGCGGAGCCATGTGCCGGTGTCCTGGGAGCGCCAGATGTGACCGTACATGGTCGATGACTCGCTCCTGATACATTTGCAGTCTGCTTTGTCCCTGCTGTGCAATGTAAGTCATTGCTGCTTCTCCTCCCTATCTGCTGGTCCATATCTCCCTCTGAACTCCCCTCCTCTTCCTCTCTTGTGGGCACCCACGTGACATCACTAGACACGTCATCATCAACGTCACCTTCCCCACCGCTATAAGTAGAGTAGGCAGCAACACCGGGGACCAACCTCCTCCTTGGGCTGATCTGGGTACTGGCGTCAGACTGCTGAGTAGCGCTTGTTGCTACCTCCTCTTCCTGATCCAATACCAAGAGTGGCTGCGCATCAGAAATGTCCTCTTGATATGGATCGGAAAATAATTCCAGTGACTCAAGCGGAAGGTATGTGGTGGTGGTGGTGGTGGTGGTCGTGTTGTTGGTGGTAGTGTCTTTGGGGGTGCACATAGCAGAGAGTGAAGAAGAGGGTGCAGATCGAGAGGATGAGGAGGGTGCAGAAGAGTAAGGCTGAGCGAGCCACTCAACCAAGTCTGGTGCATCCTTTAAAGTAATTGAACGCACCTTCTGCAACTTCCCACTTTGGCTCAAGCCTGTTGCTCCTGCCCTACCCCTACCACCCCTGCGGAAGGGCCTGCCTCTTCCTCTGCATGTCATTTTTTAAATGACCCTGTGACAAAACTCTTAGTCCCTATACCGCTGAAGGACTGCTGCAGTATAGGTGAGCGGTCAGCAGTGGTGCACGTCAACCCTATCTATTGTGGACCTATAGCGGTCCTTACAGAACAGCAGACTGTACCGCACTCAAGCCTATGTACCGTAGCACCCTATACCAAGTTACCAGTCCTTATAAGAACTTTTGTGGACCAAGCAGGTTGTGTATTAGTGTTTAGCAGACTGTACGTCAGTCCCTATACCGCTGAAGGACTGCTGCAGTATAGGTGAGCGGTCAGCAGTGGTGCACGTCAACCCTATCTATTGTGGACCGATAGCGGTCCTTACAGAACAGCAGACTGTACCGCACTCAAGCCTATGTACCGTAGCACCCTATACCAAGTTACCAGTCCTTATAAGAACTTTTGTGGACCAAGCAGGTTGTGTGTTAGTGATTAGCAGACTGTACGTCAGTCCCTATACCAATGAAGGACTGCTGCAGTATAGGGCAGCGGTCAGCAGTAGTGCACGGCAACCCTATGTATTGTGGACCGATAGCGGTCCTTACAGAACAGCAGACTGTAACGCACTCAGGCCTATGTACCGTAGCACCCTATACCAAGTTACCAGTCCTTATAAGAACTTTTGTGGAACAAGCAGGTTGTGTGTTAGTGATTAGCAGACTGTACGTCAGTCCCTATACCGCTGAAGGACTGCTGCAGTATAGGTGAGCGGTCAGCAGTGGTGCACGTCAACCCTATCTATTGTGGACCGATAGCGGTCCTTACAGAACAGCAGACTGTACCGCACTCAAGCCTATGTACCGTAGCACCCTATACCAAGTTACCAGTCCTTATAAGAACTTTTGTGGACCAAGCAGGTTGTGTATTAGTGTTTAGCAGACTGTACGTCAGTCCCTATACCGCTGAAGGACTGCTGCAGTATAGGGCAGCGGTCAGCAGTAGTGCACGGCAACCCTATGTATTGTGGACCGATAGCGGTCCTTACAGAACAGCAGACTGTAACGCACTCAGGCCTATGTACCGTAGCACCCTATACCAAGTTACCAGTCCTTATAAGAACTTTTGTGGACCAAGCAGGTTGTGTGTTAGTGATTAGCAGACTGTACGTCAGTCCCTATACCAATGAAGGACTGCTGCAGTATAGGGCAGCGGTCAGCAGTAGTGCACGGCAACCCTATGTATTGTGGACCGATAGCGGTCCTTACAGAACAGCAGACTGTACTGCACTCAGGCCTATGTACCGTAGCACCCTATACCAAGTTACCAGTCCTTATAAAAACTTTTGTGGACCAAGCAGGTTGTGTGTTAGTGTTTAGCAGACTGTGCGTCAGTCCCTATACCGCTGAAGGACTGCTGCAGTATAGGGCAGCGGTCAGCAGTAGTGCACGGCAACCCTATGTATTGTGGACCGATAGCGGTCCTTACAGAACAGCAGACTGTAACGCACTCAGGCCTATGTACCGTAGCACCCTATACCAAGTTACCAGTCCTTATAAGAACTTTTGTGGAACAAGCAGGTTGTGTGTTAGTGATTAGCAGACTGTACGTCAGTCCCTATACCGCTGAAGGACTGCTGCAGTATAGGTGAGCGGTCAGCAGTGGTGCACGTCAACCCTATCTATTGTGGACCGATAGCGGTCCTTACAGAACAGCAGACTGTACCGCACTCAAGCCTATGTACCGTAGCACCCTATACCAAGTTACCAGTCCTTATAAGAACTTTTGTGGACCAAGCAGGTTGTGTATTAGTGTTTAGCAGACTGTACGTCAGTCCCTATACCGCTGAAGGACTGCTGCAGTATAGGGCAGCGGTCAGCAGTAGTGCACGGCAACCCTATGTATTGTGGACCGATAGCGGTCCTTACAGAACAGCAGACTGTAACGCACTCAGGCCTATGTACCGTAGCACCCTATACCAAGTTACCAGTCCTTATAAGAACTTTTGTGGACCAAGCAGGTTGTGTGTTAGTGATTAGCAGACTGTACGTCAGTCCCTATACCAATGAAGGACTGCTGCAGTATAGGGCAGCGGTCAGCAGTAGTGCACGGCAACCCTATGTATTGTGGACCGATAGCGGTCCTTACAGAACAGCAGACTGTAACGCACTCAGGCCTATGTACCGTAGCACCCTATACCAAGTTACCAGTCCTTATAAGAACTTTTGTGGAACAAGCAGGTTGTGTGTTAGTGATTAGCAGACTGTACGTCAGTCCCTATACCGCTGAAGGACTGCTGCAGTATAGGTGAGCGGTCAGCAGTGGTGCACGTCAACCCTATCTATTGTGGACCGATAGCGGTCCTTACAGAACAGCAGACTGTACCGCACTCAAGCCTATGTACCGTAGCACCCTATACCAAGTTACCAGTCCTTATAAGAACTTTTGTGGACCAAGCAGGTTGTGTATTAGTGTTTAGCAGACTGTACGTCAGTCCCTATACCGCTGAAGGACTGCTGCAGTATAGGGCAGCGGTCAGCAGTAGTGCACGGCAACCCTATGTATTGTGGACCGATAGCGGTCCTTACAGAACAGCAGACTGTACTGCACTCAGGCCTATGTACCGTAGCACCCTATACCAAGTTACCAGTCCTTATAAAAACTTTTGTGGACCAAGCAGGTTGTGTGTTAGTGTTTAGCAGACTGTGCGTCAGTCCCTATACCGCTGAAGGACTGCTGCAGTATAGGGCAGCGGTCAGCAGTAGTGCACGGCAACCCTATGTATTGTGGACCGATAGCGGTCCTTACAGAACAGCAGACTGTAACGCACTCAGGCCTATGTACCGTAGCACCCTATACCAAGTTACCAGTCCTTATAAGAACTTTTGTGGAACAAGCAGGTTGTGTGTTAGTGATTAGCAGACTGTACGTCAGTCCCTATACCGCTGAAGGACTGCTGCAGTATAGGTGAGCGGTCAGCAGTGGTGCACGTCAACCCTATGTATTGTGGACCGATAGCGGTCCTTACAGAACAGCAGACTGTAACGCACTCAGGCCTATGTACCGTAGCACCCTATACCAAGTTACCAGTCCTTATAAGAACTTTTGTGGACCAAGCAGGTTGTGTGTTAGTGATTAGCAGACTGTACGTCAGTCCCTATACCAATGAAGGACTGCTGCAGTATAGGGCAGCGGTCAGCAGTAGTGCACGGCAACCCTATGTATTGTGGACCGATAGCGGTCCTTACAGAACAGCAGACTGTACTGCACTCAGGCCTATGTACCGTAGCACCCTATACCAAGTTACCAGTCCTTATAAGAACTTTTGTGGACCAAGCAGGTTGTGTGTTAGTGATTAGCAGACTGTACGTCAGTCCCTATACCAATGAAGGACTGCTGCAGTATAGGGCAGCGGTCAGCAGTAGTGCACGGCAACCCTATGTATTGTGGACCGATAGCGGTCCTTACAGAACAGCAGACTGTACTGCACTCAGGCCTATGTACCGTAGCACCCTATACCAAGTTACCAGTCCTTATAAGAACTTTTGTGGACCAAGCAGGTTGTGTATTAGTGTTTAGCAGACTGTGCGTCAGTCCCTATACCGCTGAAGGACTGCTGCAGTATAGGGCAGCGGTCAGCAGTAGTGCACGGCAACCCTATGTATTGTGGACCGATAGCGGTCCTTACAGAACAGCAGACTGTACCACACCCAAGCCTATGTACCGTAGCACCCTAGACAGACCAAGTTACCAGTCCTGATAAAGAGCTTTGTGGAACAAGTGAGTTGTGAATGATTAGCAGACTGCAGCAGAAGGGCAGCAGTCAAGTATAATATTCTTTCTATATTTGGAAGAAAGAATATTATACGTGTACAAGCCTATTACCGTACCACTGATACCAGTCCTGAAAAGAACCTTTGTGGAACTAATAGTAACAGCAAGTCTTTAAAATTATCCTCACTGCCTGACACACTGCTTCCTGCCTGTCCCTATACAAATTGGCAAAAAAGAGTAGGCTGGAACGATTAGCTGGAACAGCTCTTTTGTGGACCTGATAGTAACAGCTAATGATGATGATGATGATGATGATGAAGAAAGACTAATCTGGCTGAGCTGTCCCTAAAATAGCAGCATACAGCGCTCTGTCCCTTTATCTAAACTGACAAAAGAAACTCAGGCTGCTGACCTAACACCTATACCAGTCCTGAAAAGAACTTTTGTGTACCAAATAGCTAGCGTTTTCTCTGTCCCTACTCCACACAGGATCCTTTCCCTACAGTGACAGAAGAAAGAATGTAAAATGGCCACCGGATCGGGTGTATTTATAGGTTAGGGGGAATGTCCAAGTGTCCATGAGCTGTCATGTCTCAATTGGTTGTCCTGTAACACATGATAAACGTGTCACGAAAGGTTAAAGTTCTTGTATACATTAAACACGTAAGTCCGCCGGGGCGAACGACGGAAAAAGGCGTTCGAACCCGCGGACGGCGAAAGTCGGAAATTCGCCGCGAAACGACCGCCGGACGAACCGTTCGGCCATCACTACCGAACACCCCCCGGTTCAGTTCGCACCAGAACTTTCGAATGGACCCCAAATTCGTACGAACGTTAGAACCCCATTGAAGTCTATGGGACTCGAACGTTCGAAATTAAAAGTGCTAATTTTAATGGCTAATATACAAGATACTGTCCTAAAAAGGGTTTGGGGACCTGGCTCCTGCCCCAGGGGACATGGGTCAATGCAAAAAAAAGTTTTAAAAACGTCCGTTTTGGTGGGAGCACTGATTTTAATGACGATTAAAGTGAAAAAAAAAGTGAAATATTCCTTAAAATATCGTGCCTGGGGGGTGTCTGTAGTATGCCTGTGAAGTGCCACGTGTTTCCCGTGTTTAGAACAGTCCCTGCACAAAATGACATTTAACGGAAATAACGTCACTGCTTGCGGTTTTAATGTTATATCTGGTTCCTGCAATATGGTTGAAAATCATTGAGAAAATGGCATGGGTAGCCCTCCCTGCCCATTACCAGCCCCTTTGGGTCTTGTACGCATATTAAGGGGAACCCCGTACCCATATTAAAAAAAGGAAATATGTGTGGCCCCCAGGCCCTATATACTCAGAACAGCAGTATACAGGAGGTGCAAACAAGACAGGGACTGTGTAGGTTTGTTGTGTTAAGTTGAATCTGTTTGTAATTTTCAACTGATACATTTTTAAAGTGTAGCTCCAGTCAAAAAAACTATTTTTAAGCTTTTTGGAAAACATAGGGAAGGGTTATCACCCCTGTATAATTTGTTTTGCCGTCCGTCTTTTTTCATCTCACTTGCTGTTGTCTCCTTCCATTTGCAAGTAGGAGATGTTTGTTAGTTGGATGTTTGAAAGTAGGGGCCTGCCCTATATACTCTGCAGAAATGGCGGAACAAGGTGTTGGTTTTGCCACAACATTGTAAGCCCTCAAAGTGACTCTTGGTGGGCGCTGGAGCGCCCTGCTGTGAACGATTATATCAAGAATTGTAATTACATGCCATTGTTGAACAGTGGTAGAAAAATTGACCTTTGGTGGTTGTGGTGCTGGTGCCACAACACTATAAGTCCTCACAGTTACTCTGGGTGGGCACAGGAATGGGCCCTCCTGTGAAATATTATATCAAGAATTGTAATTACATGTCCCTGTTAAACAGGGGCAGAAAAATTGGGCCTTAGGCACTGGTGCTGGTGCCACGACACTGCAACCTCTCCCATATACTCTAGTTTTAGTGCAGGAATTAGCCCTGCTGCAAAGCATTGCATCAAAAATTGTAATTAAACGCCCCTGTTAAACAGGGGCAGAAAAATTGGGCCTTAGGCACTGGTGCTGGTGCCACGACACTGCAACCTCTCCCATATACTCTAGTTTTAGTGCAGGAATTAGCCCTGCTGCAAAGCATTGCATCAAAAATTGTAATTAAACGCCCCTGTTAAACAGGGGCAGAAAAATTCGGCTGATGGCATCACCCAAAACTAGAAATGTTCTTCCAACATATCAGCGGAGGAGGAAGAGGATAGACAATGAACATAACAGGACAGTCACTCAGCATAGGCAGTCTTGAAGGGATGTGATATTTAAAAATTATTCGGTTACATCAGCTTCAGGTGCTTGGTAGCTGTGGGTGATCCAAGACTGATTCATCTTGATGAAGGTCAGTCGATCAACTGATTCGGTGGACAGGCGCACCCTGTGATCGGTAACAAAGCCACTAGCAGCACTGAAGGTGCGTTCCGAAAGAACGCTGGATGCAGGACAGGCCAGTAGCTCAATTGCATACTGTGCAAGCTCTGGCCAGTGATCCATCTTCAAGACCCAGTAAGCCAGAGGATGTTCGGTGGGAAAGGTGTCCAAGTCTGACCTTGCCCCTAGGTATTCCTGCAATATGTAAATCAGACGCTGGCGATGGTTGCTGGAACCGATCATACCTTGGGGCTGCGGACTAAAAAAATGTCTGAAAGCATCGGTCAGACGGCCACCTTCTCCACCGCTCCTTCTGACCGATGCCTCAGCAACACGTTGTCCAGGACCAGGAGTTTGTAACCTCCCAGTCTCTGGGAACGCGTTGCACAGACCTTTCTGCAAGGCCTCCCGGAGATGTCTCATCCTCTGCTCCCTCTGCGATGGCAAGATAAGGTCGGCAACCTTACCCTTGTACCGTGAATCAAGGAGAGTGGCCAGCCAGTAATGGTCCCTCTCCTTGATCCAAAGAATACGATGATCCTTCCGTAGGCTTTGCAGGATCAGGGAGGCCATGCAGCGTAGGTTAGCTGAGGCATTCAGTCCGGAGTCTTCTGGGTCACTAAGGACAACATGATCCGCAGCTACCTCCTCCCAGCCACGTACAAGTACACGGGTTTCTTGGGACTGTAAATCATCTCTACAAGACTGCTGCTGCTGCTGATGCTGAGTGCCAGCCTCCACCTCCATGCTGACACAATCATCCTCCTCCTCCTCCTCATCCTCTTCCTGTGTGATGGGTGGCACAGCAGGAACACTGTCTGGATAAAGGGGGCCTTGAGAGGCAAGGAAGTCCTCCTCTTCCTGCCTCTGTTCTGCCTCAAGTGCCCTGTCCATTATTCCATGCAGCGTATGCTCCAAGAGGTGGACAAGAGGTACAGTGTCACTGATGCATGCACTGTCACTGCTCACCATTCTTGTGGCCTCCTCAAATGGTGACAGGACAGTGCATGCATCCCTGCTCATGCCCCACTGGCGTGGTGAGAAAAAATTGAGCTCCCCTGACCCTTCCTGGGTGCCGTAGTCGTACAGGTACTCATTGATGGCCCTCTGCTGCGTGTGCAGCCGCTGTAGCATGGCCAACGTTGAGTTCCACCTGGTGGGCATGTCACATATAAGGCGGTTCTTGGGCAGGTTCAACTCCTTTTGGAGCTCAGCCAGCCGAGCACAGGCATTAAATGATCAGCGGAAATGCACACAGACTTTCCTGGCCTGCTTCAGGAAATCCTGTAAGCCCGGGTACCTGCCCAAGAACCGCTGCACCACCAGGTTAAGGACGTGAGCCACACAGGGCACATGGGTCAGTTGTCCCTGTCGGAGGGCGGAGAGGAGGTTGGTGCCATTGTCGCAAACCACCATTCCTGGCTTAAGCTGGCGTGGTGTCAACCACCTCTCGGCCTGCCCCTGCAGAGCTGACAAAACATCCACCCCAGTGTGGCTCCTGTCCCCCAAACAAACCAGCGCAAGCAAGGCATGGCATCGTTTTGCCTGCGTACTTGCGTAGCCCCTTGAACACCTACGGAGCACCGCTGGTTCTGAGGACAGAGCACTGGAAGAGGCCATGGAGGAAGAAGAAGAGGAGGGGTGGAGGAGAGGTGTGTCACAACCAGTAGTATTAGCATTTTGGAGGCATGGTGGCGGAACAACCTCCAACACTACTACACCTTGTCCTGCATCCTTCCCAGCTGCCAGAAGAGTGACCCAATGGGCCGTGAAAGACAGTTAACGTCCCTGTCCATGCCTGCTGGACCATGAGTCAGCGGTAATATGCATCTTACCGCTGACCGCCCTGTCCAGCGAGGCAAGGACATTGCCTTCCACATGCCGGTAGAGAGCCGGAATCACCTTCCGTGAGAAAAAGTGTCGTTTGGGGACCTGCCACTGAGGAACCGCACATTGTACAAACTCACAGAAGGGGGCCGAGTCTACCAACTGAAAAGGCAGCAGTTGAAGTGCTAGCAATTTAGCCAAGCTAGCATTCAACCGCTGGGCATGTGGATGGCTGGGAGTGAACTTCTTTCGCCGGTCCAGCAGCTGGGGCAGGGACATTTGCCTGCTATAATCGGAAGTGGGTGTACTGCTAGCAGAGTACACCTTCATTCCTCTCAGAGCAGGTTTCAGAGAGGACTGAAGGTCTAGTGGGGTTGGAGATGCCAGCTGATGAGGAGCAAGGAGAGGTCCGCTTTGTTCTTTGGTGTGGGTCTTTGAGGTACGCTTGCCAACGAGCTGCATGGCAGGTCAACATATGTCTGGTCAAGCATGCGGTACCCAAGCGGCTGATGTTTTGGCCACGCGAGATACGCTTGAGACATATGTTGCAATAGCAGCGGTGCGATCTGAAGCACTCGTCTCAAAAAAGGCCCACACCAAAGAACTTTTAGAATAACGCGCAGAGGCAGCGCCCTGCACAGACGGAGCTCTGCGGTGTGATTCAGTCAGTGTGCTGCCCCTAAGCTGGCCCCCGGAGGGCAGCCTGCCTTGTTGGACATGTGCCTCCTCCTCCTCCTCCTCTCTCCTACCAGGCACCCACGTGGAGTCAGTGCCCTCATCATCCCCTCCCTCTTCATCGCTGTAGCAAACCTGGCAGTATGCTGCAGCTTGTGGAACATGACTGCCAGATTGCTGTCCTTCTTGAGCATCCCCTCTCTCTGCGCTCACGCTACTGCCTTCCTCTAGCTGAGTGTCATCATCAGAGCCTACAAAACACTGGGCATCCTCCTGGAGCATGAACCCAACACTGTGCTCAAAGAGTTCAGGAGACTCCTCAGGAGGACATGGTGGGTCTAGGGAAGGAGTCACTGATGATGACATTGAAAGGAGGGAAGACGATGCGTTGGCAGCTTCTTTGCTAGTACCCTGAGACTGGGTGAGAGAGGATGAGGATGATGAAGAGGGCTTGGTCATCCACTCTACCAAGTCGTTGGCATGTTGCGGTTCAACATGTCCAGCTGCAGAAAAGAAGGACAAGCGTGTTCCATGGCCACGTGATGATGACAATGCACCGCGTCCATGACCAGCACTGTTGTCTCTAGACACAGAGCCTGCTTGCCCTCTTTTATCGGCTCGCGCCTGTCTGCCTCTCCTTGCTGGCCTTCCAGACATGGTAATGGCCTAAAGGGAGTTGGGAAAACCAGCAATTGGGTAGTGTATATTGTGCTGGAGGCACACACAACTTCCACTAACTCCTGCAGATGGCAGATGGCTCAAATAGAGAAGAGCTATGTAGGTGGATATAGCGGTGTATACTGGGTTCAGAGCACGCAGACAGCACGCACAATCTCCTACCGCTGACTGCAAGCTCTATGTAAAACGAGCAAGATAGTTATAGATATATCGCTAGCTATATAGGTGAATATAGCGGTGTATACTGCGGTCAGGGCACGCAGACAACAACCACTACAGAAGAGCAAGAACGAAAAATCGGCCGATAACGATCGATGTATACTGTGTTGAAGGTACACAGAACACCCACTAACTGCTACAGACGCCAACACACTACACAAGGCCGCCGCGCTGGCGATCTTATATAGTGTGGGGCATGTACTACACAGCCTGAGCTATGATTGGCCACAGGCATCCTGCCTGTGGCCAATCATGGCTCTCCTCGCTGCCGGCGCTGTGATTGGCCAAGCATGCGGGGTCACAGTGCATGCTTGGCCAATCATGAGCCAGCAATGCACTGCACCATCTTTCGGAATTTCCGTAATTTTGTCCGTCCAAACTTGGTTTCAGCGGACAGTCCGCTCGTGTGTAGGCAAGTTGGACGGACTAAGTATGGCGCATGCTCAGAAAGGATTTACACGCCGAAGGTTGCATTGCAGTGTATTGGACGTCGTATTTCTAGTCCCGTCGTACGTGCTGTACACATCATCGTGCAAGCTTTCAGCGGACTGTCTGTTCATCGTGTGTGGTCAAGTCCGTTCATTCAAAAGTTGGACGGACTGTCTGTCGGATTGTCTGACGAACTTAGTTGGCCAGACAATCCGCCCGTGTGTACGCGGCCTTACAGCTGTCCATCTACAATCATGACCAGGAAGACTACCCTGCAGTAGAGCGATCTGAAAATGAGGCTTGAAGAGCTTGCAGAGGGCAGGGTGGAAGGGATGATGTTGATGGCGGTGTGGAGGATGACAAGTTGGGAGGATGTGAGTTGCTAAATGTTGTACCTTCAATAAGCACTTCAGCTCCAGAGGATTTGGCCGCTCAATGACCAGAGCACAATTTGCCAACACGCTGCTTTAACTGGTAATTGTGCCCAAATGACCCCATTTTGGAAAGAAGACACTTCAAGCTATTTGGTGAGAGGCATGTTGAGTCCATGGAATATTTATTATTTTGCCACAAGTTTCGGGTAAATTTTCTTTCTTTCTTTCTTTCTTTATTTTTTACACAACATTGTCACTAAATGATATATTGTTCAAACATGGCATGCTTATGTGTGGAATTACACTCCAAAATGCATTCTGCTGAGTATGGGGATACCACAGGCCTCTGTAACTGTGATAGGTAGTGAGGAGTAAAATCACAATTTAGAAATTTTAGAAAGCCTGAAGGCAGTGCTTGGTTTTTGGGGTCCTGTACATGGCTAGGCTCCCAAAAAGTCTCACACATGTGGTATCCCCATACACTGGAGAAGCAGTAGAATGTATTTTGGGGTGTAATTCCACATATAACCATGCCATGTTTGAAAAATATATAATTTAGTGACAACTTTGTGTAAAAAAATAAAAATGGTAATTTTCCCGAAACTTGTGGCAAAATGTAAACTATTCCATGAACACAACATGTAAATTGCTTATAGCAATTTGCTTATTGCAAATAGCTTAGGGTGTCTACTTTCCAAAAAGGGGTCATTTGGGGGGGGGGGGGGGGGTGAACTGTCCTGGCATTTTATGCACAACATTTAGAAGCTTATGTCACACATCACCCACTCTTCTAACCACTTGAAGACAAAGCCCTTTCTGACACTTTTTGTTTACATGAAAAAATATTATTTTTTTCAAAGAAAATTACTTTGAACTCCCAAACATTATATATTTTTTTTTTTAAGAAAAGGCCCTACAGATTAAAATGGTAGGTGTTTATTCACACGGTATTTGCGCAGTGATTTTTCAAGTACGATTTTTTTTTGGAAAAAACACCCTTTTTAATTTTAATGCACTAAAACACACTATATTGCCCAAATGTTTGATGAAATAAAAAAGATGATCTTATGCAGAGTACATGGATAAGAAACATGACATGCTTTAAAATTGTGCACAAACGTGCAGCGGCGACAAACTACATACATTTTTAAAAGACTTTCAAAGCCTTTCCAGGTTACCATTTTAGATTTACAGAGGAGGTCCACTGCTAAAATTACTGCCCTCAATCTGACCTTCACGGTGATACCTCACATGCATGGTGCAGTTACTGTTTACATATGACACCAGACCAACGCTTGCGTTCGCCTTTGCACACGAGCATGGAGGGACAGGAGTGCTTTTTTTTATTATATTTTAAAACTGTTCCTTTAATTTTTTTAAATCATTTTTATTGTTATCTCAGGGAAAGCAAATACCCCCTATGATAGCAATAGGTAGTGACAGGTACTCTTTTTATAAAAAATTGGGGTCTGTTAGACCTTAGATCTCTCCTCTGCCCTCAAAGCATCTGACCACATCAAGATTGGTGTGATAAAATGCCATAAGGCCATAGAGATGATTGGAGTCATTCTGGTCTCTGATCAGCTCTATGGTCAGCTAGCGGAACCACCGGCTGAATTCTCGGGTTCCCTGTTGGGACAGGAGAGCCCGAGAAAACCATGGAAGATGGTGGGTAGGGGGGAACCTTCCCTCCCACTGCTTGTAAAACCCATACTTTGCTGATCCTTGTTGAGATACATTGTCATGTTCTTTTTTTCATGCAGCCTGTGGGCTAAACGAAAAAAAAAAGAGATTGATCAGTGGGTATGCCCACCATTAGAATACGGCCCTTCATCCACACACTTCTAATGATGGGCAAACACATGCACCTTTTTTTTTTTAAATGTGGTGGTGAAATTACCTTCTGTAGCACTGGAGTCGCTCTTTTACATATCGTGGGAGCAAACACTGTTGCTGTCAAGATAAATAAATCAGTGCTGCAGCTAAATGGCGTACCTGCTAAGCAAATGATGGTTAACAATAAAACAAAGTAACATTACAGTATAACAGCAAGACTTACCATACCTGAAAAGCAAATACAATAAAACATTGTAAAAATAAAACATTTTTTAACGCAATCTGTGGCTAAAAAATATATGCCGAAGCATGGGAGCAACCCGCCCCTAATGTTAGGAGCAAATCACTCCTCCACCCCTGCCCCCATGCTTCGGCATATATGCCCTTTTTTTTAACTGTGGTGGTGAAGTCACCTCTGACAGCGCTGGAGTCACGGCTTTACATATCGTGGGAGCAAACGCTGTTGCTGTCAAGATAAATAAACCCGTGCTGCAGCTGAATGACCTGAAAACAAAAAAATGGTTAACAATAAAACACAGTAAACAGTAAAGAATAAAATAATTGCATACCTGAAAAACAAACATGATAAAACATAGTAACAATAAAACATTGCATTGTAGAATACAGTAAAAAAAAGATCAGAACAACAGAGAGAGAGAACCATAAAAAAACAACTATTTTGTATTTTTTATTTTTTTTTCCTTTTTTAAATTTATTTGAAAAAAAATTTTACACTTTTATTTATAACCGTAATTCCCTGTACACACGATTGATCGGACACTCTGACAACATAACCCTGTTTTTTTCTGACGGATGTTGGCTCAAACTTGTCTTGCATAAACACGGTCACACAAATGTTGTCGGAAATTCCGAACATCAAGAACAGTACTACTAAGTACAATACTAAGGAAATAATAATAAGTGAAAAATAATAATCAATAAAAAATAATAATAATAATAATAAAATGAAAATAAATAGAAATGAAAAAAATATATAATAATAATAATAATGAAAATAAATAGTAAATATAGATACAGGGATAGATTAAAAAATATATCATGATTTTTTAGACCAAAAGTTATCCGATGATAGTGATAATTGTAAGGAAGGGATATTTAATAGGGGATCGATTTTCTAAAAATGCACAAAAACAAAAAGATCAATGAAAAAATAAAAAATATTAAAAAATATAAAAACTATATGGAGTGAAAAAATAAAAATAAAAAATAAAAATAAAATTATATATATATATATATATATATATATATTTATATATATATATATATATATATATATATATATAGTTATAAAAAAGCCCACTTCCCACAACGGCCAAGCGACGCTTATATATACCTAATCGCATAGCCAAAAATACATATATTGGACAAGAATCATGCGTAAATCTATATGTTCATAAAAGTCCTCAAATATAGTATACAAATCTAGTACGAAGTACTAGTACTAGTACGAAGTAGGAGCAACGGTCACCTGCGGACTGGAATATCTATATGACGGAACGAATCAGATGACCCTAATCTTAATGCCTGTATTTCCCCTGGAATATGTGAGTGTAAAATCATTTGTTTATTAATAAATGTATGCACTTTTTAAATAAAATATGCACCCAGAGGCTCCCCTTTCTTTGTTTTGTATCTTTCAGTAATTTGGAAACTTGGTTTCAGTTTCCTGATGGTGGCAGCCCTGCATGTGGAATTCCCCTAAAGGATTAATATATTTCATTGGACTTGATGCCCCAATATAAACAGAGACATTTTTTCTGTGGTTCCATTATATGTTTATATGCTTTTATGAGGATATTCCTTCTTTTCTGGTGATATTATTTTTGGTTCTTTGAGTCTCTACTTGTCTTATGTGTGGGAATTTCCCCCTCTTTAGGAGGTGTGGTGGTTCTTGGTGTCCTCAGATGTCCTGAGTCTTTTCTCCCCTATGTGAATAAAAAATAAGGAATACTTAGCACTTAGAGATTTGAAGGCAAGAACTAGGAATGCAAAACACTGCTTGGAAGTGTTGTCCAATTGTCTGTTTTGGCAGAGTTCTAAGCTGAAAACATGTTTTTTTCCCCTTTCTAAAGCTGGGATATTTACATTTTTTGTTATTAAAATTTCACAGAAGGAGAGACTCCTAGTGTCCACTGGAGCTAGGGTTGCCACCTGTCCGGTTTTGACCCGTACAGTATGGGTTTAGGAGGCTGTGCCTGGGTTTCCCTCTGCCTCACACCTGGACACCATTTCCAGCTGATAGGGGGTACCATAAGACCTCCTTTTATGAGCCCCAGCACACAGGGGAACCCAGACAGCAGGGGGATTGGAGCGGCGGGCGGAAGTTTTTAATAAAATAAATGCTTAAAAACAAACAATCCACTCACTCTCCATGTCAGAGCTGTATATGTCAGTCTGTGAAGTCAACTGTCCCATTCTCCCCTCTGATCCACGCTGCTCCTATCACTGAATCTCTGGAGGAAGCCAAGGATACAGAGCCGCGGTGAAACTGCAGTGAGTTGTTAGCCTGGGATGCTGTGACCAATCAGAGCATTCCGGAGGCTTATCCCCGCCTCCATCAGAGGATGACAGTTTATATGAGTTTCCCGCGGCTCTCTATTTCTTCCAGTGATTTAGTGATAAGAGCAGCATGGATCAGAGGGGAGAATGGGACAGCCGACTTCACAGACTGATATATACAGCTCTGACATGGAGAATGAGTGGATTGTTTTTAAGCATTTATTTTATTAAAAACTTCCGCACCAGCAGCTGCCTGTCGCCTCTCTCCCCCTTATATTTTGACCCTTCTGTGTTTGCACCCCCTCCTCTGTATTTGCACCCCCTTCTCTGTAATTGCCCCCTTCTCTGTAATTTCCCCCCTCCTTTGTATTTGCACCCCCCTCCTCTGTAATTGTCCATCCCTTCTCTGTATTTGCACCCCCCTCCTCTGTATTTGCACCCCCCATCTCTGCAATTACCCCCTCCTCTGTATTTGCACCCCCTCCTCTGTAATTTCCCTCCTCTTGCACCCCCTCCTCTGTAATTACCCCCTCCTCTAATTGCCCCCCAATCTCTGTAATTGCTCCCCCTCCTCTGTAATTACACCCCATGCCCGCCGCTCTGAACCCCCTGCTGTCTGGGCTTCCCTGTGTGCTGAGGCCCCTCGATACCCACTATCGGCTGCCATAAGGGTATTGGAGGGAGGAGGATGTGTGCTGGTAGGGGAAGAAGATTTGTAATAGGAGGGAATGGGGATAATGGCAGCCCAATCACAAAGCAAAACTTCTTTTGGGTGACAGGCACCCCACAATTATGTTTACGTGATTTTGCTGCAATTTGTCGGGTGACAATCACTGCAAAATGCTGGGGTGCCATGCCTTGCGCCGCTAAACTGTTCGGGTTTGGCTTGGAAAACAGGTGGCAACCCTAACTGGAGCACCTGTGTGGGACACCCTAAAAAGGGTGTTCTGGTGTCCCACACTAGTGCTCCTGCATCCAGATGTGTAAACAGCTGCTGAGTGTCCTCTCCTTACACCAAATCAAGTTTGTATTTCATTCTAGTTACAAACCCATCTCGACAACAATGAACTAAACTTCTTTTCATACAAATAGGCCTGAACAAATGTAGTTAACCTGCATCTGCCAAAAACATCTTATTAGTGGTTCAACAAATGGTATTTACTATGAACAATTACTGTCCCCACGCTATTTTACAATGTACAACAGTAAAGAAAAGCACATGGAGCAGCATGTAAGTAATAATAATTGTAACACACAACAAATACTTTTTTGCAGCACTCTCTTGATCCTTCTGTACTGATCCTGCTCCCTCAGTTTGAGACCTCACCAGCATTTCCTCAATTGCTCCTTGGATCGTTGTACCCCAAAATACTTCTGCAGACTTCTCACAACTTTAGTCATGCTCTTGGCCAGATGCTTGTTTACATTAGCATCTCCCCGTTCTTCCTCCCCGTGAGGCGATTGCGGGTATCCCTGCGGCAATCGAGTCCGCGGGACCTGCGACCCGACTCACGGAGCTGGTCGCGGTAGTGCATGCTTGCTGGCCGCCTCTTAAAGGGCAACGTACAGGTAGGGGGTTCTGCATTTATCGGCGTGAGGTGGTCGGCAAGCGGTTAATGACCATGACTTCCTCCCCAACTTCATTGATAAGTGCAGAGAGCTGCCCTGTCTGTGGCATATAAAACACCAATTTTATAACAACAAAATAAAGAGAAAGGCAGTGTTGGATCAACTGTTGGAATTGGTGAAGCCGGTGATTCCCATGGCAGACGTCACCTATTTGAAGTGCAAAATTGGTGGCCTGAGAAGCATGTATAATAGGAAGCACAAAAAGGTCCAGGATTCCATGAGATCAGGAGCAGCAGCAGATTAAATTTATGTCCCCAGGCTCTGGTACTATGACAGACTGCGGTTTTTGTCACACCAGAGTGAACCCAGGCCATCAATATCAACACTTCCTTCCACTCTTCCTTCCACCTCAGATGAGACTTCCAACGTACAACCTGAGCCTTCCACCCAGGAAGAAGATGTGGAGGAGCCCAGCTTGAGCCAGGTATAGCATTGTTGAACATATTTATTGTCAAAAATGTAATGATGTTAACTAGATGCTATTATTGATCACTAATTTCTGATTTAACAAAGTTGTTTACATATCAATAGACAATAGTAGCCAAAAATGATTGAAACAAGAATGAAAAATGCTGGGGTCAGAATAATAGTCTTCTATTTGTTAACATTCAATTTGCAGCAGTCATGAGCTCTAAATTGTGTATAATTCCCCCCACATCACTCTCTTGGTTAGACAACCTTCCCTTTCCCAAACTTACACAAACACAATTAGATACTTTAAATGCCCCATGCACAGAAGAGGAACTACTTACAACAATTAAATCCCTCAAAAAAATTCCACCCCAGGTCCGGATGGATTCTCCTCCTTCTATTACAAACAATTTCACCAAGTATTAATACCAAATTTAATAAAGCTATATAATAATGTTCTAAAAGGGAACCACTTCCCAGAGGAGATGTTACATGCAAATATGTCACTCATCCCGAAACCAAATAAAGACCATACATTACCACAGAACTACAGACCAATCTCAGTAATAAACAATGATCTTAAAATATTCAGTCGAATCTTGTCAAATAGATTGGCATCAATAATCCCCTCCTTAATTTCTCCCTATCAATCAGGCTTTTTTTTTATAGAAAACAACAATTTCTCCTCATTTGCATCTCTTAAATCAAAACATCAGAGCCCAAATACAGAATTTTGTGGATATTTGCAGATTAGACATTTCTTCAATACATATTTCCAAACAACAAATCCCCCTCCCCCCTCGTTTTTTGAAAATATCTGCCTTAAAACACCAAGAAATCCCGGACTCATGTCAGAAATATATCTTAACCTTCTCAATCACACTGAAATGACCAAACTCCCATACATGATCAAGTGGGAACAGGAAACAAATCTCTTGCTCTCATCTCACGACTGGGACATTTGTATTAGCAATCTACACAAATGCACGAGATCAATCACAGTCAAAGAGACCGCACTAAAATTATTTACCAGATGGTACTATACCCCAGTAAAATTACATTCAATATACCCCACAACACCTCGTACATGCTTCAGAGGCTGTAATTCCCCAGGCTCATTCTCACATATCTTCTGGGACGGTTCCAAAATTACATATATATGGAAACAGTTAGAGAATTTTGCGGTATATGCCCCTATCCCCTCTCTTTCCACTTACAATATGAGATTGATTCATACAATATGTGTCGCAATTCATTGGCTAATTGCTTTCCATTGGAAATCGCATTCCGTCCCCTTGGATCACCTTAAAATCAGAATTAATAACATTAATGTGATGGAAAAGATATTCCATATCACACAGAATTCCACACATTTATATAGTAAGAAATGGGATCCCTGGTTTAACCACTCTACCTCCTTTTTTAATACTCCCTGAAATTGGGTCTCCTATACATGACTGTCTACGGTTTACTGCACTATTACGGCTCTAGCCCATCACCATGCCAAATTAAAACACAAACTATTGCAATATATATGCACTGAATTTTGTACAAATTTTGTATCTATGGTGATTTTCTATGTTTATCTTGATATACATTGCATTTATTATGTTATATCTATGCTTACTCTCTGTACTTTCTCTATGTACCAAATAAAAATCGTTTGTAAACAAAAAAAATAAATTGTGTGTAATTGATGACCAAAAAAGTGAGGCCCGCAGTGGATGGACTAGGAGGGAAGTAATGAAGGGTCGGGCATGACGGGGATGTTTAAGGGAGCTAAGGGTTAAGCTTCAAGGAGAATAGGCTGAGGGGGAGGAGCTGGTGGTGAGTGTGTGGGACAGGGGAGGAGCCCTATAAAAGGTGGAGTGGGCGGAGCAAAGTCCAGTTCGACGGAGGGGACAGAGAGAGGAGGCAGTTTTTCACCACTGCTCCTCTGAAGATGGCAGACATCGAGACCATGCTGGCGGGACTGCGACGGCAAGCGGAGGAACGCGGACCGGAGTGGCTGCGGGAGCAACTAGGAGGCCTGCGGGGACATCGGGACCGGACTTGAGGAGGGGTGAGCCTTTGCTACGCGCGCGGAGGTCACGGCCTCCGGCGCGTTTTTCGCCTGGACCTGACCCTCGGCCACCTCGTGTAGTCAGAAGTCCTGGGGAGGACCGATCGCTCCCCCCAGCCAAATGGACACAGGGGGACTCAGGGGGCCTGGAGCGGTCTTCACGCCGCGGCCCGGGGGGGTGGGGCGGGTGAGTCACGTGGCCGGCGTGCTGCTGAGGAGCCAGCGGGGGGAAGGGGGGATGCTGCAGCAGGACACAGCGCTGGGGGAGGGATGGCTGCTCGGGCTGGCTCTCGCAGGGATTCGGTGGCCCGGAGCAAGGGGACAGCAAGTCAGCCTGGGCAGGTTCGTGGACCGCCTGCAGGCTGCTCCACTCGGAAGGATGTGAGGAGCGCCCGAGGGTCCACCGTCCCAGGGGCTGGCAGGGTTGGCTCACTTCGCCAGGCTGCCACGGAGGAAGCAGCCGGGGGCGTGGAATCACCTATGCGGGTTGTGGCTTCAGCTTCTGGGGTCTCTTCCCCCGGGGGGCTTACACCCCGCCAACATGGGTCCAGGAGGACCGGTCCGAGGGGGAAATATCGGATGAGGAGGAGCTGCCCATTCCAGGGGGAGATGTCGCCGGTCCGGCTGTGAGGAGTGTTCCTGGACAGGCAGGTGAGTCCCCTGATGCGGTTTTATTGTCTAATGCATTGCAGGGTTTGTTGGCGGTGGTGCAGGCGGGCACGGGGAGGCCAGTGACGCCTGTGGGTGGTGACACGGGGGTGGCGGGGGTTTCCACGGCGGCGGTGCCGGGGGGTACGGGTGCGGAATCGGCTGGACAGATGCGGGACCTGTTGGAGGGATTGCAGGCCTTGGTGGGGCGTTTTGACCGGGGGCAGGCCTCGCCGCCGCCGGTGACCCCGTGGGTGGCTCCCCCGGCGGGGGAGCTTGGGGTGGCCTCTGGTGCCAAGGGGGTTACGACGCCGGTGACACCTTTGGTGCCGTCAACAGAGGGGGGGGGCATCTGGGGTTGACGTGGGCAAAAAAGACTCGGTGGCGCGGTCGGACATTGTTCAGTTGGCCGACACGGCGCAGTGTGAGGTTTATGTGTGTTTCGAGGGGCCGCTGGGGGCCCACTTGAAACAGGAGGTGTGGGACAAGATCTGGAAAGGGAAGTATGTCGAGATTTTCTCGCTTCTCCCGTTGGAAAAATTTAATTGGACAGGGTTAAGCCTGATGATTCCAAGAAGAAAGGATGAGGAGAAGCGGCGGTTTCGGCTGATACCGCGCACTTTTTCTAATTGGCTACAGGCGTTTGCTATTTTGGTTGGCGTCATTGGGGAGAAGAGCCCGGAGCATTGCTCTGCGCTTTTCTGTTATATGGATGCGATCGGGGAGGCCCATCGGGTTTATGGGGGGGTGGCGTGGCTCCGGTATGATGAGCAATTCTGACAGCGCAAGGCGGTGCGGTCGGAATTGCGCTGGGACCACAAGGACATCAGCCTCTGGATGAGGCTTATGTCATCGGCGAGGGCCCCGCCTCAGTTTCTTCAGGGGGGGACGGGAGTGCGCCTACCTCGGGTCTGCCGAGCGGGAAAAAAGTGGGGGGTTTGCTGGCAGTACAACGAGGGGGCCTGTAAGTTCGGGGGAGCGTGCAAGTTCAAGCACGAGTGTTCAGGTTGCGGCGGGGCTCGCATGTTGTCCCGGTGCTTCCGCAAAGGGAAACGAGTCGGGGATGCTGCTCAGAAGAGGGTGGACACCGGTGATGCTGGCAAGGATGCTCCCTTTTCTAAGTAGGTATCCGGAGGGGGCGGCGGCGCGTTTGCTGGCGGCGGGGTTTCGGGATGGCTTCAGGATTCCGTGTTCGCTGCCTGAGGTGCCGCGGGATCGCAAAAAACTTGAATTCCGCATTGGAACATCCGGGGGTGGTGGATGACAAGCTGCAAAAGGAGGTAGCGCTTGGGCGCATGGGGGGGCCGCTTGGGGATAAGCCGTGGCCCGACTTGGTGGTTTCCCCGTTGGGGGTGGTCCCCAAGAAGGAGCCGGGGAAGTTTTGGCTCATTCATCACCTGTCTTTTCCAAAAGGGGGCTCAGTGAATGATTTCATTGACCCTGAGGTGTGCACGGTGTCCTACACTTCGTTTGACGCTGCGGTGCGGTGGGTGCGACGGTATGGTCGGGGGGGCGCTGATGGCCAAGGCCGATGTGGAATCGGCGTTCCGGCTGCTTCCGGTTCATCCTGATAGCTTTCGGCTGTTGGGGTGCCACTGGCGCGACAAGTATTTTGTGGATATGTGCCTACCGATGGGTTGCTCGATCTCATGTGCGTATTTTGAGACGTTTAGCTCCTTTTTGGAATGGGTGGTGAGGGACGCTTCGGGTCTGGAGTCGGTCATCCACTATTTGGATGACTTCCTCTGTGTGGGCCCCCCTGCCTCCGCTGTGTGTGCGATTTTGCTGTCTACGTTACAGCACATCGCAGGCAGGTTTGGGGTTCCCTTGGCGGCCGATAAGACGGAGGGCCCGACGTCGGAACTGAGTTTCCTGGGGATCGTGATCGACTCCCGGGCGATGGAGTGCTGGCTGCCGGAGAACAAGTTGGAGCTGCAGCGGGAAATTAGGGATATTCAGGGCCCGCGCAAGGTCCAGTTGAGGACGTTGCAGTCGCTTTTGGGTAAGCTGAACTTCGCATGTAGGATCATTCCCATGGGAAGTATTTTCTGCCGGCGGCTGTCGGCAGCTACGGCGGGTGTCAGCGTTCCCACCCATTTTGTGCGGTTGGGGAGGGAGCACTGGGCAGATTTGCGGGTTTGGCACGAGTTTTTGGGCTCTTACAGTGGGAGGGCCATGTGGATGGCGGGCCCTGTCAGCAATTTTGACTTGGATTTGGTCACGAACGCTGCTGGGTACGGGGCGTTTTTCAGGGGCAAGTGGTGCGCGAAGCCTTGGCCGGAGGCTTGGAGATCGGCGGGTTTTTTGGGCAATCTGGTTCTGTTGGAACTGTTTCCGATCGTGTTGGCGTTGGAGCTGTGGGGGGAGGAGTGTAGGAATCTGAAGTTGCGCATTAATTGCGACAACATGGGGGTTGTGCAGGTGGTGAACCGGGTGTCGGCTTCATCCCCTCCAGTTATACGGTTGATGCAGCAGTTGGTCCTTCGTTGTTTACAGTTGAATGTTTTTTGTTTACGCTGTGCACATACCGGGCGTGGAAAACGAGTTGGCTGACGGCCTGTCTTGTTTTCAGTGGGACAGGTTCAGGGAGCTGGCTCCGGGCGCGGAAGCGGAAGGGGCCCATTGCCCGGAGTGGATTTGGAGGCTACAATTGGAGTCGCCGCCGGATGGATCCAGCAGTGCCTGGGCGGCCTATTCCAAGGTTTGGTCTGAATGGTCAGGTCTGGTTCGGGAGGCTGGGGTAAGTGATCGGGGCTCCGATTGGCGGTTGTTAGTACTTTATTTTGTGGCCAGGAATATGGAACGGGGGGGTGTCAGTTTCCGCGATCGGTTGGAAACTGGCGGGTTTGACATTTTTGTTTAAGCTGTTACCGGTGGAAGACTGGACTAAAGATTTTTGGGTTCGTCAGGCGCTGAAGGGTTATCGGAGGCAGCACAGGACGAGGGATACGCGGAGGCTGGTTACGTTCGCCACATTGCAGGAGATCTGTGCTCAGCTGGGACGAGTGTGCTCTTCGGAGTATGAGACGCGGCTGTTCACAGCTGCGTTTTCTTTGGCCTTCTATGGGGCGTTTTGGATTGGAGAGTTGGTTAGCCCGTCCAAGCAGGTGGCAGGGGGATTGTTTGATGGGGAGGTTTGGGTGGCAGTTGATAGGGTGGGGCTCTGGCTCCGCCGGTCCAAAACGGATCAGCTGGGAAAGGGGGTTCTTGTGTCCCTGTTTGCATTGCCGGGATCCAGAGTGTGCCCGGTGGCGGCAGTACGGGATTTTAGGGGCAGTGAGACGGGGGGAGGGTCCTTTCCTGTGGCATGAGGATGGGTCCTTTTTGTCCAAGTACCAATTTGTTTCGGTGTTTCGGAAGTGTTTGCGGGCGGTGGGTTTGGATGGAAAAGATTTTGCGTCCCATTCGTTCCGGATCGGGGCGGCCACGGAGGCGGCCCGGTGCGGTTTGGATGAGGCGGCAGTTCGCCGGATAGGGAGATGGGAATCTCGGCGTTTTCGTTCATATGTTAGGCCACAGTTGGTGGTGGTTTGATGGTCGTCAAAAAATTAATAAAAAACGTCACAAGCAGACATTACGTTCTTAGGGTTGCACGCCTGCACAAATCTTTTGGGCTTCGTTTTGGTTTGGGGGGCTGGCGTGGTTGTTGTCCTGTCAGGGTGGATGCCATGTTACTTGATGGAGGCTGTTTTACGCTGTTGATTTTTCTTTTCAGATGGAGGTCCGGCTCGCCTCGTCTGGATCGTGGGGCACTCCTACGTATGTTGGGGGGCCAGGAGAGGTGATCAACGGCCCGAGGGCAGGCAACTTGGGATTTCACGGAGGGAGGCATGCTTGCGGTGGTTGGGTATCCCTGGGATGCGGTGGGGACGGTTGGTGGAGGAGATTGAGAGACATGTGTCTCGGGACGGTCCCCCGGCGGTGCTGGTAATCCATGCGGGGGGGGGAACGACCTGGGGGTACGGAAGGTTAGGGATTTGATTGCGGACATCAAGTTCGATTTCATGCGGCTGCGCTTCCGTTTTCCGGGTACTGTACTGGTGTGGTCGGACATTGTGGCGAGGACGCCCTGGCGCTGGGCTCGTTCGGTGTCGAGCATCCATAGGACCCGTATTAGGGTCAATAAGGTGGTAGGGAGGTTTGTGGCCCAACAGGGTGGGATCGTGGTTCGCCACCGCGAACTGGAATGTAATGTGGGCATGTACCTGAGACGGGATGGGGTTCACTTGTCGGATGTGGGGATTGACTTGTGGTCATTGGGGTTGCAGGAGGGTATCCAAATGGCCTTGCGGGTGTGGGGTGGCCCTCAAGGGTAAGGGAGTCACCCTTTTTGGGCTGTGGCGGTGTGTGTCTGGTGGTCTTTGACGGTTGGTGGTAAATCAGAAGTCATCTGATATGGGGTGGGGGGCCCATTTCTAGGATGGGTCCCTCCGGTGTATTCCTGAACGTTGGAGGGAATACCGTTATGGTTGTCACTGCGGAGGTTGTCTCCGAGCGGTCACAGCTGGAGGCCTGGAAAAGTTACAAGTGGGTACCGCAATGAGTTGTTTGGTTGGTAAAGTTATGGGTCACCGTCAGAGATCACCTTACCGGGCATGTTAGCTATATGCCATTCGTTACCAGATGTGTGTTATGGTTATATGTATATGGTTATATTTATATTGTTTGGTTATTTATATATAGATATATATATATTTATATATTTTGATTGGAGTATTTGAGTATTGTAATAAAGGCTGTTATGGCCATTTTACTCCAAAGCAAGGTGTGGTCTCTTACTTTATGGGTTAAAAGTGGGGTGGAGGTTGGAGTGGAATGGGTAACAGGTAAAAAGGGACCTTTAGACTACCCTGGTCATGTACCATTTTCATACACAGGAAAGTGTGGACGTGGAAAGTGGCAGCCAGGAGGTGCCCATGCCCAGTAGCCTGACTGGATCACAGGTTCCTCCCCCCCACCTTACAACAAAAAGGCTCAGGAAGGGGAGGAACGTGGAGGAGTCAGCGGAGCTTTGATTCAGCAGGCTACTGCGATACTCACAAACACCCCTAATGTCCAGGAGGCCTTTGCGTGTATGATGGCCAGCAAAATGCAAGCAATGGAGGAGGGCCAACACCTCATCTGTGAGGAGGTCATATTTCAGGCCCTAAATAAGGGGGTGAGGGACCAACTCACCAATAAAAGTTACGTATGTGAGTTGGACCATACTCCTCATCCACCTCTTGCAACACCTTCAACACCACAGACACAGCCTGGAAAGAAGCATGCAAGGAAGTCTTGAGAGTGATTGCCTGGGTTCGGTCTGGTCTGGAAAAATACGCAGGCTGTTGTAAGACCACAGCCTCGGGCATGGGCGCCTGCAGCAGGAGGCAAGGGGGGTCAAGTGCCCCCCCCCCGGAATCCCCAAGGTGTTGCCACCGCCATGCTGCATCTTCCACTCTCTCCTCTGGATCACAGCGCTGGATGGCTGTGCTCAGAGGCCACTCTGTAACACAGTCCCGCCCCCCCAGACCAGCTCGTGTGATAGTAGAGAGAATCACGTTCCGCCTATCACATGAGCCGGTCTGGGGGGGCGGGACTGTGTTACAGAGTGGCCGCCGAACACAGCCATTCAGCGCTGTGATCCAGAGGAGTAGATGCCCATCCGTGCCACAGTGCCTGGATAGGAGGATCGGTGGGGCTGCAGTGCTCTCCTCCACCACCACACTCTCCTGCCCCCCCAGTGCTCTCCTCCACCACCGCACTCTCCTGCCCCCCCCAGTCCTCTCCTCCACCACTGCACTCTCCTGCCCCCCCAGTGCTCTCCTCCACCACCACACTCTCCTGCCCCCCCAGTGGTCTCCTCCACCACCCGCACTCTCCTGCCCCCCCCCCAGTGCTCTCCTCCACCACCACACTCTCCTGCCCCCCCCAGTGCTCTCCTCCACCACCACACTCTCCTGCCCCCCCTCCACAGTGCTCTCCACCACCGCACTCTCCTGCCCCCCCAGTGCTCTCCTCCACCACCACACTCTCCTGCCCCCCCAGTGCTCTCCTCCACCACCACACTCTCCTGCCCCCCCCACAGTGCTCTCCACCACCGCACTCTCCTGCCCCCCCCAGTACTCTCCTCCACCGCCACACTCTCCTGCCCCCCCAGTGGTCTCCTCCACCACACTCTCCTGCCCCCCCCACAGTGCTCTCCTCCACCACCACACTCTCCTCCCCCCCCCCCAGTTTTCTCCTCCCCTGTTCTTGCTGCTCTCCAGCTCTCCCCATCCTTCTCTAGCCACCATCCCAGTGCTCTCCCCCCAGTGCTCTCCCCCCTGTCTCCCCCCAGTGCTCTCCCCCGTCCCCCCCCCTGTTCCCCCCAGTGCTCTCCACTCCGCCCAGTGCTCCCCCTCTGTTCCCCCCCACAGTGATCTCCACTCCCCCCAGTCTTCTCCCCTCTGTGTTCTTCCCCCGTTCTCCTCCCCAGTGCTCTCCCCCCTGTTCTCCCCCCAGTGCTCTCCCCCCTGTTCTCCCCCCCCCAGTGCTCTCCACTCCATCCAGTGCTCTCCCCCCCCAGTGCCCTCCACTCCCCCCAGTGCTCTCCCCCTGTTCTCCCCCCCCCCCAGTGCTCCCCCCCAGTGCTCTCCCCCTGTTCTTTCCCCCCCCCCAGTGCTCCCCCCCCAGTGCTCTCCCCTCAGTGCTCTCCCCCCTGTTCTTTCTCCCCCCAGTGCTCTTCAGCTCTCCCCATCACTCTCCAGCTCCCACCCCAGTGCTCTCCAGCCCCCCATTCTTCCCACCCCTGTTCTTTCTGCCCCCTGGTGCTCTCCAGCCCCCCCAGTGCTCTCTACCCTCCGTGCTCTCCCCCCCTGTTCTTTTTGGCTCCCCCCAGCACTCTCCACTCCCTACCCCTGTACTCTCCACTCCCCCTGCATTTTGCCCCACCCATGTGCTCTCCACCCCCCATAGTGCTCTCCAGTCCCCCGTGCTTTCCACCCTTGTTCTTTCTGGCCCCCACTGGTGCTCTCAAGCTCCCCCCCCATTGCGCTCCACTCCCCCTGCTCTTTGTACCCCCCCAGTACTCTCCAGCCCCCATGCTCTCCACCCGTTTTTCTGCCCCCCCCAATGCTCTTCACCACCCCACACTCTTAGCCCCCCCAGTGCTCTCCACCACCCCACACTCTTATCCCCCCCAGTGCTCTCAGCCTACCCTGCTCTCTACCCCTGTTCTTGTTGGCCCCCCCAGCACTCTCAAGTCCCCCCCAGCGCTCTCCGCTCCCCACCCCTGTGATCTCCACTCCCCCTCGCTCTTTTCCCCCACCCATGTGTTCTCCAACCCCGCCAGTACTCTTTGCTCCCCCTTCTCTCCAACTCCCACTCAGTGCTCTCCACTTCCCCAGGACCAGAGGGCAGGCTGACTGGGACCGGAAAATGAGGACGGCTGAAGGTGCAGGTGGCCAGGGACCATTCCATCTCACAGCAGACAGATCCTCTAGAAGGAGCACCGTCTCCATCCAAAACGAGAACAGACCCTGCCTGCTGCTGCCCGTCATGGATATCCTGCTGGCATGCAAGGTACTGTACCGAGCTTCAACAACACACCTTCCCACAGACAGGGACTGCAGACTGGGACATGGGGCACAGGAGGGGCTGCAATGATGGGCACAGTAAGACTGCATTCACGGCACAGTAAAGTTGCATTTGATGGACACAGTGAGGCTGCATTTGATGGGCACAGTGAGGCTGCATTTGATGGGCACAGTTAGGCTGCATTTGGTGGGCACAGTGAGGCTGCATTTTGTGGGTACAGTGAGGTTGCATTTGGTGGGCACAGTGAGGCTGGATTTGTTGGGCACAGTGAGGCTGCATTTGGTGGGCACAGTGAGGCTTAATTTGATGGGCACTGGTGAGGCTGCATTGAGCTCTTGCATCAAGTCTGCAGTCTCTGTCCATCTCCTGTAGCATGTCTGCAGTCTCTGAGGGAGTCTGGAGAGGAGTCAAGAGTGGGAGCACCGCCGGGATGGGGGTCATGGGAGAAGTCAGACTTGTGTGGACTGTGGACAGGAGACTATAGGATAAAACCTCCAAGCTGGAGCCGACTGACTGAGCCCTGCACAGTGCACCTGAGAGGAGGTCAGTGAAAGCCCCGCCAGGCCAGTCGGGGGTCACTGATGTAAGGGGGGAGTGAATACGATAATGTAAGGGGCACTGATATAAAGGGTTTCCTCCTTATATTAGTAACCCACCCCCCTTACCTTAGAGTATTCTTTCTGCAGAAGGTGCCACCCCCCCCACGTTCTGAGTTTCTGGGTTCCCCCTTGATGATTGATCACTTACCACTTGAATTTGAATATATATATATATATATATATATATATATATATATATATATATATACACACACACATATATATATATATATATACACACACACATATATATATATATATATATATATATATATATAACCCTATGTGATTTCATATCTATATCTAATACTCTCTTCATCAAATGTGCTTTAAAATGCATGGTTTTTCCCTTTCATGAACAAGAAAATAATGACGTTATGCTGTTGGGCTGGTATAATAATGCTGTGAGGCTGGTATGAAATTTTTTCCAGGGCTGGTTTTTGAAAGCATGGGCGTCCGCAAGGTTACTCAGGTGGCTGCGTACCATGCCCATATAGCCTAGAGAATGTACATCTATTTACATTGCAATACATCTGTTGTTGTCATATTTTTATCTTGATGAAAACAGCCTATACAGTGACAGTATGAGATCAAAATATGGCCACAACAGATGTATTGCAATGTAAAAAGATGTACTTTCTCTAGGCTATATGGGCATGGTACGCAGCCGCCAGAGTAACTTCCAATACAAAGTGAAGATGAATTATCTGTTATATAACACATATGTATTACCAGTGGAAAGATTTTGATGAGATTGTCGAAAAGGGGCGGAGCATGAGTGGCCTTGAAATGATGCCCCCCCTTGGAAAAAGTTCTGCGGATGCCCATGGCCTCGGGACATATATGTCATCTGCTGCTGCTCTTGATCTCTTGGATTCCTGGACTGGATTGTGCTCCCTATCTCCTTATTAAATGGACTTCTCAGGCTACCAATTTTGCCTGTCAAATAATTGATGTCTGCCCTGCGGTACAAAGGCTTTACCAATTTCAAAAGTTTATCCAGCGTTACCTTCCTATTTATTTTGTTATGACCCCTAATAAAATTAGTATATTTTTTTTGAGTTTTAGTTCAAAAAGAACAGTTTGTTTGTGAGTAGGCAGGTACATTTCAAAAATACAATGTCAAATTAACAAGGGACACCAACACCAACCAACCTCTTTTGATGTAAAAAAAAATACAAGATAATAATGGTGTTGTGGTAACGTGACACACAAAATGACTAAAAATATTATGGAGATCGCTATAAAAAAATAAAAAATTTTGGGAGATCTTGAGAAAAATAAAAATAAAAGTAGAAAAGTAGATCACTATAAAAAAACGAATAAACATTATTCTGGAGTTCTGGCGAAAAAAAAAAAAATTCAGAAGATCACGAGAATAATAAGAAATCAATTTGAAAGAACTGTGTGAATATCAGAAGCAAAGCAACTTCATTATTGTAGCATTATAAAGAAGAAGAGAATGCGCTGCATTGAAAGATTTAAAAATTTGCAGCATGGTGAATGTGCTATCTCCATTACAAACACTAGTTTTACAAGGCCGAGCACTTCCGTCTTGTAACTGATTCAGAAATGCATGGAATTTTTTGCCTCGGACTCGTGTACACACGCTTGGGATTTCCGACAACATTTTTTGTCAGAAAATATGAGAACCTGCTCGTAAACATTTGTTGTCGGAAATTCCGAAAGCAAATGTCTGATGGAGCAAACACACAGTTGCACTTTCCGACAACAAGCTCACATCAAACATTTCCCGTCGGAAATTCCAACCGCGTGTACGCAGCATAATGGTTCGGTTGCAGGTATGGGTCTCCAAAAATGTGATACCAACTTTGGAGACCCTGTGAACATGTGTCCTAGTCTGTGCAGTGCTGTACCCTATGCTAATATTCCACTAGTGTGTGGTAGCGTTCAAAACATTCACCAATGCAAAGACCAGGATGGTCAGGACAGGAGGGACAATAATAGTGGGTGTCACGCCTATATCCGTGCTTTCTACAGACACATTTTCTTTGGGGGGCTCGTTGGGTAGGGGTACCAGGGAGGACATACGGAAAATGCCTCACATGCAGCCAGCTTACTGCATTTGGATTGGGATGTTGGGCCACAGCACCGTCTGGAAACAAAAGGGCTGTGATGATCTCTTCCTGGAATTTAAGAAAGGATCCAGTTCATTCTGAAGCTTTGTATAGCACATAAGCATTCAGCAGAGCCAATTGAAATAAGTATACAGACATTTTTTTTTTGTACCAGCATCTGGCCTTACGTGCGAAAAGGTACGGCGCCAACAACTGGTCGTTGAGGTCCACCCCTCCCATATTATGGTTATATTCCTGGACACAGAGGGGTTTCTCCACAACACCAGTCGCTGTAGGAATTTGGACCGTCATGTCTGCGTGAAGGGAGGACAGAATGAAAACATTCCGATTATCCCTCCACTTCACAGCGAGCAAATTATTACACTTCAAGCAGGCTCTCTCCCCCAGCCTAAGACAGGAATCTACAAACCGCTGGGGTAACCCCTGACAATTAAATCGCATGATGCCACATGCACCAATTCCATGATCAAACAAGTGACTAAAAAGTGGCACGCTTGTGTAATAATTGTCCACATACAAGTGGTACCCCTTTCCAAATAAGGGTGACACCAAGTCCCACATAATCTTACCAGCACTCCCTATGTAATCTTGGCAGTTTTCCGGCTCTATGTGACTATCTCTTCCCTCGTAAACCATAAAACTATATGTATAGCCTGTGGCCCTGTCACAGAGCTTATACATCATGCCCCCGTATCTGGCACGCTCTCTGGGAACATACTGTTTGGAAGACAAGCAGCCAGAAAACGCAATCAGGGACTCATCAATGCAGACAAATTGATGGGACGTAAACAAGGCTGTAAACTGTTGGTTGAAGTGGTTTATGAGCGGCCGAATTTTGGTCACCCCAAGGACGACAGAGTTCATTGTCATTGAAATGCAGGAACCACAAGATCTGCTCGTATCATGCCCTGGCCATGGAGGCAGAGAACATGGGCATATGGGGAATTGGGTCAGTGGACCAATATAACCACAAGTCACTCTTTTTAGTTATGCCCATGAGGAGGGATAGGCCCAGAAAGGTCTTAAATTCGTAAACCGTAATAGGTTTCCATTCTCTGGCAAGGGTCAAATAGGGATTAGCAGCAATGAATTGACCAGCGTACAAATTTCTTTGGTGCACAATAGATCTATAGAGATCTTCCGTGAAACACAGCGAATAAAAATAAAGTGACGAAAAAATAAACTGTTTGCACCTGAATTCCGGGTTGGCCAGTGAATGGGGGAAGTACGGGTGCTGCAGAAGTGGGATTGGCAAATGCAGCAGGAATGGCACTATGGGTTCGATGGGCCTGTCTTTGTCTTCTTGGTGGCTGTGAGACACTAGTTGTGCTAGCCACCACACCAGCTTGAACTGCACTTATGGGTCTCGCCACATCACCATGTGTTACTGCAGTGCTGGTTTGACTATGACCAGGATGTACTAGGCCACTGGTGCTTGCCAGTTCACCAGAAGGATGAGTGGCACTAGTACTGGCTCTCTGCTCCATACGTGAGCCCTGCGGTTCTTGCACCTCAAAGACAACAGAAGAAAGCCTGACCTTGGCAGGGACCATAACTGCATCATCAGAGCTATCTGTCAGGGTGCTGCTGCTGTCTACAGGATCGCATTCTGAGCTGGAATCAGACAGATGAGTGACTTCCTCTTTACTGCCTGTCATGCTCAGAAACATGTACGCCTCTTCACTAATGTACCTTCGATTTTACATTTTGGTCTCTAAATTTACTGGTACAGTAGTGAGACTCACAGAAAAATGAGCTCCTGACTGTCAGCGACTGATTCAAACGCTATCAAAAAACTGTTAGCGTTTGCGGAGATCACGCCTGACTCTGCGAAAGCTGCAGTTATGTGTGTTGTATTTGTTTAAGTGACAGTGATCGATTGATACTGCACTTGGGTGGGCTGGGCTGGGCTGGGCAGAGTGGCTGAACGCAGGTGCTAGCAGGTATCTGGGCTGATCCCACTAACACTGCATTTTTGGGAACCCTAAACGGCTGGGGATGCTAGTATAGGTCTGATCAGACCAGATATCGATCCGTTCAGACACTATACTACTAAGGGAGGTGTATGGTGCATGCATGGGTGTTAGCACTACTGGTACTAGTCTGACGCTGCCTAGGGCGATGCAGACCTTGACTGATGCTAAAAACTATCACCCGCCAGGCGATCAGGGGGTTAAACCTTTATTGGGTAAAATACGGTGGGTTCCCTGTTGCTATAAAAAACAAACTAACCAGCATCACCGATAACACTAATACAGGGATCCCTGGTGACAGGGGGCGAAAGGGTTAACTAGGGGGCAATCAGGGGGTTCAAACCTTTATTGGGTAATATATGGGGGTACCTGATGCTATGAAAAACGAATCAACTAACTAACATAGCCCGTGACATAAATACGGCAATCGATTAATGACACTGGTGACAGGGAGTGAAAAGGTTAACTGGGGTGTGATCAAGGAATTAAACCTTTATTAGGGGGTAACCTAGACCTAACGGGGCCTATAAATAACTGCCCTAACACTTATTTCAGTCACAAAAGACACCAATGGAGTGATCAGTGAAAAATTATAAAACTTCAATTGGTGACACAGTGACAGAAAGTGAAGGGGGGGGGGGGTGATCAGGGGGTGGCAAGTGTACTTGTGTGTACTGGTGCTAGTGTACTGTTGGTGCAACGCACGGATAGATGTTATCTCTCGTCTCACTGGAAGCAAAAGACTCTATGAGGAGTGTAAACACAAACAGGGGAAGGTTTCTGTGACAGACCTAGCCGGGACAGTTGGAGGGGACAGAATGCGAGCCTCTTGCCTTTCGATTATGGGCCCTAGAATTTGGGGGAATGGTGCTCTTTGTGAGCTGTATGCCTGGGGACCCCTGCGATGGTGTTACTTGGATTCAGATCCATGCCCCCCCACGACACACAGACCCTGGATATGTATGATATGTATTTGCCATATTAACAATAGACTGAATCACACTGTTGGGACACAAACTGTTAGATGTTAATGTCATCAACTCCAGCCACCTGTCTGTTGTGTAAATGAGTCTAGTCTGGCTTGTAAGAGTATTCCACACATTGTTGTTTGTGCTAATTAACCCTGTGTTTATGTTTATGGTAATGTGTATTGAATAGTCAATCAGTGAGCTAGGAGACAAAGTCTTACCCTGAAAAGTCCTATCTCTCAGACAACTAGTCTGGGTCAATGATTAGATAATTAGCTCATGCTAAATAGGTTGGTTTTAGTCATCCTACTGTATATATTTGTGGGAAATCTCAAATAAAAGGCTATTCCTGGTGTACTTCAAGACTGGTTTTGTCTAGTTCTTGGGGGTTGCTATAGTCAGATACATTGGACTTGTGTTCCAGGACTTAGGAAGCGGTATACTGACGGAAGCACTCAAGCGGAGTGTGGGGGACGTTCCGTCACAGTTTCCATTCGTTAGGACTGATCAGCAGGTCCAGACCATAAATCATTAGTCTGGCCCTGGGGACTGATTAGTCATCTAATGAATCTGACCACCGTGGGCATGGGGGGTACGATAGCCCTGCTTTGCCCGCACTTCGGCGGTGCTGTCCATTGGCAGGGGCTCCTACAGCGCCTCAATGATGCTGCTTGCATGACTTTTTTTAGCTTCCTGCCAGCGTACCGCTCCAGTGTGAAAACACTCAGGCTTTCACACTGGAGTGAGAGGAGAGGAGCTTTAAAGGCGCTTTGCAGGTGCTATTTTTAGCGCTGTAGAGCCTGTAAAGTGTCTCAGTGTGAAAGCAGCCTTATACTCAGTTCTGACTTGACGCTACTTGTATATCAAGTCAGGATTTATAAAAAAAAAATTCTTGTATTTCCAAACGCTCTCAAACAAAGTTATTCTCAATCCAAGGTTTTACTGTATTGACATGTCTCACACAGATCACGCTGCAGTCATACGATTATTGTTGTAGAACATGATGTTTGCTGATCTAGCTATGAGATTTCCACGTGCATAGTTAATGACATATGCCTGATAGCTTCCTGCCAGATGTCGATGACTTTGAATAACCTTTGTAATGATGCTTTCGTTTTACACTTCATCACATTGAGCAGAATTTCTTAAACGTATCTTCCAGTACTGTTAACAAATCCAGATTTACAGGTGGTTGCAAGGAGAATTTGGCTGGCATTAGTCACACTGAAAAATAGGGTCCCACCCCTTTTTCACCAATAATGTGACATTATTATTATGAAAATTTAAAACATAATTAACTATCAGAGGCATCATGATTTGTGCTTTATATAAAGAATAGGGTTACCACTTTTTCTTCAAGCCAAACCTGAACACTTTAGCGGCCCAAAGCAAAAAAAATAGTTTTAGTATACACTATAGAATTATAACAGGCCTGGGACACATTTGGGCGCTGCAAAGTGAATAGTAAAACAGAACGCATAGTGCCCCCACCACCTTTCTGTCAGGCCCTGTTCCGAGCCACATTCCTGTTCGAATAATGTGTTCGGGTTTCAGGCGGACTGAAACCCAGACTCGTGATTCAAAATCTGGACTGTCTGGGTGAATCCCGGACAGGTGGCAACCCTAATATAGAACCTCCATTTTACTCTTTGCTATACCTTTCTAGAGCCTACAGAGAAACAGCAGTTGGATATGTGTTACTTGAACTACAGAAACTCCTAGGACTCCTCTCTCTATTACTCCTCGACCTGCTCTCCTTCACTTCTGTTGCTGTTATACCTATATATTAGGCAGGCAAAGCAGAATAAATGAAACAAATAATCACTTATTGTAATTGTTTGCTCTTTGTAATATTGCAAGGGACTAACAGTAACTGACTGCAAAGCAGCAGTAACCAGACAAATTTTCACAACTGATGCCAACAGTTTCAATAACTGCAAAATGGACGGGAGCCATCAAGTGCACCAAAAGGACGACTAGTTTTTTATACATAGGGGTTGATTTACGGGCAAAAAAACTGTGCACTTTGCAAAGTACAGTTACTCCAGAGCTTAGTAAAGTAGTAGAAGCTCTGCTGATTCCATCATCCAATCATGTGCAATCAGCACTGGTGTTTTTTATTTATTTTTTATTTTCCTTGAACGTGATTGGGCACTCTTTCCAAAGACAAGCTTCAGTTCATTTACTAAGCTCTGGAGCAATTGCACTTGCAGAGGGCACAGTCTATTTGCCATTAGTAAATCAACCCCATAGTTTATATGGGGTTGTGTAGAAGTGACATTTAAAATATTTTTGAAGCATATTTTTCGTGCAAAAACTGTTAACTCCCCCCCCCCCCCCCCATTACGTCTTTTCACTAAGCACCATGGCTTCTGTGTTTATTTTCCAGTCCTAGGATTTATCTTTGTGTAGGCTTCGTGTTGGTCTGTGTTGGTACATAAATATGTTTATTAGCTATCTCCCCTCTTCTCTGTAGCAATGGACCAAGGACCGTGAGAAGGTCACATGCACCTAGGTTTGCCATCTCATCCCTTTAAAACTGAACACATATTAATTATAAAGGTTCTGCGGCTGATTAAGGTGATAATTAAACCTACTTAATGCCTTATCTGCATTAAATTGGCTGCAGAACCCGTGTAATTCATGTGTTCAGGTTTAAAGGGGTGAGGTGGCAACACTACATGCACCCCTATTAGGCCCCTTTCACACCGGGGCGCTTTTCAGGCGCTACAGCGCTAAAAATAGCGCCTGTATAGCGCCTGAAAAAATCTGGCCCCTTTCACTCCAGTGTGAAAGCCGGAGGGCTTTCACACTGGAGCGGTGCGCTAGCAGGACGGTGAAAAAAGTCCTGCTAGCTGCATCTTTGAGCGGTGAAGGAGCGGTGTATTCATAGCTCCTTAACCGCTCCTACCCATTGAAATCAATTGGGCAACGCAGCTATACCGCCGGCAAAGCGACGCTACAGCGGCGCTTTGCGGGCGGCATTAGCCCTTTTTCAGCTGCTAGTAGCGGGGGTTAAACCCGCCTCGCTAGCGGCCGCATACCACCGCTAAAACGACGGTAAAGCGGTGCTAAAAATAGCGCTGCTTTACCGCCGACGCCACTCCCGCCCCAGTGTGAAAGGGGCCTTAGCAAAGCTCATCTAAGCCACTTAGCTAGACCTCAGCAAGCTGTGGTGCAGGATCACACCTTCATATACACACATCCAAGAGACTAAAAGGAGGGAGAGGCAAACAGAATGTCCGCACACTGCAAGTGCTCACTCTACCGTAAATATCATGGGATCACAGTATAAACTGGATGTTGAGACAAACCAAATTGGGGTTATTTACTAAATCTGTAGATGGAAAAATCTGGCGCAGCTCTGCAAAAAAAAACAATCAGCTTCCAAGTTTTATTGCCAAAGCTTAATTGAACAAGCTGAAGTTAAAGGCTGATTGGCTACCATGCACAGCTGCACCAGATTATGAGTGCTCTAGTTTTAGTAAATCTACCCTGATGTGTTCTTGTAAAAAGAAAGTTGACGCACGGTTTCTGATATTCTATGTGTGCTTTACTTTGTCCTAAGCTTACAGTCAGAAGACAGTATCATTGCATGCACGTTTCAGTGAATGTGCCCTTACTTATAGGTATAGTCAGGGGCAGACTGACCATTTGACTACTGGGGCACTGCCCGAGGGCCCCAGGCCACTAGGGGTCCCCATCAGGGTTACCAGCCTCAGTAAAAACATCTGTGTTTTTTTTTACATCTGTCTCTGAAATGTTCCTTACCGACATCCTTTTGGTCTAAAAATCCTGAGATTATAGCTGCCCCACCTCTCCAGTACCTTCTCAGCCAATAGAAACATGTCTGTGTATACTGTGTGTACATGTATGTGTATACTGTTTGATTGTATATTGTGTGTGTGTATACTTTGTGGCTCCATAATCTCTGATTGCCTGGGGGCCCCATAATTTCCTATTGCCCAGGGGCCCCATAATCTCCTATTGTCCGGGGCCCCATGAGTTGTCAGTCTGCCCCTGGGTATAGCCTTAGTTGTTTCTGAAACGCTATATCATTTTTGCCATGATATGACTGTAAGCTGAGCACAAAATAAAGAACACATAGGTGATCAGAAATCACGTGCTGTCTTTTATTTATTTTTATTTTTACTTGGATCATTATGAGGCTAATAGGAGTCTGAGCAAGCCCTGGTATCCCCTGTTGGTGATATGTAGAGTATGGGTGTGAGGGATAGAGAGTGTCTTTGTGTTGATTAAATGTTTCAGGTTGACTTTTAGTTTGCTCATATCTATTTACAGGATAGGCAAAGCACCATGAAACCAGCAACTGTACATGGCAGAAATATTATTCCAAATAATCAGTTAATAAATCCGTAATTTTTTTTTTACCTATTTGCTGCACTTAGGTTAATGTGATTTGTATCGCAAGATAAGAAAACCCTTTTTACAACACCATTTAATACTGTGCAAAGTATGGTCTGGATGACACAATATTGTCCTTCTACATTTCAAAGTACAGAACTGCTGATACTGCTGATACGAGTAAAAGAGTAAAGGTTGTGTTTTCCCCTCAATAAATTATATCACCATCACTAAAGCTTGGTACACACTACAGTTCTTTATTTCGTGCAACCCAGTGGGTTGTACGAAAAAAAAAAAAACTGACAGCTCTGGTCGGGAGTTGTTGTACTAACCATGCGAGGTTACTCCAGCGATCTCCCCCGCTGAGCTGTTGTGTTCTGACAGGGGGACAGCCCCCCCCCCCCCAGAACATTCCGTTCAATGCTTTCTGCCATTGGCTGAGAGCGCTGATCGGGAGTTGGTCGTGTGATGGTTTTCCAGAAGCCGGTGTTCTGACAAGAAGTGTCCCCCCATCACATAGTGTCCGCCCTATACTGCGCAGGCACAGCGCTTGCACAGTACGAAGGACAAAGGGGCACGCCAAAAGTTTCAGAAGATGAACAGCGCCTGCACACTTAATAGTACCTTCCTTTCACACGCTCCCGATGTTGTAATACAGAACTTTATAACAGGGCCCCTCGCAGGCTCGCTTTGCTCGCCATGCTTCGGGCACGGCCTCGCTTCACTAGGCATATTTTTATTCTAACTCTATCTCCACTTGGATGGTGGGGCTTGAACCTGGACTCAGGGCAGAATGTACTGTTAAGTGCGCAGGCGCTGTTCATCTTCAGAGTCTTTCGGCGTCTCCTTTGTCCTCCGTACTGCGCAAGTGCAGTATAGGGCAGGCACTATTCAATGGGGGACATTTCTCGACAGGACACCAGCCGAATAGCTGGCTTCTGTTGGACAGACCAACATGCAAACAAGCAGAATGTCAGCTGGTATTTTTTGTACCAGCAAATGTCTCCCTACATTCTGCCCATGTGTACGGGGATTAAGCATAGTCCTGCTCTTCCATCCTCTGTACATATAAGGTGGTGAGGATGAAGTCTGAGCTTATAAATCAGAGACTGCATATACTTTAACACAGATATAAGGATCTTCATTTTAGCCAGGTGACTGTCATTGTTAAAGCTCATTGCACTCAGCTAAAAAAAAAAACTGTCACTTTTTTGAAAATATATATCCTTATCCTGGTGTGTTAGCTCTGTGAATTGAGCCTTATTTATGGAAAGACATCACAGAAGTGTAGATGCATTAATGTCCTGCCAGTTATGAAACCAATATCTAACTATAAGTATTTTTTTAGTGTTGAATATGGTCAAGAAGAGTTAGAATTTCTGGCACGTTTTATAAGGAAACTGGGGTACCATTCTGCACAGAGGTCTAAGGAAGGTTGGAGCTTGCTGACAGGTTTTTACGAGGGGGGGGGGGGGAAGAGATATGCAGTGTAGAGAGTTGCTGCAGAGCAATGTATCTGTGCCGTCTACTCTGAGTTTCACACCCTCAGGAGCTATATAGAAATGGGACAGGGGTTGGCTCCAGGGAGAGAAGGGAGCACCATAATACAGGACATGTTACCATTACCGAAGTCCGCCAACACAGCCTACTGCAGAAGCCCAAGCATCTATGGATATAGAGCCTTCTCCAGAGTACAGGACCACTGATATCTACAAATTACCTGAAGACACCAGATCTGGAGCCCTGCCATAATGGACTTGATCCTGTGCAGGTATACTGGAGCAGCTACCAAGCCTGAGTTAGGCTCGGTTCACACAAGGGCGACTGCGATCCTACTTGAGGTCGCCCCTGGTTGGACAACATTTAAAAATCAATGTAAGTGAATGAGAGCCGTCTTAATGCACGCGACTGAAGTCGCCTCCGACTTCAAAAGAAGTTCCTGTACTACTTCAATCCGACTTGTAGGCGACTTGTACCCATTGATTTCAATGGAGGTCGCCTCCAAGTCGGATCTCTGTCTATACGGAGGCGACTTTGACAGAATTACTAGCTCTGAAGGGGGAACTCCACGCCAAATTTCTGAAAAAAATTTGTCGTGGGTTCCCCCTCCGAGAGCATACCAGGCCCTTAGGTCTGGTATGGATTCCAAGGGGAACCCCCCTACGCCGAAAAAACGGCGTGGGGGTCCCCCCAGATCCACACCAGACCCTTAGCCGAGCTACCCGGCCGCGTGCCCTCAACATGGGGGGTGCCTTGGGGGAGGGGGGGCGTGCGGCCCCCCCACCCCAAAGCACCTTGTCCCCATGTTGATGAGGACAAGGGCCTCTTCCCGACAACCCTGGCCGTTGGTTGTCGGGGTCTGCGGGCGGGGGGCTTATTGGAATCCGGTAGCCCCCTTTAATAAGGGGGCCCCCGGATACCGGCCCCCCACCCTATGTGAATGAGTATGGGGTACAATGTACCCCTACCCATTCACCTGTAAAATAAAAGTACAAAATAAAACACAACACACGAGATAAAATACTTTATTGCACAGCTCCGGGGGTCTTCCGTCTTCGGGGGTCTTCTCGCCGGACTCCTTACCATGTGACATCAACCCATGTGACCAACCCATATGACATCAACCCATGTGACACCGCCCCTTGTCCCTATATAAGTGGCAGCGCAGCGCTTCCCTGGCATTGCGGCCGGAGATAGCGGAGGAGTCCGGCGAGAAGACCCCCGAAGACGGAAGACCCCCGGAGCTGTGCAATAAAATATTTTAACCCTGTGTTGTGTTTTTTTTGTACTTTTTTTCCACAGGTGAATGGGTAGGGGTACATTGTACCCCATACTCATTCACAAAGGGTGGGGGGCCGGTATCCGGGGCCCCCTTATTAAAGGGGGCTCCCGGATTCCGATAAGCCCCCCGCCCGCAGACCCCGACAACCAACGGCCAGGGTTGTCGGGAAGAGGCCCCTCCCCCAAGGCACCCCCCCATGTTGAGGGCACGCGGCCTGGTACGGCTCAGGAGGGGGGGGCGCCCGCTCGTCCCCACCCCCTTTCCTGGCCGGCCGGGTACCGTGCTCGGATAAGGGTCTGGTGTGGATCTGGGGGGGACCCCCACGCCGTTTTGTCGGCGTAGGGGGGTTCCCCTTGGAATCCATACCAGACCTAAGGGCCTGGTATGCTCTCGGAGGGGGAACCCACGCCAAATTTTTTTCAGAAATTTGGCGTGGAGTTCCCCCTTCAGAGCTCATTCTCTGATTGGCCACGGCAAAAGTCGCCTGGCCTGGGGCGACTTACAAGTCGCCCCAAGTCGCGCTGTTAAGTAGTGCCAAGTCGCGCTGTCAATCATTCACAAGTCGTCTCCAAGTTGCCTTCCCAAAGTCGTGTCGCCCCTGTGTGAACCGAGCCTTAGAGATTAGGGATGTAAGGAAGAGACTGTGCACTTTGTTTTGTATGGTGTTTGAAAATTTGTCCTTGCCTGGTCTAAAGTTACTCAAGGGGTATAATGCAAGTAACCAGTACACATAATTCACAGTGGGGTCAATTAAACACACTGGGGAATGAAGACAGCAGTACAAGAATTAATACAGTGTGAATACACAAGAGGAAAGTTTCACAAGAAGCCTGTTGTAAGTGTGTACATAGTTACATAGTTACATAGTTACATAGTTAGTCAGGTTGAAAAAAGACACAAGTCCATCCAGTTCAACCTTAAAAACAAATAAATAAAATAAAAAATAATCGTACAATCCAGATACCCAATTTTATGCCCACAATTGATCCAGAGGAAGGCGAAAAAAAAACCCAGCAGAGCATGCTCCAATTTGCTACAGCAGGGGAAAAATATTCCTTCCTGATCCCCCAATAGGCGATCGGATTTTCCCTGGATCAACTTTACCTATGTTAGTACCTAGTTATATTATGTACCATCAGGAAAGTATCCAAGCCTTTCTTAAAGCAATCTACTGAACTGGCCAGAACCACCTCTGGCGGGAGTCTATTCCACATTTTCACAGCTCTAACTGTGAAGAAACCTTTCCGTACTTGAAGATGAAATCTCTTTTCCTCTAGACGTAAAGAGTGCCCCCGTGTCCTCTGGGTTGACCGTACAGAGAACAACTCAACACCAAGTTCACTATATGGACCCCTAATGTATTTGAACATGTTGATCATATCCCCCCTTAATCTCCTCTTCTCAAGAGTGAATAAATTTAGTTCCTCTAATCTCTCCTCATAGCTGAGTTCCTCCATGCCTCTTATCAGTTTGGTTGCCCTTCTCTGCACTTTCTCCAGTTCCCCGATATCCTTTTTGAGAACTGGTGCCCAAAACTGAACGGCATATTCCAGGTGAGGTCTTACTAATGATTTGAACAGGGGCAAAATGATATCTCTTTCTCTGGAGTCCATACCTCTCTTAATACAAGAAAGGACTTTGCTCGCTTTGCAAACAGCAGCTTGGCATTGCATGTTGTTATTGAGCTTATGGTCTACCAAAACCCCCAGATCCTTCTCCACTATGGATTCCCCCAGTTGTACTCCCCCTAGCATGTATGATGCATGCATATTCTTAGGCCCCAAGTGCATAACTTTACATTTATCAACATTAAACCTCATCTGCCACATAGTCGCCCAATTAGACAGAGCATTGAGGTCGGCTTGTAAATTGGAGACATCCTGTAAAGACGTTATTCCACTGCATATCTTGGTGTCATCTGCAAAGACAGAAATATTACTTTTGATCCCAGACCCAATATCATTTATAAAGATGTTAAAAAGTAAGGGTCCCAACACTGAACCTTGGGGTACACCACTGATAACCTTAGACCATTCAGAGTAAGAGTCATTAACCACTACTGAATTCTGTCTTCTAGCCAATTTTCTATCCATTTACAAACTGATATTTCCAAACCAGTAGACTTTACCTTACACATGAGCCGTGTGTGGGGAACTGTATCGAATGCTTTTGCAAAATCCAAGTATACCACGTCCACCGCCACCCCTCTGTCCAAGGTTTTACTTACCTCCTCATAAAAAGAAATCAGATTTGTCTGACAACTTCTGTCTTTCATGAATCCATGTTGTCTGTTGCTTAAAGTGTTTTTGTTCAGCAAGACATGTGACAGGTGGGATAGCCTCTTGCAGGAGAAGCTATTGTCGGCACTCTCTCTGTGAGCAGGTCCTTCTCCAATAGCAACCGGAGAAGATCAGCACCACAGAGGTCCTCAGCCTGTGCACGAGTATGGAAGAGGAAGAATTAAGTGAGTGTGCACATGGAGCTCTTGCTAGGTGCACGACAGGGCCCCATTCTGTTACTGGGAGTGAGGTAGTGGAGATAGGGAAGATACGCTATACAGGTGGAGAGGGCATTGGCTCAGCATGTTCCTCCTAATTGCATCAGTGATTGTGGTGTTGGTGTACATTAACATTGAGGAAGTCAACTAGAGTTTAGTCTTGTGTTTGAGCAAAGGAACCCCATGTGTAAGGCAGTGACCCTATCAAAGGTTCATAAGGTAGCCCAGAAGAATTCACCCTGGGGTAGGCCTCTTGTGTGACCCACACTTGGCACCCATTGATGAGAGGAACATGGAGGAGGTGCCCACCGTTCAAACCCCTAAATGCCCATCTTTTTGTAATTCAGACACTCTTGTTCTTGTGCAGGCCCAGGAACTCAAGCCAGTAAAGTCCACAAGAAATGTAAGAAAATGTCAGTTAACCCCTTCTGCATTTATTAAAACCTGTATGCATTACCAATTTTTTGGTGGACTGACTCTTATATACATTATAAAGGTCACCTATTTCCTGTTGCTTAAATAAAAAAGAATGGCCAGGAGTACATTTCTATATGTTCTCCTGTGACCCACAGTCAGCTGAAAAATAGGCTATGGTCTCCTATCAACTGGTGGGGCTGACTCGACTCGGGAGTGATCCTGACTATTATTTCAGGATCCACCTAGCTGTCTGCTTGAGACTGAGAGCCAAAGCCAATCGTGCCCATCCCCTGCCCAGCTTGGTACTCCAGTGAGAGCTTGAAGGGCAGCAACATTGTGACACTAATGCTACAGCATGGAGGAGAGTATGTTGACTATTTATTTATTTTTTACATATATCCTATAAAGATAGAATGTTGTATGGGTGGATGGATGGTCACACTTTTTTATACATTTTTCATTTCATATGGCCACAATAATCATACAAGTAGTGACTCATCCATTGTGTAATTGTGACAGACGACAAGAGCCAATAACCCTACAGACAGGGTGTGCCTTTTAACAGTTTTATTCAGCTTTGTATTATAGCCCACTTGATTTGACTCTTTCATTCTCAGATGTTTCCCATGAAAGCTTAACTGACACTCCCTGACAACATAATTGTATGTGATTTGGAAATTTCTTATTGTTAAGCAATGTCAGAAAATGTTCTGAAATTTCAGAGTTTGGATGTTCCTTCATATTTCAGCTAAAAATCACCCAGTCACACAGGCAGGCTGTGAGCAGTTGGTAGCTGTATTGCCTTTATGTTATTGTATTGTGTAATGTAACCTGTCCACATTGTTCAATTTTCTAATAAATGTGGAACATGGTATCAAGAAAGCAAAAACACGCTTCTCCTGCTGCCGTGTCAATGAACACCATTGAAATGTAGAGAACATGCACCAAAGACCTTAGAAACTAAGACCCCATGCACAGTATTAGATTGTTGCAGATTTATCAAAACCATATAATATGAGGTCAAACCTTAAGAGATTCAATTTGTATGCAAACAGGCAGGCCCTTGCATTACATGTTTTTTGTAAACAGTGACTGCTGTCTATGGGCCGGTTCACACTGCAGGCGCGGCGAGGCGTCTCCGACTTGCCTCGCCGCGACCTGCGGCGACCTCAGCGGCGACTTGCAGATGACTTCTGTATAGAAGTCAATGCAAGTCGCCCCCGAAGTCGCCCAGAAGTAGTACAGGAACCTTTTTTCTGAGTCGGAGCGACTCGAGTCGCTCCTCTCAGAACGGTTCCATTGTACAGAACGGGGGCGACTTGCGGGAGCGAGGCGAGGCGAGTCGTGTCGCCTCGCATCGCCCGCTGTGTGAACCGGCCCTATCCCTGAAACAGAAATCACAATGCATAGGTTCATCAGTCAATTTATTGTTTGTTCAAGTTTGTTCATGTTCAAGTTCCTGGCAAAGTAAACATTTAATATTTCCCCAGTCAGGTTTGATAAAAGGCACTGGCCTTCCTGACTTGCAATGTCAATCTCCAGATCTAACCCCAGAGTTTCTACTCCCTGTCTCCTTGCCAAGACCTAGTTCCCTGGAATAGTCTTACCGGTTTCTGAGGGAGATCGTGGCTTTGGGTGGAAAGTCTGTGGGCTTGCAGGGAGAGTCTTCAGCTGCAAAATACCTTTCAGCGAGCTCCATGAGAATATCATCCAGCTTTAGATCCCCTTGACTCACCCATTTTTGCAGGGGCAATGACTTTAGGTAACGATCCATGACCAGCCACTGCACTATTTGTGGCCTAGACACAGACTCAACTCAATTGCAACAACATCTGCACTAAGTGAATAAGGTCAAACATCTGAGATCTTGGAGACTTCATAGCTTGAAAGGTCCAACTGTTGACCTTCTGTGCTGATATTGGGTAAGGTAACACCCACCCATGCCGGTATTTCCAACTTGACCATGTCATAATCCGCTGCATCAGTAGACTCCAGACAATAATAGGCCTTCTGTGATTCCCCAGTTAGCAAAGGGGCCACAGGTCCTACCCACTATGTTTTAGGCCAGGCTTCCTTCTTGGGAGTTCTTTTTCGAATGCTGCTAGAAAGGCCTCTGGGTCATCCATGATCCTGAACTGTTATTTTGGACAGAAAGCATGCAAAGTAAATGGTTGAGGAACTGTCAAGAACATCTGCAACTTTTCCCAGAGACCTCTCCGCAAGTGTCTGCACTGCCACTTGTTAGTTCCTTTCTATTCATCTCTGAAACGTTTGCTAACTGGTTCTTGTACAAGGTATTACATTAATCTGCTTGTGCAGCACCTGTTTTTACTCCTGGACAGCATTGACCTACTGTTGATTTTGTCTGAACAACATCTGTGTTTGTTCCTGCACCATATTAATCAGGTCTCGATACTGGGTATTTGTCTGTTGTCTGTTGCAGTGTTTGCTTGCTGTAGTGCTGCTTTTGACAACATCAACTGTTTCATCATCTGCTCCATTTTCAGTTAGTCCAGGTACTGGTAGTCATTTCTTACTAAAGCTGCACACATCCTTCACCATATGTGAGCTGGGGATGGGTAGCAGGTGCAATGCTCCCTGGGGTGAGCAACCTTTTCAGGTCTAAATACCAGTCCAAGGATGTAGTGTCAAACAGTGGTGAGTTATTGGTGCTACTGTATACACAGGCTTTTTACAGGTGCTGTACTGTGCTTCATAGGAAAATGACAATTAACAAAACAAAACCTAGCCGTGTCTTGGCTCTTACTTCACACCCACAGTCCTAATTATCAGGCTGTTCAAGCCAAACACTTGTCAGCATCCACAAACACAATTATTTTAGCATTTACCAACCTTTAGGTTCAACAGACATGACCTATCTGTTCCCCAAGTTGTAGAGTAAGGGCCCTATCACACTGCTCTGTTGAAAAAAGTGCAGTAAAATCGCATATGCATTTTTTTATGTATTTTTGGCGTGTTTCTGTTTGCCTGAAAAAACATGGACATGTGACTCAAATCGCTTCAATGGTGTGTTTTTGATGCATTTTGATGCATTTTTTTTATTCATTTCAAAAATGAAAAACCAAAATGCAGCATGCAAGACTTTTAAAAACCCACTTGCAACACATTGGTGTCAAAAATTTTATAGGATTTAAAGGGATACATTTTTAATGCATTTTTGTTGCGTTTTTTACACACCAAAAGTGCATCAAAAACTGATCAGTGTTAAAGGACCCTAATGTGTTTCAGGCGAGCCTAAGTTGCCTGCCAGTGAGAGTTAAAGTGTTACTAAACCCACAACAATAAAATCAGTCTGTATATGCATTAAAGCATGCGTGTTATACTCACTGTGGAACCTAAGGGGTTAATCGTCCACGTTGTGTAAAAAGGCTGTTTGATCCTGTCTTCTCTGATCCTGCCCCTTCTTCCTTTGACCCCAATCAATCTGTTATACCTGATATGACAGAGCCTTTGGCGTCATGCTACACATGCCCAGTTTGATGTGTATTGCTAGAGAGCTATTTTTTTCTTGGGAGGGTGCATGTGATCGGCATAGTGCCAATCAGCACTGTCCAGACAGAGGGTCAGGGGTCCTGCAGCCTCATAGGACAGTCAGAGTAGAATGAAAACTCATCTTACAAGCTTTAGCCAGACACTAATAGAAGTCACAAGACTGCTATATACTGCTGATAAGAAAAGGTATTTAGCAGTTTATATTTACTAAAAGAATTGCATTTCCATGTTCTGTATACTGTGGGAGAACAGATATAGTGAATGCAGAATCCCGGGTCTAGTAACACTTTAACCACTTTCAGACCGGACCATTTTGCTGGTAAATGACCAGAGGTCTTTTTACACTTTGGCACTGCGCTGCTTTAACTGGTAATTGCGCGGTCATGCAATGTTGTACCCAAACAAAATTTGCGTCCTTTTCTTCCCACAAATAGAGCTTTCTTTTGATGGTATTTGATTGCCTCTGCGATTTTTATTTTTTGCGATATAAACGTAAAAAGACCGCAAATTTTGAAAAAAAATGATATTTTCTACTTTTTGTTATTAGAAAAATCCAATAAACTCAATTTTAGTCATACATTTAGGCCAAAATGTATTCAGCCACATGTCTTTGGTAAAAAAAAAGTCAATAATTGTATATTTATTGGTTTGCGCAAAAGTTGTCACATCTACAAACTAAGGTACGTTTTCTGCAATTTACGCAGCTTTTAGTTTACGACTGCCTATCTCATTTCTTGAGGTGCTAAAATGGCAGGGCAGTACAAAACCCCCCCAAATGACCCCATTTTGGAAAGTAGACCCCCTAAGGAAATTGATAAGAGGCATGTTGAGCCCATTGAATATTTTATTTTTTTGCCTCAAGCGATTGAATAATGACAAAAAAAAAAATTTTTTTTTTTTTTTACACAAAGTTGTCACTAAATGATATATTGCTCACACATGCTATGGGCGTATGTGAAATAACACCCCAAAATAAATTCTGCTGCTTCTCCTGAGTACGGGGATACCACATATGTGGGACTTTTTGGGAGCCTAGCCGCGTACGGGGCCCCGAAAACCAAGCACCGCCTTCAGGCTTTCTAAGGGCGTACATTTTTGAGTTCACTTCTCACTACCTATTACAGTTTTGAAGGCCATAAAATGCCAAGATGGCACAAAACCCCCACAAATGACCCCATTTTAGAAAGTAGACACCCCAAGCTATTTGCTGAGAGGCATGTTGAGTTCATGGAATATTTTATATTTTGCCACAAGTTGCGGGAAAATTACAAACTTTTTTTTTTTTTTTTTTTTTTTCACAAAGTTGTCACTAAATGATATATTGCTCACACATGCCATGGGCATATGTGAAATGACACCCCAAAATAAATTCTGCTGCTTCTCCTGAGTACGGGGATACCACATATGTGGGACTTTTTGGGAGCCTAGCCGCGTACGGGGCCCCGAAAACCAAGCACCGCCTTCAGGCTTTCTAAGGGCGTAAATTTTTGAGTTCACTTCTCACTACCTATTACAGTTTTGAAGGCCATAAAATGCCAAGATGGCACAAAACCCCCACAAATGACCCCATTTTAGAAAGTAGACACCCCAAGCTATTTGCTGAGAGGCATGTTGAGTCCATGGAATATTTTATATTTTGCCACAAGTTGCGGGAATATTACAAACTTTTTTTTTTTTTTTTTTTTTTTCACAAAGTTGTCACTAAATGATATATTGCTCACGCATGCCATGGGCATATGTGAAATGACACCCCAAAATAAATTCTGCTGCTTCTCCTGAGTACGGGGATACCACATATGTGGGACTTTTTGGGAGCCTAGCCGCGTACGGGGCCCCGAAAACCAAGCACCGCCTTCAGGCTTTCTAAGGGCGTTACAGTTTTGAAGGCCATAAAATGCCAAGATGGCACAAACCCCCCCCAAATGACCCCATTTTGGAAAGTAGACACCCCTAAATTTAGGGGTACACTAGTGAGACTAGGTAATAAATGGCGGGTGCCCTGAAACTATAAAAAAATAACTAACCAACCAGCGTCACCTGTAACAGTTATATGGTGATCACTGGTGAAAGGGTTAACTAGGGGGCAATCAGGGGGCTTTATGCGGTAGTATATGGGGGTCCCTGGCGCTATAAAAAGCTGCGGCGAACCTAAATACCTACCTGCCTAACTAGCGTCACCTGTGACACTAATACAGCGATCAGAAAAACGATCGCTTATTAGGCTGGGTTCACACTGGAGCGATGCGGGAACGCCACGAATGCGCGGCGGGTTCCCGCATCGCATGCCTCCCGGCGGCAGTTCACACTGCCCTATGCGAACTGCTGGGAGTGTCAGTGAAATGTTACTGACACCCCCAGATCAGTTCGCATATCGCAGTGCGATCTGCAAACTCGGATCGCATGGTGTGAACACCCATGCGATCCGATTCTGCTGCGGGCCAAAAAAAGGGTCCCGTGCGAATTTGCGGCGGGTGCGGCGGGTGTGGCGGGTGCGGCGGGTGCGGCGAATGGCTGAACTCGAATCGCACAGAGATCGGATGTGATTTGCACTGCAGTGCGGTGCGAATCACATCCGTTCTCATAAACCGCTGCAATGTGAACCCAGCCTTAGTGACACTGGCGACGGGGGGTGATCACGGGGTTAAACCTTTATTGGGGGGGTTAGGGGGGTACCTTAGAACTAAAGGGGGCTAACCCTAACTGCCCTAACAGTTATTAGTCACAAATGACACCCGCCGGGTGATCAGGGGGTTAAACCTTTATTAGGTAATAAATGGCGGGTGCCCTGAAACTATAAAAAATAACTAACCAACCAGCGTCACCTGTAACAGTTATATGGTGATCACTGGTGAAAGGGTTAACTAGGGGGCAATCAGGGGGCTTTATGCGGTAGTATATGGGGGTCCCTGGCGCTATAAAAAGCTGCGGCGAACCTAAATACCTACCTGCCTAACTAGCGTCACCTGTGACACTAATACGGCGATCAGAAAAATGATCGCTTATTAGGCTGGGTTCACACTGGAGCGATGCGGGAATGCACGAATCCGCGGCGGGTTCCCGCATCGCATGCCTCCCGGCGGCAGTTCACACTGCCCTATGCGAACTGCTGGGAGTGTCAGTGAAATGTTACTGACACCCCCAGATCAGTTCGCATATCGCAGTGCGATCTGCAAACTCGGATCGCATGGTGTGAACACCCATGCGATCCGATTCTGCTGCGGGCCAAAAAAAGGGTCCCGTGCGAATTTGCGGTGGGTGCGGCGGGTGTGGCGGGTGCGGCGAATGGCTGAACTCGAATCGCACAGAGATCGGATGTGATTTGCACTGCAGTGCGGTGCGAATCACATTCGTTCTCATAAACCGCTGCAATGTGAACCCAGCCTTAGTGACACTGGCGACGGGGGGTGATCACGGGGTTAAACCTTTATTGGGGGGGTTAGGGGGGTACATTAGAACTAAAGGGGGCTAACTCTAACTGCCCTAACAGTTATTACAGTCACAAATGACACCAATGCAAAAAAAAAAAAAAAAAAAAAAAAAAAAAATGACATTGGTGTCACTGTGACTGGGGGGCAGGGGTAATTGGGGGGGTGATCGGGGGGTAAAGGGGGGGTGTGAGTGTGCCTGGCATGTTCTACTGTGTGTGTAGAGTGTTGGTGCAACTCACCGATCCGCTCTCCTCCGTGTCGGAACGAAAAATACCGACACGGAGGAGAGAATACATCACTTCCTCTCCTGTGTTTACATTACAGGAGAGGAAGTGATGTCACGGGGGATTCCTATTCGTCGGGAGCGATCGCGAGGGGGTGGCCATGAACGAATGGCCGTCCCCTCGTCCGGGATCGCTCCCGCACGAATACCGACCGCCGCAGGCACCGGGCGGGGGCCCGATCGGGCCCCCGACCCGCGGGAGGCAAGGGACGTACATGTACGCCAATATGCCTGCCCGTGCCATGCTATCGACGTACATCGTCGTGCGGCGGTCGGCAACTGGTTAATAAAAATTGACAAAATATCAGAAGTCCAAAAATATGTAGCATAGGAACCTGGGAAATGTATGAGTCCCAAACAGAACCGTTTCAACAGTGGTGGCCCACCCATAGAGCCCTATCCATGCGTCCGGCCCCCTGAGCTACATATTAGTGATGCCGGACCATGTATTTCAATGCGGGGTGGGTGTTTTTTGAAGCACTTGATTAGAGCCAGAGGCTCTAATAGGCTTCAAAAAAGGATGGCCTCGGACCGCAGAGCATTACGCTCCGAGGTCACCCAGTTCTGTGACCATAACAAATTAATTTTCGCTATTTTCACACTAAAATTCCTCCCCGCCAATCAGGAGGCAGGTCTGTGAGACCTGTTTCTCGATTGGCCAAAGCATCAGCGCTTTGGTGGAAGAGAAGACACACGGCAGAGGAAGCCGCTGGAGGAGCAGCTGGAGGAGCAGACACCGGAGCCACAGCAGCTCACTACAGATGAGGAGGAGAGGACACCACAGCCCCGCAGGTAAGTGCCGGACTGCCCAGAGGGTTTTTAATGCCAAGGGCCCTGGGGGGGATGTTCTTTGTTTGCCGCCCCCTCCCAAAGAAGAACCCACCAGCCGCCACTGCTTTTTAGGCTCCCTTTGAAACACTCTGCTACAATATACGAGGGGTCTTCAAAACATTTCCGCACTTTTATATATATAATAAAGTTTAAAAAAGTGCAGAAACTTTTTGAAGAACCCTTGCACATATAGAACTAAACAATATAAAATCAGTTTTAGTTATATTGTAACTGACCAATGCCCTTTTTTTATAACTGTATAGAAAAGCTTGCAATCTTTTTCCTATATTGCAATGTAGCTAGCCATAAATGTTTAGATTTCTGTCGCTCAGGTGCCAACAGGACCATTCACAGCTCGAAAATTTCCTGCGGAAGCCGTCAAAATTCATGCTGTGTATGGCCAGCTTAAAACTTTAGCCTGCTGCTGTTATCTCACAGTCCAGACAGTTCAATATTACAGTGTTTGAACTTGTGCTCTGCCAGTTATGTAAGAATCAATAAACATTTGGTAATATTTTGAACCAGACAGTTTACAGACTTGGATGAGTATGCAAACAATTTTGTAATAACTAAGTCTGTAATGCCACAGTGAGATAGCAAAAAAAAATGAAATGTAATATGTTGCAGTTTACCAGTCCTTGGTGTGCTGGTAATATTGGTATTCTTTTTTCCATTTTTTATTTTATTTTCATCTGGTGATCCTCTAGGGGCTTGACCAGTGTAGATAAAATGTCCCATCTTAACACCCTGGAGGAGGGCATAACAACCCTAACGCAATGGGGGATACTACATGACCCACACTCCGCTTCAACTTCTCCACCACATCCTCCTTCCTTCAGGGGGGAATGGCAGTTGGTTACGCGTAGGCGCCAAAACAAACATCAGGCCGGGAGCAGCACCTAACTACCCAATGACTTTCATATTATATCTCTCTGACTGACGGAGTCATCTACCAGTCTCCGATCACCCTGTTACTCAGTTCAGCGGACATGTCTGCACGCGGATCAGTTGTAAGATCCTTTTTTATTCTACAACAGTTGCTTGTTTTTACCTCCTATATTTGTTTTTTCCCTTTCTTCCTTCCTTCTGGACACGGTGGACCATATGCCTGGAACGTGAATACCCATGTGGATACATTGCCAGCACCTTTTCCTGCCTTGACAGGATGCAGCAACAGTGAGTACCCTACATCTGTCGCATTACAAACTTTTCCCGCACCACTTCAATGACCATTAAGGGTTTGTCCCTTAATGTCCGTGGACTGAACCACCCTGCCAAATGCTTTTCCCTATGGCGGGAGGCTCACACCCAGAAGGCGGACATTCTCCTCATTCAAGAGACTCACTTCCCACTAACGAAAACACCGATCTGCACACACAAGGATTACCCACACATTTTCTTAGCATGTACCCCTAACAAAAAAACAGGGGGGGTCATGATAGCCATAAAGAATACAGTGTACTTTCTCCTTAAGGAATTGTTCATCGATGCTAAAGGTAGATTTATAATACTAACAGGTGACTTTGATTCCCAGCCCCTCACACTAGTGACACTGTACGCCCCTAATCTTCACCAACTGAGATTTCTCAGGCGAGTACTCAAAAAAGCAGAATCTATGCTTTATGGTAACCTCCTCATTGGAGGGGACTTTAATCTCATTGCGGATCATAACTTGGATACGACGGCTACTCATCAACGCAGATCATCACCTCTACCTAATCTTTTCCACACAAAGGACCTTTTCGATGTCTGGAGATGTCATCATGCTATGGAACGGGACTATACTTTTTTCTCAACAAGACACTGCACTTATTCACGTATTGATATGTTCTTGACTGACAAATGGCTTTTGCAGAAGGTCCGGTCCACTACGATACATGATATCTCATGGTCAGACCATGCTGCAATTTCACTGTCTCTTGATTCACATGGTGCCGCCTCCTCACCACCTATTTGGCGTTGCAACATTAGGCTCCTTCAGGAACCAAAGCTCGCACCACTTATCTCTCAGCATCTCAGGGATTTTTTCCACAACAATTCTACCTGGGGTATTGACCCATTTCTCCTTTGGAACACTCACAAAGCCTTCGTTCGCGGCATTCTCATACAGAGAGAAGAAAAAATATAATGCCCTACTTCAGGGTGTTCTGAAGGACATACACTCACTATACACACGCAACAAAGCCTCCCCTTCACCCGCTACTGCGGCTACACTCACGGACCTTCGGAATACATTAAAGGACCTCCTTACTCAAAAATTTGATAGACACCTACGCAAGTTACAACTTAATTCTTACGCACACGCCAATCGAGCGGGGAAATACCTAGCCCATAGAATTAAAGCGGCACATACCCGTTCTAAAATCGCTTACTTACTTCATCCACTCACCCGCCATAAAATTGTGAATCCCCAAGATATAGCGGATCAATTCGCGGAGTATTACGGGGCCCTCTACAATCTACACGACGACGTGCACACTCCCCAACCGTCTATATAAGGCATTCAAACCTTCCTGCAAAATATTAATCTCCCTTCCTTATCAGCAGATCATATCACCTACCTTAATGCTCCGATCACACTCCAGGAGCTACAAAAAATAATTTGTTCGATGCCCAGTGGTAAATCCCCAGGCCCAGATGACTTCGGGAATGAATATTATAAAATCTTCCAAGACTCACTATCCCCACACCATCTGGAAGTTTTCACTGAAGCTCAACTGACCTCTTCCTTCCCCCCTGAGATGCTGAGAGCTCATATAGTGACTTTACCGAAACCGGGTAAAGATCCTACTACTCCTTCCAACTTTCGGCCGATCTCTCTCCTAAATTCTGACACAAAAATCTACGCGAAACTACTAGCCAACAGGCTGATGACCGTCATACCACACCTTATATCTAAAGAACAGATGGGCTTTGTGAGGGGGCGGCAAACCTCGGACGCCACCAGGCGCATTGTTAATGTTATTCACCATGCAAGATCATCGCGAACGCCTTCTCTGCTTCTCTTTGTAGACGCAGAGAAGGCGTTCGATAGAGTACACTGGACGTATATGAGGGCTGTGTTACATAAATTTGGTTTACAGGGACCAATACTTAATGCCATCTTGGCACTTTATTCCTGCCCATCGACACAGGTGTACACAGCAGGCCTGTTATCCAAATCCTTTACCATAACCAACGGCACTTGCCAGGGGGTGCCCTCTTTCCCCTACCATATTCAACCTAATCATAGAACCGTTAGCAGAATCTATACGGGCGAATGATCTCATCAAAGGCTTCTCATTTAATAAATCCAAACATGTCATAAACTTGTTTGCTGATGACATCATACTATTACTGACAGACCCTATACGTTCCCTCCCTCAAGCCCACAAAGTTCTATCGGACTTTGGAGATGTATCCTACTATAAAGTTAACCACACCAAATCATTGATCTTGGATCTAGGAGTCCACCCAACTGCTAAAATGCTCCTGCAAACTACCCTTCTTTACTCCTGGTCTAAAACAGGTATCACTTATTTAGGTCTGACATTGACGGGTACAATATCCACTCTAGCTGAAAATAATTTTATATCGTTATTGACAAACATAGATCGACAACTTACGGACATTGGGAAGAAAGAGCTATCTTGGTTAGGCAGAATTGCAGCCTATAAAATGTCCATACTACCACAGATACTATACATGTTTCGCTCCTTGCCAATTACAATACCCCTTCAGTACATTAATGCATTGTCAAAAAGTATGTGGAAATTCACGTGGGGGGGGGGGGGGGGGGGGGTAAAATGGTTATGTAGACCTCAAAGATTACATGTGGGCCACTAGACTTGATCAACTCAAACATTGGTTCCGCTCTGTAGAAAGCCCACTGTGGGTGGCCATAGAAACTTCTATGCTCCCCGTAGATGACCCCTCAGACTTCCTACTCAGCGACGCATGGGATCCCTGGGTTACTAGTCATATGTCCCTGACTATACAGGTGTCACTACAAGCATGGCGGTATCTTCTTAAATACAAGAGCGCGGAAGCGACTGAGCTACAATATGACTTACCTATAGAAATCTTACACGCCAAACTCCCTTCACTACAGACGTCGCGCCTCAAGGCGAACAACGTATGCTATATACAGGACCTATTCCAGGACACAGTGCCTAAATCAGTAAATCACATTATGTCAGAATTTGACTTATCACACTCAATGTGGTTCTCATGCACTCGCGCCCATCATTTTTTAAAATCACACCCGATACCTACCTGAAAATCTTACATAGATGGCATTATACTCCTTACAGGTTGTCTATCATGTTCCCGTCCTCCTCACCTCTATGCTGGCGTAACTGTGGTCAAATTGGGAACCTGATACACGTTCTGTGGGACTGCAGGTGCCTGAGAAGCCTATGGAACAAGACATTCCAAACAATCTCAGACCTAACAGGTATTCTAATTCACCCGAACCCCAATTTAGCCATCTTACACAATCGTATAGATACGTTTCCATGTGGCGATAGGGCCATGGTAACACACATTCTCCTGGCAACACGTAACCTGATTCTCCGTAACTGGAAGAGTACTCTAGCCCTTAACTTCTCTGAGGTGATTGCTATTGTGAATAGAAACCACTCCTTTGAAAGACTGTTGGCACTTAATTCCTTTTCATGTAAAACCTTTGATAGTGATTGGAAATTATAGACCACTAGGTTTAAACCTTGTTAATGGTATTATTATCTTCTTGCATTGTCTATATTGCAGATACTGTATGATCTTCCATCTCCGGGTCTTTTCATGCTTTACTGTGTCCAATAACCCAACCCAACCCACCTTTCTTTATTTCCTTGTATTTTGTTTTGTATATCTATAATAATTCCAATAAAAATTTATTGAAACCAAAAAAAAATCTCCCATGTTGTTTTGTCTGCCTGACCATCAGTACTCACCATCCCCCTTGCTATTAAACTAAATTAATGAGACCACACATGAACTGGAGTACAAATGGCCATAGCAGCCTTTTATTAACAAAAACAACTTATCAGCCTGTTGGTCTATTGACGGCAGCCACAATTACAACTTGTTCCACTTGTAATACTGTGGGACCTTTTACCATACCAGTCCTCCAGCCGTGAAACACCAGCTTGGAGACAACCCACACCCACAGTGCACCATTACCATATTCCAGCTAACCTTAGTAACTGGAATACACCAGAGGGGCACATACCACCGATGAGCCCCCCGCACTTCCATCTCACCGCCACCGCCCAAAAGGGTGACACCTTACCCTTGAGGGCCTCTCCACACCAGCAATGCACAATGAATGCCATCCCGAAACCCCAGGGAACACAAGTCAATACCTACCACCAATAAATGGACCCCTATCCCCACTTAAATACCGGTATCAGACTCCAATACTAAATGGTGAGTGACCATGCCCCCGTTCCGAATAAAATTTGACTCACCCCTTCATTAACTTTTTTTTTGTTTGAATTTTGTAAATTCTCAGAAATGGCCGTGCCCTATGCCACGTCGTCCGAGCCACCATGTCGGACCACAAGACTAGCACTTCTGTGAAAGCTGTACAGAGCTACCAGAAATCTAAATCAAACTCCCAAATGAGCTCCCTATTGAAGCGAACCCCCCAGATCATTCCCACCAACCTGAAGTACCACACTGTCCGTTGACCTTTCAAGGCTTGCAGTGTAATGCACCTCGGCCACATCCCTGTTCCACCTCATCTCTGATACCCTTAACCAGCGGAACACCCGTCTCCCTCCTGGAAGTGCCTAGCTGCTTACCATCCATCTTAAACAGCCCCCCAAAACATAAGAGTGACCCCCAGATCCAGATGAGGCATGTTGTACGCCATCTGAAAGAAAGAACCAAACCACCCCCGCACCAACATGAATACTTGCCCAGCATGATAACTTCTGCCCCCCCATTTTCCACAATTAATTAGCCACCAGAGAGGATGAATGTAACTACGGAATCCTCTGGAGTCCCGTCTTCCAATCCGTTCAACAACCGCCCCATCCCACCCATACCGAGCAGCCTCTGTGGTCTCCCCATGGGCATACTGTCTTACTCCAAACCCACTGCCCATAGACCCCTCTGAAAATATGTCTATAAACAGAAACGTGGACAAAGGATACCCATCCCCATGCCACAGTACCGCCTCCCCCCACTAGCGGGCAAACCTCCAAACCTCGCATTTGACCTGCGCCGCAATACGCTCCATCTGTCCTTATTACCAGAGCATGTCCTGTACCCAAATACCCCCCCCCCCCCCGAAACTTCCTAGCCGTACTAACCCGTTCGTTAATCCCAAATGCCCAAAAAAGGTAGTGAAAAACTGCCTTGATTAAAGCAACTTCGTAGTTGAATGAACACAGCGATCCCAGCCCTGAAAAATTGGCCTACAAATTAACAAAGAACACAAGCCGCCTAACATCCTTGCGTTTTTTTTTTGTGACTTCCCATACCCTTTTACTGCCTGTCAAACCAAAAAGCTGTTGTAACATCCACCCCATCCTGTAACTTACAGAAAAATGCTAAGTCCGCCAGCTTCTTCTCTATAGCGGACATTGACACCCTGTTTTGTGTTCCTAGAGATTAAATAAAAGACCCTCATCCTTACCTCCGACTGCACCTGATCCACCCACGCTAGCCACCACACTTACCACCATTCCTTCCATAATTTGGTGTAGGCTGTCCCCGTAACCTCACTCACCGACCTCCTGATCCATCACACGCCGGCTCCAATAAAAATCTCCCACAGCCAACCCGTGCAAAGGAACCCCCTGTTGCTCGACCACTGGTGGCAGCCCTCTGAACCCATCCCACTGAAACAAGACACTGAGTTCGCTAGTGTATTGTCTACCCCAGAGAGGTGCACCGCATTTAGAAAGATGTTAAATTGTAGACAGCGAAGCACCCTGTGTCGCAACAGCCTTAAACCGGGTTGAGACAAACTGAGATGCGGTTAATGACTTTAACCACTCCCATGTTGTCACAATTCAACCTAATTTTCAATTTTCAAACAACTCGCCCCAGATTTACATGGCCAGCTTTATCGTAAGAAGCTCCAGGAGCACCATGTGACCTACAAAACCCACGTCTAACCAGGAACGCGGCCAAAGTGCCACACTCAAACACCCTGATAGAAAGCCCCATAGCCTGATGACCCTGCAGCATCCGTAAAAATAGGATTTTTATAACAGCTTACCTGTAAAATCCTTTTCTTTGATGTACATCAGGGGACACAGAGCCATAGTAATAACTATGTGGGTTATATCGGACCAACAGGTGCTGGACACTGGCATGCCCCTTAAGGCGTGAACTTTCCCATATAACCCCTTCCACTACTGGGAGTCCTCAGTTTTGTAGCCAAGCAATCAAAGTGTATAAGAAGAAGGGAGGGACCTCTGTGTCCCCGATGTATATCAAAGAAAAGGATTTTACAGGTAAGTTGTTATAAAAATTCTATTTTCTTTTCTTACATCAGGGGACACAGAGTCATAGTAAGAACTATGTGGGATGTCCCATAGCAATGACAACTGAAGGGGGGAGACAGAATCAAGGAAACAGGAGGCCAGAGGACTCATACTGCAGCCTGCAGTGTATGCTGTGCCTAAAGGCAATATCTTCCTGACCTTTAATATTGATTTGATAAAATCGGATAAACGTATGAACAGAAGACCAAGTTGTGGTCTTACAGATCTGAGCCATAGAGGCCTGATGATGCACCACCCAAGAGGCACTAATAGCCCGGATGAATGTGCTCTTAATCTGAGAAGGAAGAATTTTCTTCTTTAAACTGAAGCTTGATCAATCACTTGACAAATCCATTTGGAAATAGTAGATGTTGACGCTGCCTGTCCATATCTTGGACCCTCTGGCAGTATAAAAAAAACCTGTGTTTTGCGAACCCGAGCGGTCGTCTTTTAAACAGATTATGATCGCTCTTACTACATCAAGAGACTGTAGTGCTTTCTCTTCCCCAGATTAAGGCTTCTGGGGAGAAAGCAGAAAGAATAATATCTTGGTTTAAATGAAAACCTGTTACCACTTTTGGTAAGAATTCAGGATGAGGACATAAAACCACCTCATCCTCATGCATGACAAAATATGGCTCTTACAAGACAGAGCCATTAATTCCAATACTCTTCTAGCAGAAGAAATGGCAAGCAAAAAAGATTATCTTTCTTGTCAAAGAACCAAGAGAATTTCTGATAAGGTTCAAATGGCTGATTTAACAAAGCCGATAAGACCAATCTTAAATCCTAAGGATTTAGAGGTGCCCTGATAGGGGGAAAAAAACATGTTACCCCCTGAATAAGCTAAGCACCAAGAGTGGAAAGCAAAAGGCCATGGGAAAAGACATTGACACGGCCTGGATCTGGCTCTTGATAAAAGTCAAGGCCAGCTTCATTTCAGATCCCATATGCAGGGATCCATACCAAGAAACCTATGCCTTCCAGATTTTATAGTAAGTGATTCTGGAAGACACTACTGAAGGAGATCACCCACGATTTTTTATAGAGTGGGATTCAACAGTCAAACCTGTTAACTCCTTGTCCGTATGTAGGATGAAATACTGGACCTTGTGCAAGAAGGTCTGGCTATAATGGCAGAGTCAAAAGGACTTCTACTGCCATCTTTATGATCTCGATAAATTAAAATCTTCTGGAACCCGGCTGGGGCCACTAGAATCACCTCTTTCTGTTCCTGCTTAATCCTGCGGAGAAGGCATGAAAGTAGCAGAGCTGGAGGAAATGCATAAATCAGTGAAAACGGATCCCCTGGGAAGACTAATGCATCTGTTCTGCCTGCTAGCGGACCCCTGTTTAACATAAATTGTCGACTTTATTAATGAATCTGGACGTGAATAGGTCCATGTCCAGAGTACCCCATCTGACATATTGCTAGGAAGATGTCGGGGTGAAGAGATCATTCTCCCGGAAATAATTGTTGGCGTCTCAAGTAGTACGCCTGAAATATTAAAATTGGCGATAGACAAGGAGTGTTATGTTCTGCCAAAGCTAGAACGTTATTCACGTCCTTTTTTGGGCTGCACGACTTCTCGATCGATGTAAGCCACCAACGTGGTTCTGTCAGATTGAACCCTGTCAGAACAGTCCCGTAATCTGACCGCCAAGATTCTATGGCCAGTTGTACTGCCTGAAACTTCCAACAAAGTTGATAGGCAAGGTCCTCTAACCTGGACCACCTCCCCTGGACAGAATCTTTTTCCAGGGCTGCTCCCCAGCCTAGAAGGCTGGCATCTGTTGTTAACACCTTGCAGGATAAATATTTTCCTCCTGCTGGATAATAACCATCAATTTAGGCTCTGACCTATGCCGGGTGCCAAGCGTATTGGAAACAAACAAGGCCTGAATCCTCTTTATTTCAGACCGACAGAAAGGTGTCTTGAAGCAGTCTTTGAATAAAACTGCGCGTAAGGGACGGCCCTGAAGGAGGACACCATTTCCGCTAAAAATCTCCTGCAGCCGAATGAAGGAATTTTCCTTTATCCTGATAAGTTGAATTAGACCTACAATGGAACTGATTTACATCTGTGGTAAGAATACCTTCTTCTGTATGGTATCTATACCCATCCCCCAAGTAACCTCCTTGATGGTTTTAAGAAGAATCTTCCTAGAATGAGAATCCAACCTAGAGATTTCAGATATCTACAGCTGAGATCAGACTCTGGTTTTAGACCTGAGACTGAATGATCTATTAAAAGTAGATCTTCTAATAGGCTAGGACCGTTATGCCTTGAGCCCTTAACCTGGATAAAGAGGTGGCAGAATCTTTCAGAACACTCGTGGTGCTGTGGCTAAGCCGAATAGCAGTGCCACGATTGAAAAAATAGTTTTATATTTCAAACCGCAGAAATTTCTGGTAAGTGGGAAACTTTGGCACATGGAGATCCGCAACTCCCCTCCTTGCAGGATGGACACAGCCGATCGAATTATGAAAGGATCGGATGTTCAAGTGCCGATTCAGATCTCCGAGATCTAGAATGGTTCTTACCTCTCTGTTTGGCTCTGGGACCTTAAAAGGTTTGAGCCAAAAAAAAAATGTTTATCACTGACTCGGATAACAGCTCATCCAGAGGCCAGAAAGAGAGACTTCTTTTTTTTTTTTTTCTTTGGAACCTTAGTAGAATTCTTTGAGGACTCTCTTGCATAAAGACTGCTGGAACAGCAGCCCCAAGGACCCCACAGGCAGCACCCAAACAGGGACCCGAACCCTCAGATCGAAAGCCGTCTGGGCCATCCGGGCTCTTGAAACTCTAGATGTAACCTTGAGAAAAAAAAAAAATCGCAGAAATCCCTCTGCTCTTAACATTGCTCCTGCCAGACTTTGAGAATCGCAGGACCTTTCCCCTCACCCAAACAAGTGCTCCTTCATGAGAAGGCCTTAGCATTCTGCTTTTTGGGCTTTCTGCCCCCAAGATCCTGGTGCTGCCCCTGGGAACTTTCTTCTGAACCTGACTATTGAGACCGTTGAGACTGCCTAAAGGCAGATACCCCAGGCATAGGAGAGGCTGCACGATTAAAGGAGAACTGTTTGAACCTCCTATTACTGGTAAAGAGAGCTTTACCCCTTTTGGGTGTACTTATCCACTCTAAATAGTTGTACTCCAGGAAGGGACACAGACTGGCTAAGGGTTTTCACCTGGTGCTTCGCTGATCAATATTTCAGCCACGGACCTCTGCAAAAATGCATTAGTCCAAATATAAGCCATAGGGCTTAAATGATTGAGGCCCTCATAGCATCTGTGAGACACAGTGCATCAAATACACGAGCCCCTTGCCGGGCCTGCTGATCAGGCAGAACTTTCAGGTATCTCACACCTGTTCCTTAACCCCTTGGAGTCTACATTCTTCTTTTTTTTTTTTTTTACAAATCTTTTATATATTTAGAAAGGAGAGAGGCCCATGGACCCCTGGCACAGATCAAACAACATAACATGGTGTACAGAACACATAGAGCACAACATAGTAGAGCCACAGGCACTAATTGGAAAGACCATAAACCGATCCAGCTCTATCAAGTAGGTATAATGTTCAGTACGGTAGTCCCACGCCTCCCTCCCCCTTTACTTTTTACTTACAGAACATATGTATTAAAGAACCTGCTACCACTGATGAGGCGCAGCGTGCATATAAGGGAGGAAAACTTGAGAAAAGAGAGCAAAGAGATTAGAGAAAAGAAAGATGGAGAGATAGGGGCAGTAGGGTAAATGGGGAGGGGGGGTCATAGAGATAGAGGGAGGGGGGAGGGGGGGGTCGGTCTCCAGGACCTGGATGCTGTGTAACTGCTAATTTAGTCCGAGGGTACGTTACCAAATGGAATGCGACCCTCTTCAGAATAGACAAACATGTTCCACAGGGACCATGTTTCAGAGTATCGTTCTTGCTGCTTTCGGGCTGTTAGGATTAGATCTTCAAATTTATTAATTTGTTCTACTTTCTTGAGCCACACCCCGATAGTCGGGGGTAGTGTTGATTTCCACTTCAAAGGGATGCATGACTTGGCCGCATCAAGGAGGTGACGTATAATAGACTTTTTATAGGATTTCACCGGAGACGACGAGACATGGAGGAGAAAAAAGGCCGGGTCATCCGGTATTTACCGGTCCGCAAATTTCTGGGCAATTTTCTTGACCTCCGACCAGAATTGTTTCAACGCTGGGCACGTCCAAAAGATGTGAGGAAGTGAACCCCGTTCCTCCTGACATCTCCAGCACCTATCTGATGTTGCCGGGAAAATTTTACTGAGTCTCTCCGGTGTCCTGTACCACCTGGCTAAAATTTTGTAGTTGGTTTCCTGTGTTTTTGTACAAATAGAGGATTTATATGTAAAGTGGAGGATACATTGCTTTTTTGTGAACTAAATGTACGGTTTAAGTCTCATTCCCATTCAGCAAAGAAGTTCGCTGAGTGAGAGCCTGCGGGAACATTAAGAAGATTGTACATTTTCAAGAGTGTGTGTGTGGGAATGTCCCCTCAGATGTACATATTTCCTCTAAAGCTGTGAGTGGACGATTAAAATTGCTGGCGGGAGGGAGAGCCCTAAGGAAATGGGAAAGCTGGAGAGCGTTCCAAAATTCTAGTTGAAAGGGTCCATGCGTGGCAATTAAGTCTTGTAGTGAAGGCCAATTTCCCTGTATGAGGAAGTGGCCCGAGAGTATCCTGAGAAGCAAGCTCATTTAAAAGCTTTGTCCCTGCAGCCTGGGAGGAAACCTGAGTTCCCTAGGATCGGGAAGACTGGAGATAGTTCAGAAGAGAGGGTTCCCTTCTTGAACAGGAGGGAGCAAATCCTTGCCGTCTGGCCAATGGTAGGGTGCGACTTCACTTCCTTCGGCAAGGAGGCTTAGCACCAAGGGGAACCTTGCAAGGGAATGGGGCTCAGCTCCTGTTCAATCTGTACCCACAGCTTCAAGGGTCCGTGCCTACACCAATCCACCAGTCTGCCAAGACTAACCGCTTGATAGTATTTGTACACATCAGGAACTGCCAAGCCCCCATACACTTTTGGCAACATAAGTTGGGATCTCTTCATTCGGGGGCGTTTATGTGCCCAGATGAATTCAAAAAACACCTTACTGATTTGTTGGAAACAACTGGATGGGATACGGACGGGTAGGGCCTGCATGATATATAGAAATAGGCAGTATGCTCATTTTTAGAATATTGCACCGGCCGAACCACGAATGTAACCCAGTATTCCAATTATTAAGAAGCGTACGGGCCTTTGCAAGCAATGGAGGAAAGTTGAGGTCAAATACTTTCGAGATGTGTGTAGGGATAACTGTGCCCAAGTACGTCAACACTGTTTCATTCCATTTCAACTGGAAGTTTGATTTAAGTTGGATCTTAAGTGCCTTGAGAGATTAATGCCCATGGCTTCTGATTTTACGAAATTTATTTTGAGGTTGGAAAGTGCTCCGTATTCATCAAATTTTCTAAAAAGATTGGGGAGTGATATCACAGGATTCGTAAGGGAGAACAGAATATCATCCGCGTAAGCCGACACTTTATGTGGCCTCCCCCCTACTGTTATGCCGGTAATATTTGGGTTCCTGCGAATCGAGCACATGAAGGGTTCCAATGACAGGGCGAAGAGGAGGGGCGAAAGCGGACACCCCTGCAGCGTCCCATTGGAGATTTTCAGAGGATCCCATAAGACTCCATTAGCTCGAACACGGGCTGTGGGCCTCGAGTATATGCAAGAGATCCAACGTGACATGTCGACTTCAATTCCCACATATTGCATAACTGCATGCATATAGGCCCAATTCACCCTGTCAAAGTCCTTCTTCGCGTCCGTGCCCAAAAACACGCACGGGGTGCGTGACACATTTGCCATGTGTATTAAGTTGAGAACCTTGACGGTGTTGTCCCTCGCCTCCCTCTGGGGCACAAAACCTACTTGGTCTAAGTGAATTAGATGGGGGATGTGTTGTTGAATTCTGTTCGCAAGGATCTTGGTGAACAGCTTAATGTCCGAGTTCAGCAGGGATATCAGCCTGTAGCTACCACAAAGGGATGGTTCCTTACCCTCCTTTGGTATAACCACTATGTGGGCCTGCAAGGATTCAACCGCAAAGGGTGAATCAGGACCCACTGCATTAAATAGCTTGACCATAAATGTGCTCAGAGTTGGCATGAAGGTTTTGTAATAGCAGATGGTGAAACCATCCGGACCAGGGGCTTTCCCCTGTTTAGCTGTTGTTATCGCCCCTTGCACTTCCTCAATCGTGATGGGGCCTTCTAAAGCTTCCTGAGCTTCAACGGGCAACTGTGGCATTTGAGAGGCAGATAGGACTGCATGCTTTCTAGGAAGGGGGGATCCCCTTCTATGTTGTATAAGGATGTGTAGTATTTTTGAAATTCTTGGGTGATTTCTAGAGGTTTGGATACCCTGGGTCCTTTCGACTGGCCAATATGGGGAATGTAGGTCGCCAATCTCTGCTCATGGAGAGATCGTGCCAGCATTCTGCCACACGTGTCCCCTGATTCATAGGCAATTTTTCTGCAGATTTGTAACGATGCTTTGGCCCTAAACTGTAACAGGTCGTTAATTTGCGATTGTCTCACCAGAAGATCAGTCTCTAAGGAGGGGGACAGCGTCAGCTTATGTTTTGTTTCCAGGTGCCGCAGGTCGGTTAGCAGTGTATCTAGTTGTTGGGTGCATTGTCTCTTAAGTCTCGAGCCGTGTTTGATAAGTACCCCTCTAATGACTGCTTTATGGGCCTCCAAAATAGTGCTGGGGGTGCAGTCCTCCATATCGTTGGTGTCAAAGTAGAACTGAAGTTCCCTAGTAACAAAAACTTCTTTGTCCTGCAGAAGGCTTTCATTCAACCTCCATTGTTTAGTCTTTGTGGTAAAGGTGTCCGTAAGGGCATACAACAAGGAGATCGGGGCATGGTCCGACCATGTCATAGGTCCTATGGCAGATTCCTGACTGCATGTAGTTGGGAGTGTAGTATTAAGAAGTAATCTATACGGGAGTATACTTTGTGGGGGTTAGAGTAAAAGGTATAGTCCCTGACAGAGGGGTTGAGGTATACGCCAAACATCTACTAATTGGGCCTTGTGTAGGGCTTGATCGATGCATTTACGAGACCCAAGAGGAACGGGGAAGATGTCCTCCGAGGGGATCAAAGGAACATTTAGATCTCCCCCCACTATCAGCTGCCCTTCAGAGAATCCCACTAGCTTTGCTATCGTATTTTCCAGGAAGACTGCCTGGTGGTCATTCGGTACATATAAATTTGCCAGGGTCACCTTGACGTGTCCAATTATGCCTTTCAAAAATAAAAACCGGCCAGAGTCCACATTCTAATGCATTGGCGTGACTCAAAATGTGCTCCACCAAAATAGTGGAGCAGACGTTAAAGGGTTAATGGACTGAGCTACTCCAATTGGAGCCAGAACCGCAAAAGACATCTTGTCTTTAAAAGGAAAATCCAACTTTAACTTGCTGGATCCGTTAATATCAGTGTATTATCCACTGGACATGTGAGACTCTGCTCACTGAGGTGATTGCAGCATTAATAGCTAGAATCCCCCATTTCTTTCATAGAAATGTTCCCATTCAGAATACATAGCTATGCATGAATAGGAAAAACATCCCCAGGTGGAGGAGGTTCAAATGAACCCTTTTAGAGGTAGATATCTGCAGGCAACAAAAGGGTTAAGTAAGGGTTAAGTAAGGAAGGAGACAAACACCTGACTTGTTCGGCTACTCCCTCCCTGTTAGGATCTTCCAATATTTGGAAAGATCTACCTGATCCCCAGCTTCCGGCACCTCAGCAAAAGGGCCCAGAGGACTAGATGGGAATTTGCTATGTTTAGTCCTACTATGGAGAGACATCATAGCAATTATCTTTTAAATGGTAGAAGAAAAAACCTGTTTGTATGAAACACACAGGGACAGAAGTGCTCTACCCTTGACGGCTCATCTGACTGGCTGTATACCTCTCAGGGGAGGATGAAATTCTTTTTGGAAGGGTTTTTAGTTTGTTGTATACCATTAACCCTTTAGAACCCTTAGAGGAGTTCCTGGTCCCTTTGTCACTCATAGCTTACAGTACAAAGCAGAGGCAGTACCAGCAAAAGAATGTAAAACTTGCTAGGCTATAGTACAGTACAATAACTGCTATTAACCCTAGCTATACAGTACAATGTTGTCAAAAGGGAAATGCCTGTGTCACCAAACCTGACCAGCAACCACTCTGCTCTGTCCCTCCACCGCCAGGCAGCAGCTTCTCTTGCAGAGCTCTAAACTACTTCCTACACGTGTGGCCAGTGTCTGACGCCACTTAGCCATGCCCTCCCCCCGCACGGAAACGCCCTCCCTTCCTCTTTGAAACAGGGAAGTTGAATCTCCTGCGTGAGCGCTGGCATCTTGGTGGGCAGCGGGGGGGGGGGGGGTAAATCCTCCGCTCAGCGAGCGGCCGTGGCTTCCGTGAAAGAAAAAAGGCAGCTGGCTGGCATTCAATCAGACAAAAATCGCCAATCTGGGAGCCCAGGAAGTGATCAGAAGTGGAGCTTCTGCTGTTTCCAGCGTCAGAATGGTGAGTACTCAATACAGCCTCCAGTGGTGACACATAGACATGACATGACAACACAATACATGGAAGGAGAGATTCCCGAGAAAATCTCTGCTACCTTATCCTCACAGCAGGGTTTATCAGAGATAAAAAACCCAATCTTTGCCCTTCACTGTAGGCTCCAAGACCTTTAAAAGGAAACCTTCAGGAACCTGGGAACACTCAGGTTATCCCACAATCCTGGACCTGCGAGAAGACTTTTATTGGCCTTACTACCAAAAAGTACTGGATCCCAGGGCCCAGCTCTTAAAGCATTTGCAAGGAAAACCTTGTGTCTTTGGATGACGAGGCCCAGGTACCATTCATTTAGTCCATTACAGAGACAGAACGCATCCGGTGAGGATGGCTGGCTCTCATCAAAGAATTACTGCCCGTGGAGCTCAGTACAACACATTCTTACATGTGCCCAAAACCTTAGACACTGGCGAAAAAACTGAGGACTCCCAATAGTGGGAGGGGTTATATGGGGGAAGTTCACGCCTTAAGGGGCATGCCGGTGTCCAGCACCTGGTGGTCTGATATAACCCACATAGTTATTACTATGGCTCTGTGTCCCCTGATGTAAGAAAAAAAAAGCTCCAATATGAAGTAGCTCACCCACCCCGACATACAAACCGATCTCCCATCATACTATACCAAAATGTGTGCCACATTCTCAAGTCCTCCTGATGCTTTCGATTCAGACGGAGAAAGAGTGTAGAGGACTTAACTCCCACCGTAGCAGCCGCTAACCAGCTGCAAAAAACCCAGCCCATGGGATAATGCGAAATGCAAAATTGTTCGATTTTGATTGTGGCAGCCACTATTTATTACACCTATGCACATTTAAAAATATGGATTACTCAAAGTACAGGACTGCCCATTCTTTCAGTATGGAGGCCTTCTTTGTTACTCTAAACACTAACACTGAAATGGGAGGTCTCTTTGTGCGACTCAAAAATCTCATGGTCACAGAGATCCACCTAGAATGGGATATAGCCTTTTTGGAGCAATACTCCAAGGAACATATGGTCCCTAGAGGCTTACATCCCCAACAGGGGGACTTACAGACAGAGGCCTGGTCTCATTATTTTAACGAGGCAGGCATCAGTTTTATGGGTTTCCTTGTGGATAAAAAACTGGAGAGATCATCTAATAATGATATAGAGATCAAAGAGCTGAGAGATAAGCTCCTCCCACACAAGTCCACACCTGAATACATTTCCTTCTCAACTAATTTATAGAGCCATCTAGAGAAGGAGAAAAAAGACCAACATACCAAAAAACTGAAAAAATATACATGAGATGTCAATGATTACAAAAGCAATTTCGTTTTTAATTAGAAAAAGAAAGATAATGTATACCCAGTTGATGTTACAGGTCCAGTACACATGGATGCATCACTACCACCAAGAGTGACTGACCCATTGAGACCTGCATCACACCCTACCCAATTACCATCTTTGGGAAGGCTGGGATATCACCATACCCTTAATGTATATAGAGGACAGAATGGAAATGACAGCACTCCCAACCATTTTTCCAGAAATACCACAAACATCGCAGTAGAAGAAGGGGTGGGATAAATAGGGGCAAGGGTTCACAATATGTCAGAAAGGAATGCCATAGATATTATGAGCAGCCAATACAGGATAGATCACCCCATGGTCCATGTACAAACTATAGAGGATACTACCAAGAACAACAACATCTTCAACACACTCCGGTTCATACCTATAATCGATTCTCCCCTTTAAAAGAGAATCATTCCAGAGAGGGTTACAACACACACCATTCATATATGGAAAAAGAACATGACTCGTATAATAAATCCTCATACACCTACAATCATTCATACCCAGGCCCCTCCCATAGTATGGATTTTCCCAGGGAACTCATTGGCCCTAAACAAAGAACAGAAGTAAACGAGGAACCCGAGAGGGGAGGCAGGCCAGGAAATAGAAAGAGACCATAAATGCCAGTGGAATTTTTAACTTGAGCCAGGCGATTTTTACAGATGCAGAATTGCGTAATTTGGACAAGGGTCTCAAGTTTGTTCCGTCTAAGAAGTTGAACAAGTTTGAGACTTTCGATGTCCATAAGTATGTTCGTAGATTAAATGTGCAAAGGCACTTTATTGCTAATCCATGCGGATCTAGGGAAATTACTAAGGGTGAGGATAGGATTGTTCATTCTGGCCTGTCCAACCCCTCTCTTTTTAACTGCCCCAGTGCCACGGCACCATCAATCAAAGTCTTCAGGGATTTGGTCCTTAAAGATCTGGAATCACTGCCTAAAAAGCATGTCTATGATCACCAGATCTTGGAATTGGCCTTAATTCCCTTTGTGAGCGGAAGGACCTTATTATCAGACCAGCGGATAAAGGGGATGGTTTGGTAGTTTTGAACAAAGATGACTACCATGTTGAAATATGTTGGATCTTGGAGGATAACAACACTTATACACCAGTGATCCCACTAAGGAGTATAAGAATAGATTGGTAGAACTAGTTAATAAGGGTTTCCAACAGGGGATCTTGGATAAGAGAGAGAGTTCTTAGTACCTGTGGCCCCTTGTATACCTATTATGTATTATTTGCCCAAGGTCCATAAGAACGCAACACAGCCCCCGGGGAGACCTATTGTCAGAGTGACAGACTCTGTGACATCGCGTATAGGTCGTTACATAGATTTCAACTTACAACCGCTAGTACGATCAGTTTCTTCCCACCTAAAAGATACAGGGGACAATATACCTCGGCTGGAAAGCATAGATTATCAATATGACTTCTTATTGGTCACTGCTGATGTTACAGCGCTTTACACCTGCATACCACTTAGATTTGGTTTTGCAGCGGTTGAACATTTCTTGTCCAATAGTAGTTTGATTCTTGCTGTCCAGCAGCACTACATTATGGAACTGCTTCGTTTTGCTACACAAAGCAATTATTTTTGGTACAATGATACAATTCTTTTTACAAAGGAAGGGTGTCGTGATGGGGGTAACATTTGCCCCCAGTCTTGCTAACCTTTTTATGGCCGTATGGGAGGAGGATGTCATCTATGCTTTACAACGTCCAGAACTGACCCTTTGGGCCAGGTACATAGATGACATCCTCCTTCTATGGAAAGATGATGAGGAATCACTGCAGGATTTTATAACCACCCTGTTGATTAGGGGTGAGCTTTCTGTTTGGGTCAAACATGAGTTCGACTCGAACGTTGACTGCTCGCCCATTCGTCGAAAACCGAACATTATGGGGCTTTCGCGCCAAATTTGTGGGAGCGCAATACATTGCTGTATGATGATTGGCCAGAGCAAGCACCATGACCCGCATGCTTTGGCCAATCACAGCACCCTCAGCATAAAGAGCCATAATTGGCCAAAGGCAGGGTGCCTTTTGCCAATCATGGCTCAGGGGGACTAAGTCCACATCCACACTATATAAGGCTAACTAGCACATCGACCTCCTGTAGTGTGTAGTTGTCGACGTGGAGAGAGAGTGTCATTTAGATTGACCAGGCAGGCAGATTATTCAGTTAGCTGAAGTGTATTATATATATATATATATATATATATATATATATATACACAGTCGGTCTAGTCTAGTATATGTGGTGGGGGGTCATGAATTTCTGGTAAGAAGCAAATTCAGATATTTGGTGGTGGATTGAACATTGTTTATCTATGGAGGATTTCGTTTATTTGGTTACAGCAGGACTTCTCTGTGCATTTATTTTTCCAGAGACTCTTTTTTGTTTCACGGGGTGTTTTATTCATTTATTATATTAATTTAAACACATTGTTTGTATCACCCTTCACTGAAGTGGTTTCCTGCCCACCTAAGGGTAGGACAGAAAGCATTTGCATTATTTGTTTATGTATTTTGCCATTTGTTTTATTGATTGGAGATATAATAGAATTATATGTATTGTTACACTATTTATACTCACTGCCTTACTATATAGTGCACTTTAGCGCAGCTTATTTTATTTTTTTAGTGTGTATATATATATATATATATATATATATATATATATATATATATATATAGATATATATATGTAGCGCTGACATTCTTGTTTACTGATGTGACTATGCAGGTTTAACGTGAAGTATATGGACATTACTGTGGTTTCGCAGTAGAGCCATCTAGTGACCAAATATGGGTAACACACCTGTTTATGATTTACCTCAGAACAACCTAAAGACTTGTACAAGAAGTGACTGTTATTTGGATTCTGAAGGTTGACCTTGTTACACAGGAGTCCATGTGTGACCTACCCATGAACACTCTCTTACGTAGTGCATGCTGGGTAGGGAATATAAGGGACAGAAGCAGCCATTTTTAGTTCTCTTGGGACCACATTACCTGCCTGTGCGGATATGTGGAGGGGTGTCCCGAGAGGCAGCGGCCGACAGCCATTGCAGAGCGCCAGCCTGTTTGTTCTTGTGGTGTGACCTGACGGAGCCTGAGAGACGGTAGCCAGATTGAGAAGGTCCAAAACATTCAGCGGAGAATTGGATCAATTCAGGGGAGCGATACAGAGCATCTGGCCCAGCTTACGGAAAGACAAGTGACAGTCACCGGGCCAAAGTGATCACACGGAACTCTGATCAGTTGGGTTACGACCCACCGTTTGTTAATCTTTGCATGCAGTTAGACTCGCATAAAGGCCTCGCTGGAATCTGAAGTTCCACGGAGGCAGAACCACTGACACTGAGCAGGCTTGGGGCCTATTTACTTTGGCGCCTCAGCGCATGTAAATAAGTTACTGGAATTACACCAGGAGCATTTCAGCTTAATCTTTCACATTACTTTTGATTACAAATACAGAGGAGTGATTTGAGCTAGCGAAGAAAATAAAACCCCTGGACTGAAGTACTTTAAGTGAGGCCTCACGTATAGCCTTTAAAGCAAGGGGAGCTCCCAGGTTCATTTAAATAGATTTACATATATATATGTTATATCCTGTTTTATTGAAATATATTGTGCTGTCGTACTATGTTGGGATGACAGCACAATTACTGTAACCATTTACAGTAAACAATATTTCTGGTTAAGTATCCAGTTGTGTGGTGTATTGCTTTTCCCCATCAGGTGGAGGCAGCGGATCCTGAGGGTACAATATAGGTACTTTGCATTGTTGTGTATTGTATTGTGTTACATTGCACTACAGCTGTGCCAAGGGGATTGAGCCAAGAATGTGGGGTTTCTAGGTAGAGTGCAGGCGCAATTAAAACCAGCAGCTCCTTCGGGGGTAAGTGCTACACATATATATCCACTGCATACAATTTAGCTAGATCTCACTGCAGTCCGTTTCTGATGGTGTACTGTTTCTACTATACTTCTGGCAGGCAGGTGATTCAGTTAGCTCCAGTGTATTTCATATATATTGTGGCAGTGTGACCCTGTGCTACCTGGAAGATTGCTGGTTTATGCCAGATTGTGGAGGGAAAGGCATGCTGATTGCACAGCTGTGTGCTGGTGTCAGGGATACCCTGTGACAGAACGGGCACACAGGCCTGCGCGTGTGTGCATATGTGTTCCTGCGGGAACAAGCCGCACCAGGCAGCGTCGCATGAACGTGCGCAGAAGTGCGTGGCAGGCGCTTGCACGGAGGAACGCATGGCAGGCGCACGTGCGCTAACTCGGCTTGGCGCCAGTTCCCCTTTAAAAGAGCAACAGCTGCTTCAGCACTGTCTGATCTGCAGCTTTATGTGAAATCCGACACTGAACCTGCTGTTATCTGATCCTGTTTGTCTGGCTACTGCTGCCTCCTCTCCTGACCCGACCTGCCTTGACTCTGCTTATCCTGAATCTGCTGACCTTGTTGCTGAACCATTGCCTGTCTACTGATGACTCTCTCTGCCTGCTGATCTGCTGCCCATTTACCCATGTATGACCCGGCTTGTCTGACCTCATTCCAGTCTAGTCTTAAACCAGTTCTTGCATAGGATCCTGGGGTCGCTGACACACACCTGTTGCCACCACTCTCTACGGCTTCTACAGTCCAGACCATCCGGTGGATCTGCTCTACTCATCAGCACCAGTACCAGCTACCACACAAACCTCATCAATGGAGGAAGTGGGCCGCCACCTCTCAGTTCTCGCACAAGCTGTACAATCCCTGCATTAGGGCTACCTTAAGTTGAAAGGACAAATTCAGACTTTTCCTGTAGATTCAGCTCCAGGATCCTTCACTACACCTTCACCCGAGCCCAGAGTTCCTGTTCCTGAAAAATTCTCTGGAGAACACATCAAGTTTTGAGCTTTCCGCAATGCATGTCAGCTGTATTTTTCTCTGCAAACCCGGACTTTCACCTTAGGTTCCACCAAAGTAGGATTCATAATTTCTCTACTGCAAGGGGATCCGCAAGCCTGGGCTCACCGGTTGCTGGAAGAAGATAATATACAGACCCATACCATGTCATCTTACTTCAATGCAATGTCAAAATTGTACGATGACCCATTACGCACTTCCATGGCATAGGCTGCCCTCCACACACTCCAGCAAGGCCACAGAGCAGTTGAGGTCTATATTTTAGACTTTAGATGCTGGAGCACGGACACTCAGTGGAACAACGCAGCTCTGCAGCACCAGTTCCGTTTAGGTCTATCTGAAAGTTTAAAAGATGAACTTGCCCGAGTGGAGATACCCGGTACTTTGGAAGGACTTATCAGCCTGGTAATTCAGATTGACCAGGGGCTCCGTGAGTTCCAATCAGAGAAGAGGAACCAGTGCAACTACCCTGTATGGATGATACCCCAAGTTCCAGTTTGGACTCCTGCCAGTTCCGGCCCTATCAACCCCATGCCTGCCACTCCTAAGTCCATGCAACTCGAAGTGATGCGGCACACGTTATCTCCAGAGGAACGATCACTCCGCCGGCAGAAGAACCTCTGTATTTATTGTGGAAGGGCCGGCCATTCCACTCACCTTACAATGTTGCCTGCCCAGGCAAACTACCTTATCCTTCCCCTGTTGATCCAGCTTCCAGGAAGAACTATTCCATTTAATGCAATTGTGGACTCTGGAGCCTGTAGTTGTCTTATTGACTTGAAATTTGCCATTCAGCAACATATTCCTTTACGACCAAAAACACATGGGCTGTCTGTCTTTTTAGCTGACGGCTCACGTATCATATCTGGACCAGTAACCCAAGAAACGCCTTGGTTGCCTGTTACTTCCTCTTCTCCACATAAGGAACTATTGAGCCTTGATGCTATCACTTCCTCCTTGTTTCCTGTCATCCTGGGGCTACCTTGGCTCCAGGCCCATAACCCCCGGATTAACTGGTTGTCCTAGGAGATCAAGTTCTCATCAGAATATTGTCAAAGACATTGCCTGCCAGAATCTATAAGCACACCGGCAACCCTACTCTGTATGGACTCTGATCCAGATGTTCTTCAATCTGTACCTAAAGCCTATCATCAGTACCTTGATGTCTTTAGCAAACAAGGTGCTGATACCTTACCGTTCCACCACCCATATGACTGCCCTATTGATCTTTTACCTGGAGCTGCAATTTCGTTTGGAGGGGTATTCCCATTATCAGAAAGGGAACAAGAGGCTATGTCGATGATAACCTCGGGAAAGGGTTTATCCATCCATCCACGTCCCTGCCAGGAGCAGGGATATTTTTTGTAACCAAGAAAGACCACTCTCTTCGTCCTTGTGTGGATTATAGGGAGTTAAATAAGATTACAGTGAAGAACCGCTATCCTCTGCCCCTAATGACTGAATTATTCCAGAGACTGAGATCTGCACTTATTTTTACCATGAGTGGAAGATGGCCTTTGTACCAGATTCGGGCACTTCGAGTATCTGGTCATGCCCTTTGGACTTTGCAATGCCCCTGCCACCTTCCAACATTTTATTAATGATGTGTTCCAAGACTTATTGGATATCTTTGTGATTGTCTACTTAGACGATATCTTAATCTTCTCTGGTTCCCTTGATCATCACCGAGAGCATGTCAGTATTGTTCTAGGCCGACTCCGTCAACACAAGCTGTATGCAAAACTGGAGAAGTGTGAATTTGAGCAGCAAAGCATTGAATTCTTGAGATTAGTAATTTCTACAGCAGGAATTTAAATGGATCCCCAAAAAGTATCCGCTATACTGGAATGGCCTGTACCCACAGACAAGAAAGGGGTACAACGCTTCGTAGGTTTGCAAACTTTTATAGAAAATTCATTAAGGGGTTTTCTGCCATAATCACCCCAATAACACAACTTACTAAACAGAACCTGCGATTCTGCTGGAACTCCAAGGCGCAGATCGCCCTTTGAAAAGCTAAAAAAAACTCTTCACCTCAGCTCCTATACTCAGCCACCCTGACCCGTCCTTGCCCTATATCCTCGAAGTGGATGCCTCTGAAACAGCGGGGGGGGGGGGGGGCAGTGGTCTCCCAACGTCAGGGAGTTAAGGCCTTAATGCATCCTGTGGCCTTCTTCTCAAGAAAACTTTCTCCAGCAGAGAGGAATTACGATGTAGGAGACCATGAACTATTAGCCATCAAAACAGCACTGGAAGAGTGGAGATATTTGTTGGAGGGTGCTAACCATCCCACACTAATATATCCTGATCATAAAAATGTTGAATATTTAAGATCTGCCAAAAGACTGAAGCCACGTCAAGCTCGTTGGGCCCTGTTTTTCACTCGTTTCTCCTTCCACATAACATACCGACCTGGATCAAAGAACACAAAACCAGATGCACTTTCCCGTATGTATGATGATCCCAAGGACATATCGACATCAGATACCGTCCTACCTACAGGGAACTTCCTACTTTTGCAAACGGATCTCCTGTCTCAGAGCAAACAAGCTTCCATGAACATCCTAAGCCCCCCCAGAGTCATGCTAACCTTGAGTAACGGTCTGCTTTGGAAGGAAGACAAGATTTTTGTTCCTGAGAATGTGCGAGTGGGGTCTTGAAGATGTTTTATGATCATCCGCTGGCAGGCCATTTCGGCATACATAATTGAACTTGTACAACGTACATTTTGGTGGGCTGATTTAGCAGCTTTCTGCAGAAAATATGTGAGCTCATGCTTTGTTTGCCTTCAGAACAAGACAGCAAGAAGTAAGTCCTGGGGCCTGCTGAAACCACTACCCATTCCTGATAAACCATGGCAGATGATCTCCATGGACTTTATTGTGGAACTTCCACCTGCCAAGGGATGCATAGCAATCTTTGTAGTAGTGGACCGATTAACCAAAATGGCCCATTTTTTGCCCTTAAAGAGTACTCAGTATTCATCAAGGAGATCGTTAGGTTGCATGGGGTCCCTGCAAACATCACGTCTGATCGTGGTGTACAATTCCCCTCACGTTTTTTGGAAAGCCTTATGTGAAGCATTGAAGATTGAGTTGGCATTATCTTCAGCATGCCATCCCCAAACCAATGGGCAAACAGAGAGGACTAATCAAACTCTCAAACAATACATCCGGTGTTTCACATCCTTTGCTCAGGATGATTGGGTTTCCCTACTGCCCCTAGCAGAATTTGCCTACAACAATGCCAGCCACTCAGCTACAGCTCAATCCACATTCTTTTCTAATTATGGTTTCCATTTATCATTTCTGCCTGATTTAATTTCAGAATCCTCAGTTCCGGCGGTGCAAGATACCATGGATTTCCTCAACCGCAATAACAAGATCTTGCAGGAAGCAATGGCCAAAGCACAAGCTGACAACAAGAAGGCTTTTGACAAGAAAAGTAGAGGACAACTTAATTTACAACTGGGTGATCAGGTATGGCTTATTAATCTTAAGCTGAAATGTCCATCAAAAAAGTTGGCACCCAAGTTTACTGGTCCCTTCCCGGTGAAGGGGAGGTTAAATGAGGTATCATATGAACTTTCTTTACCTGACTCATTTAAAACCCGCAGTACCTGATCCCTTTCCTGAGGACCCAAGCCACCTGTTCTGATTGATGGGAATGAGGAGTTTGAAGTGGAGGCTATCCTGGATTGCAGGAGAAGGCAGAATCAGGTACAATTACTAGTTAAATGGAAGGGAGGATAATTCTTGGGAACCCGCATCCAACATCCATGCAAGAAGGTTAGTTCGTGCCTTTTTTCTCGCTCATCCTGAAAAGAAGGGCCTGTTGGGCATCCGACAGCTGCCCCTTGGGATACCCTATGACAGAAGGGGCACACAGGCGTGCTTGCATGCGCATATATGTTCCTGCGGGAACAAGCCTCACCAGGCAGCAGGCGCACGCACAAGGGAACGCGCGGCAGGCACACGTGCGTGCGCTAACTCGGCTTGGCGCTAGTTCCCCTTTAAAAGAGCAACAGCTGCTTCTATACAGCGCTGTTTGATCTGCAGCTTTACCTGAAGTCTGACCCTGAACCTGCTGTTATCTGATCCTGTTTGTCTGGCGACTGCTGCCTTCTCCTCTTCTGACCCGGCCTGCCTTGACTCTGCTTATCCTGAATCTGCTGACCTTTGTTGTCGAACCATTGCCTGTCTACTGACGACTCTCTCTGCCTGCTGATCTGCTGCCCATTTACCTGTGTATGACCCGGCTTGTCTCACCTCATTCTTGTCTAGTCTTGATCCAGTTCCTGCAGAGGATCCTGGGATTGCTGACACACACCTGTTGCCACCGCTCTCTATGGCTTCTACAGTCCAGACCATCCGGTGGATCTGCTCTACTCATCAGCACCAGTACCAGCTACCACACAGGCACACCTACCTCGCTGTGCTCCTATCCTACTGTTGCAACCCCAGTGATTCCTGAGCCAGGGCTGTAAGAGAGGTCTCCTTCTACAATCGGCTCTGATACCAGGTACGTGACAGCTGGGCTATTTAATTGTGACCTGGTTATGGCTCAGTGTTGCACCCAACAGACAGGAAGTCTGTGCATGGGAGTCAGTCAGACTCCCATTCCTCTGAGAGGAGTCAGAGGCTGCAGGGGGCAGCCAGAGTATGCATGTCTGCAGGAGGCAGACGAACTTGTTGACAGAGCAGCAAGGCACTGATCAGGAGTGAGCTAGGAGAGAGCTTAACTCTAGGAAATTCTTTTGGGTCTGAGGAGCAGACCTAAGGCCTAGGCTAAAGGCCTGAATCAGCCGTATGGGAAGAATGTAAGCCAGGAGGCTAAAGTATTGAGTGTGCAAGATACAGTAATGGTGGAACCCCCCTGAGTGGGTACTGATGACTTTGTGAACTTTTACATGCTATTAAATAAAAGTGGGCTACCAGGCTCTTAAAAATACAGTTTTGTACTGGTGTACTCACTGGAAAACGCACCTACCATTTGAGTCTGATAACCCCAATCTTTATATATATATATATATATATATATATATATATATATATATATACAGTCAGCCTAGTATACATATATATCTACTGCATACAGTTTAGCTCAATCTCACTGCAGTCTGTTCCTGGTGGTGTACTGTTTCTACTATACTTCTGGCAGGCAGGTGATTCAGTTATCTGCAGTGTATTTCATGTATATATATATATATATATATATATATATATATATATATAATATATATCTCCACTGCATACAGTAGTTTAGCTAGATCTCACTGCAGTTCGTTCCTGGTGGTGTAATGTTTTTACTATACTTCTGGCAGGCAGGTCATTCAGTTAGCTGCAGTGTATTATATATATATATATATATATATATATATACACATTCAGTATATAATCTCACGCAGGACACTCCAAGCGACCCTACATCCCCACATCCCCCTCCTGGCGGAACCAGAATTTTTGGGCGCCATCAAGGGTCTAAAACTAGGCAAATGTCCGGGCCCAGGTGGCTATACCCTGCGATTCTACAAAACAATTGCACCCCTACTAACGCCATTCCTAACCTGAGCCTTCAAGGCAATCAACAATACTACCCTTCCCTCCAGAGACCTCCTATCAGCCAACGTATCCATTCTCCTGAAGCCCGGTAAGGATCCCTCGCAATGCAGTACCTAACGCCCCAAATCCCTACTAAATATAGACCTAAAACTATTTGCGAAGGTGCTCGCCAACCGCCTTTCACCACTACTACCAGAGATTGTCCAGGGATTATCCATAGAGATCAGGTCGGTTTTGTGCCCCGGGTAGGGAAGCCAGGAACAGCACGACTAAAACCAAATACCTTATCTCCTATATCCAGCGCCATGACTCCTGTCTTTTGATGCAGAAAAGGCATTTGACCGGGTCAACTGGCGCTTTCTGTGACTTTCCCTAGAACAAATAGGTCTTGGATTCCCCTTCATCACAAAAATCTGTCTCTTTATTCACACCCCTCTGCATCGGTCTTGGTGAATGGCACCTCATCAGAGGCATTCAATATATCCAATGGCACCCGTCAAGGTTTTCCTCTCTCCCCGCTCCTATTTGTTATCGTAATTGAACACCTGGCGTGTGCCATTCATCAATATGCCTCCATAATTCAAACACCCTCCAAACACCATAAACTATCTCTTTACGTGGACAATTTATTAATATATGCTCGACAACCTCACACAACCCTACCCTCACTCTGAATTTAAACACACATCATTTTAAGGGGGCGTTCCGGCAAATATATTTTTTTGTAAAAGTCAGCAGCTACCAACACTGTAGCTGCTGACTTTTAATAAGGACACTTACCTGTCCAACGATCCCATGATGTCGGCCGCCCCCCAAGGCCGATCCATCCATCGGATCGACTGCTGGCACCTCCATCCTAATGAAAGGAAACAGGCAGTGGAGCCTTGCGGCTTCACTGCCCATTTCCTACTGCATATGCGCGAGTCGAGCTGTGCTTTGTGAATGGCCCCATTGTTTTCTGGGACACACACATGTCCCAGAAGGCAACAGGGCCACTCACCGAAGAGGAGGAAGCGCCACGGAATAGGAAGAGGCATATTAGGAAGACTGCCTAGCAACAGCGTTTCAGGTAAGTGAAAAAAAAAGCTTTTTTTTATTTATTCTTTTTATTTTTTTTATTTTATTAATGCATTTTTTTTGGGTGCCCCTCCACTTTAAGCTCAACATCTCCAAAACAAAGGCCCTCAATATTTCTTATCCACGTCAACCATGTCCTTGCTTCGCTCCAATTATTCTTTTCAATGGCAGACCAAGGGCATCTCCTATCTGGGCATAACGATTCCCTTCAACCTCTCTAACCTCTTTACACTAAACTATATCCCTCTCCTCTCCCGTCTTCAGAAAGACTTAGCTTCCTGGGGGGGAACAGCCCTACCCTGGTTTGGTCGTATTAACACCCTCAAGATGGACACCCTACCCAAATTATTATATCTCTTCCAAACCCTACTTGTTATTATCTCCAAATCCTTTTTTCTGCCCTGCGCTCACTGTATTTTCCTGACAGACTCCATGGAAGCCAACGTGTGGGTTTAGTCCTGCCTCCATTACCCTATAGGACTATACTCCCATAAATCTTTGCTCCCTGCCAGAGGCCGTGTTCTTTTTTTGCCCTCCTCCAAAGGACCTAGCATGCGTCTTTCTACCCTGAAGACTTGCGTTTTCTCCTGCGATGCGGACCGGCCGAGCGACTTGGAGTCGCATGTTTCCAATAAGCTCTAGCTACTAGCAGAGTATGGAAGAGGCACATGGAAGAGGCGCTGAAGAGGTGTATTCCTGATCACTGACAGGTTAAACCGCATTCTGGTCATAAGCCTAGCTACTTGTAGGTGACTGTCGCCCCCCCCCAAAAAAAAGTCCGGCATGTATGTTGGTGGCTTACCTTCGGCTGGTGTCCGTGTGCAGGAGTGGTGAGTTCTGATGTCTGTCCATGGCAGCCGTTCTCTGTTTTTTTTTTTTATTTGTTTGTCCTGTGTTTTTTTGCCTGTGCTACTGTGTCCCCACACACCATTGGTACGGTGTGTCTGGCTAGCAGGGCAGCTGGTTTTCCTGCGTTCCAGCCACTGAGCTACTTCCTCGTTCGCCGCACGGTTGTTCTGTGCATGCGTGAAGCCGGCGCGAGAACAAGGCTTGGTTCGTGCATGCGCGTAGTGGTTTTCGCGCATGCGCACTAGCATTATGATTGTCGCAGTTGATGACGTCATTAAGGCGACAGTTTTAAAAGGGAAAAACGGCTTACAAGCCTCTGGGATGCTTGTAAAGCCTACAGTGCCATTCCTGAGTGTCTGTTTCCTTCGGCAAAAGGTATGAGTCTGTGGGGAAAATTCATACTACCTGTTTTTTCCTAACTGTTCACTGTATTTAGTTGGGGCTGTTTTTATTTCAGCCCTGATGGACCCTTCCAGAATTCTGGATTCGTCACCGCCTGCTAGTGGCCAGCCCTCTCGTAGCAGGTATTTGGTTGGGGGATTCCCTTGGATTACCTGCTGGGGGGGATATTGAAATATCAGTGTATGTTGTTCCACTAACACAGTTGTTTTTTTCCTTTCCAGACCCTCTAGGTCTACCCAACACCAGAGTTCTAACAGAGGAAGTGATTCGTCAAAATCCCATCGCTGGCATTCCTCTTCCAGATCCAGACGCCACGGTTCTCCTCCGAGAACTAGTCACCATAGCCGGGAACCATCCCGTCCTTCCACGGCTTGCTCCAGTCAAACAGCAGAAGGATTATGTTGGGGGTGTAGGACACATGTCCCTGCAGACAAGTCCCTTTGTGATGCCTGCTATGTTAAGGCAACTGGTGAAAGGAGTGACTCTGACCAGCAACTGAAATCTCTGGTTGAGAAGATGGTCAAGGACAGTTTAAAGAAGTTGGAGGCCCCCCATTTGTCTCCCGTAGAGTCTCCAAGGTCTCCAGGGAGGGATGTTCAGGCTCAGGACACTTGGGATTCCTCTTTGCCTAGCCATCCGTCTGCTGCCCTCTCAGATAGTGAATCTGAGGAAGATGAGGCTGGTTCCAGTTTAGATTTTTCTCTGCTCCCTCCTTTGGTCAAAGCCATCAAGGAAATGTTGAATTGGCAACATCCTGTAGCAGCTCCGGCAAAACAGAAACATTTTTAAGCAACTAAAGAAGGAGCGTATTAGCTTCCCCTTTCTTTCAGAATTGGGGGAAGTGATCACGGATGAGTGGGGTAAAGTAGAGAAGAAGAATTCTCTCCTGTCCAAAATTCAGAGGCTTTACCCCTTTAAGGAGGAAGAAGTTAAGCAATTGGAATCTTCCCCTCTGGTGGATGCGGCAATAATGACTATCAGACATGTGACCCTTCCTCTGGAGGATACAGTCTCTTTCAAGGACGCTCTGGATAGGAGGATGGATTCTGACCTGAAGCGGTTCTATCTTACGGCAATTATGGCCTGTAAACCAGCCTTGGCCTTGGCTGCCTTGTCTAGAGCAATGGAAGTCTGGTCTGATAATGTTGACGAGACACTCAGAAACGTCTCGGAAGATCTTGCCAAGAGTTCACCCATCCAGGAACTGAGGCTGGCCTCGGCTTTCTTGGGGGAGGCCTCGATTGACATTATTCGGCTGGTGGCTCGAGTTATGCTTTCCTCTGTGACTGGCAAGCGTGCCTTGTGGCTCCGTCCTTGGCTAGCCAATCCTGCTTCAAAGCAGGTCTGGTGCCGAATACCCTTTGACGGTTCGTCTCTTTTCAGCAATAAACTGGATAGTGCGATAACTCGGGCCACTGGGGGTAAGTCGGGGTTTCTTCCCCAAGACAGGCATCTGCAGAGCCAAAGAAGATTGTTTCCAAGGAAGCAGAATCAAGACCGTGCCAGAGAGGCACGCAGTTATAGGCCTGGACGGTAATTTTCCAGACAGAGGTCCAGACAAACGTCTCTCAAGAAGACTGCGAAGAGCAGTTCGACTGGGAAGAAGGAACCGACCAAGTCCTTTTGAGATCGGGCCCGCCCAGACGGTCCAGGTAGGAGCTCGTTTGCTCCATTTTCGGCACGTCTGGGCGGCCTCGATACAGGATTTTTGGACCGTCAAGACGGTCTCTTCTGGACACACTTGGACATTCAGCAGTGTCCCCAAGTTCAAGTGTGTTCCCACATCCATTCTGGTGTCAGAAGAAAAAAGGCAAATACTTTCAGCCTACGTAAAACCTTTGTTGGATCAAGGCGCCGCTATTCCCGCTCCAGTCGACCAATGCGGCATGGGAATGTATTCCGCTCTTTTCTTGGTCCAGAAGAAGAACGGTGCATGGAGACCCATAATAGACTTGACACATCTAAATCGCTTCATAAAAAAGGAAAGGTTCAAGATGGAGACCCTGTCCACGATCCAACAGTCAATGCAGCCAGGGGACTGGCTTGTCTCAATAGATCTCAAAGACGCCTATTTTCACATCTCGTGGCAACAGAGTTCCATTTTTTCAGTTCTCCATAAGCCAGCTTCACTTGCAATTTACATGTCTTCCCTTCGGTCTGTCAACTTCTCCACATACATTCTCAAAGGTCCTGCTGGCAGTCGTGGCATTATTAAGAATCAGAAAAATCCAGATTCATCACTACCTGGACGATCTGCTCCTTCTGGCTCAGGACAGAGATTGTCTCTTGGAACACAGGGATCAGACCATTTCAACCCTCAAGGAATTCGGGTGGCTCCTGAATCTGGAAAAAAGACAGTTAGTGCCTGCGCAGTCTCTCGTGTTCCTCAGAGCACTTTTCGACACAGTAAGAGGTACCATCTCTCTGCCCGAAGAGAATGTCGCAATAGTTCGAGACAGGGTTCGCCTGGCTCTCTCTTTTTCTCATCTCAGCGCACTTCATTGTCTAAGGATCATAGGCACCATGGTGTCCACTATACCAATGGTGAAGTGGGCACAATGGAGGATGCGCCCCTTTCAGATGGGTTTCCTTCACCAGTGGTCGGGAGAGAAGATCCAGTCCATCTGTATCACTCAGGTCATGAGGGGTTCCCTCCTCTGGTGGCTTCGTCGGGAGAACCTGCTAAATTGCTATTCCATTCTTCCAATCAAGTGGATCACAGTAACGTCAGATGCCAGCAACAGAGGATGGGGGGCACATTGTCTGACGGAGGTGGCTCAGGGCATTTGGGGCTTCCCCTCTCAGGGAATAGTGTCAAATATTCTAGAGTTACGTGCAGCCTTTCTAGCATTACTGGCCTTTCCGCATCTGATAGTGGGAACATATGTAGTCCTCAGGCTGGACAATACGACAGCGGTAGCCTATATAAGGAAGCAAGGGGGCACCATAAGTTGATCTCTGCTACTGGAAGTGGAACCGATCATGCGTTGGGCCCAGAAGAATCTGGCCAACTTAACGGCCGCCTATGTGCCTGGAGTTCTCAATGTCCAAATGGACTTTCTCTCACGAGTTCACTTGGACAACAACGAGTGGGCTCTTCACAAGGATGTTTTCAAGTGGATTTTAACCTTGGGGATTTCTCCAGAGGTGGATCTCTTTGCCTCCCGATACAACAGGAAGCTAACGAGGTTCTATTCGAGGTTCAGGGATCCGCGAGCCATACGGGATAGACGCTCTAACAGAACAGTGGTGGTTCCACAGGGCATACGCCTTCCCTCCAATCCCAATCATCTTTCAGTTCCTGAGGAGACTCAGATGGGAAGAGGTGGAGATAATAGCCATAATTCCTCACTGGCCCAACAGGCCTTGGTTTTCTCTCCTATCCCTCCTCAGCTTCCAGGATCCAGTTCCTCTTCCGTCCAGACGGGATCTGCTCTCCCAAGGCACGATTCTCCACCCATGTCCAGCTCACCTACAGTTGAGGGCCTGGTTCTTTAGAGGGGAAGGTTGGAAGCACTAGGATGTCCCAAGGAAGCTATTCCCACTCTCTTAAGTGCTAGAAGACGGAGCACTAATAAAGTGTATGAACGGATTTGGGCTAAGTTTGCGTCCTATATGTCCTCCAGAACTAATTCATGCGGCTCACTTGCCACTAGTTTTGGACTTTTTTTCCCATCTTGATAAATCTCTTTCCATCAGAGAGCTCACATGGAATCTGCCTTTTTGGTAGCTATCACCTTGGCAAAGAGGGTATCGGAAATTCAGGTTCTAGGAGCCAAAGAACCTTTCTTAACCTTCTTCCTGGACAGGGTGGTCCTGGTTCCAATGTTGGGGTCAAACCCTAAGGTCACCTCGATTTTTCATGAGAATCAGGAGATCTAAGTCCCCACCTTCAGGTCCACTGGTTCCTCAGATGTTCATCCTCTCGATGTTGGTGGCTCCTTAAAGCAATACCTGGAAGTTACAGCTCCATTTCGTCAGTCGGATTATCTGTTCGTTCTGTTCTATGGGAAGAACAAGGGCTTCCGTGCATCACTTAGATCAATTGCTACATGGTTCAAGCAATCCAGTGGGCATATAGAGAGAAGGGCTTGGCTCCTCCTCAGGCGGTAATGCCACATTCAACCAGAAGTCTTTCTACCTCGTGGGCGGCCTCACACCATGTGGCTCCTGATGTTATCTGCAGGGCAGCATCTTGGTCATCAATCCACACCTTCATCACTCATTATTGTGTTGAGCCGGCGGCTCTATCTTCAGTTGTCTTTGGTGTTAAAGTTTTGTCGGTTGACAGTGTCAAATAAATCTTTGTTTATTCAGCATTTTTTCCCACTCGGGTGTGTTTGGCGAGTTATTTCCCACACGTTGGCTGCAATGGAGTCCGTCAGGAAAACTGAAAATTTATGTCAAAATACTTACCGTAATTTTCTTTTCCTGATGGACTGGCAGCAGGAGTTCCTTCCCAAATGGCTGAAGTAGGATAGTTACCGAACACGGCCTCTGGCAGGGAGCAAAGATTTATGGGAGTATCGTCCTATAGGGTAATGGAGGCGGGACTAAACCCACACGTTGGCTGCCATGGAGTCCACCAGGAAAGGAAAATTACGGTAAGTATTTTGACATAAATTTTCAGTTTTATGTCTCTTTCTGTCTGCGGCACGACAACTTAAACCCCTCTTTTGGAAAACAACCACTACCCCCAGTTATCTCTTTGGGTCTCCACAATGAATGACATCATGAGAATGGAGGAGATGTTGACACTCGACAATAACACCTATGACAAATATAATGTTTTGCGGTCTGTCTGGCTGCGCAACTCCTCCTCTGATATCCTGGCTGGCATGCTCCATGTTCCTTCAAGCCCAACCCCACCTTTACCATGATCTTTCCCCAAAACATAGGGATGACCCTCAATTTTCAAGTTACTATATTTCCATCCCAGGCTTTCCCAGCAGATTCCCCCCCCCCCCTCCTTCTCTCTCAATCTTTTCTTTCCTTATCTTTCTTCCTCCTTTCTTTCTTCCCTCTGATCTTCTATTGTTTGACATAAATTGAATTTATGGCTATTAACAAAACTTCAGGCACAAGCGATGCTGTAGGCGATAGCCATTTGGTACACTCTTTGACGCTTTCTTTTAATTAATGTGTCAATTGTATTTCTGATATACTGTTTATTCTACCAATAAAAACATTTTTAACCCTAAAGACATCCTCCGCCTGGGGCTGGATGGTTTCTCGATCTGCTACTAGAAAGAAATTTGGCACCCTCCTAGAACCCTTCATTGCACATTTTTTTAACTCTCTCTGGGATGGAGCCCCTATACCTAACGACCTGAACGCAGCTTTTATCACAGTCATACCCAAACCAGGGTAATTACCAACCCATTTATCCTATAAATAATGACCTTAAAATCATGACAAAAGTCCTGGCGATGAGACTTTCCAGTTTTATTGCTGGATATATTCACAAAGATCAGGTGGGCTTCATCCCGATGAGACAAGGCCCCGACCACATTCGTAGGGCAATAGATCTGATCTTCCTCCTACAATCCCACTGGGATGGGGGGCCCTAACAGGAAGGCTTTCTTCTATTCTTAGGTCTTCAGAAAACCTTCGACTCTGTGTCCTGGCCATACCTCTTTGAGGTTCTAGAACAATGGGGGTGTGGTGACAAGTGCCAAAGGGTTATCCACACCCTATGCTCTAACCCAAATGCCCAAATTCGCTTAGTGGGCCATTATTCTGATTCTTTTGACATCAAAATAGGAAATAGACAGGGCTGTCCACTGAATCATTGGCAATAGCCATTATATCCAATCCTGACATTAAAGGGGTGTGATGTGGCCAGGAAGAGCATAGGTGTGCCCTCTTTGCAGACAACATGCTGTTATTTCTCACCTCACCACTAATATCTACCCCCAACGTCTCCCAGCTGTTCCAGGAATTTGGCTCCATCTTGGGCCTACAAGTTAACGTAACCAAATCCATATCGTTAAACATATCTACCCAATCTAAACTGATAGACCAGCTCAAACAACACTTCCCCTTCACCTGGGCAGTGAAAACGATCCCTATCTCTGAATGAAACTGACCAACAACATAGGAAACCTATACACAGTCAACTACCCGCATGTGTTCCGCACTCTTGAGGGAGACCTAAAATCATGGTCAAAGTGTGGTCTATCCTGGCTGGGTACGATAAAAGCCATTAGGATGACACTACTACCTCGCCTTCTATACTTATTTCGTTCCCTACCTATTCCTATCACAAACCTGGTTTAACTAAGTTTCAGGCCAAAATGATCAGATTCGTCTGGGGAGACAAGGGACATTGATTTACCAAAGAGATCCTACTCCACCTTAAAGCGGAGGTCCACCCTAAAATGGACCTCCGCTCATCGGAATCCCCCCCCCCTCCGGCGCCACAATCGGCACCTTTCAGGGGGGAGGGGGGTGCAGTTACCTGGATAATCCAGGTAACTGCACCCACTTCCGGGCTAGCTCTCTGCGGAACGGGGCGTACGTTACGCCCCCGTTCCGCAAGCGCCCGCCCCCTTCAGCAAGTGCCCCGCTGCCTGCTGGGAAACACACAGCTCCCAGAGGCAGCGGGGACCGTCCGGATTGCGCCGCGCGGCTCGCGCATGCGCAGTAGGGAACCGGGAAATGAAGCCGAAAGGCTCCATTTCCTGATTCCCATACCCAAGATGGCGGCGGGACCCGGCAGCCGAGCGAGCGATCGGCTTCGGGTGCCGACATCGCGGGCGCGCTGGACAGGTAAGTGTCACTATTTAAAAGTCAGCAGCTGCAGTATTTGTAGCTGCTGGCTTTTAAAAAAAAAAAAAAAAAACGCGGAGTCCCGGTGGACTCCCGCTTTAAGAATCAGGGCGGGCTAGGATTCCCAAATGTATGGCTATACTTCCAAGCAGCCCAACTGGCTCAATTTTCCATCATATACTCCAAGGGCCCCAAACCAGACTGGGTCTCTCTGGAGAGATAGGCTGTCACCCACCACACGCTTGACTTCCTACTCTGGTGACCAGCTAAACAGAGGCCTGTTATCATGGCTCCCACTCTCTCGCACTCCCTAGCACTATGTGACAAAATACACAAACAAACCCAACTGATCTTCCCACTGAAGCCCCTCTCGCACTTTTTCCACAATCCTGAATTTCCCCCAGGGATGAATATTTTTTGATTCCGCTGGTGGCTGAATACGGGGCTCTTTAGAATAGGACATTTTTTAACCTCAAATGGCCCGATATCATTAGGGCACTACCTAAGCAAACTAGACATGCCAAAATTTGAGAAGTTCAAACTTTCCCAGATAAGACACTTCCTCCACTCACTATGGACTGACAAGTCGGACCCTCCTAAATCTACCCTGTATGAATAATGGTGCTCAAGCATTACGGATCAGAGGGGAGGTATCTTCATCATATACTCTTCCCTGGCAGACAAGGCTAGCATTCCAGCATACGCCTGATCCTGGGAGTCGGACCTGGAAATGCAGCTGGACCCTTACAGATGGTTCCAAGCATTCCATAGATCATCTAAAGGTATTTTGGCGATCCCCCTTTGTTATAGAGGTTGTGGTCATGTTGGCACGCCGCTCCATATCTGGTAGACTTGTGCTCAAATTAGAAGCTACTGGAACAAATTCCTTCATGTGCTGTGAAAGGTAACAGGGGTCGAGATACCGCAGGACCTCACCTACATCCTCCTGAATCGTAGGGTTCACAACATCCCTAAACATACACAGCAACTTATCCTATTTATGTGCCTAGGAGCCAAACGAACCATAGCGAAAGCCTGGAAAAAAACAACAGTGTTGATCTTAGCAACTAAGCAGAACATTTCTTGGATCATGGCCCAAGAACAAATAGTGCCTAAGCTGTTGGACACAGCCCTTTATTTTGAATGGTATGGGAATCCTGGGCTTCAAATATTAAGATCCCGCTTTACCGGTGTCATCTGCTAGCATAAAGGAACCTCCAGAGTGGCCGACTACCCCTTCCGTCCTTCTGGTCTTTTCCCATTCCTTCTATTCTTCCCCGCTTTCTCTCTTACCTCTTCTTCACTGTACATACCATCAGAAATGTTAGTATTGTTTGAAGGCTACTTCCTCAGGTCCTCACAAGGAAACTTAACACTCCTCCTAAACCTCTATGCAATGCTGATAGACTAGAACGCTTTGGAACTATCTAGATTAATTTCAAATTAAAACATTTCCCATCACCCGGAGTTAGTTATGTCCTGGGGCTCTACTGAGGTTTACACCTCCTGGGAGAGGAGGAGGGGAACTGATGGGGCCCTTCGTTGGCCTAAGCCCATAGGCACTGTTACTCCACAGTGTGAACACATAGGGGTGGAGTGATTATCCTAGGGGGCTTAGCGAGGTATGGGTCAGTCTCACTCAATTTCACCAGGACCCTCCGCTTCAGAGGATTCTATATATAGGCTCTGTTCGAATCAGATAAAACCCGAAGGTCTATCCTCACAAAATGGTACTTCCATGGTTAATAGTATTATGCGTACGACAATCAACTGTTTTGCCTTCACCAACTGCTTGTTATATGCTAATTGTTTTTGTGGGCCTTGTTGGCCACCCATCTGTCTATTGCAGTCTACGATAAATGCAATTGATTTTACTCTTTTTATATACATTCAATAAAAATATTGAAAAGGAAAACAGGAATAGAAAAAGCAACTAACAGGCGTTACTTGGCAAGTATACCCATTGCTCTTTGGGCAAAAGAGCTAAGACCCATCTTATAAGAGAGTAAATCAGTAATAAAGTAAGTCATCCCATCCACTTCCCCACTCATTACAAAGGACTAACTGAAAGATATAACCCTAGAATGCGCACCCTTTCACACTTGCTGGAGCCTATGCAGGACTGGCTGGGGAGAGGCCAACCCCGGAGTATCCAACCACGCTTGCCAAATGGAGAAAAAAATATTGTTGAGCATTTCCATGCTGATAAGTCAATTTTTCAAGTATCAAGAGAGAGTTAACTTTTACCACCCAGTGTTTCTTAGTTGGGGTGTATGGTGACATAAAAAAGTGGGCAATTTGTGTGCAGGCAATATATAAGACAGAGTACTACAACATTGACTGGTGGGGTAAAGATTTTCCCATTAATGGCAACCCAGAAGACAAATGTTTGTAGGAACAGTAATGATATGTACTAAAGAAATAATATGTCACATCTTTCCAATACCGAAATTATTTGGGAAAATGCCACAACATATGGATTAAATCACCCACATCTCTACCACACTTAGAACAGAGAAGGGTATCTCTCAGGGGGGTTGCTTGGTGGGAAAATGACCAAGGGCTTCACCCAGAAGGCAAATTTGAGAACCCCTCCCACATTTTAAACTAAGTCCAGCCCAAGCCCGGCATCATGGGGGGGGGGGGGGGGTTAGGCTCACTTGCTGGTTGCTGCCTGGCTCACCATTGCCCATCAATGTAGCCTGATCAGTGCCCATCAATGCAAACTCACCAATGCCCATCAATGCAGCCTCACCAATGCCCATCAATGCAGTATCACCAGTTCCCATTAATGCAGCCTCACCAGTGCCCTTCAATGCAGCCTCATCATTGCCCATCAGCTCAGCCTCACCAATGCCCATCAATGCAGACTGATCAGTTCCCATTAGGTCAGCCTCACCAATGCCCATCAATGCAGCCTGATCAGTACCCATCAATGCCTTACCTGTGCCCATCAATGCAGCCTCATCAGTGCCTATCAGCTCAGCCTTACCTGTGCCCATCAATGCAGCCTCATCATCAGTGCCCATCAATGCAGCCTGATCAGTGCCCATCAATGCTAGTTTACACACAGCAGGGAACTCCTGCTTACCTGGCACTCACAGTCACACAAAGTCCCACCTCCTGGACCGGCTCCTATGATGGACATCACATGTCCCAGCATTGGACCAGTATGATGTCCAGGAGGTGGGACTTTGCAGTGCGGTAAGCGAGAGACCCCCGCTCTGTGTAATCTGGTGGCGTTCACCCTCCTTCCTTTCCTGCAAAGCGGCCCCAGGGCAGTCTGGCCCTGTATAGCCCCAAAGTTCCAAGCCTTGGGACTCAAGGCTAATATACCTGAACTAGAAATATGAGACCCAGGGCTTTTTGGGGGCCCACTCAGGGCTATAGCCCCGGTCAGTCCCCCCTCCTGACACCACTGGTATCTCTCCTTCCCCAGTGATGCAACTAAACCGTGGTTCAACGTGCCCTATGTAACAAAAGTTGTTGTAATAATTTGTGAGAGGGGGAGACAAAAATAAGAGATATAGACTGTAAACATATTTCCCAGACCTCTCCCCCAAAATCTCCCAGCTCTTGCTTCCATTTTCTCCTGCAAGGCAACCTGGACACATCCTAAAATACCGATTGTAAGGCAGAATAGATTAAAGAGATCATATCTTTTTTATTCTGTTCTTGGGAAACCTCACACAGAGTAGGGTGGTCAACTTATAACAGAGCAGAATGTTGCGCTTGAGCCTAGAAAGCATGGCTGAGTTGAAGGTATTTGTAGAACTGTTGTCTGGGTAATGCAAATTCCCCCTATAGGTTAGTGAATAACTTTCAAGTTATTTTGGTCAACATTTGGGTCATATTGCGTACTCCTATGGCCTTCCAAAATTGAAAATCTGACAGCCTAGTTATCGCAAAGACCAAAAAGGTACCAAAGGTTTCACCCCCAGATGCTAGGATCTCGAGTCGCATCTCCACGCTGTCATCCTCACCTGAATTACAAATTATGGCAAGCCAGGGTGAGCCATTGGAACAAATTGATGGTGCAACTGCTTCTGACATCTTAGCCCCTGTATATGTGACTAAAGATGTCCTTTCCTCCATCCTGCAGGGTTTGGAAGGAAGATTAGCAGCTTTAATAGTATCCTCTATTCAAATGGATAGGAAGCGTGCTAGATCCCCCTACCCCACTTGCAGACTCTTTTCAAGGGGAACAGTGGGCACAGGATGAGATGTTACCCTCAGACAATCAGGAGGAAAGACAAACCGATGATTCCTCTGCTGAATAAACAATGGTAGATGATCCCTTTTCAGCCTCACAATCTGAGAAATTGCTGTTACGATCTCTTACGGAGATGGTTCGTTCTACTTTCATGCTACCCCTAACGGAGACTCCTAAAAGCTTGGTTTCTTCCTTGGGTTCCTTAAAATCCTCACAGCCTTTGCATGCGTTTTCTGTCCATGCATTACTAGAACAGCTTATTTTTTTCTGAATGGGATCACCCAGATAAGCATTTTCTCCCTGCAAAGAAATTTCCAGTTCTCTATCCCATGGAGGAGAAATTCACCCAAAAATGGAAAGTACCAGCAGTTGACACTGCGATTTCCAGCGTGAATAAAAGCCTAACTTGTCCAGTAGACAATGCACAAATGCTTAAGGATCCAACAGATAAAGGGTTGGAATTCCTGTTAAAATCTACTTTTACCTTGGCAGGTGTCGTTACTCAGCTTGCAGTCACTGCAATAGGCGTCTGTCAATCCCTAAAGGACCAATTTAGACAGGCCCGTAGACTCCCTGGTGGTATTCCCGAGTCTGGCTCGGGGTGAGATTTCAGTACCAAAAGTGGTAACCCTGAGCCAGACTCTGGATCGCATGGCAGGATCCATGTAGAGGTTACTTACCTTGTCCCCAGGATCCAACAATATCTCCCCGCTGTGATCTGCGAGCCGCCATGTCTCACTCGATCTGTCACAGTGCTGGGCTCCTTTCCCTGTGAGCGTTGCGACGCACGGAGACGGAGTTCGGCACCAAATTCAAAAAGTAAAAAACACAGTATAGATACAGTATACTGGAATTTTACAGATTACAGTACTGTATCAAATAATTACACACCCCTTTTGTCCCTAGTGGTTTGTTCAGAGTCCTGCATGCAGTTTTATGTTATAAATACTATTCTTTCTGCCAGGAAACTGGAGATTGTCCATAGCAACCAAAAAATTTCAGTTTATGTTAAAAGTGGTTTTAGACCAGCTAGAAAACAGCGATAATAAATTAGAATCACTTGCAGAATTGAGCGATAGTGATTCGTGGGGAAATTCATCATCAAACACTAAAAGTAATGACAGCGACAATTCTGCAACTGAGCACATTTCTGTGTTTTAGATTTGATTACATTATTGAATCATTTTTATTATTATTATATTATTATTTTTTATAACTATTTATAGTTATTTATTATATTATAATTTATGATTTCGTGTTTCAAACTTTATCATACCCGGGATGTCTACTAGACTCTTGTTTGGACAGATTTAATTGAGCTATTTCTAATGCCCCCCACACATGGTCGAACATTCTGACAACAAAATCCGTTGGATTTTTTCAGACGGATGTTGGCCCAAACTTGTCTTGCATATACACGGTCACACAAAGTTGTCGGAAAATCCGATCGTTCAGAAAGCGGTGACATATAACACGTACGACGGGACTATAAAGAGGCCAGTAGCCAATAGCTTTCATCTCTTAGTCTATTCTGAGCATGAGTGTCACTTTGTCTGTAAGAATTGTCTACACGCGATCGGAATTTAAACGATCGGATTTTGTCGTCGGAAAATTTTAGATCCTGCTCTCAAACTTTGTGCGTCGGAAAATCCGGCAGAAAAAGTCAGATGGAGCCCACACACGATCAAATTTTCTGACATGATCCGATCGCACATTTTCCATCGGAAAATCCGACCGTGTGTATAGGGCATTAGAATTACAGGCCTACAATATAAAACGCTAAATAATGCAAAATAATGGTACCGCTTTCAGCACCTAAAATCTGAAAACATCATACCACCAGGGAGGTTGAAGAGGTTCCTGTACAACAAGCCCGGGAATTGGCTGAACTACCAAAAGCATTATGCTTTGCCATAGATGCCATTAAAGATTTGATACACCAGGCGTCCCACCTTATGCTTATGCTAGTACATAATGCAAAGAATCCTATGGTTAAAAAATTGGTCAGCCGAAGCACCATGTAAAAACCTCCTAACTGGGTTCCCTTTTCATGGGGAGCGGCTATTTGGGGAATATTAGGACAAATATAACCAAAATCTCAGGATCAGACCCAGGCTCAAAAGAAGTCCTGGGGCCAGAAACCTGCAAAGCAGAATGCTAAAGCCTCATCATGAAGAGGCAACCCCCCTCACCAAGGTGGGGGGAAGACCTGCAGTTTTCAGAAGTCTGGCAAGAGGAAATTCAGGACAGATGGGTCATCTCCACGGTAATACTGGGGTACAAGCTGGAATTTCGTGACTTTCCACCGTCTTGTTTCCTGAGGTCAAGCGTTCTCAAAGATCCAGAGAAAAGACATTCTCTGTTTCAGGCACTAGACCATATAATATCTCAAGGGGGATCATACAGTTTCCCACAAAAGAGCAAGGTTTGGGGTTTTATTAAAATCTTTTTATGGTACCAAAACCAAATGTATATGCCAGACCTAATCTAGATCTAAAAAATCTAAATCAGTTCCTGAAGATTCACTCCTTTCACGTGGAGACGATCAGGTCAGTAGTTTATATCCTTCTAGGAGAAGAACTTCTGGCATCTATCAACATCAGGGATGCATATCTGCATGTTCCTATATTTCCCACTCACCAAAGGGTTCTGCGGTTTGAGTTAGAACAGCAGCATTTCCAGTTTGTAGCCCTGCCCTTAGGGCTACCTACAGCATCCTGGGTGTTCATAAAATTGCTGGCCCCACCTCTAGCCAAGGTCACAAGTAAGGGCACAAGGCATAACAGTTGTGGTGTGACTAGACGATCTATTGCTAAACCATATCTATTGCTAGACCAGTCATTGGCTCATGTGGAGCAAAGTGTACGCATTACAACCAGTTATCTGGAAAGTTTGAGTTGGATTCTCAACCTAGAGAAATCTTCCTTAATACCGCTAAAAAGGCTGGAGTACTTGGGTCTGATTATTGACACAGCCCAGGAAAAGGTTTTCTTGCCTCAGGCAAAGATCAACTCCATAAGAGAGCTGGTGTGGATGGTCAGGTCAAAAGGCGATCCCTCCATTCACTTTTGCATGAGGTTGCTAGGAAACACGATGGCTTCCTTAGAAGCAGTTCCCTATGCCCAGTTCCATTCAAGACTGTTGCAAAACAGCATCCTGTCTACTTGGAACAAAACAATTCAAGCTTTAGACTTGCCAATGCGGCTGTCCCCAAGAATGTCCCAAAGCCTCAGTTGGTGGTTACTAACCCAGAATCTACTGAAAGGAAAATTCTTCAGACCAGTTATCTGGAATGTGGTAACGACAGATGCCAACCTTTCAGGCTGGGGAGCAGTAATAGAAAAGACAACTGTCCAGGGACAGTGGTCAATAGCTGAAAGAACCTTGCCCATCAATATCCTAGAGATTCGGGCAGTGTGTCTGGCTCTGAAGGCCTGGACGTCCAGGTTTACGGGATTGTCCTGTCAGGATCCAATCTGACAATGCCACAGCTGTGGCCTATATCAATTACCAAGGGGGCACCAAAAGTCTCTCACGGCAGAGAGAGGTGGACCATATTCTAACTTGGGCAGAAAGGAATGTTCCGTGCCTATGAGCAGTCTTCATTCTGAGAGTAGAGAATTGGCAGGCAGACTATTTGAGTCGCCAGCAATTATTCCCAGGGGAATGGTCTCTTCACCCCGACATTTTTTGGGCTGTTTGCCAAAAATGGGGAACTCCACACGTAGATCTTCTAGTGTCCAGATTCAACATAATGTTAGTCAACTTTGTGACCAGAACAAGGGATCCACTCGCATGCGGAACAAATGCATTGGTGACCCCGTGGGATCAGTTCTCACTGATCTATGCATTTCCCTATGTTCAGGTGCTGCCATGACTTCTTTGCAGGATCAAGTTGGAAAGAAAGCAGGTAATTCTGGTAGCACCAGCATATGATAAAAAACAACACAAGATACTAGCACTTTAAAAGATACTGGTGTGTCCTTTTCAGTTCAGTCTGTATTGTTTATTAAAATAAATTCAAAAACTGTTATCTGAGAAAACAGTACTTGTAATTTGCTGAAAATCCAGAAAGGTTGCTTGCTGTCCTTAGAGGATAGGGGATGTATGTGCACAATCACCTGCGGCAGCTGCTTCTTTAGCCTACAAGTGGAATAAGGCACAAGGGACCGGGTTCTTGTTTATATTTGAGTTTGCTCGGTGCAATTTTATTTTTAAGAGTTGGTGCCCTCCTGTAGGTGACTTTTGGTCTGTCTCCCAGGGAGGAGCAAAAATGTGGGTCCTGTTTTAAGATGTCCCAATGTTTGCCCAAAATGTACTCCATTTTTTTGTATTGTCTGTGAAAGCTAGTAATAAACCGTACAGAGGTTTCTTCCTGGGGCTTAGCGGATTTTGGTTTCTTTCCGGGTAGATAGATGTTATAAGCATGTTCGACTAAATCTGGAGGATAACCCTTGTCAATGAACTTCTCCTTTAGAAGGGAACTCTGTAATATGTAGTCACTGTCTCTGGTACAGTTTTGTCTACGTCTACAAATCTGACCTTTAGGGATGTTTTTTTATCCACGAGGGGTGATGGCAGCTGTTAAAATGAAGGTATGAGTTACCTGCAGTGGGTTTTGTATAATTACGGGCAAAGATGGTGTTTCCCTCGTGGCTCAATTCCAGATCGAGAAAGGCAAGACTATCTTTATCCCATATGGAAGAGAAGGACAAGCCTAACTCGTTATCATTACAATGGCGGATGAAATCGTCTACCTGGGATGGGGTACCATCCCAGATAATCACAATGTCGTCAATGTACCGACCAAAGAATATCACTTGTTGTGCAAAAGGGTTATTATTAAGGATATATCAATTTTCCCACAGACCCATGGTGAGGTTGGCAAAGGAGGGCGCGAAATTAGTGCCCATCGCTGTGCCACGGATCTGTAGGTAAAATTCAGCTTCAAATTCGAAGTAATTATGAGTAAGACAATAAGTTGTTGCCTCCAAAATAAATGATGCTTGTCTGGTGTTGAGGCTTAAATCGAGTGATAAGAAATGTTGTACTGCTAATAAGCCCACCTCGTGTGGAATCGAGGTGTATAAAGAATTTACGTCCAGTGACAACCAAGAGTAGTTTTCATTCCAAATGTATGGGGACAAGAGATCCAGGAGATGTATTGAGTCACGAATATATGAGGGTACATTTTGGGCCAAGAGTTGCAAGAAAAAGTCGCTATACAGGGAAAAGCCGCTGCTGACGCTTTTCATGGAGGCAACGATAGGCCTACCTGGTGGATTTGATGTATCCTTATGTACCTTGGGCAGATGATAAAAGTAAGGTGTGCTATAAAAGCTTTTTTGGATGAAAAGGGCTTCTTTATTGTCAATAACTTGATTAGATACAGCCTTTTGAATGAGAGCCTCGGCTTCAATACGATAGGAGGCTAAAGGGTCGCTGGATAGTTTTTGGTAAATATTTTTATCTGAAAGTAATCTCAATGCTTCGGCCACATAAGTTGTTCTGTCCTGTATGACAATCCCACTCCCTTTATCTGCTGGCTTGATGATAAGGTCAGGGTTATTTAAAAATTGTTTCAGTGACGTTTTTTCTCCAGGCGTTAGATTGTTAATGCAATATTTCTGTTTCTTGGCGGATTGCTCACACAACTTTTGTAAATCTGCCATGGCTACTCTATAGAATGACTCAACATAGGGTCCCTTAGACTTGGTAGGAAAAAAAGACGACTTTGGTTTCAAATTGGTGTGTAGGACTGGGGGTGATGTCTGAAAATGTTGTGTGAAATGTTCCCAGTCTGGGTCTGTTATATTATCTTCAGGGTCTGAGTTGTCATTGTAAATACTAAAGGTACCTAACGTACTGGTAGGGCTATTGGTACAGTCATCAGAGTGAAGTCCTACGGGAGGTGCATTTAGTTGAATTGTGGGTGGCTCTGAGGCTTGTCTTTTAATAGTTTATAAATGAAAATATCTTTTAAGAGTCAGGTTTCTAATGAACTTATTGAGGTCTTTAAATAGTTGGAACGAATTGGGCTGAACAGTGGGGGAGAAGGTGAGGCCTCTGCTTAACATCATCTTGTGTTAGTTCGGATGAAGATAAATTGAATATTTTTACCGTCTCTGAACTTTTGCACTGATGTTTATGTTTTCTTCGTCCGGCTCTACACCCTCGCCTGTAAGTTTTCTTTTTCTCCAGTGTTTTTTATGAGGGCCTCTCTCTAAAAAAGGAGAGAACGTGGGGGGGACAACCTTCTGCAGAAAGAATACTCTAAGGTAAGGGGGGAGGGTTACTAATATAAGGAGGAAACCCTTTATATCAGTGCTCCTTACATTATCGTATTCACTCCCCCCTTACATCAGTGACCCCCGACTGTTTATATTTTCTTCATCCGGCTCTACACCCTCGTCTGTAAGTTTTCTTTTTCTCCAGTGTTTTTTATGAGGGCCTCTCTCTAAAAAAGGAGAGAAGGAAAGGGCCATCGAACGGGATGGAATCTCCCCTTTATCAAAGTCGCCTACAAAGTCACTTATATATTAGTGATCTTATTTCTCTCTTTGTTTCTCTCCTGGAAGGTCTGTGATCATGGGCGTCCGCAGAACTTTTTCCAATTGGGGGCATCATTTCAAGGCCACTCATGCTCCGCCCCTTTTCGACAATCTCATGAAAATCTTTCCACTGGTAATACATATGTGTTATATAACAGATAATTAATCTTCACTTTGTATTGGAAGTTACTCTGGCAGCTGTGTTCCATGCCCATATAGCCTAGAGAATGTACATCTTTTTACATTGCAATACATCTGTTGTGGCCATATTTTGATCTCATACTGTCACTGTATAGGCTGTTTTCATCAAGATAAAAATATGGCAACAACAGATGTATTGCAATGTAAAAAGATGTACATTCTCTAGGCTATATGGGCATAGTACCCAGCCACCTGAGTAACCTTGCGGACGCCCATGCTTTCAAAAACCAGCCCTGGAAAAAATTTCATACCAGCCTCGCAGCATTATTATACCAGCCCAACAGCATAACGTCATTATTTTCTTGTTCATATATATATATATATATATATATATATATATATTCAAATTCCAGTTAATGGTGGTAAGTGATCAATCATCAAGGGGGACCCCAGAAACTCAGAATGTGGGGGGGACAACCTTCTGCAGAAAGAATACTCTAAGGTAAGGGGGGAGGGTTACTAATATAAGGAGGAAACCCTTTATATCAGTGCTCCTTACATTATCGTATTCACTCTCCCCTTACATCAGTGACCCCCGACTGGCCTGGCGGTGCTTTTACTGACCTCCTCTCAGGTGCACTGTGCAGGGCTCAGTCAGTCGGCTCCAGCTTGGAGGTTTTATCCTATAGTCTCCTGTCCACAGTCCACACAAGTCTGACTTCTCCCATGACCCCCATCCCAGTGGTGCTCCCACTCTTGACTCCTCTCCAGACTCCCTCAGAGACTGCAGACATGCTACAGGAGATGGACAGAGACTGCAGACTTGATGCAAGAGCTCAATGCAGCCTCACCAGTGCCCATCAAATTCAGCCTCACTGTGTCCACCAATGCAGCCTCACTGTGCCCATCAAATGCAGCCTCACTGTGCCCATCAAATGCAGCTTTACTGTGCCGTGAATGCAGTCTCACTGTGCCCATCATTGCAGCTCCTTCTGTGCCCCATGTCCCAGTCTGCAGTCCCTGTCTGTGGGAAGGTGTGTTGTTGATGCTCGGTACAGTACCTTGCATGCCAGCAGGATATCCATGATGGCCAGCAGCAGGCAGGGTCTGTTCTCGTTTTGGATGGGGACGGTGCTCCTTCCAGAGGATCTGTCTGCTGTGAGATGGAGTGGTCCCTGGCCACCTGCATCTTCAGCCGTCCTCATTTTCCGGCCCCAGTCAGCCTGCCCTCTGGTCCTGGGGAAGTGGAGAGCACTGAGTGGGAGTTGGAGAGAAGGGGGAGCAAAGAGTACTGGCCGGGTTGGAGAACACATGGGTGGGGGCAAAGAGCGAGGGGGAGTGGAGATCACAGGGGTGGGGAGCAGAGAGCGCTGGGGGGGAACTTGAGAGCACTGGGGGGGGCAACAAGAACAGGGGTAGAGAGCACGGTAGGCTGAGAACACTGGGGGGGGGTAAGAGTGTGGGGTGGTGAAGAGCACTGGGGGGGAAGAAAAACAGGGGTGGAGAACACCGGGGCTGGAGAGTACTGGGGGGGTGGAGAGCACATGGGTGGGGGCAAAATGCAGGGGGAGTGGCGAGTACAGGGGTGGGGAGTGGAGAGTGCTGGGGGGAGCCAAAAAGAACAGGGGTGGAGAGCACGGAGGGTAGAGAGCACTGGGGGGGGGCTGGAGAGCACCAGGGGGGCAGAAAGAACAGGGATGGGGAGAATGGGGGGCTGGAGAGCACTGGGGTGGGGGCTGGAGAGTGATGGGGAGAGCTGAAGAGCACTGGGGGGTGGAGGAAGAACAGGGGGAGAGCACTGCGGGGAGTGGAGAGCACTGAGGGGAGAGCACTGGGGGAGAAAGAACGGGGGAGAGAGGAGAGAACTGGGGGGAGAAAGCACTGGGGGGAGTGGAGGGCACTGGGGGGGGAGAGCACTGGAGGGAGTGGAGAGCACTGGGGGGGAAAGAACAGGGGGGAGAGCACTGGGGGGAGAACAGGGGGAAGAGCACTGGGGAGGAGAACGGGGGGAGAGCACGTAGGGGAGAGGACTGGGGGGAGTGGAGAGCACTGTGGGGGGGGAGAACAGGGGGGGAGCACTGGGCGGAGTGGAGAGCACTGGGGGAACAGGGGGGGAGAGCACTGGGGAGGGAAGGGGGGGAGAGCACTGGGGGGAACAGGGGGAGAGCACTGGGGGAGAAAGCACTGGGATGGTGGCTAGAGAAGGATGGGGAGAGCTGGAGAGCAGCAAGAACAGGGGAGGAGAAAACTAGGGGGGGGACAGGAGAGTGTGGTAGTGGAGGAGAGCACTGTGGGGGGGGGCAGGAGAGTGTGGTGGTGGAGGAGAGCACTAGAGGGGGTGGCAGGAGAGTGTGGTGGTGATGGAGACCACTGGGGGGGCAGGAGAGTGTGGCGGTGGAGTAGAGCGCTGGGGGGGGCAGGAGAGTGTAGTGGTGGAGGAGAGCACTGGAGGGGGTGGCAGGAGAGTGTGGTGGTGGAGGAGACCACTGGGGGGGGCAGGAGAGTGTGGCGGTGGAGGAGAGCGCGGTGGTGGAGGAGACCACTGGGGGGGGCAGGAGAGTGTGGTGGTGGAGGAGACCACTGGGGGGGGCAGGAGAGTGTGGTGGTGGAGGAGAGCGGGGGGGGGGGCAGGAGAGTGTGGTGGTGGAGGAGAGCACTGTAGCCCCCCCCTCGATCCTCCTATCCAGGCACTGTGGCACGGATGGGCATCTACTCCTCTGAATCACAGCGCTGGATGGTTGTGTTCGGCGGCCGCTCTGTAACACAGTCCCGCCCCCCCCCCCCCCAGCCATCCAGCGAGGAGGAGAGAGCGGAGGATGCAGCTGCCAGCGGCGGCGGCAACACCTTGGGGATTCCAGGGGGGGGCACTTGACCCCCCTTGCCCCCTGCTGTGGACGCCCATGACTGTGATCCCAATGTCAATGCCCTTTCCCTCCTCTCCTTGGTATATATATATATGCATATGGAATACCTTGTTTTTTTATGTATATTTTTTTTATGTATGTGATTTCTTCTTTTTATGTATATGATTTTTAGATAATTTTTTATATAATTGTTATATGTTTGATCTCTCCGTTTCTGTACACACAGAACTTGGGTATATATTTTAACTGTGAAGGCTCGTAAACCCTTTTCCTTCCTTCCTTCTTTATACATATACCTTTTAATCTAAACAACAGGTATATTTAAAAAACCGCCCTATACTATATCACTCAGCGCAAATAAAGGGCTGCACCACAGATTCACAAAAAATATATATTGTTGTATATCCCTATGTGTATTTCTGCATATGAGATATCAACAGAACACACCAAACTGGGAACAAGGATGTCAGGTCTATTATGACCAACCAGTCCGACCAATACTAGCAGCCGTTAAAAAGTATGATAATTATATAAATCAGTAATACAAATAAAAATATACATATATAAAGATATCCGTATTAAAACAGCGCTCTATATAGAGTTCATAGTCATTTCACAAATAATCGTGCATGAGCTATGCAGCAAACAAAGTCCTTAATGTGCAGAAAGGGTGAGAATAGTAGTATTTTAATCAACGTTGCGAGGTGTTCAAAGTGCTGTTGAAATTTCTTCCACCATAAATTGGGAGTGCTTCACCGCATGCAATGCATCCCCCGCAGGGGGTTAAACTCACCAGACACCGTTGATAAAATCAGCTTTAAGAAGTGGTCACCCAGAAATTCTACGTCCTCACTCAGGGGTCAGGTTCACAGCAATACTCCAAGATTATCATAGAATAAAACAAAGTATGCATATAGCGTAATACCGTTTTATTTCTTTAAAAAGATTGCTCAAACACAAAAAATATCCCCATCTCAATATCTGCGTACATTTGTAAAGACAGCAACAAGCATTTAAAAGTATGTATGTTTCACCAGTGTTCCTGATCCCAGGGCCGTCCACATATGTTCCTCTGTGTACACTGTGAAGGGCTTCCTCGTCTCTGGTCAGCTGTGGAACGCACACCTCACTTTCGGGAGCGTCGTGTAGGCCACGCCCTGACGCGTTTCGTCACTTCCGACTTCTACGGAGGGCGTGGCTACACGACGCCAATAGCCAGCTTATATTCCCCAGTCCCCGCCTGCGTCGGTCAAACATTCAGACGTGCAGCATCCAGCCCACACGACAACACTCGCAGTCATGGCAACCGGACGCTACCCGTCCTTCCAACATGCAGGCAGAGAGATACGCTAACAAACAAAGCACATGGTCGCATAAAACAAGTCATACGAGCATGGCGGTTGTTAGCCATGGAACCGCACATTAACCCTTTATGTTGGAATCACAATACAACAGCCATAAAGAATAATTATACATAAAACAATATAAAAAATATATAAATATATATATATATATAGAAAATAAATGTATATATACACATTTATACTTATAATACAGACGAGGATGGTCCAGACCCGAAGCATTCTAACGCTATATGATATATGTATGTATATGTGTGAACCCCCTAAAGGCAATAAATAATACTTAATGTGGGAAATAAAAAAAAAAATATATAAATATAAACGACCATATGACACTAAGAGTATCACACAACCTAAAACCATATTTTATAAAACCCAGAGAAAAATCTCTCTATGTATACACGGTCACATTAAATAGATATTGGTGTAGAATGTATATGTATCAACACAGGGAATTTTTTTATATTGCTATAAGCCAACCATCTATATTGTATATAGCGTATACTCTATTGTCCATTTTAGTGAACTGTCTATAAACCATATTTGCACATCCAACGACAGATTGCATACCATTTTATAAACGGGGCCAGCATGCTGGAAAATTAATAATCACTAATAAAACAATTAATATCTAGGTCCACATTCAACCCTTTTGGTGCTAGAGTGTCCGCTAAATATATCCACTCAGTTTCGCGTTTGGATAATTCCTGTACCAAATTAGACCCTCTCCAAGAGGGTTTCATGTGGTCGATACCCCAAAATTTAAGTCCAGATGGATCCTGATTGTGGAAAATTTTAAAATGTAGGGATACGTTGTGATCCTTAAATCCCAATTTAATATTAGCAACATGTTCCGCTATTCTGATCCTTAACCACTTCCCACCCAGCCAATGCACATATACGGCCGGGTGGGAGCCGTCTACTCCTGATAGGACGTTCAGGAACGTCCATCAGAAGGAGCGGGATCGTGCGCGCGCGTGCCCGCGCAGCGGCGCGATCCCGATGCGCCCGTGTCACCCGGACACGGCGCATCTCAGATCGGCAGGAGGGCTCTGTGATTGGCCCTCCTGATCACATGACGGCCGTGTCCAATCACGGCCGTCATGTGATGTAAACAAACAGCCGGTTGCTAGGCAATGTTGCTAATATTAAATTGGGATTTAAGGATCACAACGTATCCCTACATTTTAAAATTTTCCACAATCAGGATCCATCTGGACTTAAATTCACACAGAAGTCATCGCTGAGGAGAGGAGAGCAGATCGCTGCAGCCGGCTGATGATCAGTGAGTATGAGCTTTTTTTTTACAGCTTTTTACTCACTGATCACCAGTCTAGTGTACACACAAATCACCACACAGTAAACACACCACACAGTATAAACACAATGTCCCCACACATGTCCCCAAAACATACATGTCCCCAAATAATAAAAACACATGTCCCTAATAATAAAAACATGTCCCCCACATATGTCCCACTAAAATCACATGTCCCAATGATTATCTGCACACATATGTACGTGATCACCTGCACACATATGTACATGATCATTTGCGTACATATGTCCGTGATCACACAAACCAATTATTATACACTTAATGGAATTTTTTTTACCAAAAACATGTAGCAGAATACATTTTGGCTTAAATTTATGACAAAATTTGATTTTATTGGATTTCTTTTAAAATAGAAAAAAGAAAATATTTTTTTTTCCAAATTTCCGCTTTTTTGCGCTTATATCGCAAAAAATAAAAAACGGAGTCGGGAATAAATAACACCAAAATAAAGCTCTATTTGTGCGAACAAAATTATAAAAATTTCATTTGGGTACAGTGTAGCATGGCCGCGCAATTGTCATTGAAAGCGCTAGAGCGCTGAAAGCTGAAAATTGGGCTGGGAAGGAAGGGGGCGAAAGTGCCCGGTATTGTAGTGGTTAAAAGTCTTTTTGTCCGGCCTATATAAATCAATCCACATGGGCACTGCATAGCGTACACCACATATGATGTGTTGCAGGTAATAAAGTTTTTAGTTGTAAATTCTTTATTATTAGCAGTTGCCACAAATCTATCCAAGACTCTAATTGGTGTATTCACTTCTTTGCACGCCCTGCATCGTCTACAGGCAAAAAACCCATCTTTTTCCCAAAAGGTAGGAGGATGGGTAGGAGGATCTAGCACTTTTTTCACTATCTTATCCGCATAATTGGGAGCTCTTCTATATATAAAACCGGGTCTTACTGGTAAAACTGATTGTAATGTCTTATCCATTAAGAGGATATGCCAGTGTGTCAAAAATATAGCCTCCACTTCCTTGTATTGTGAATGGAAACCCGATATGAAGTTCCATTCGTGGCTATTAGTGATACAATTGGCACTATTATTCTTCAAGAGAGTCTCTCTTGATACTGATGCTACGCCTTCTATCACCCTTTCCAATTGTTCATCACAATAGCCCTTTTCCACAAATTTTTCTTTAATAATCTTCGCTTGGGAGTGGAAGTCGTTGTCATCAGAGCAATTCCTTCTAATCCTGGTCACTTGTCCTTTAGGAATATTCTTAAGCCAGATTGGGTGATGGCCACTATGGATCGGTAGATAGCTATTTGAATCTGTAGGTTTAAAATAAGCATTAGTTCCTAATCTATCCCCTTGTCTATAGATGTTGACATCCAAGAAATTAATATTTTCGGTACTTAGTTCACTTGTCAATTTAATATGGCTAGTGTTGTTATTCAACTCAACCAGAAAGTCCATAAGGGAGGATTTTGACCCCGACCAAATAAAGATCAGGTCATCTATATATCGTCTGTATAGTAATAATTCATGTCTCTTGACCGAAAAAATCTTCTTATCCTCCCATTCTCCCATAAAAAGGTTCGCTATACTCGGTGCGAACTTGACGCCCATTGCGACGCCGCGCTTTTGGGAGTAAAATCTCCCACCATACCAGAAATAGCTGTGACTTAACCACTTTCAGACCGGACCAATTTGCTGGTCAAAGACCAGACCACTTTTTGCGATTCGGCACTGCGTCGCTTTAACTGACAATTGCGCGGTCGTGCGACGTGGCTCCCAAACAAAATTTACGTCCTTTTTTTCCCACAAATAGAGCTTTCTTTTGGTGGTATTTGATCACCTCTGCGGTTTTAATTTTTTGCGCTATAAACAAAAATAGAGCGACAATTTTGAAAAAAACGCATTATTTTTTACTTTTTGTTATAATAAATATCCCCCAAAAATATATAAAAAAACATTTTTTTCCCTCAATTTTGGCCGATACGTATTCTTCTACATATTTTTGGTAAAAAAAATCGCAATAAGCGATTATTGATTGGTTTGCGCAAAAGTTATAGCGTTTACAAAATAGGGATAGTTTTATAGCATTTTTATTAATAATTTTTTTTTTTTTTTTTTTTTACTAGTAATGGCGGCGATCTGCGATTTTTATTGTGACTGCGACATTGTCGGGGACCCATCGGACATTTTTGACACATTTTTGGGACCATTGTCATTTATACAGTAATCACTGCTATATAAATGCAGTGATTCCTGTGTAAATGACACTGGCAGTGAAAGGGTTAACCAGTGGGTGGCAGTGTAGGGGTTAAGTGTTCCTAGGGGTGTGTTACTAACTGTGGGGGGGTTGGGCTTTCATTTCGTGTACACTGATCTCTGCTCCAATCACATGGAGCAGAGATCAGCATCACTAGTTGCTAGGCAGAATGGGAAAATGTTGTTTATACAGCATTTCCTCCATTCGGCCGCTCCGTGAGACGATCGCGGGGATGCCCGCGGCGATCGAGTCCGCGGGTCCCGCGACCGGACTCACGGGGGTCCCGACCAGCGCAGGAGCGCGCCGCCGGCGGCGCGCTCCCGATGGCACGGCGGCAACGAACATGTACGCCAATATGCCTGCTCGTGCCATGCTGTCGATGTACATCGTCGTGCGCTGGTCGGGAAGTGGTTAAACAAAAGTCAAGGGCATTGCTTAAAAAAACTTTTTGATTGTGTGTCAAATCATCCCTCTGACTAAGCGCCCAATTAAGGGCCAGGATAGCATCATCATGTTGGATGATGGTGTATAAGGATGCAACATCAGCTGTGACTAAATATACCTCTTCTTTCCCCGATAGATCCACTTCTTCCAATAGTTGTAGAAGATTCTTCATATCCTGAAGGTATGCTTTTGTATGTACTACACTTTTCTGCAAGAAGAGATTTGTGTTTGAGCAATCTTTTTAAAGAAATAAAACGGTATTACGCTATATGCATACTTTGTTTTATTCTATGATAATCTTGGAGTATTGCTGTGAACCTGACCCCTGAGTGAGGATGTAGAATTTCTGGGTGACCACTTCTTAAAGCTGATTTTATCAACGGTGTCTGGTGAGTTTAACCCCCTGCGGGGGATGCATTGCATGCGGTGAAGCACTCCCAATTTATGGTGGAAGAAATTTCAACAGCACTTTGAGCACCTCGCAACGTTGATTAAAATACTACTATTCTCACCCTTTCTGCACATTAAGGACTTTGTTTGCTGCATAGCTCATGCACGATTATTTGTGAAATGACTATGAACTCTATATAGAGCGCTGTTTTAATACGGATATCTTTATATATGTATATTTTTATTTGTATTACTGATTTATATATACCTTTTTATACACATATCTTTTAAACATAATTTAATGGCATCACCTATATCAATTATGACACAAGTTTTCACATAGAATTGTCATATATTGATTTTGTATCTCCACCATCAACATCATTGTTGTGTGTTTAAAAATGCGACTAAGTCACATTTATCTGTAATTGGGCTCATGATTGTATCTCCACCATCAACATCTTTGTTGTGTGTTTAAAAATGCGACTAAGTCGCATTTATCTGTAATTGGGCTCATGATTATATGCTATTACCATGAAGTTATTCCTTCATTTATAATATCTCTAAAAAGTCAAGATTTATTAGTAGTAGTAGTAGTGGCAGTAGTAGCATTATTATTATTACTACTATTGTTGTTGTTATCATTATGATCACCATTTTCACATTATTCAAGCCTTTAGTTGTTATCAACGTCTCTATAGGCATTCCTCAATTTGGCCTATTATCAACACTTTTGCGATCCAAAATGACCTACCATCTATAAACATACTTACTATTACCATCTTTATATTTATATTTATTTTCATGTTTATTTATTGATTTTTTATATTTATCTTTGTTTTTATGTTTATTTTTATTTTTATTATTATCATTTTTATTCCTATCACTATTATTGTTTATATTTTCATTTTCATTTTCATATTTATTTTCATCTTTATATTTATTTTTATTTTTTACCTGTATTTTATTTCCACTATTATCACTTTATTATTATTATTATTATTATTATTAGCATCATTAATTTTATTATTAGTATTTTTGCAATCTAATTTTTATTATTTATTTTTTATTTTCCTGTATTATTTTCATTATGATTTTCATTTTTATTGTCTTTTTTTATTGTCTTTTTCATTTCTCTTAATTTTTCACAACTCTTTTATACATACATTCTTTGTTCCCCATATATATAATTTTTCTGTAAAACTTTTCACCTTTTTCAAGTTCACCTTCGTTGCCATATATTTTATTCACCTGCCATAGTATTATCATTAGTATAACCCTCCCAACCTGCTTGCATCGATTACAGGGTTAATTGCTATTTTGTCTGTCATTATCTATTCACTCTCCTATTTAAGAGCCGTCCACCACAGCATTGCCTATACCTGCACTTGAGAAAGGAGCGCGCATGCCCGAACGAGGCTTGCGCAAGCTCAGAAACGCGGTGTGCTCTCGGGTACCCGCCGGCTGACGTCACACGCTGTCTACGAGCCAGTCTGTGTCTCTGCGCATCACAGAACACAGCGGAGCTTCCCCTAGCGCGCTGTGGAGGAGGATTGATCCAGTAACAGCACCAGCGAAAGGGAACAGTGATTTGACTATCAAACGGAGGACAATAATAATTATGGATGTAAGTGAGATTTTTATTGATTGTATAAAATAAATGCACTTTTTACTGATTTGGTGCTCTTCTATATATTCTTTTATTGGTAGCACCAGCATGGCCCAGAAGGTAATGTTATGCAAAAATCATAAGGATGGCAGTGGAGGGTCCATGGTCCTTCCCACTACAGCCAGATCTGCTCTTACAGGGACCGATATTCCATCCTACCTTATGGTCTCTAGATTTAATGGCTTGGCTACTGAAACCCACGTTCTGAAGAAACGTGGTATTCTATTTAGCTATACAGTAATATCCATTGGCCCATGAACGAAGTGAATTATTGCTATCTTATGCTGTCACTGACTGACCTTTTGATCCTGATATATGTATCCTAACACTATGGTTTACTCTATGGGGGGGGATACCTGTGTACTTCCTAATTATAGTATTTGCATCAATTTTCCTATTTGGGTCCTATTATTCTTTTATGTTTTCCTGGCTTTATACTTTTGAAAACCTTTACACCATCATATAACATTTATCTTGTGGCCCAACAGGACTCCTGTGCTTAATTGTGCCACATTATTTTAGTACGTGAACCTCCCATATATTTCATTGGTAAAAATAATGATTGACTTATACTCAGGGGCTCCTGTCCTGCTTTCCAGATCCCTGCATATCTATGCTGCCTATGGTGTTCTCCCGTTGTCTGGTGGTTGGTTGTTATGTCCATGTGCCTGCCCCCAGGCTATGCTAATGGTCGCACTATGATCCACCACATTGGAAACTATATTTATCATTGTCTATACAGTATGTTGTTGATGTTTATGTATATCATTTTCTTTTTAAACATGTTTGGTGCTGCTCTACCTGCCATATTTGGTTCCGAAGAAGCCGAGACTTGGCGAAATCTTGATCTGGCTACCAGAAGCATACAGATTCTACAATTATATGTATCTTGTTAGACAAACCTCATATGGTCAGATGTCTGGTGCCAAAAATAGGGTATTTTTGATGTGAATATGTGGATTTTTTGAAGGCTCTTTTGACTATGTTCTTAATCTCTATTTTAATGTTCATTAAAAAATACATTATGTTTTATAATTTTGTGTGTTCTCTCATATTGAGCCTATAAAATCCCGCCGGCTGCTTTGTTGGAGGGATCTGAGTTAGTCAGCCCACACTTTTTGTATTCTAACTTCGGGTGCGGCTATACAAGTCAAAATTTCTAGTTCTCCAAGATGTTTAAAACAACCTACCTGCCGAGTTCCTTCAAAAACTGTGTGCAAGTGTACCTAGACAAATTGATGCTGGTTTAAAGCCAAAGAATAGTCACACCATAAATATTGATTCAATCTAGATTTTACTTTTGTTCGCACACTTTGCATTTTGTAAATTGATAAAAATAAACAATTAATTATATATATATATATATTTTTAAAGGATTCTTACTCTACAGTGTATATGTATATATATATATATTTCTTGATCATACATCACGGGACACAGGAGCTTCATTACATAGTGGGTTATATAGGCACCTCTGGTGATTGGACACTGGTTAATCCCAATTAAGGAGAATTCCTCCCCTATATAACCCCTCCCATATGGGAGGCACCTCAGTTTTTTCGCCAGTGTCTATGGTGGTTGGTCACGTAAAACTTTAGCTCTGTGCAGGTCCCTGTGGGGGCCTAAGGGCTACAACAAACTGGATCCATACCACGGGCTGATATTTGACTCCCAAGATGGTATGGTACCCGAGCCTTGTTGGCCGAAGAAACAAGGTTTGGCCTGTAAGTTCTCTCCTATTGGAAGACTGGGCTCTGGGAAAACCAGACTTGGTGTACTGTTTACACAGAGCGCACAAAAGTTTCTGGCAGAGTCTTTTACATGGTCCAGGTAGAAGGCTCTTCCAAGAAAGAGCCCCAGATAAACCTGAAGGTTGGCTAACACTGCCCGCCGTGATGGGTGAAGGCTGGAATTTGTCTGTTTCAGCAATTCCTGCGGCGAGGACAGGTAAGGGAAGTTAATCCTATATATATAATTATATGATGGATTTCTTCATTTTGAGTAGTTGTATGTCTTACCTGGTTTCCACCACTAGAGGGAGTAAGAGCAGCCTGATGCATACTTACATGCCTTTCCGTACACATGCTCAGTGAAGCCTGGTTCTCCAGCTGTCTCACGTCTCCACTGCAGTCCCTGCCACAACAAGGTAACACAGGGGTCTCACGTAGTCTGAGGGTCCCACGCAGCTCCGGTGGAGTTCTCCTTTCCCCCCTGGGTCCCGCGGTCCTCGTGCACGCGTGCGTGCACGCACGCCGGCCGTGTTCCCGGCCTAATGGAAGAGGGGGGAGTGTGGTTGTGAGCCGTGCACGTCAGTGTGCACGGCGCTGTACTGCGCAGGCGCCAGGCGGCAGATTTAAAAAGCCCAGAGCATCAGGGGGCTGTAAGTGGAGACACAGGAGCTGTGGGCAGTAAGTATCCGTGGGGATTGGATCCAGGCAAACCTTAGACACCTACTCAGCATCAGGTTGTGCAGTTTAAGCATATATATTTTTTGTGAGACTTTAAGCACAACAGTGATTGCACTTGTACTAGTACCTCTGCTTTGTAGCTTAGGACTATGTCTCCTCATAAGAGGGTCTCAAGGGGAGGTAACAAAGGCACTGGTAAATCACCGCCTAGGTCCAGGGGTTCTAAAAGTGCCTGTAAGTTACCATCCCCCCCTGCAAGACTGGAGCCAGCCTCTCAGGACAAGTCAGTGCCCCTGTCAGGTTTTGCAGCCTTTCCTAATGTCCCAGCCCTGGTTTATGTCACTGAGGACTCCCTTAGGGCTACATTGGAGGGTTTTGAAGGGAGAATAATGAATTTTATTTCTGATTCCCTGAAAGATAGCAGGAAAAGGGGTAGATCCCCTCCCTCTGCTGAAATTCCTCTCTCAGATGATTCTTCTGACAATGAGGAGAGATCCCTGTCTTGGGACAGGGATCATGAGCAGTCGGATGAATCAGAGGAAGAGGAGAGAGTCCCCTCCTCCCAGGCACTCAGAAAACAGGTGCAGTATTATACTGAATTGGTGCATACCACATTCAGAATGCCTGCTGCTGAAGTCCCTACGTCCTCTGTTTCTTCCCTGGGAGACAGGAAAGCCCCACAAACTGCCTATTCCTTTCCAATTCATCCCTTAATGGATGAATTGTTGTATGAGGATTGGGGACATCCCGATAAACTGTTTGCTCCTCCTAAAAGGTTTTCTATGCATTATCCTCTGGAGGAGAGTTTCACCAAGAAGTGGGGGGGCCCCATCTGTTAATGCGGCTGTTTCTTGCGTGAATAAAAACCTGACTTGTCCCTTGGATAATGCGCAGGTATTTAAAGATCCAACTGATAAGAAGCTGGAAACCTTATTAAAAGCCTCCTTTTCCATGACTGGCGCTGTAGTGCAACCTACAGTCACAGCCGTTGGGTTGTGCCAGTTCCTCAAGGAACAGGTTAAGCAGATGCTTGGGCTCCTTCCCAGCGAGGAAGTAGAGAAGTATGCAGAAATGTCTCATATTCTGTGTTTCATGATTGATGTGATTTAGGATTCTGTCCAACAAGCATCACGTTTGTCCCTCATGTTGGTACACATGCGAAGTGCTCTATGGCTAAAGAATTGGGCAGCTGAGCTGTCATGCAAGAAGCATTTGATTGGGTTCCCGTTTAAAGGGGAACGTTTGTTTGGAGAAGAATTAGAAAAATTCGTCCAAAAAAATTCAGGAGGTAAATCTACTCTCCTTCCAGTCAAAAGGAGCAAGCGTCTTTCATTCAGACATGCTCTCTCTCCTGAAGCATCAAACTCTAAGCAGTGGCAACGGCCTTCTCAACCCTCCTCTACAGGAAAGGCTCAGGGCCGAGCCCAGGGGCAGAAAAAGACTTGGGGGCGAAAGCCTGCCAAGCAGAGCCCAAAAGCTTCCTTGTGAAGGGGCGCCCCCGCTCGGCCGAGTGGGGGGAAGGCTCCTGCAGTTTGCAGGAGCCTGGCGGGAACAGATCTGGGACAAGTGGGTGATCTCTTCGGTATCTCTGGGCTACAGGCTAGAGTTTCAGGAGATTCCACCTTCTCATTTTCCCCAGGGACCAAGTAAAGCAAAAACCGCTATTTCTGGCCTTGGATCACTTACTATCCCAGGGGGTGATAGTGGAAGTGGACCCAAAAGAACAGGGTTCAGGGTTTTACTCAAATCTCTTCACCGTCTCGAAGCCAAATGGAAGTGTCAGACATATCCTAGATCTGAAGGATCTGAACCGGTTTTTACGCATCCGGTCATTCCGAATGCAGTCAATCCGTACTGTGGTCGCCTCCCTGCAAGGGGGAGAGTTTATGGCATCAATAGACATCAAAGATGCATATCTCTATGTGCCAATTTTTCCCGCACACCAAAGTTTTCTAAGGTTCGCGGTAGAGCGGCGCAATTTTCAATTTGTGGCCTTGCCGTTCGGGCTTGCTACGGCCCCTCGAGTCTTCACGAAGATTCTGGACCCTCTCTTGGCAAACCTAAGAGCTCAGGGTATAGCCATCATGGCTTCTCTAGACGATTTTGCTTCTCATGGAGAAAACAGTAGCGTTCCTGAACCACAGCGTTACCAGAATGCTAGAACACCTGAAACGCCTAGGTTGGATTATAAACCTAGAAAAGTAGTCCCTACAGCCTGCCACCAGGTTGGAATACCTGGGTATGATCATCGACACCGCTCAGGGCAAGGTGTTTCTTCCAAGGCCAAAAGCCTTGGCCATTGGGGATCTGGTGCACCTAATTCTGGGCAGGAGATCATCCGCCATTCGATTGTGCATGAGACTGTTAGGGAAAATGGTCGCCTCCTTCGAGGCTGTCCCATTTGCCCAGTTCCACTCAAGGCCTCTGCAAAGATGCATCCTTGCGGCTTGGAACAGGAAGCCCCAATCCTTGGATCTTCCTATGCGTCTATCCCCAGGGACACGCAAGAGTCTCGTCTGGTGGTTACAAACCAAGAATTTGCTGAAGGGCAAAACTTTTCTTCCTCTTCCATGGAAGATTATCACGACAGATGCCAGCCTGACAGGCTGGGGAGCAGTGTTGGAGGAGACGTGCTCACAGGGGAAATGGTCTGCAATCGAGAGGCTATTGCCCATAAATGTCTTGGAGATCCGGGCAGTTTATATGGCTCTCATAAAGTGGTCTTACAGACTACGAGGTCTCCCTGTTCGGGTTCAGTCCGACAATGCCACAGCAGTGGCCTATATCAATCACCAGGGCGGTACCAGGAGTCTGGTTGCGCAAAAAGAGGTGAATCACATATTTGTCTGGGCAGAAAAGCATGTTCCGTGTCTTTCTGCAGTCTTCATTCCAGGAGTGGAAAATTGGCAGGCGGATTTTCTGAGCCGCCAGCAGTTGTGCCCAGGAGAATGGGCTCTGCACCCCGGCGTGTTTCGGAACATATGTCACAGGTGGGGTACTCCAGACGTAGATCTGTTTGCATCCAGGTTTAACAGGAAACTGGACAATTTTGTGTCAAGGACAAGAGATGCACTTGCTCAGGGGTCAGATGCTCTGACAGTTCCCTGGGATCAGTACAATCTGATCTATGCCTTCCCCCTCGAGCCCGCTTCTGTCTCGGTTCCTGGGAAGAGTCAAGAGGGAGACAAAATCGGTCCTTTTAGTGGCCCCGGCTTGGCCCAGGCGACCGTGGTACGCAGAGATCATGAAGTTGGCAGCAGGCAGGCCATGGATCCTCCCTCTCCGGCCAGATCTGCTCTCACAGGGTCCAATTTACCATCCTGCTTTACACAGTCTGAATTTGATGGTTTGGCTGCTGAGACCCACATTCTGAGAGATCGTGGCCTTTTCGGGGCCAGTCCTTTCTACTCTGGTCAATGCCAGAAATCCGGTTTCCAGGCTTATTTATTACAAAATCTGGAGGGCATATGTTTCCTGGTGTGAACTCAGGAAATGGCATCCTAGAAAGTATGTCATTAGCAGGATCTTGGCCTTTCTCCAGTCAGGCCTAGAAATGAATTTGGCCATAAGCACCATCAAGGTGCAGATTTCGGCCCTGTCAGTGTTTTTTCAGAAGCCACTTGCATCGCATTCCCTGGTGCGGCCTTTCATCCAGGGGGCTATGCGGATAAGACCGCCAGTCAAACCTCCAGTATGCCCATGGGATCTGAATTTGGTTCTCTCGGCTTTGCAGGGGCAACAATTTGAACCTTTGCATCTGGCTTCATTAGTTCTCCTGACTAAAAAATTGGTTTTCTTGGTAGCCATATCCATGGCTAGAAGAGTATCAGAGCTAGCAGCTCTTTCCAGCAAAGAGCCGTATCGAATTATTCATAAGGACCGGGTGGTCATGCGTCCCAACAGGTCCTTTCTTCCTAAGGTGGTTTCGGGATTCCATTTGAATCAAGACGTAATCCTACCATCCTTTTTTCCGGACCCACAGTCCACAGAAGAAGAATCTTTGCACACTTTGGATGTGGTTAGGGCAATCAGTATATATCTTCAAGCAACTGCTCGGATAAGGAAAACTGATTGCTTGTTTATTTTGCCGGAAGGCCCTAGGAAGGGCCAGGCGGCGTCAAAATCCACTCTCTCAAGGTGGATTATTTCTCAGGCCTATAGTGTTAAAGGGAAAATCCCTCCTTTTCCAGTGAAAGCGCACTCTACTAGGGCTGTAAGTGCTTCTTGGGCAGTGCATCACCAGGCCTCCCTGGCTCAGATCTGTAAGGCTGCAACTTGGTCATCAGTCCACACATTCACCAGATTCTATCAGGTGGATGTCAGAGGGAAAGAGGATATCGCCTTCGGGCGCAGTGTACTGCAGGCTGCAGTTTAGTTCCTCCAGTCCCTGGCGGTCTATAATTATGATCTGTGTCTCCCTCCCCTCAATCTGAGCATTGCTTTGGGACATCCCACTATGTAATGAAGCTCCTGTGTCCCGTGATGTATGATCAAGAAAATGGGATTTTTATATACAGCTTAACTGTAAAATATTTCTCTTGAGAGTACATCACGGGACACAGGGCTCCCGCCCCTCTTGGGTTTTACGTGGTTTCTTATTGCTTTGCTACAAAACTGAGGTGCCTCCCATATGGGAGGGGTTATATAGGGGAGGAATTCTCCTTAATTGGGGTTAACCAGTGTCCAATCACCAGAGGTGCCCATATAACCCCCTATGTAATGAAGCTCCTGTGTCCCGTGATGTACTCTCAAGAAAAGGATTTTACAGGTAAGCTGTATATAAAAATCCCATTATATATACTATAGGTTGATTGGTAAAACCTGCAATGAATTGTACAATTTATGATTGTCTATTTTTAAATTGTGTAATATTCAGCAGATCAAACATAAAAAATCATGGAGGATCAAAATTGATGAATCAACTATTCTCATTTAGATCATCCCTGTTATTTGACTGTGCAGCTCCATTAGTTAGTGCAGACTATGTATACTGAGTCTCTGTTTACAATAGATTAGGCTCATCTCCTAAATGACCCACAGCAAACAAATTTCCAGGGTGCATGAAGTCCAGGGTGGAGCATCTTGTATCATGATACACAATACACAGAGATGAATCACAGGCCCCCTCAATGCATTGAGTCCCCATGTACCCTAATTATGTCTTGGCAAGATCTGGTTATCTTATTCACACATTGAATTACATAAATGTTTAATATTTTCATTCAAATGTTTTTTATTCTTAACATCCAGCGTTTGTTTCCTGAAGTTTTTTTTACTGGACACACCAAAAATTAATGCAGTGCATTCTAAAACTGTGAATGTCCTTGAAAGTTTACCCAACATAGAGATTTCTTGGTATTTTGTGCTAGTTACATAAACGTGTACTTTATTTGGCTGAAGATAACCTTAGAACTATAATACTGCCACCTTGTGGAGATTTTTAGTGAACACAGATCTCAGTGGCATTTTTCCAGGTTTCCAGGTTTCATGTCACTTTTTATAGTTTGTTTGGGCCATGGTGGCCCAAACTAACAGTTTTCATTACTGAACAATGCACCAGCTGTGTGTGCTGTAATTAACTGTAGTAGTATCAGCATTAGCAACAGCAACGCTGTGTTTGGGTAGCAGTAGGCAACTTCCCATCACCTGCGGGAATTAAAGAGGCAGAATTAGTTCTTTTCCACCATTTAGGATAAGCCTTATATTTTTATCAATAAATACAAGACTTTCTCAGAATGGCTGAGGTGGAAATCGTGACCTCATCCGCCTTGTCTTTCATATATATATCTGGGCATTGTTACAGTACACTTTGATGCTGTATTTCCATCTTTTTTTGCTGCTTTACTGAGGATGGGTAACTAATTATCTGAACAGTTGGGTACAATGTACATCTATGATGATTTCCTGGATGGGTAATGTTACGAAAAGACTCGTGCATTATTATTATTATTATTATTATTATTCACGATTTATATAGCGCCAACAGTTTATGCAGCAGTTTACAATGAAGAGGGGGGGGGGGGGGCAGCACAATTACAGTACAGTTCAATACAGAGGGGACAGGAGGGCCCTGCTCCTAGAGCTTACATTCTAAAGGGATGATGAGGGGTGATGGTACAAAAGGTAATAGATGCAGGGAACAAACAGTTGTTAGGTTGGTGTGGGGTAAGCTTTCCTGAATAAGTGAGTTTTCAGGGATATAATAATGGTGAACAGGTTAGGGTCGCATGCTCATAATAGTTCTCAAGTGACAATTAGATGTTTGCTAACTTGTGCATATGTGTTAGCATGAGCGTGCGTGAATACTTGGTGCTCACTAGTCAAATAAAGTGGCTTCAGAGACCAGAGGATTGCTGGTCATCAGCTTTTATCATTTGTAACCTGATCCTGCACTGCCGAGTTTGTTTTGACCCTGCTTGTTCCGGATACCAGAGGCCAGCTGTGCTCTGGCCCTGTTGCCAGTACTTCAGCTGTGAGTAGGAGCTTCACTACATCAGCCTGTCGCTGGGAAGAGGGGTCACCTGCCCTGGCTCCGTGGAGCTCCAGAGTTGGTGCCAGTACTGAGTAGAGGTTGGTAGCACTCTGCCCTGACGCCAGTGCTTCTGCTGGGGACCCCACATCATCTGCTCCGGCTAACTGTTGGGAAGAGAGGCTAGCTTCCTCCACTCCCAGACTGTGAACCTGCTCCTGAGGAGGAAGGATGACCACCTCTTCTCCCAGACTATGGATCTGCCGCTGGGAAGCGAGGACGGCTTCCTCTTCTCCTGAGTCCTTGAACTTCTGATGAAGAGATTAGCAGGCTGCTCGATTTCCTGTACTATGATCCAACTGCTGGGAAGACATTTCTCTGGTACTGTCTGCCAGGAGCACAGATTCTTTCTGGGAAGACAGTTTCCTCCACTCTGGCTGACTGTTGAGGTGGGAGGACAGCTTCCTCTGCTCTCAGACTGTGGATCTGCTGTTTGGGGGGAGGGAGGATGGCCACCTTCTCTCCCGGACTTTGGATCCGCCACTGGAGAGGAAGGATGACCAGATTCTTTCTCGAACTGTGGATCTGCCACTGGGAAGGGAGGATGACCACCTCTTCTCCCTGGTCCTTGGCCTGTTGCTGGGAAGAGGGAATGGCTTCCTCCGTCTCCCTTCATCTCAGACTGCCATTAGGAAGTGAGGGCGGCTTCCTCCCCTCCCTGGTCTTAGAACTGCCGCTGAGGAAGTGAGTCCGCTGCTCCATCTCCTGTACCCTCATCCGTCTGCTAGGACAGAATTTCTCTGGTACTGCCTCCCAGATGCACGGATACTTGCTTGGGAGGGAAAACAGTTTCCTCCGCTCTGACTGATCGTTGATGAGGGAAGACAGCTTCCTCCACTCTCAGACTGTTGATTTGCTGCTGGGGAGGGAGGAAGACCACCTCCTCTCCTAGACTGTGGAGCTGCTGCGGAGGAGAAGGATTCCCCGCCCTGGCTCCCTGGAACTCTGGAAGTGCTGTGGGTACTGGGCAGAGGTCAATGGTGCCCTGCCCTGGTGCCAGCTCTTCCACTGGGAAACAAAATAAAAATTCAGTGGATAGGCACAAATTCTCCAGGGCCACCGATTGTTGTGGTCAGAGGTCAGCAGTACTCTGCCTTGATGCCAGCTCCTCTGCTGGAGGTTCACTGGGTTGTTCTTCCTCAGCAGAAAAGTCTACTAAATTCCCAGCCTCTAGCATTGCTGAAAATCCAGGGCACAGGCTGGTGGCTCTTGGGCCCAGTGCCAGCACTTCAGCGGGTAACTCATAATTCATACCATCCATGGGTCCTGGGGCATACTGTTGAGCTTCGACTAACAGTCTTTTATACGCTTGTTCCATCTCCCACTCTTGGAGTAATAAAAAATCTAAATCTACTTTTAAACTGAGATTGTGGGGAATATCCATTTCTCTAAAATCCCGGATGTCATATCTCTGCCATTTGGGTGTACCTCTGAAGTTTCTTCCTAGATTCTCTACAGGGGCATCGGCAGGGGGTGGCTAGGGGGGCTGGAGCCCCGAATGGGTCCCTGAAAAGCCCTGAGTCTTGGGAAGGTTCCATCCAATTGTTACCCCCGAGCACCGCCGTCCGCTGCCGAGTGGGGACCGATCTGATCCACCAAGTGACCTAGCAGGTCCCACCTTCTGGAGCTATGATGGACGTCCCACTGGTCCAATGGTGGGACCGGGGAACGTGTGACGTCCATCATAGGCGCTGCAGGCTCCAGAAGGCGGGAATTACAATGCCGCCACCGCCACCACATCACTGAGATCACCGTTCGGCGCTCGGAAAGATCATCATGGCAGCGGAGGAGCGAGCAGATGATCTGTCAGTGACTGCACTGGGGGGCAGATGGCAGAGTGAAGAAGATTTTGGTGGCAAGGTCAGTGTATGTTAGGTAGGTGTAGGCATGTTGGGTCAGTGTATGTAGGTGAGGTCAGTGTATGTATGTTAGGTAAGTCAGTGTATGTATATTAGGTAGGTCAGTGTATGTAGGTGAGGTCAGTGTAGGTATATTAGGTGTATGCATGTCAGGTAGGTCAGTGTATGTTAGGTAGGTAGGTGTATGTAGGTGAGGTCAGTGTATGTATGCTTAGGTGTATGCATGTCAGGTAGGTGTATGTTAGGTCAGTGTATGTATGTTAGGGAGGTCAGTGTATGCATGCTAGGTAGGTCAGTGTATGTATGTTGGGTAGGTCAGTGTATGTATGTTAGGTAGGTGTATGCATGTCAGGTAGGTCAGTGTATGTAGGTGAGGTCAGTGTATGTATGTTAGGTAGGTCAGTGTATGTAGGTGAGGTCAGTGTATGTATGTTGGGTAGGTCAGTGTATGTATGTTAGGTAGGTGTATGCATGTCAGGTAGGTCAGTGTATGTAGGTGAGGTCAGTGTATGTATGTTAGGTAGGTCAGTGTATGTAGGTGAGGTCAGTGTATGTATGCTAGGTAGGTGTGTGCATGTCAGGTAGGTCAGTGTATGTAGGTGAGGTCAGTGTATGTAGGTGAGGTCGGTGTATGCATGTTAGGTAGGTGTATACATGTCAGTGTATGTAGGTGAGGTCAGTGCATGTATGTTAGGTAGGTCAGTGTATGTAGGTGAGGTTGGTGTATGCATGTCAGGCAGGTCAGTGTATGTAGGTGAGGTCAGTGTATGTTTTTAGGTAGGTGTATGCATGTCAGGTAGGTCAGTGTATGTTTTTAGGTAGGTGTATGCATGTCAGGTAGGTCAGTGTATGTTAGGTAGGTGTATGCACGTCAAGTAGGTCAGTGTATGTAGGTCATGAAGGTGAGGTCAGTGTGTCAGGAAGTTGAGTGATCAAAATTGATGGGCACTGGTAAGCCCCAGGCAGCAACCAGCAAATGAGCTCGCAGCCAAAAAACCCCGTGCCACGACTGTAATGGATGTGATCATGAGTGTTATAAGTGAAATGCCTATTTCTGGTACTCTTATAGATATAAGTGCTTATCATTCATTATCAGTTATCAACCTTAATCATACTAATTTAATCATAATTAAGATGTCTGCCAGCTTCTCCCTTCCTGTGAAACTGCAAGAGTTAAAAGAAAGAGCAACGTCAAAGAGAAGAATTGCACCTGTTCTCGGCCACCTCGTCAGTACACCCAAGGAGAAGGGGGTCTGGGAACAAGACTCTATTTTAGCTGTCGTAGCTTGCTTTACTTTTTTAAAGTGGTTGTAAACCCTTACAAACCACTTTGACCTACAGGTAAGCCTAGATTAAGGCTTACCTGTAGGTCCAAGCAATATCTCCTAAACCTATATGGTTTAGGAGATATTTGCCCGAAAATGGGCACCGCTGTCTACGGCGCATGCGCCGTAGACAGCGGCGCGCAGGCGCACTGAGCGCGGCATTTCCAAGAATGGAGCTGCCGCGCGTGTCGACTCCCGTGCGCATGCGCGGGAGTGACGTCATCGTGGCTTCGCCGAATGACAGCGGCGGAGCTGCGAGACGCCACCAGCAAGATGGATGCGGCGGACTACAGGTGACAGCGGCGACTTCGCTGGCTCCTGTGTCAGGTAAGTGACACATAATGGGCTACTATGCGATGCATAGTAGTCCATTATGCTTTGCCTTTGCAGGGAATGAAAGAGGAAGTAAACTCATCAGGGTTTACTTCCTCTTTAAGACATGACCCAGCTAAAAAGATTAACCTTCGTCACAATAATGAATATGTATAATTTGTGGTTTGTACACGCTGTCTTTTATCTAATTCTTGATTTGATAGTGAGATATCCGGCTCACTGTATATTAGCCGGGGTCCAGGAAATAAAAAGCAGAAGTATCTGAATACTGAACTACGTGTGTGTCAGTGTTTGACTTCAAGTGTGCACACTTATATTAAGGATTAATTTGGCCAGGGGGACAGAAACAAGATACCGGGCTTTTCTAGTCCGGGTCCAAAACAGCTGGCGCTCAAACGTGGGGCTCGAGAGTCGGTCCAAAGGACAGCCGAAATGGAAAGAGACCGAAATAATACCAAATACGGACGGGCCGGAGCCTGATCAACTCAAAAATGGTAAGACATTTTCCTTAATAAGGAGACAGGTATATATCTTCTCTCGAGTCCATTTATATGAACCTGCAATTGTTTCTGGTCCGCCTGTATTCGGAGTGTTTTGTGTTTTGTTGGAGTTTGTCTGTTTGTCTTGTGGGAACCACCTTTTGGGAAGGAGGGATTGAGTATATCATCACGGATGGAGGTGACGTGGTTAAACTCCTCTTGGGGGAATAAATAATTGTACTAAGAAGAGTACGGGAATTGTACCAAGAGGGGGCGTCACATACGCCCGAGTCGAGGGCGTGGGGATCCCAAGAGAATAGTAAATCCAATATTTTCACCTTGGTTGCCACATTGATTGTGGTGATGTCATGTATGTCCTAAGTGTATTTGTGGATTGTTGTTCGGTATTAAGAGGACAGGGGAGCAAAAGGTGTCCCCTACAACCTCAGCAACCAGAAAACTACGAGGAGGCAGAGAAAGATAGAGTGAGGAATTTGGGTGTTGCACTGGGACGTGTTAGGAATGTTTAGAAAAGCCCATTGAATAATGGTTGTTGATTTTTATTGTATGTTGTATTTTTATTGTATGTTTCCTCAATAACTGTCTTACAAGGAATCTTTATATTATTATCTGGTCTCTCTCTTTCTGCCTTCACTAAGTGACTTGTTACTAGAGATCTCTTACTTCCTCATTGCCTATATCAGCTTCAAGTCTCTCTCTCTCTCTCTCTCTCTCTCTCTCTCTCTCTCTCTCTCTCTCTCTCTCTCTCTCTCTCTCTCTCTCTCTCTCTCTCTCTCTCTCTCTCTCTCTCTCTCTCTCT